>NW_024070206.1:44516390-45116390 GCF_014754425.2 Oryx dammah | reverse complement strand
CCTTTTCGTTATAGCAGACTGGAATGCAAAAGTAGGAAGTCAAGAAACACCTGGAGTAACAGACAAATTTGGCCTTCGAATGCAGAATGAAGCAGGGCAAAGACTAAGAGAGTTTGGCCAAGAAAATGCAATGGTCATGGCAAACACCCTCTTCCACAACACAAGAGAAGCCTCTACACATGGACATCACCAGATGGTCAACACCGAAATCAGATTGATTATATTCTTTGCAGCAAAAGATGGAGAAGCTCTATACAGTCAACAAAACAAGACCAGGAGTTGACTGTGGCTCAGATCATGAACTCCTTATTACCAAATTCAGACTTAAATTGAAGGAAGCAGGGAAAACCGCTAGACCATTCAGGTATGACCTAAATCAAATCCCTTATGATTATACAGTGGAAATGAGAAATAGATTTAACGGCCTAGATCTGATAGATAGAGTGCCTGATGAACTATGGAATGAGGTTCGTGACATTGTACAGGAGACAAGGATCAAGACCATCCCCATGGAAAAGAAATGCAAACAAGCAAAATGGCTGTCTGCAGAGGTCTTACAAATAGATGTGAAAAGAAGAGAGGTGAAAAGCCAAGGAGAAAAGGAAAGATATAAGCATCTGAATGCAGAGTTCCAAAGAATAGCAAGAAGAGATTAGAAAGCCTTCTTCAGCGATCAATGCAAAGAAACAGAGAAAACAACAGAATGGGAAAGACTAGATATCTCTTCAAGAAAATTAGAGATACTAAGGGAACATTTCATGCAAAGATGGGCTCAATAAAGGACAGAAATGGTCTGGACCTAACAGAAGCAGAAGATATTCAGAAGAGGTGGCAAGAATGCACAGAAGAACTGTACAAAAAAATATCTTCACAACCCATATAATCATGATGATGTGATCACTCATCTAGAGCCAGACATCTTGGAATGTGAGGTCAAGTGGGCCTTAGAAAGCATCACTATGAAGAAAGCTAGTGGAGGTGATGGCATTCCAGTTGAGCTGTTTCAAATCCTGAAAGATGATGCTGTGAAAGTGCTGCACTCAATATGCCTGCAAATGTGGAAAACTCAACAGTGGCCACAGGACTGGAAAAGGTCAGTTTTCATTCCAGTTCCAAAGAAAGGCAATGCCAAAGAATGCTCAGACTACTACACAATTGCACTCATCTCACATGCTAGTAAAGTAATGCTCAAAATTCTCTGAGCCAGGCTTCAGCAATACTGAACTGTAAACTTCCTGATATTCAAGCTGGTTTCAGAAAAGGCAGAGGAACCAGAGATGAAATTGCCAACATGCTCTAGATCATGGAAAAGACTTTGACTGTGTGGATCACAATAAACTGTGGAAAATTCTGAAAGAGATGGGAATACAAGACCACCTAACCTTCCTCTTGAGAAATCTATATGCAGGTCAGGAGCAGTGTTAGAACAGGACATGGAACAACAGACTGGTTACAAATAGGGAAAGGAGTACGTCAAGGCTGTATATTGTCACCCTGCTTATTTAATTTTTATGCAGAGTACATCATGAGAAACGCTGGACTGGAAGAA
The DNA here is from genome assembly GCF_014754425.2 of Oryx dammah. NCBI lineage: Eukaryota > Metazoa > Chordata > Mammalia > Artiodactyla > Bovidae > Oryx > Oryx dammah. Next base: position 45,114,841 of record NW_024070206.1, on the reverse strand, counting down.
ACACAAGTTGGATCAAGATTGCCAGGAGAAATATCAATAACCTCATATATGCAGATAACACCACCCTTATGGCAGAAAGTGAAGAGGAGCTAAAAAGCCTCTTAATGAAAGTGAAAGAGGAGAGTGAAAACGTTGGCTTAAAGCTCAACATTCAAAAAACAAAGATCATGACATCCGGCCCCAATACTTCATGGGAAATAGATGGGGAAACAGTAGAAACAGTGCCAGACTTTATTTTTGGGGGCTCCAAAATCACCGCAGATGGTGACTGCAGCCATGAAATTCAAAGACGCTAACTCCGTGGAAGAAAAGTTAATACCAACCTAGATAGCATATTCAAAAGCAGAGACATTACTTTGCCGACTAAGGTCCGTCTAGTCAAGGCTAAGGTTTTTCCTGTGGTCACGTACGGATGTAAGAGTTGGACTGTGAAGAAGGCTGAGCGTGGAAGAATTGATGCTTTTGAATGGTGGTGTTGGAGAAGACTCTTGAAAGTCCCTTGGACTGCAGGGAGATTCAACCAGTTCATTCTGAAGATCAACCCTGGGGTTTCTTTGAAAGGAATGATGCTAAAGCTGAAGCTCCAGTACTTTGGCCACCTCATGCAAAGAGTTGACTCATTGGAAAATACTTTGATGCTGGGAGGGATTGGGGGCAGGGGGAGAAGGGGACAACAGAGGATGAGATGGCTGAATAGCATCACTGACTCTATGGACGTGAATTTGGGTGAACTTCTGGAGATGGTTATGGACAGGGAGGCCTGGTATGATTCGATTCATGGGGTCGTAAAGAGTCGGACACGACTGAGCGCCTGAACTGAACTGAACACTGCATATAAGTTAAATAAGCACGGTGCCAATATACAGCCTTGAAGTATTCCTTTTCCTATTTGGAACCAGTCTGGTGTTCCATGTCCAGTTCTAACTGTTGCTTCCTGGTTTGCATACAAATTTCTCAAGAGGCAGGTTAGGTGATCTGGTACTCCCATCTCTTTCAGAATTTTCCACTGTTTATTGTGATCCACACAGTCAAAGGCTTTGGCATAGTCAATAAAGCAGAATAGATGTTTTTCTGGAACTCACTTGCTTTTTTGATGATCCAGGGGATGTTGCCAATTTGATCTCTGGTTCCTCTGCCTTTTCTAAAACCAGCTTGAACATCAGAAAGTTCATGGTTCATGTATTGCTGAAGCCTGGCTTGGAGAATTTTGAGCGTTACTTTACTAGCATGTAAGATGAGTGCAACTGTGTGGTAGTTTGAGCATTCTTTGGCATTGCCTTTCTTTGGGATTGGAATGGAAACTGACCTTTTCCAGTCCTGTGGCCACTGATGAGTTTTCCAAATTTGCAGGCATTTTGAGTGTAGCACTTTCACAGCATCATCTTTCAGGATTTGAAACAGCTCAACTGGAATGCCATCACCTCCACTAGCTTTCTTCGTAGTGATGCTTTCTAAGGCCCACTTGATTTCACATTCCAGGATGTCTGGCTCTAGCTGACTGATCACACCATTGTGATTATTTGAGTCGGGAAGATATTTTTTGTACAGTTCTTCTGTGTATTCTTGCCACCTCTTCTTAATATCTTCTGCTTCTGTTAGGTCCAGACAATTTCTGACCTTTATTGAGCGCATCTTTGCATGAAATGTTCCCTTGGTATTTCTAATTTTCTTGAAGAAATCTCTAGTCTTTCCCATTCTGTTGTTTCCTCTGTTTCTTTGCACTGATCGCTGAAGAAGGCTTTCTAATCTCTTCTTGCTATTCTTTGGAACTCTGCATTCAGATGCTTATATCTTTCCTTTTCTCCTTGGCTTTTCACCTCTCTTCTTTTCACATCTATTTGTAAGACCTCCGCAGACAGCCATTTTGCTTGTTTGCATTTCTTTTCCATGGGGATGGTCTTGATCCTTGTCTCCTGTACAATGTCACGAACCTCATTCCATAGTTCATCAGGCACTCTATCTATCAGATCTAGGCCATTAAATCTATTTCTCACTTCCACTGTATAATCATAAGGGATTTGATTTAGGTCATACCTGAATGGTCTAGCGGTTTTCCCTGCTTCCTTCAATTTAAGTCTGAATTTGGTAATAAGGAGTTCATGATCTGAGCCACAGTCAACTCCTGGTCTTGTTTTTGTTGACTGTATAGAGCTTCTCCATCTTTTGCTGCAGAGAATATAATCAATCTGATTTCGGTGTTGGCCATCTGGTGATGTCCATGTGTAGAGTCTTCTCTTGTGTTGTGGAAGAGGGTGTTTGCTATGACCAGTGCATATTCTCGGCAAAACTCTCTTAGTCTTTGCCCTGCTTCATTCTGCATTCCAAGGCCAAATTTGTCTGTTACTCCAGGTGTTTCTTGACTTCCTACTTTTGCATTCCAGGCCTCTATAATGAAAAGGACATCTTTTTTTGGGGTGTTAGTTCTAAAAGATCTTGTAGGTCTTCATAAAACCGTTGAACTTCAGCTTCTTCTGCATTGTTGGTTGGGGCATAGACTTGTATTACTGTGATATTGAATGGTTTGCCTTGGAAACAAACAGCGATCATTCTGTCATTTTTGAGATTGCATCCAAATACTGCATTTCAGACTCTTTCATTGACCATGATGGCTATTCCATTTCTTCTGAGGGATTCCTGCCCTCAGTAGTAGATATAATGGTCATCTGAGTTAAATTCATCCATTCCAGTCCATTTTAGTTCACTGATTCCTAGAATGTCGATGTTCACCCTTGCCATCTCCTGTTTGACCACTTCCAATTTGCCTTGATTCATGGACCTGACATTCCAGGTTCTTATGCAATATTGCTCTTTACAGCATCGGATCTTGCTTCTATCACCAGTCACAATACAGCTGGGTATTGTTTTTGCTTTGGCTCTATCCCTTCATTCTTTCATTCATTATTTCTCCACTGATCTCCAGTAGCATATTGGGCACCTAATAACCTGGGGAGTACCTCTTTCAGTATCCTATCATTTGGCCTTCATACTGTTCATGGGGTTCTCAAGGCAAGAATACTGAAGTGGCTCGCCATTCCCTTCTCCAGTGGGCCACATTATGTCAGACCTCTCCACCATGACCCACCGGTCTTGGATTGCCCCACAGGAATGGCTTAGTTTCATTGAGTTAGACAAGGCTATGGTCCTAGTGTGATTAGATTGACTAGTTTTCTGTGAGTATGGTTTCAGTGTGTCTGCCCTCTGATGCCCTCTTGCAACACCTACCATCTTACTTGAGTTTCTCTTACCTTGGGCATAGGGAATCTCTTCAGGGCTGCTCCAGCAAAGCACAGCCGCTGCTCCTTTACTTGGGCTTGGGGTATCTCCCTACCACTGCCCTTCCTTACCTTTAATGTGGGATGGCTCCTCTAGGCCCTCCTGCGCCTGCACAGCTATCACTCCTTGGGCAAGGGATTGCTCCTCCTGGTCGCTGCCCTGGCCTCGGGCGTGGGGTGGCTCCTCCCATCCACCGCCACTGGCCTTGGACATGGAGTGGCTCCTCCATGCCATTGCCTCAACCTCAGACGTGGAGTGGCACCTCCTGGCCGCCGTCCCTGCCCTCGGATGCAGGGTATCTCCTCCCAGTCATCGCCCCTGACCTCAGATGTGGGGTAGCTCCTCTCAGCGTTCTGCGCCATCGCAGCCTGGCACTCTAAGCTGCTGCCCCTGATCTCGAACGCGGGGTAGCTCTCGGCCGCCACTGCCGCCTGCACTTAGGTGCCTAGAATTCTGGAAGCTTGGAAATAAGAAGTTCCATGCCTAATCATGAAGGATACAGATTGCCTCCTCCATTTTCAGGATGTCAGTTCTTGCTCTTAGACTTGTCCCTCTTAGTTGCAAAATGGCTGTTACAACTACATTCAAGTCTAGAAGATGAGGAAAATATATGTTTTTCTGTGTCTCTTACTAAAAACATTCACAGAATATTTCTCCTCATATCTCATTGGCCAGAATCAGATTGCAATCAGGATTCCTAGGCCTGAGTAAGAGACCAGATCTAGATCAACCACTGTGATTCAGGATGCCCTGGGGCTGAGTAAAGGTTCAGATCTCCTAGGGGAAAATGGTCACTTGATACCCAAACTAAAGCAGAATTCTGGAAGAAAGGACAAACTAAAGATGCGGGTTGGGATGCTAAAGTGTTCTTTACACATTCCATTAAACGAAATGTCAGACTGAACATTACTCTTGTGGCTTTGCTCTTTCTGCTTACACAGGCTTGGCTCTGAGGCCATCTCTAATAGGATATTGTGTTATTATTACTTACGTGTTTTTATTGGGGGGGTTAATTTACATTTTATTAAAGAGAAAATAAGTAGGTTCAAAAGAGAAAAGAATGTGTAAGTTTGCAGCTGGAGGAGGGGAAGTGAGAAGAGTAGAGAAAATTCAATGAAACTCATAAATTCTTGACTACAGTTGCTGAACTGAATTCTTAATTATTTATAGCACCTGACTGCTTCTAATACATGTTGGGAAATCTACCATTTAAATAGCCATTTGTCTATTGGTCCAGAAATAGAAGAAATGAGAAAAAAAGTATCAGCTTGGAATTCAGGCATTCTACATTACTCTCATGCAGAGTTTTCCTGTTGAGTTACACACTGCTGTAACTGTAAAGGAATGATTTCAACCCGATCCAGGGATGGCTCTCTGTTCATTCATCCCTGGACTCTGCAGGCCTATAATGGCTTTTCAATGAAATTAGAAACCACTGGGAAATCGAAGAGGAATCTCACAGTGAACAACAGTCCATTAGGAATTGCTGGGAAATCAAAGAGGGACCTCACAGTGAACAATAGTCCATTAGGAACCACTGGGAAATCTAAGAGGGATCTCCCAGGGAACAATAGTCCCTGCTAAAGGCAACCTTGAAGATAAATCAATTTTGATGCTTAACTACTCTGAGAACATGTTTGCATAGGACTGTTGCACCAATGCCTTGGTTTTCCTTAATTTTTTCTGTATTTTGTGCTCTGATTCTGATATAACTTCATCTTTCCACTTCCTTTTGGCTTCTCCACTCAATTTTTTCCCCAGTGTCCCTTTTTCCTCACATCTAGACTTGTTTGTTTTTCTTTCATTCTCTCCTTGACTCCTGTTATTGCTCTGCTTCATCTCTCCCAATTCCCTTTTACCTCAGGAGTTGGTTGGAGTGAGTACTTGTCCCTATCGGACACTACTAGAGATCTGTTCCTTTCTAGCATGCACTTTGCCTTCTGATAGTATCAGCGTAAACACAACAAGCAGAGTCTTTCTTTGGGCAAGCTTGACTATGTAGACAAAAAAATCTAGATAAATAACTCCCAACCTCCACTCACAAAAACCTTTTCTCCTTAGTAGTGTGTTTTCAGTCCTTAAATTTTTTTATGCTCCTGCTTTAACACTTCACAAAGCCTCCATATAAAAATAATATCTTGTCTCTTTTGTTAAAGGGAATATCCTCCAAAACATCTATCTCTCAAGATGTGTTGAAATCCCATGAGGAATCATGTTTTACATTTAAAAAAAATGCTTTGCCATGTATTATCTTGTTAGATAATCCCCCAAATCCTGTGAAGTTGGCAGTAAGGCAAAACTGTTTCAGAGAAGTTGGGCAACAATATAATAGGCTAATTAAGGGCAGAACCTAGATTTCATTCAGTCTTTACAGCAATGATACCTATGAGTTTGCAGTATAGTAATTTAATGTAAAATAAGCAGATTTAGAGACAGTGACTATACAGTAAACGTATATTATTTTCTTCCTCTTTATCTTTGAGAAGAAGTACCATTTGCAATTACCCCCATGTAAACTGTAATTGCTTCCCTTGCATGACAGACACACCCTTATCACCACCACTCCAGCTGCATTTCTTTGTCCTTTAGTCCGTTTTACTCAGATGCTTGACAAGGCATTAGTACTGACCCAAAAATGGGCTTTGGGTTTCATTTTTCCTTCCTTCCTTCCTTTCTCCCCCTCATTTTCTCTCTTTCTACTTTCTTCAGTTTTTTTTTTTTTTTTTTTTTTTTTTTTTTGCTCCTACTGGCACAATACTAAGAAGAGATAAGAAATCCTTGATTCTCTGCAGTCATTCTCTTTGCTTTTACTCTTTTTCCTCCTCTTGGTTCTCTAATATAATGCCAATTATTAGAAAATATAATTCACTGTGTCTCATACTATAATTTATAATCTACTCAAGCATTTTCTTCACATTCTTAATATCTGTGGTGTCGAACAGAATTACAGCTGGGAGGCTGACTGCAAGCCTCTGTGTAACAAGAGGAGGGAAGAGCATTGTTTCACAGGTGGATTTTCTGTTGTGTGGTGGGGTTTCATGATTTTTCTAGGCAATTTAGATATTTTCTTATGTGTTTACAATTAACGTTGCCAAAGGAAAAGAGAGACACACTATGATTCTTTTTTCTTTTCTTTCTTCATAGGAACAAGAATACAAAATGTTTCAGTAATCAGTTTAAGCGTTCCCTATACATTTACAAAGATATCCAACAGATGTTGCTTTCTGGGCAGTTTAGGTCCAAAGCACATCTCTGGATATTTGTGCTCATTCTGTACCTTTGGTTCTACCTTTCCATAGCTCCTGGTTTCTCCCTCTCAGCTCTCTTTCTCTTTCTGCCTTTCCCCTCTCTCATACCTCTCCCTCAATTTCTACACATGCATACATACACACAAACACTCATATCCACATTACATCAAGGTGAACTTGAAAACAAATGAGGTCCATTTCTCTTCTTCAGAATTTAACAATCAATTAGTCTGTCTTGGGAACTCTGGTCTTTTATTTTCCAAAGACAAAATTTATGAATTTACCCAGTAGGAATTCAGACAGAAAAAGAGAAATAGGAAAAAGAAAAATTAATAGGATTATGTGTAGGAAAGGAAATGAAGAGGAAGTAAAAACAAGGTAGATAGAAAAATTATTCCTTCTGAAACAAACAACAGGTGATGTGGTAAACTGGGTAAAAGGTAATTCCATTAACATTTAATATTAAGATATTTGATCAGACTCCCCTGGTGGTACAGTGGTTAAGAACACATGGGTTCAATAACTGGTCTGGGAAGATTCCATATGCTGTAGGGTAACTAAGCCCCTACTTGGTGTCACAGCTACTGAGCCTGTGTGCTTAAAGTGTGTGTTCCACAGCAAAAAAATCCACTGCAATGAGAAGCTCTTTCATCACAACTAAAGAGTAGCACTCACTTGCCAGAACTAGAGAAAGGCCTCATGCAGCAATGAAGAGCAATTAATTAATTATTAAAAGGAAGATCCTTTGTCAGATCCACAGCACACACATGCACACACATGCACACACATACACACACACATACACACTGTATTTTTAATACCCACCACCCTAGGAATATCTTCCCTATTCCTTGTCATTGCAAGCACACATGTACTCTCTAGAGCTCCTTCTTGAATAAGTCAGGATGGGCCACAATCTTTTCAGTCACCAACCATCCTCTTGCCCCCTTGCCTTACACTTGCTGAAAAATACAGAGATACTTTATGTTTTGAGAATGTCAAAGCTAATCATGATAGAAAGCCAGACAGATAATAACAATAATAATCTACAAGCAGTTGCAAACATTTTAGGAATTTATGTATGATCAACTCCCTTATTGTGCATTTTTACAAAATTCTCTGAAATTTATCCATTCATGCAATTAAATGATACTATAGGATAGCATTTTTATAAAATATGTCATGGTCCTAGTGGAATCATTTTTTATTTTCTCATAAATATTTCCTTAGTGTTGAGCTCCATAGTTCAGCTAAAAAATTAGCACATAATTTAGAAATTTGTTTTGTTTTATTTAATTTTTCAACCATTGTTATCATTGTTCAGTTGCAAAGTCGTGGCTAACTTTGCAACCCAGTGAACTGCAGCATGCCAGGCTTCCCTGCACTTCGTTATATCCCTGAGTTTGCTTAACACATGTCCATTGAGCCAGTGAGGCTGTCCAACTATCTGACCCTCTGTTAACCTCTTCTCCTCTCACCCTCAGCATCAGGATCTTTTTCAATGAGTTGGCTCATTGCATCAGGTGGCCAGAGTATTGGAGTTTCAGCTTCAGTATCAATACTTCCAATGAATGTTCAAGGTTGATTTATTTTAGGATGAACTGATTTGATCTTGCTGTCCAAGGAGCTCTCAAGAGTCTTCTCCAGAACCACATTTTGAAAGCATCAATACTTTGGCACTCATCCTTCTAATGGTCCAACTCTGACATCCATACATGACTACAGAAAAAAACATAGCTTTGACTATATGGATCTTTGTCGGCAAAGTAATGTGTCTCCTTTTGAATACCCTGTCTAGGTTTGTCATAACTATTTTTCCAAGAAACAAGTGTCTTTTAATTTCATGGCTACAGTCACCCTCCACATTGATTTTGGAGCCCAAGAAAATGAAATTTGACATTGTATCCACTTTTTCAACATTTATTTTCAATGAAGTAATAGGACCTGATGCCATGATTTTCGTTTTTTGAATGTTGAGTTTTCAGACAATTGTTTTTCACTCTCATCTTTCACTTCCATCAGGAGGCTCTTTAGATCCTTTTCACTTTCTACCATTAAGGTGGTATCAGCTTCATATCTGAGGTTATTGATATTTCTCCTGGCAATATTGATTCCAGCTTGTGAGTCATCCAGCCCAGCATTTCCTATGATGTACTCTGCATATAAGTTAAATAAGCAGTGTGCCAAAATACAATCTTGATGTACTCCTTTCTCAGTTTTGAACCAGTGCATTCTTCCATGTCTGGTTCTAGCTGTTTCTTCTTGTCCTGCATACAGATTTCTCAAGAGGCAGGTAATATGGTCTGGTATTCCCATCTCTTTAATAACATTCAACAATTTGTTGTGATACATACAGTCAAAGGTTTTAGCATAGTCAATAAAGCAGAAGTAGATGCTTTTTAGAATTCCCTTGCTTTTTCTATGATCCAGAGTATTTTGGCAATTTAATCACTGGTTCCTCTGCCTTTTCCAAATCCAGCTTTTACATGTGGATGGTTTAAGTTCAAGTACTGTTGAAGCCTAACTTAAAAGATTTTGAGCATAATCTTGCTCAGTTCAGTTCAGTTCAGTTCATTGGCTCAGTAGTGTCTGACTCTCTGTGACCCCATGAATCGCAGCACGCCAGGCCTCCCTGTCCATCACCAACTCCCGGAGTTCACTCAGACTCACGTCCATTGAATCAGTGATGCCATCCAGCCATCTCATCCTCTGTCATCTCCTTCTCCTCCTGCCCCCAACCCTCCCAGCATCAGAGTCTTTTCCAATGAGTCAACTCTTCACATCATATGGCCAAAGTACTGGAGTTTCAGCTTTAGCATCACGCCTTCCAAAGAAATCCCAGGGCTGATCTCCTTCAGAATGGACTGCTTGGATCTCCTTGCAGTCCAAGGGACTGTCAAGAGTCTTCTCCAACACCACAGTTCAAAAGCATCAATTCTTTGCCGCTCAGCTTTCTTCATAGTCCAACTCTCACATCCATATATGACCACTGGAAAAACCATAGCCTTGACTAGACAGACCTTTGTTGGCAAAGTAATGTCTTTGATTTTGAATATGCTATCTAAGTTGGTCATAACTTTTCTTCAAAGGAGTAAGCGTCTTTTAATTTCATGGCTGTTTTCATCACATCTGCAGTGATTTTGGACCCCAAAAAATAAAGTCTGACACTGTTTCACTGTTTCCCCATCTATTTCCCATGGAGTGATGGGACCAGATGCCATGATCTTCGTTTTCTGAATGTTGAGCTTTAAGCCAACATTTTCACTCTCCTCTTTCACTTTCATCAAGAGGCTGTTTATTTCTTCTTCACTTTCTGCCATAAGGGTGGTGTCGTCTTCATATCTGAGGTTCTTGATATTTCTCCTGGCAATCTTGATTCCAGCTTGTGCCTCTTCCAGTCCAGCGTTTCTCATGATGTACTCTGCATATAAGTTAAATAAGCAGGGTGACAATATACAGCCTTGACGTACTCTTTTTCCTATTTGGAACCAGTCTGTTGTTCCACGTCCAGTTGTGAAATTAGTGCATTTGTACAGTAATTTAAACATTTTTTGGCATTTCCTTTCTTTGGGATTTGAATGAAAACTGACTCTTTTTGTACTTGCAGCCAGTGCTGAATTTTCCAAATTTGCTGATATAATGAGTACAGTATCATCGACTTTTAGGATTTGAAATTGCTCAGCTGGAATTCCACCATCTCCACTAGCTTTGTTCTTAGTAATGCTTCCTAAGGCCCAGTTGACTTCATACTTCAGGATGCCTGCCTCTAGATGAGTGACCACACCTTCATGGCTAGCTGGGCCAATAAGAACTGTTCTGTATAGTTCTTATGTGTATTCTTGCCACTTTTACTTAATCTCTTCTGCTTGTCTAAGGTCCTTGCCATTTTTGTCCTTTCTTGTGCCTATATTTGCGTGACATGTTCTCTTGTTGTCTCCAATTTTCACAAAGAGATCTCTAGTCTTTCCCATTCTATTATTTTCCTCTATTTCTTTTCATTGTTCACTTAAGAAGACTTTATCTATCCTTGCTGTTCTCTGGAATTCTGCATTCAGTTGGGTATATATTTCCCTTTCTCCTATACCTTTCTATTCTTTTCTTTTCTCAACTATTTTAAGGCCACCTCAGACAACCTATGTCTACCAAATCTAGTCCTTTGAATTTATTCATCACCTGTAAAATATAATCATGATGGATTTGATTTAGATCATACCTGAATGGCCTATTTTTTTTCCTATTTTTCTTCAATTTAAGCCTGAATTTTGAAGGAAGGAGCTGATGACCTGAGCTATAGTCAGCTCTAGGTCTTATTGACTGTATAGAGCTTCTCCATCTTTGGCTGTAAAGAATATAATCAATCTTGTTTTGGTACTGGCCATCTGGTAGTGTTTATCTATATAGTCATCTCTTGTGTTGTTGGAAGAGGATGTTTGCTATGACCAGCACATTCTCTTGGAAAAATTCTGTTAACCTTAGCCCTGCTTCATTTTGTACCCCAAGACCTAACTTGCCTGTTACTCCATGTATCTCTTGATTTCCTACTTTTGCATTCTAGTCCCTTATGATGACAAAGGAAACATTTTTTGGTGTTAGTTCTAGAATATCTTATTGGTGTTCATTGAATCTTTCAACTTCAGCTTCTTTGACATTAGGGGTTGGGGCATAAACTTGGATTACTGTGATGTTGATTGGTTTGCTTTGGAAATGCACTGAGATATTTCTGTCATTTTTGAGACTGCAACCAAGTATTGCATTTTGGACTCTCATGTTGACTATGAGGGCTACTCCATACCTTCTAAGGAAAACTTGCCCACAGTAGTAAATATAATGGTTATCTGAATTAAATTCACCCATTCCAATCCATTTTAGTTCACTGATTCCTAAAATGTTGATGTTCACTCTTGCCATCACCTGATTGACCACTTCCAATTTACCTTGATTCATAGATCTAACATTCAAGGTTCCAAAGCAATACTGTTCTTTACAGCATCAGACTTTACTTTCACCACATGGTATAACTGCAACTGAGCATCATTTCCCCTTTGGCTCAGCCTCTTCCTTCTTTCTGTAGCTTTTTCTTTGCTCTTCCCCAGTAGCATATTGGAAACCTACTGACCTGAGGTTTTCATCTTTTAGTGTCATATCTTTTTGCATTTTCACACTGTTAATATGGTTCTCAAGGTAAGAATACTGAAGTGGATTGCCCTTCACTTCTCCAGTGGTTTGCCATTTCCTTCTCAATTGGACCATGTTTCATGAGTTCCTAGTAGCAGGGGCGTGGCCTTCAGCTGCTCAATGCAGGTGGATGACATTCCTGGTGTACTGGTTGACTCACTGCTTGTCCTTGTTGAGCATGTAAACCTTCACTGCCCATCAGATGTCAGTCAACGTGCAGCCAAGTTTCAAGGCAAAGGCCCTGCTGAAGTGGCTGGAAGGGGGTCCTGGGAAGGCGGGAGCTGATGTTGGAGAATGCCCAGGAGTGGAGGTCCTCCAGGTCTCACCATCTCACTGTCTACCATGGAGTTGATCCACCACCCAGGTGTCACTGTTCACCCTGGGAACAATCCACCACCCAGTTTTAAACAATAAGAAGGCACAGTAAATTTTACCGTATGAAATTGACTGATTAGTTAAAATTAACAATTGAGTTCATGAAACATCCCTTCTGTAAACAGGGAGGCAAAGACAAATTCAATTATGTTTAGCAAAACAACATCACCAACACTCAATGGTGATCAACTAAATTATGGTGCATTAATTTCCTAGGGCTTTCATGACAAAACACAAAAACTAGATGGCTTAATTAAAATAACAGACATGTGTTCTCTACATCTCTAAAGAATAGACATTTAAAATCAAGGTGCCTGCAGGGTTGGTTCATTCATTCTTGTGAGTTCAGATGGAGAATATTTCCCTTGCCTATCTCCTAACTTCTTGGGCTTGCTGGCAGCCCCTGGCATTCAAGGGACTGAAGATGCATCACTCCAATCTCTGTCTGTCTTCCCATAGCTTCTCCTTTTTTGCATATCTCTGTGTCACATTAGAGAACACTAGAACATGATATTTTCCTCCTTCTATAAGTGTTATGTTAGTAAGAGCATCAACCATTAGATTTAGGATGCACATTAATCCAGTGTTATCTCATCTTAACTGATTACATATGCAAAATATTTATTTCCAATTAAGGTCACATTCTGAAGTTTCAGTCGAACATGATTTTTCTGGTACATTATTCAATCCACATCAGTCAGTCATCAGTCAGTTCAGCTGCTCAGTCATGTCCGACTCTTTGTAATCCCTTGGACTGCAGCACATCAGGCTTCGCAGTCCATCACCAACTCCCAGAGCTTGCTCACACTCATGTCCATTGAGTCAGTGATGCCATCTGACTATCTCATCCTCTGTTGTCCCCTTCTTCTCCCACCTTCAACCTTTCCCAGCATCAGGGTCTTTTCCAATGAATCAGTTCTTCTCATTAGGTGGCTAAAGTATTGGAGCTTCAGCATCAGCATCAGTCCCTCCAATGAATATTCAGGACTGATTTCCTTTAGGATTGACTGGTTAGTCTCCTTGCAGTTGAAGGGACTCTCAAGAGTCTTCTCCAATACCATAGTTCAAAAACATAAATTCTTCAGCATTCAGCTTTCTTTATGGCCCAAATCTCATATTCATACATGACTATTGAAAAAGCCATAGCTTTGACTAGACAGACTTTTTTGGCAAAGTAATGTCTCTGCTTTTAAATATGCTGTCTAGGTCTGCCATAGCTTTTCTCCCAAAGAACAAGCATCTTTTAGTTTCATGACTGCAGTCACCATCTGCAGTGATTTAAATTAGATGGTAAATAAAAACCCTAGCACAATGTTGTCCATGGATATTTTATCCCCTTATCGAGTTAGTCTCAATTTTATTCTTTTGCACAACAGTTATGTTTACATATACTTTCAGGTTAAAGCAAGTCACAATCATTGATGATTACTTTATCAATCCCTAGACCTTTCCTGGAAAGTAAGCACAAGAAGTCAGAGTCATATGGCCATTGCCTTGAGTTCTGATAATAAAATGCATTCTCTGTTTTGATTTAAAGCTAAGGATTTAGAATTCAGGAAACTAAACAAAATAGCTTCTAAAATGAACTTTAGAGAACTAAATATATCTTCCCTAGATCTGCTTTGTAAAGCTCTGGCAAAGAACTAGTAGTTGGATGTAAGTTGCATTAATTCATAAATTGCATTGAAATTGCTGAAAAAAATGCATCCTGCTTGGTAGTGAACTATAAAGATATAGATATTAAATATACACACACATTTACATATGCATTTATGTACATGCATGCACACTTATACAGATGAAAAACAGAAAAAAAGGGTTATCCCCATACCTTGAACTAATTTATTGTAAGAAAAAAATACATATTCAAATGATATAGTTTTATACCTGTTCAGAAAACAAATTCACTAACTCTTTTGGTCTTTGCATCTCAGATTCTTGTTTTTCAGTCAATTTGATTAAAACTTTGTGTCAAACCTGTCCTCTTGTCCACCACACCTTGCTCTTATAGTTTTATTTTGTCACAGGTCATAGTAAAATGATGTGATATGGCTGATAGGCAGCATACAGTAACAATTAAGAGCACTGATTCTGGAAGTAGATGGCCTGCACTGAAATCCAGTCCCACTCATGTATGGATGTGAAATGGGTACTTGACCTCTATGGGCCTAGTTTCCTTATTTGTAAGACTGAAATAACAAAAATAATATATCCCATCTAGGAATATTGTCAGGATGAAGTAAGTTAATATCTCTAAAGCTTTCACATATAGAATATAATCTGTTAAATAACAAAACATCTGCTAGAACAGAGGCTCACTGATGCTGGGTCTAGTGTGTTCCATCCCCTTCATTCTCTCCAGTACCACACACAGAGCTCTTCACTTCACATGTATGCACTGCAGTATTTATCTGCATAACATATAGTCACAGTGATGTGGGTTACCCTCCCCCAGCAAAATTCCTTTCTCTGCATACGGATTATTTTATCCAGTGGGAAAAGTATGTCTATCCATCCTGGAGATTTATGGTACTGCCAGTACAGAAAACTGAGTGCCCATCCAGTATGGGACTTCATATTTTGGAAAGGTTTCTTGAAAGTTTCTTTCCCAACTTCTCTTGAACAAGCTAAAATAGTCCACCTCAAAACCCATCTTCTCCTAAAGACTTTTACATTAACCTCAGAAATACATTTCTTCCTATGTGTTCCTCAACATTATTTTTGTGTTCTATAAGGATATGATTCATAAATGTTAGCATAGCTTGTAAAATTGGAAAGCATAGTAGAATTTTCTAAGCTTGTGGTTATTGCCAGTTATTACAGTCAACATAGAGTTTAGATTTGTCTTTGAAAGCATGTGACTGGGCCCATCATCACAGGTATGGAATATATGATGCAATGGAGTGGTGGTTTCATGTCTGAGTTCTGAAGCTTGATTTTGATGTGTCATAAGACAGGCCACTTCAAAATATTCCAAAGAAATAAACTGATTATTTTGCAAGAGTTGGACTTGACTAAAATGACTTAACAAGAGAAACATCTAGTACCAGAAGAATAGTCTGACACTCCTTTGTTCCTCTAAAGGCAGAAACAAAATCCTGAGGGAAGGTATATTTATGCCTGGAGGATGGAGGGCAGCCTTATCATTGAAGAAAGGAGATTTGTGGCAAATGAAGTGTAAACACACTTTGTTCCTTCTTTAGTAACTGGTTGATCCAAGCTCAAACCCTTTTGTTTGGTCAAATCTTCAAAAGTAATTTATTATTCATCTAAAATGGTATGTAAACAGTCTGTTTCAGTCAATTCTCAGGTTTCATACCTGTGGAGCCTCCATACATACAAAATTAAACTTATTTTTCTCCTGTTAATCTATCATGTATTGATTTAATTATTAAAACAGCCAAAGAACCAAGAGGGCTAGAGGAGAAAATGTCCCTCCTCTAGAAGATAAACTATGGTGCCTTTCACTTGGCATCAGAGTGACACAGACAGTATTTCTCTGGGGATCTCTTGAAAGTGTAGATTCTGATTCAGTAACTCAATGTTGGGGCCCAAGATTCTGCATTTCTGACAAACTTCAGCTGAGGATGATGCATTCCAGAGAATCATAGTTTGAGTCTTAAGGCCCTAGAAGCTCATTGCTTAATATCTTAAAATTTCAATTTGCTCATCACCAACTCGATGGACATGAGATTGAGCAAGATCCAGGAGTTGATGATGGACAGGGAAGCCTGGCATGCTGCAGTCCATGGGGTCTCAAAGAGTCAGACACAACTGAGTGACTAAACTAAACTGAAGTGAAAATGGAGCTATTGTGAACATTAAATATACAATGCATAGAAAGGGGCTTCATCACACAACTAAGCACAGACCATCGTTAGACATTTTATTAATATCATTATTAAACCCAGCTTTATGTGTTTGGACCTATGCATTACACAAGGCCAGTTTTAAAAATAGCTGACAATAGAAGAGAACCTAAAGGCAAAAGAGAAGAAGAAAGATATACACATTTGAATGCAGAGTTCCAAAGAAAAGGAAGGAGAGATAAGAAAGCCTTCCTCAGTTATCAGTGCAAAGAAAAAGAGGAAACCAATACAACGGGAAAGACTGGAGATCTCTTCAAGAAAATTAGAGATATCAAGGGCACATTTCATGCAAAGATAGGCACAATAAAGGTCAGAAATGGTATAGACCTAACAGAAGCAGAAGATATGAAGAAGAGGTGGCAAGAACACACAGAAGAACTATACAAAAAAGATCTTCATGACCCAGATAATCATGATGGTGTGATCACTCACCTAGAACCAGACATCCTGGAATGCAAAGTCAAGTGGGCTTTAGGAAGTATCATTATGAACATAGCTATGGAGGTGATGGAATTCCAGTTGAGCTATCTCAAATCCTAAAATACGATGCTGTGAATGTGGTGCACTGAATATGCCAGCAAATTTGGAAAACTCAACATTGGCCACAGGACTGGAAAAGGTCAGTTTTAATTGCAATCTCAAAGAAAAGAATTCCAAAAAATGCTCAGACTACCATACAATTGTACTCATCTCACATGCTAGAAAAATAATGCTCAAAATTCTCCAAGGCAGGCTTCAGCAATATGTGATCCATGAACTTTCAGATGTTCAAGTTGGATTTAGGAAAGGCAGAAGAACCAGAGATCAAATTGCCAGAATCCACTGGATCATGGGAAAAGCAAGAGAGTTTCGGAAAAACATCTACTTCTGCTTTATTGACTATGCCAAAGCCTTTGATTGTGTGGGTCACCACAAACTGTGGAAAATTCTTAAAGAGATGGGAATACCAGACCACCTAACCTGCCTCCTGAGAAATCTATATGCATGTCAAGAAGCAACAATTAGAACTGGACATGGAACAACAGATAGGTTCCAAATCAGGAAAGGAATACTTCAAGGCTGTATAAAGTCACCCTGCTTATTTACCTTATCTGCAGAGTACATCGTTCAAAATGCCAATCTGGTGAAGCACAAGCTGGAATCAAGATTGTTGGGAGAAATGTCAATAATCTCAATTATGTAAAAAGCATCACCCTTAGGCAGAAAGCAAAGAAGAACTAAAGAACCTCTTGATGAAAGTGAAAGAGCAGAGTGAAAAAGTTGGCTTAAAACTCAACATTCAGAAAACTAAGATCATGGTGACTGGTCCCATTATTTCATGGCAAATAGATGGGGAAACAATGGAAACAGTGAGAGACTTTATTTTCTGGACTCCAAAATCACTTCAGATGGTGATTGCAGCCATGAAATTAAAAGATGTTTGCTCCTTGGAAGAAAAGCTATGACCAACCTAGGCAGCATATTAAAAAGCAGAGACATTACTTTGCCAACAAAGGTCTGTCTAGTTAAAGCTATGGTTTTTCCAATAGTCATGTATGGATGCAAGAGTTGGACTGTGAAGAAGGCTGAGCGCTGAAGAATTGATGCTTTTGAACTATGGTGTTGGAGAAGACTCTTGAGAGTCCCTTGGATAGCAAGGAGATCTAACCAGTCCATCCTAAAGGAAATCAGTCCTGAATATTCATTCAACGGACTGATGCTGAAGCTGAAACTCCAATATTTTGGCCACATGAGGCGAAGAAATGACTCATTGGAAAAGACCCTGAGTGAAAGATTGAAGGCGAGAGGAGAAGGGGATGACAGAGGATGAGATGGCTGGATGGCATCACCGATTCAATGAACATGAGTTTGAGTAATTTCCAGAAGTTACTGATGCACAGGGAAGACTGTTGTGCTTCAGTCCCAAGGGTCGCAAAGAGCTGGATGCAACTCAGTGACTGAACTGAACTGGAAAGGTATTTGGTTTAATACTCTGGTGTCACCATCTTGAATTATTAATTTTATCCTGAAACTTTTAGAACTGAATTTCAGTGGAAAATTGGGGTATGCCTGTGAGTAGACAAGATACTGGAGATAAGCATCTTTACCAACATTTCTTGCCAACCACTTGTGTTTAAAATTCTCAGTGTACCTAGTGCATATGATGCTGATGTACCCAAAGTGAAACAGAACTCAATAATACTTAAATGTTGAAAGGAAGTGTGTTACATATACAAAAGTAATAACTGAGGTTATACTTCCCCAAGAGACCACACTTTCCGTTTGACCCACAATATGTTTTGAATGCAGAATGAAGACAATTACAATCTAAGAACCATGACAAATCCAGGATCCACATTACACCCTTCCTTACTCAAGTTATTTCCCTGTGTATTAGCTAACTATGCTTTGAAGGAAAGGGAAATATAAGACAGTCTATAGATCTTTTCTTTTCAATTCTTTCTTACTTATTAAGCTGAAGGTAGAGAGTATTTGGTCAAACATATATGCATTAAAAGTAAAATGCAAACAGTTTAATTAGCTTTGTGTAGTGTTTCCATTGTTCTGGTAGGAACAAAATATATATAAATGTACATGCTTGAAATACAAAACTTTACAATTTTGGTGATTCCACATACAAGTTAAATACTTTCATATTTGCATGTAAAACTCCTATAAAGCTCTTGTTGATAATTTACAGTTAATTTTTCACAAGCTAGAATGACATTAAATGACAAATAAAACACACTGTGCAAACTTGAAAGAGAGACCATGTACTGCAAAGGAAAAAGTTTTATATTTTAATATCTTTATGGTACTTTTCTACTGCTGTTTGAACTGGGGGTCCTAAAATTTCATTTTATACTAAATGCTACAGTTTACGTAGCTGACTCTGCCATAATTATTACAACAATTATCAACAGATCTGAGCAGGGACTTTAGGTTGAAAAATCCCTGATGAAACTAGAAACATCTGTGTAAAGTTATTACTCAGATCAGGAACCTATACCTTATTTACAGTTGAACATAATTTCCATTTTATAACTTATTTTAAAATTGAAAATTTTTTTTAAATTGCACAGATATGGGATTCTGAGGAATGTCAGATTAATTATCTTGTTTTGTTCAAATTTTTCTCTGAAAAGAAAATATAAACATGGTGTTTGTTCCATCTCATTTTATCTAGATTTACCCCCTCTGTTCTCTGAATGCATGTCTTATTTCATATTGCCATATGTATGGCAGTCTATGTTTTTACCTGCATCTTAGTGCCTCAAGTCCCCAACTCTCCTTTGCCTTGGAGTCCATTTTTGTAGCATTTTTCAGATTGGATCAATGATTTCCACACAATATCATCTCTTCCTGATGACTGAGTGAGTGAGTAGACTAAGTAATTGAACTGACTGAACCCATTTTAATAATTATCAAAGGAATGGGGTGTCAGTTCCTGCGGCATTATGTTAACTTCTAGTTTTGAATGCATTTATGCTTTCACCAAATAAAAAGAAGCAATGTGTCAGTTATCATAGAGTACTGCTTTTATCTTCCTACAATGGGGCAGTTTCATTCCACTAGTTCAATTTATTATTGTGAGATAAATAATAATTCTTATAATTGAGAATGATCAGAAAGACACTGGACACAATTTCCAAAGGTAAGAACTGTTTAAATCGGTCTCCAAATGATGCAGCTTCTGCCTTATTTAGTCACCTTTAAATCCATATTCCACTTATATAGTCCCACTCGGAGCAGCTAAGACTCTTCCCATATATTGCACTGCACAATTGACCCACTTCCTTCTGTGTGTATGTAGAGGAGTTTACTCTCCTCCAATGCTTCATGTATCATCTGGTGCCAGTGGCAGTGAAAATGCAACATTGATAGACCAATGGGCTGGTCCAATATGGCAAATCCTATACTTGCATTTGGGTACAATTCAGTTCAGTTCAGTTCAGTCACTCAGTCGTGTCCGACTCTTTGCGACTCCATGAATCGCAGCACACCAGGCCTCCCTGTTCCTCACCATCTCCCAGAGTTCACTCAGACACATGTCCATTGAGTCCATGAGGCCATCCAGCCACCTCATCCTCGGTCGTCTCTTTCTCCTCCTGCCCCCAATCCCTCCCAGCATCAGAGTCTTTTCCAATGAGTCAACTCTTCGCATGAGGTGGCCAAAATACTGGAGTTTCAGCTTCAGCATCATTCCTTCCAAAGAAATCCCAGGGTTGATCTCCTTCAGAATGGACTGGTTGGATCTCCTTGCAGTCCAAGGGACTCTCAAGAGTCTTCTCCAACACCACAGTTCAAAAGCATCAATTCTTCGGCGCTCAGCCTTCACAGTCCAACTCTCACATCCATACATGACCACAGGAAAAACCATAGCCTTGATTGAATAAACTCATATAGTTTTGCACACATTCAACAAAATGATGAAAAGGAGGAAAACAAACAAGCAAAAAAAAGAATTTCCTGTTCAATGCATTCCACTTTTTTCTCTGTTTTAACTTTGTAAGTGAATTCAGTGTCTGTAGAAGGCAATTGATGGCTGTAAAAAAAGTAAAGGAAAATGTTAAAGCCCCAAACCACAATTTGAGTGCTGTTAGGCTTGATTCTCTCTTCCTGCTGGTATCCTCAGCTGGGCTCCTTAGACTTCAAAGGTCATCTCAGCATGTCAAGGCCAAAAGATGGAAGATTCTGCAGAAAGAACTGCAAACTTAATTTTACTGTCTTTTATTAGTTGGGGAGTAAGGGAATGAGGACAAAGAAGGGAAGAATTGAGTAGGTGTATATAAGCAAACTAACAAACAAATGATGCCTCAAATTTTCTCCAAACCTCTCAAATATCACTGCCAAAGCATTGTTCTCCACACCAATCATCTCACTTTTCCGACCTTAAACATATTTTCAACTTCTGACTTTCTGGAATACAATTCCTGTTAATTTCTCTGCCTGTCTCATTCTTGTGATGTGTATTCTTCACGTCTACTTCCTGTGTGAAGTCTTCTTTAATCACCCCAGACCACAACATGCTTTCTGTTGCTAGATATCTGTGAAGGATTTATTATGTATTGCATTTTTGTCATCATTACTCTGCATTTTACTTTTTATTTTGCACAAATGTGTTTCTTGCTTTTAAATAAATTCACTAGTATATTTAAAGAATAAATAAACTAGGGGAAGTTTAGTATTTTTTTTTAAATTTTTTTAATTAATTTATTTATTTTTAATTTTTACTTTACAATTCTGTATTGGTTTTGGCATAGATTGACATGAATCCACCACAGGTGTACATGCGTTCCCAAACATGAACCCCTCCCCACAACATCTCTCTGGGTCATCCCCTATCACCCAAGTTGTCTTTTATATAAGTTCATAAATAATATTTTCTAATATTAATAATAATTACTATTATATTTTAAATAAGTATATATAGGCCTTTTGTACAGATTTCATATTTTCCCTATATTTGTATTATAAATATTCAATAAAAGGGTAAAAAGAAAATCAGCTGATTCTCCTTTTTCACTGGATGAAAATAGCTGAGAGACAGAAACTGTATTTCCAAGTGCCAAGGTCTATCAAGCACCAACTTACTCCAGGAGCATTTGTTTTTATGTGTTCTTTCATTGTTGTTGCTTTCTATTAACTATCAAGGGCTAGGATACTTGATTTCAACTTAATTATATTGGTGAAGAAAGGAGGAAGGAAGATAAACCCATCCATCATAACCAATCAGTCAATTTAAAAGATCGGGGCATATTAAACAGAAAAGCAGATGAGAATAAGCAGGACAAATGTGCAAAAGGCCCAATGGGCATAAACAATATATGCAATGCAAGGAGGCAATACTGCAGAAAGAGCTCAAAAATAATTGAATGCAAACACTGTACATAAATCCAGATGGGATTCAAGCTGTGACCTTGAGGTGAAAAGGCTCCTTAAACAGCAACCAAAGCTTTCTGTTCTAAAGGGATTAAATCTGAAAATCATTCTCTTTCTTTGCATTCATGTTTCACACTTAGTAGTGCTCACATAAAAAGAGCAGATGCACCAGCAGTTTGGTGTTTTCTTTCTTATGTTTCTTTTCTTCCCAGATAGCTGGTATCAATTTTACCACAGATCAGAGTGGGTGAGCCTTTTTCACCTTCTGATTATGGTTTGTAGTTATCAGTACCAGGTTAGAAAACTTTCTAATGGAAATTACCAGTGCATGGAAGAATGATAAAGCAATCTGCTCAGGTGGAAGAACTATAGACTCCGGATCTCAAGTCATCTTTTCTAGGGCTCACAATAATGATGAGAGCAAATTTAATAAACTTTTGCATGAAAGTTATAACAGAATATTCTTAGATTCTATTGCTCCTATTGCACTGCAAAGTAGAGAAGACCAGCAAGGGACTAAAATGTTAAACCCAGGTTACATAAGACTTAGTCCTCACAGCTTTTCTATGGCTGCAGTATAGCATTTGAATCCAAATCCTGAAACAGAGTTACTTGTGGCATTTGCAGTTTGATTCCTTTTTCACCAGACAGGTAGCAATGATCACAGAACTCAAACTTACTTAGAATGGCAGCTACCAAAACAGACAGTGGTTTCTTATTTAGTTCAGTGCTAGAAAGGATTAAGCCTGGATTAGGAGGAGGAAGGATATATTCCCAATGGGTATTATTTATAACAAGGAAAGGGCATTTTCCGACCCCCTACAAGAATAACAAGGAGGAAAAATGAATTCCAGCAATGATTCTCCAAATGGCAAGATGTGGGCAGGACTTAAGAAATATACCTTTCTAATTCCTAGGCAATTTATGTGTGTGTCTAAATATCCAATTAGCAGGCACAGATGCTATTTTGCATTGAAAAATATAGGATTTTACAACTGCAAACCAGCTGTGACCATAAATTTCACCAATCACTTTGCAGAGGTCTACCAAGAATTTAGACTTGAATGTCACAGAATTTATTTTCTTCTGAATTAAAATAATCAAAATTGATTGACACTTTTTGTCCAGTAAAATATTTTCCTCAAAGAGCTGTAGGAAATCACAATACATGTACACTGGTAAGCATCACAAAAATCAATAGAAATAGATGATTTCTGACTCATGAAAAATCACTACATTCTAAGCTAACTCTGCACATTAGAATTCTTCACAATGATAGGATTGTTCTATACCTCACTGTCCATTCCTATAGCTCAGCCCATGTGGTAGTTTGAGAACTTGAAATGTGTCTAATGTAGCTATTGGGACAGCATTCTAAATTTCACTTAATTTTAACTAGTTTAAATTGCAATAGCCATGAGTGGTTACCATATTTAACAGCACCACTCAAATCTTTCATAGTGTTGATATGTCAATAAGTTAACAAATGGCAGACTGAAATCAGATACCTGCTGCTCAACAGCCAAGTGATAGCCATATGAACTAATCCTTGTAAAGTTGTCTTTTATTCTGGTAAATACTCACAATAATGGTTTTTCAGTATTGTTGGATAGTTAAATGTATAATGTATGAATTACTTGACCTCTTACTTGAAACAAAATAGGTCTGTAATCAATGTTTTGCACTTTTTTTTTGTATATTTCTCCTTTGTCTCCCCATCATTTCTTTCTCTTCTCACTTCTTCCCATCCTTCTTTTCTTCTGTTAGTAAGTATGAAAGAAGAACCAAATAAAAGCAGCAAGTGGACCATTTCCTTGAAAAGGAACATTGTTATGCCTGTTGCTTCATTGAATGCACTGTTCTAAATCAGAATTTTGCATAAAAAGTTCCTTCCATCTGGCCTGACCTACATTCAACCATCAGGAAACAATACAATTAATAAAATGTGCTTATATTTCTCATAGATTTTAAAATTTGTTTGAAATTATGATAAAAGAGAAGTTATTGGAAAACTCCATGAAATAAAAATGATTGTCACTGGACCTGGAAGAGAAGGTATAGACAGAGGGAATGTCAGGATCAAAAGCCAAAGGAAAGAAGGGGACAGATGGATAATAATTCAATATAGTGATTTTAAATTCAATGTAGTGATGGTATGTATTTAGCTCTCTTAATCTTGATATACTTAATAAATGTTAGAAATATTTAATGCACAATGTTTAGGAAATGATATGTTCAAATGAAAGAACTAAGCTCCTTGTCAAGACGTGATTCAAATAGCACAATGAAGACACCTAAACTCTCCTATCCTCCTGGACCTTCCTTGCTGTTTCCTGGCTACTGTGGGAGAAGATACGTCCAAAGACATCAGGGCCTGGATTACCTGGTTTGGATTATGTGGTTTCTTCTTTATATTGAACAACCCTTTTCCACTATGTAATGTATGGTTTCTTTGATGTCTCTTTGTCTTCTATCTACATATATCTTTTCAATCTCACTCTTTAATGTTTGTTTATTTAGTCACTCTATTTTTTGATGCATTTTTGCTGAGTATAGTTATCACCATTTTGTGACTTGGTTGAGAAAATTTTATTTGGTAGCTGTTGGGGGAAAACATTCAGTAGTCCTTTTATACATGAAGTTTTTGCTTTAATCATGAATCTGTGAGAAATAGATCATTGAAATAAGCTTTTAGCTAAAAGCCACAAAATAATCACTGGCCTTTTTGACTGCAAATGACTCTTAATAAGATGATATCTGTTTCTGAAGACTTTTATTACCCTCATGGAGAAAAAAATAAAAAGAAAGTTGGGGAAAAGTCATGCATAAAGCCAAGACATAACCTTAGTAAAATCCAGGGCCTGAGGTTCACTTCTGTGGAATTCTGCTGCTCATTTACTGAAGCTGCCTTGGCACAGAGGTTCTCAGACATGATACAGCCCATGGACCTGAAATTGCAGCTGCCAGCACTTGGTGGGAGCACAGATGACATACATTCCTAGCTCCATTCCTGTGTTTCCAGACTCAGGTAAACCCTCCACTAACAACCTTAATTCTGAAAGTTTCTAGCAACCTGATCCATTACAGCTAAAGAGGTTTCTACCTGTAGTATATATGTATATATTAATAGTATACTCTATATTGTTATTTCCAAATCTTGGGGGTCATTCTGAAAGGTTGCTGCTGTAAACTATGTGTCACACTGGGATTCGTGACCTCCAGAAGAGAGGATTTTGATCCAGGTTCAGAAACAAGGCTTGATTACTTAGAGTTTTTTGTATAGCAAAGTTTTATTAAAGTATAATAGAGATAAGAAAAGCGTCTGACATAGACATCAGAAGGGGACAGAAAGAGTGCCTCCTTGCCAGTTTTTAGCAAGGTGTTTTATGTCTCTTAGAAAGCTATTAATCAGATAAGAGAGGCACCTCAAGGTTGAAGGAGCTTCACCAGGTCCCTTTCCCATGATATGCATTTTGAGATAGGATGGCATGAGGTGTGTCATGCCCCAGCCATAAAAAAATTGACAGGAGTACTGAGCCATTTTCAGCCCAAGACTTGAGAAAATAAAATAAATAAATAAACCTTAGTCTATGGTGGAACAATTTTAAAGAAAGGCAAATTCCAAACAAATATGTAGTTTCATTAACATGGCTTAAGAAAAATATTTCCATAAGAAAAATGCATTGGTTAGCTCAAGGTAGAGCTAAGTGTCATCAACACAGAAATTTAAAAAGCCTCTTTTGATTGTGTAGAAAAGGGAAAAAAAAGTCTGTCACTCACAGTTTATTTCATCCTGCCACTTGGGGAGCTCTGGCCTTCCTACCTGTTACCCACTCAGTTCTCAGCCGAAGTGCACCAGTAGCTTTATCTAGTATTATATATGAATATTAAATCATCTAATTTCTTTAAATAGTCATCTATTTTATTAATGTGCAATAATTTCTTAAAAGAAGCCTATTGTCATGTCTTCGACAAGACACATGATGGGATTGTCTTACAGGGACAATTTTCCCTTGTAGATGAAAATTTTTTAATGATAATCTTGAAAGATGATGCTCTGAAAGTGATGCACTCAATATGCCAGCAAATTTGGAAAACTCAGCAGTGGCCACAGGACTGGAAAAGGTCAATTTTCATTCCAATCCCAAAGAAAGACAATGCCAAAGAATGCTCAAACTACAGCATTATTGCACTCATCTCACATGCTAGTAAAGTCATGCTCAAAATTCTCCAAGCCAAGCTTCAGCAATACATGAACAGTGAACTTTCTGATGTTCAAGCTGGTTTTAGAAAAGGCAGAGGAACCAGAGATAAAATTGCCAACATCCTCTGGATTATGAAAAAAGCAAGAGAGTTCCAGAAAAAACATCTATTTCTGCCTTATTGACTATGCCAAAGCCTTTGACTGTGTGGATCACAATAAACTGTGGAAAATTCTGAAAGAGATGAAAATACCAGACCTGCCTCTTGAGAAATCTGTATGCAGTCTAGGAAGCAACAGTTAGAACTGGACATGGAACACCAGACTGGTTCCAAATAGGAAAAGGAGTACTTCAAGTCTGTATACTGTCACCCTGCTTATTTAACTTTTATGCAGAGTACATCATGAGAAACCCTGGACTGGAAGAAACACAAGCTGGAATCAAGATTGCTGGGAGAAATATCAATAACCTCAGATATGCAGATGACACCACCCTTATGGCAGAAAGTGAAGAGGAGCTAAAAAGCCTCTTGATGAAAGTGAAAGAGGAGAGTGAAAAAGTTGGCTTAAAGCTCAACATTCAGAAAACGAAGATCATGGCATCTGGTCCCATCACTTCATGGCAAATAGATGGGGAAACTGGAAACAGTGTCAGACTTTATTTTTGGGGGCTCAAAAATCACTACAGATGGTGACTGCAGCCATGAAATTAAAAGATGCTTACTCCTTGGAAGAAAAGTTATGACCAACCTAGATAGCATATTCAAAAGCAGAGACATTACTTTGCTGACTAAGGTCCATCTAGTCACGGCTATGGTTTTTCCAGTAGTCATGTATGGATGTGAGAGTTGGACTGTGAAGAAGGCTGGGCGCTGAAGAATTGCTGCTTCTGAACTGTGGTGTTGGAGAAGACTCTTGAGAGTCCCTTGGACTTCAAGGAAATCCAACCAGTCCATTCTGAAGGAGATCAACCCTGGGATTTCTTTGGAAGGAATGATGCTAAAGCTGAAACTCCAGTACTTTGGCCACCTCATGCGAAGAGTTGACTCATTGGAAAAGACTCTGATACTGGGAGGGATTGGGGGCAGGAGGAGAAGGGGATGACAGAGGATTAGATGGCTGAATGGCATCACTGACTCAATGGACGTGAATCTGGGTGAACTCTGGGAGTTGGTGATGGACAGGGAGGCCTGGCGTGCTGAGATTCATGGGGTCACAAAGAGTCAGATACGACTGAGTGACTGAACTGAACTGAACTGAACTGAACTTCCATTAATTCATCTGTTGGTCTATGTAGTCATGCTTCTCTAAACAATCTCTAAAGTTTCTAGATTCCTTCTGGATAAATTGTCACCATTAACAGGTAGAAAAACAAAGGAATGAACCCTCATTCCTCATTACCAGAATAATCCCCACAGAATGTTTTCTCTGGACATATGAGAAGTAGTAAAGTCAAGTTTGTGTTATTGTTATGTCCAAAGATCTAGGACAGAGGGAGCATTTTATTATGACACCTCTTGGCTTAATGGTTAAGAATCCGCCTGTCAAAGCAGGAGATGAAAGAGACATGGATTGCAAAGATATCTTGGAGGAGGAAATGACAATCCATTCCAGTAATCTTTCCTGAAAAATTCCATGAACAGAATAGCCTGGAGGGCTACAGTTCAGGCTGTAAAGAGTCAGAAGTGACTGAGTATCTGAGCGCACACACACAAACACAGCAGGGAAGCAAAAACACCATATATATATATACATATATATATATATTTTATTTTCAATTTATGCTAAGGTAGTTCATTCTATTTTTTGTTTTATTGTATATAATTGACTTATAACATTGTATTAGTTTAAGGTTTACAATATAATTAGTTGATATATATATATTACAAAATAATGACCATAATAAATTTAGTTAACATCCATCACTTCATATAATCACATTTTTTTCTTTATTGTGATATAACTTTTAAGAATAATTCCTTTAGCAACTTTCAAATATACAAAACATTTCAAATAGCAAAAGAGTATTGATAACTATAGTCACAATGCTATACATTACATCCCAGAACTTATGTGTCTTATAACTGGAAACTTGGACCTTTTGAACCCCTTCATCCATATTCCCTATACCCTCAGCCCCTGCCTCTGGCAACAACCAATCTATTTTCTGTCTCTGTAAGTTTGTCTTTTTTTAGATTTCACATAAAAGTAAGATCATAGAGTATTTGTTTTTGACATTTCCTTTAGCATAATTCCCTCAGCATCTATCCATTTTACTGAAAATGGCAAGATTTCCTTCTTTTTTAAGGCTGAATACAATTCCATTGTATATATGTATCTCATTTTCTTTATCCATTTGTCAATCAAGGGATACTTAAGGTGTTTCCAGGTCTTGGCTATTGTGAATATGCTGCACTAAACTTGAGAGTGCAGGTATCTCTTGGAGATAGGTAAGTCACTAACTTTACAACCTGATTTACACCTAGTCAACTTCTTAGATTGACAACCTGTAGAGACAAATGGAATCCCAATATAAGAATTGTAAAGTAAAATAAAAAAAAATAAAATAAAAGAATCAAAACAGCCAGCATTTTGAAAAAGTTTAGGAGAAAATACTTATTTATAAATAAATTGAATAAATCATGTGCCTCATGGAAATGTGGTCACTTCAAGTAAGTGGATCACAACTGAGGTATTTATTTATGTGAATGATGGAAAAGGCTCTAAAACAAGATAATTGCTTAATTATATAGGCTGGCATGAGGTAAAAGCAGAGTGTGACAGATGGAAAAGGATCAGAAACTCAAGGACAAGAGGATCTCAGATGGCCCAAAGAGAAGACTGTTTCCCATGCCACACAGGCTTAAGGGTTCTCCCCCGAGGTTCTTAGCAGACCTGAGCTAGCACCTAACTCAGAATCCTCTGCAAAGAATTTGCATTTAGATGCACATACTTCTTAATGTCCATATATCCTATTTCATTCTGAGCTATTGGGTTCAGTGTTTCTCAGTCGAGTTTTACAGTTTTCATGACTTCCTGGTTAGAGAAATCTATGGGTTGAGATGACCTTATCTGATTATTATCATCAAGATCTTAGGGTTAAGTACAAATACAGTGAAGAGTATGCATCAAGGACATAGATGAGATCAAGATGCCATTATTATGCTTTGACTGCTACTGAATACACATGAACTTTAGTGAAGAGTAATACACCCTACAGGAGAATGTTGATTGGAATCAAACATGGAAAAGTCAAGGAAAAGAGGATAGCAAAACTCAAAATACTCTTATTAATATTCTCTAAAATTTCCATAATAAATTTTACCAGTTCATAGAATTTCCATAATTTTTATTCTAACATTTTTAAAATCAATTTACTTATTTTAATTGGAAGCTAATTACTTTATAATATTGTGGTGGTTTTTGCCATACATTGACATGAATTAGACATTGGTGTATATGTGTCTCCCATCCTGAACACCCATCCTACCTCCTTCCCCATCCCATCCCTCAGGGTTGTCCCAGTGCACCGACTCTGAGTGTCTTGTTTCATGCATTGAACTTGGACTGGTAATCTCTTTCACATATGGTAATATACATGTTTCAATGCTATTCTCTCAAATCATCCCACCCTTGCCTTCTCCCGCAGAGTCCAAAGTCTGCTCTTTACCTCTGTGCCTCTTTTGCTGTCTCACATATAGGGTCATCATTACCATCTTTCTAAATTCCATACATATGTGTTAACATATGGTATTGGTGTTTTTCTTTTGGACCTACTTCACTCTGTATAATAGACTCCAGATTCATCTACCTCATTAGAACTGATTTAAATCTGTTCTTTTTAATAGCTGAGTAATATTCCATTGTGTATATGTACCACAGCTTTCTTATCCATTCATCTACGATGGAAATCTAGGTTGCTTCCATGTCCTAGCTATTGTAAACAATGCTGTGATTAACACTGGGGTACACATGTCTCTTTCAGATCTGGTTTCCTCAGTGTGTATGTCCAGCAGTGGCATTGCTGAGTCTTATGGCAGTTCTATTTCCAGTTTTTTAAGGAATCTCACACTGTTCTCCATAGTGGCTGTACTAGTTTGCATTCCCACCAACAGTGTAAGACAGTTCTCCTTTCTCCACACCCTCCCCAACATTTATTATTTGTAGACTTTTTGATAGCAGCCATATTGACCAGCACAAGAATGGTATCTTATTGTGGTTTTGAATTGCATTTCTCTGATAATGAGTGATGTTGAACATCTTTTCATGTGTTTGTTAGCCTTCTGGATGTATTCTTTGGAGAAATGTCTATTTAGTTCTTTGGCTCATTTTTTGATCGGGTCATTTATTTTTCTGGTATTGAGTTGCATGAGCTGCTTGTATATTTTGGAGATTAATTCTTTGTCAGTTGCTTCATTTGCTATTATTTTCTCCCATTCTGAGGGATATCTTTTCACCTGCTTATGGTTTCCTTCGTTGTGTAAAAACTTTAAAGTTTAATTAGATCCCATTTGTTTCTTTTGCCTTTATTTCCATTACACTGGGAGGTGGGTAATAGAGGATCTTGCTGTGATTTATATCAGAGAGTGTTCTGCCTATGTTTTCCTGTATGAATTTTATAGTTTCTGGTGTTACATTTAGATCTTTAATCCATTTTAAGTTTATTTTTGTGTATCGTGTTAGAAAGTGTTCTAGTTTCATTCTTTTACAGGTAATTGACCAGTTTTCCCAGCACCACTTATTAAAGATATTTGTTTTTCCATTGTATATTCTTGCCTCCTTTGTTAAAGATAAGGTGTCCATGTTGCTGCAGCTGTTGCTAAGTTGCTTCAGTCATGTCCATAGGTGGATGGATTTATCTCTGGGTTTTCTATTTTGTTCCATTGATCTACGTTTCTGTCCTTTTGCCAGTACCACACTGTCTTGATGACTGTAGCTTTGTAGTATAATCTGAAGTCAGGCAGATTGAATCCACCAGTTCCATTCTTCTTTCTCAAGATTGCTTTGGTTATTGAGGGGTTTTTTTTTAGCATTTCCATACAAATTACTTGTTCTAGTTCTGTGAGAAATACCATTGGTAGCTTGATAGGAATTGCATTGAATCTATAGGTTGCTTTGGGTAGTATACTCATCTTCACTATATCGATTCTTCTGGTCCGTGAACATGGTATATTTCTCCATCTATTTGTGTCAACTTTGATTTCTTTCATCAGTGTTTTATAGTTTTCTATATATAGATCTTTATTTCTTTTGGTAGATTTATTCCAAAGTATTTTATTCTTTTCGTTGCAATGGTGAATGGAATTGTTTCCCTAATTTCTCTTTCTATTTTCTCCTTGTTAGTGTATAGGAATGAAAGGGATTTCTGTGTATTAATTTTATATACTGAAACTTTACTATATTCATTGATTAGCTCTAGTAGTTTTCTGGTGGTGTCTTTAGGGTTTTCTATGTAGAGAATCATGTCATCTGCAAACAGTGAGAGTTTTACTTATTCTTTTCCAATCTGGATTCCTTTTATTTCTTTTTCTTCTCTGACTGTTGTGGCTAAAACTTCCAAAACTATGTTGAATAGTAGTGGTGAAAATGGGCACCCTTGTCTTGTTCTTGATTTTAGTGGAAATGCTTTCAATTTTTCACCATTGAGGATAACATTTGCTGTGACTTTATCATATATGGCTTTTATTATGTTGAGATATGTTCCTTCTATCCCTGCCTTCTGGAGGGTTTTTATCATAAATAGATATTGAATTTTGTCAAAGGCTTTCTCTGCATCTATTTAGATAATCATATGCTTTTTATCTTGTTAATGTGGTATATCACTTTGACTGATTTGCAAATATTGAAGAATCCTTGCATCCCTGGGATAAAGCCCACTTGGTCATGATGTAGGAACTTTTTAATATGTGGTTGAATTCTGTTTGCTAGAATTTTGTTGAAGATTTTTGCATCTCTGTTCATCAGTGATATTGGCCTATAGTTTTCTTTTCTTGTGGCATCTTTGTCTGGTTTTGTTATTAGGGTAATGGTGGCCTCATAGAATGAGTTTGGGAGTTTACCTTCCTCTGCAATTTTCTGGAAGAGTTTGAGTAGAATAGGTGTTAGCTCTTCTCTAAATTTTTGTTAGAATTCACCTGTGAAACGATCTGGTCCTAAACTTTTGTTTGTTTCAAGATTTTTGATTACAGTTTCAATTTCTGTGCTTGTGATGGGTCTGTTAAGATTTTTTATTTCTTCCTGGTTCAGTTTTGGAGGTTATACTTCTCTAAGAATTTGTCCATTTCTTCTAATTTGTCCATTTTTTTGGCATATAGTTGCCAATAGTAGTCTCTAATGATCCTTTGTATTTCTGTGTTGTCTGTTGTGATTTCTCCACTTTCAGTTCTAATTTTGTTGATTTGGTTCTTCTGCCTCTTTTTGTTGATGAGTCTGGCTTATGGTTTGTGTATTTTGTTTATCTTCTCAAAGAATCTGCTTTTACTTTTGTAGATTTTTGCTATAGTCTCCTTTGTTTCATTTTCAATTATTTCTGCCCTAATTTTTATAATTTATTTCCTTCTGCTAACCCTGGGGTTCCTCATTTCTTCTTTTTCTAGTTGCTTTAGATGTAAAGTTAGGTTATTTATTTGATGTTTCTCTTGTTTCTTGAGGTAAGCTTGTATTGCTATGAACCTTACCCATAGAACTGCTTTTACTGAATCCCATAGGTTTTGGGTTGTCATGTTTTTATTTTCATTTGTTTATATGAACATTTTGATTTCTTTTTTTACTTCCTCTGTGTTTTGTTTGTTATTCAGAAGTGTGTTGTTTAGTTTCTATATGTTTGTATTTTTAATATTTTTTCTTCCCATAGTGAAGTGTGAAGTCTCTCAGTTGTGTCTGACTCTTTGCGACCCCATGGACTGTAGCCTGGCAGTCTCCTCTGTCCATGGGCTTCTCCAGGCAAGAATCCTGGAGTGAGTTGCCATTTCCTTCTCCAGGGGATCTTCCTGACCCAAGGATCGAACCCAGGTCTCCCACATTGCAGGGAGACACTTTAACCTCTGAGCCACCATAGTTGATATCTAATCTTAATACATTGTGATCAGAATAGATGCTTGAAATAAGTTTTTTTAATTTATCAAGGCTAAATTTATAGCCCAGGATGTGACTCTATCCTGGAGAATGTTCTGTGTGCACTTGAGAAAAAAGTGAAATTCATTGTTTTGAGATGAAATGTCCTATAGATATCAAGACTAACTAGTCCTTTGTATCATTTAGAGCTTGTGTTTCCTTGTCAATTTTCTGTTAGCTGATCTATCCATAGGTGTGAATAAGGTTTTAAAGTCTTCCACTATTGTGTTACTGTTAATTTCCCCTTTCATACTTGCTAGCATTTGCCTTACGCATTGTGGTTCTCCTATGTTGGGTGCATATATATTTTATAATTGTCATATCTTCTTCTAGGATTGATCCTTTGATCATTGTGTAGTGCCCTTCTTTGTCCTTCTGTACACAGCTGGCTAGCTATCCTTTGGTATTCGCTCAATCCTTTGTTCTGTGAGCAGGCCAGGCTGTGTGTAAGTTCTTTCTTTTTTCTCTCTGGCTATCCCACTGTTTGGGTTGCTATCTCAGGGTAGTTCCCTCAGATTGTCTTCAGGGCATTCAGGCCCAGTCCTTACCCTAAACATGCAGCCCTCGCCTCCCTGTCCAGCCCCTCCTCGCTGGTGGTGGACACAAGCTTCTGGGCCACTTCTCTCCTGGCAGTTGCAGTAAGGCATATATTCTGCAGGTTTCTTTTTTTCTTTTTTTCTTTTTCCTTCCAGTTATGTTGCCCTCTGAGATTACAGAATTACCCATAGGCCCATAGGTAAGGGTTTCCTGCTATTTGGAAACACTCCTCCTTCATGACTCCCTCCCCAGGATGGTCTCCATTACTAAATATTTTGTCTCTCTTTTTGTCTTTTATATTTCATCCTACCTCCTTTTGAATGGAAAAGGTGGCCTTTCTGGGTGCCTGGTGTCCTCCACCAGGGTTCAGATATACTTTTGTGGAAGTTGTTCAGCATTCAAATGACCTTTTGATGAATTTGTTGGGGAGAAAGTGGTTTCCCAGTCTTACTCCTCTGCCATCTTGGGATTGTCTTCTTCTATTAATTTATTTAGTCATCTTTCAGAAAGAGATCCTGCAGACATCATTTTCTCCATTTGATAGATAACTCAACTAGTGTCCAGGTTAATTAAGTGGAGTTCTTAGGGTCCCTCAGCATGAGAGTAACAGAGAAGAGATCAGAAGTCTGTTACTTTTTTCCTAATATAGTTTTGCCAATGTTGCTTCATATTTAGTTGGGCAGGTGAGGCAAATAAGCAAAATTAAATTAGGCTTTAATGGTGGGAACCTCCTCCTAGGCTCAAATCAGTGTCTCCATACCAAGATACATGCCCTTGTTTTTAAAGTCTATATATCTTGATTATTATTATATATATGTGTGTGTATATAT
Source organism: Oryx dammah (assembly GCF_014754425.2). Taxonomy (NCBI): domain Eukaryota; kingdom Metazoa; phylum Chordata; class Mammalia; order Artiodactyla; family Bovidae; genus Oryx; species Oryx dammah. The sequence goes on along the minus strand of NW_024070206.1, from coordinate 45,080,358 downwards.
GTGTGTGTGTGTGTGTGTATATATATATATATATATATATTTTTTTTTTTTGCCAAGGTTAGTAAAATGTGACACCTTTACCCTGTGTGCTGACTTCTAGGAGATTTCTAAGAAAAGCGTTGTTATTTGTTATGTTCAGGAGAATTGATGGAGGAATATATTGCATACACACAATGTGAGGGCAGCTGACAGTCAACTACAACTGTTATTGTGCACTACAGAACATGTTTTATGTGGTTGGTAATATTTACATTAAGGTCAATTAGGTTGCCAAAATGAAGAATTGATGCTCAGGAATGCTTAGTGGAGTACACTGGTGTCTGGGAGAGGAAATGGAATGGATAAACCTATATGTGCTTGGTATGTCAGCTGGTTGGTGATCCCAGCCATGTCACTGAAACTTTATTGAAGCCAATTCAGCAAATATTTGCTGAGTCACTAGATGGTACAAAGTGTTAATGGAGAGGCAAGGCAGCACAAATCATGGCTTGAGTCTTAGAAGGATTTCCAATAGCAATAAGCTCTAAATATCTAGCAATATTTGCATGATTATCATATGCTAGATTTTGTTCTATATATTCAACATATATTAAACATTATAATGTTCATAATGACTTTATGATATCAGTGCCCTGACTCCATTATTTTATCTGTGAGTTTTCTTTATAATCTAAATATATATGCATTAACATAAATAACTATGCTGACCTCTCCATGCCTTTTTAAAATTTATATATTTTAAATGTATGTATTTATTGATTTACAATGTGTGTAAATTTCAGTTGTATAGCAAAGTGATTCAGTTATACATACATACATATATATGATTTTTCAGATTTGTTTTCTTTACAAGTTATCACATGATTTTTTTTCTCATGTAAAGTTTAGGGTTTCAACTAGATTAACAAGTGTTTCTTAACACATTTACGCATGCCTAAATATCTACAGTTTTGTTGAGGCTTTCTTATACATTATCAATTGAGGAAGAATTATGCTGATGAATTTATCTAGTTATATGAGCCCATATTATTTCACACTAACATATGAATTCTTTGGGCTTCCCTGGTGGCTCAGAGGTTAAAGCATCTGCCTGGAATGTGGGAGACCCGGGTTGGATCCCTGGGTTGGGAAGATACCCTGGAGAAGGAAATGGCAACCCACTCCAGGACTCTTGCCTGGAGAATCCCATGGACAGAGGAGCTGGTAGGCTACAGTCCATGGGGTCGCAAAGAGTTGGACACGACTGAGCGACTTCACACACACACACATGAATTCTTTAAGAATCTTTTATAGAAGAGTATACCTTCTTTTACTAAAACTTCTGTCACATTTTTTTTTCCTTTATGATGTCTTAGATCACTAAAAATAGGTTATTTTTAACTTGTCTTGAATTCATTGAAAGCAGAACTTGAAGTATAAAGGTGAAGAAAAAGAGAAAGAGAGGTAAGGAAAGATGTAAACAACATGATATGATGTATTCTTGTGTGGCTACCATTTTACAAGTACCAGCAAAGAGCTCTAAAATTATCTTGGTACTTATTTGTAGTTTCCTATATTAACAAACATGCATGGGCAGATTTCTTTATTTGGCAGATTTCTAATCTTTAACAATTCTCTATATGTTCCACTTTATTTCTGAACTCAAATACCAAAATTTCAGATTTTCCCTGACTTATCTTGAACTAAACTTGATTTGACTCTTCTGAGAAATTTATATTGTGTGTGTGTGTGTGTGTGTGTGTGTGTGTGTATGTGTGTGTGTGCATGCTGTGCTTAGGTACTCAGTTGTGTCTGACTCTTTGCAACCCCATTGACTGTAGCCTGCCACGCTCCTCTGTCCATGAAGATTCTCCAGAGAGGAACACTGGAGTGGGTTGCCATTCGCTCCTCCAGGGGATCTTCCCAACCCAGGGATTGAATTCATGTCTCCCACATTGAAGGCAGATTCTTTACCATCTGAACCACCAGGGAAGCCCATACATACATACATACATACATACATACATACATACATATATACATACACATATACATATACATATATATATATATCTCAAAACTCTTAATACATAAAATCTTAAACCATTCATCATGTTTTATGCTTTTATTAGTATTCCTCTCAGACATGTCTAATATTACTATTGAATTCTAGAAACCCTACCTGGGTAAATTATTTTTGTTCCATCACTAAGTCATGTCTGATTCTTTGTGACCTCCCAGGACTGCAGCATTACTGGTTTCCCTGTCCCTCAAGATCTCCTTGAGTTTGCTCAAATTCATGTCCATTGGGTCAGTGATGCCATCCAAACATCTCATGCTCTGTCATTCCCTTCTCCTTTCACTTTCAATCTTTCCCAGAATTAGGATGTTTCTAAAGAATCAGCTCTTCAGATCAGGTGGCCAAAGTATTGGAGCTTCAGCTTCAGCATCAGTCCTTCCAATGAATATTCAGGCTTGATTTCCTTTAGGATTGACTGGTTTGAGATCTTCCTATACAAGGGATTCTAAAGCATCTTCTCCAGCATCACATTTCAAAAGTATCAATAGTTCGGCACTCAGCCTTCTTAATGGTCCAACTCTCACATTCATACATGATGACTTGAAAAACCATAACTGACTATATGGACCTTTGTCTGCAAAGTGATGTTTCTGCTTTTTTAATACATTGTCTAGATTTGTCATAGCTTTTCTTCCAACGAGGAAGCATTTTTTAATTTTATGGCTATGGTCAGTGTTCACAGTGATTTTTCAGCCCAGGAAAATAAAATCTGCCACTGTTTCCATCTATTTGCCATGAAGTGATTGCCTTTAAAAATCTTTATACCTCTCATAGCATGTCATCCATCCTCAATACAAATTTGCTAAATAACTGATTATTTAACTTTGTTTACATTTACCTTTGATATGAAATGTACAGGCTTTCTCTTTTTCCACTCGACGTTTTTTGTTTCTGTTTTTCTCAGGAAGTTCTTAACTCCTGTTTATATAAGGCAACTAAAAACATGCAAATAAAAAATTATTTTCCTTCTATAAAGCTTTAAAATATTTTTACTGAAAGGAACATCGTGAAGTAGTTGCAAATAAAGCAGACCAACATTTCTGGTCTTTGCTCTGATGCTAATTAGCTTGGCAACCTTGAGAAAGTCATCTTACCTTTCAAAGCCTTCATTTCCTTATCTTAAAATGAGCTATAGTGTTTTCTATATGAGCTACCACACAGGACTGTTTGAAATAAGAAACACTATCACATAAATACATTTTGGAGTTTCAGAGGACCATATAATTGCAAACATTATCATGAATAGAAAATAATAGCATCTCTGAGTAGGGCAGTGTTTTGAAAATATTTAGACCTGTTCTCTTAGTTTAGTGATAAGTAAACTGGATAATAGAAGGTTGCAGAACTTGTCCAAAGTCACAAAATTGGCTGATACCAGAGCCAAAAAGTGAATCCAAAGATTGAATCACCCATATCTCAGTTCAGTTCAATTCAGTTCAGTTGCTCAGTTGTGTTTGACTCTTCGTGACCCCATGGACTGCAGCATGACAGGCTTCTTTGTTCATCACCAACTCCCAGAGCTAACTCAAACTCATGTCCATCGAGTCAGTGATGCCATCCAATCATCTCATCCTCTGCTGTCCCCTTCTCCTCTAGCCTTCAATATTCCCCAGCATCAGGGTCTTTACAAATGAGTCAATTCTTTGCATTAAGTGGCCAAACTATTGGAGTTTCAGATTCAGCATCAGTTCTTCCAATGGATATTCAGTACTGATTTCCTTTAGTATGGACTGGTTGGATCTCCTTGCACTCCAAGGATTCTCAAGAGTGTTCTCCAACACCACAGTTCAAAAGAATCAAGTTTTTGGAGCTCAGCTTTCTTTACGGAGAAGGCAATGGCAACCCACTCCAATACTCTTGCCTGGAAAACCCCATTCAAGGAGGAGCCTGGTGGGCTGCAGTCCATAGGATTGCTAAGAGTCGGACACGACTTCACTTTCACTTTCACTTTCTTTATAGTCCAATTCTCACATCCATACATGATTACTGGAAAAACCATAGCTTTACCTAGAAGGACCTTTGTTGGCAAAGTGATGTCTCTGCTTTTTAATATGTCTAGGTTGTCATAATTTTTCTTCCAAAGAGCAAGGATCTTTTAATGTCATGGCTGCAGTCACCATCTGCAGTGATTTTGGAGTCCAACCCCCCCACACAAAAATAATAATAATAATAATAAAGTCTGTCAGTGTTTCCATTGTTTCCCCATCTATTTGCTGTGAAATGATGGGACTGGATGCCATGATCTTAGTTTTCTGAATGTTGAGTTTTAAGCCAACTTTTTCACTCTTTTGTTTCACTTTCATCAAAAGGCTCTTCTACTTCTAAAATTCTACTCCCTGATGTCCAGCTCACCTATCTTTCCATATTGTCAAATTGTTTTTACCCTTGCATCCTCAAGGCATTCACTTTCTTCTCTGATCCCTTGGTTTTTCTTCTCTGATCCCTTGAAATGGTCAAAATCACCATGTTAAGCAATTGTGTAGGCTCCCTGCACTCTTCAGTAATTCTAGGCTTCTATAAAACTTGACAATAAACTTGTGTCCTGGCCAGGTTTCTGTGTGGTTACAGGCCCCTTTTGGCTGTCATTTTCTTGTTGGGGCTTGTCTATACTAAGCCAACCTGCTTTGAAAATCATAACCAGGCCCCTTGACTTTTCTGACTTGACAACTTGCCCTCCTACTTCATGTAAGTTATTCTTTCCAGACAAGGTGTCTACCAGCTCTGTGTGCATTTATACAACAGAGGTCATTTTTGAACCTGCAGTCACCACTGCCTAGCCTAGCTCACATCATCAACCCTGCCAATTCTCTTGGCTATTCTTTCATAATTTATCACTCAGGTATTTCCAGAGATGGAAGATTAACTCCAAGTTCTTTTCTCTGCATAATACAGTCCATGGTATTTTATAATTAAGTACACTTTTTTCAATAAATTCTAACCTTTTGAATCCCAGAAAAAAATCTCTCAACATAATATTCTATTTTTATTGTTTATCATTAGTGCTACTACTATTTTCAAGAACATGAAAAATACAAATGATTCATTCATTAACACAGCTTAATTTGTATTTTTTCTCATTCTTGAAGAGGATGTTCTGTTAGTTGCCTTAGAGTCTCATCAATATGTTATTTCCTTTGACTGTGAAATAAAAAATGTCAGAAAATCTGAGCATTTTCTGTAGGCAGTAGTCAGATAAAGCTCATATACACAAAATGGAATGAAAAACTGTTTGATGAGCTAGACTTGAGGCAGGAGGACAGGCATCATATATCTCATTGTTTTATTTGCCTTCCTTGGTCCTCTGATAACTATTCCCAATTTTGTTTTGCATCATCTATTCCCTCACAATATACTCCTTAGGCTTTTATATTTATAGGTCCTTTTTGTCTTTTCATTTCTTTTACGCTTTCCCCCATTTTTCTTCCCTCCCCAATTATTCTACAGAGGTTTTTATTGACTTTAGCCTTTGATACTTCTATGTATTTGAAAGCAACCATTCACCACCTTCTCTGGAGAAGCACCAATAAAGTGCAAAACCATTATCACAAAACTGTTTCTCAAAGTTTTGTCACATTCCAGACAGTTTCATGAAGATATGCTGAAAGGATTTGTTTTGTTTGTTTCTGCTTTAGGGATTACTAAAGGCAATAGGAAATCCAGGAAAGGGATTGTAAATTGTAGATTATTGTGATGCATCTTATCTGTTTCTAGGGTGTTTTGTTTTCTCTGGGCCAAAAAATTCAAAGTTATATTCAAAACTACTTTCTGATTGTCCCTGTCATCACAATAATATATGTTTTCTTGCTTGAAATCTAAAAATCTCTAAATTATTTTTGAATGATTTCCTATCCTAGGTCAGCGCACACTGCATTAAGTTGCAACAAATTTGATTTTAAAAATAGAAACAGATTATAGGACATTTGCAAGACAATAATTTCCAGAAATACGCTTTGAAGTGGAGAGAAGGAATTGGAGTTAGGCTAGGTAGATTCTGTAGGTTTTACTTCTCTCTTAATAAAGTCTGTGGAGGCTATGATAGGTCACAGAAGATCTGTTTGTATGATTTTACTCTGATATTCTGGGCCTCTGGTTAGAAGTATAGGCATTCCAGGTGCTTTCAGGAGACTTATAGTATTGGAAGATGTATGGATTTATTTTAATGGAAGATGATATTTGTTTGCTTGTCTTTTTTTTTTTTTTAAATCTTGACTGAGGATCCTGATGAAATCTATGCTGAGCATTGGTCCATGTCTCAAGTCTGGAGTTCCAGATTAAAAGCATAGTCTTTCCCTAAATTTTACTAAAATACAGCCATCAGGCTCTTAAATGCTGGCAGCCTTGTTGTGAACCTAGAGAACACAGTAGTGAAAATAAACAAACAAAAATGATTCTTCATCTTAGAGAGTTTAGGTGTGACAACAGAAATAAGAGAATTTTTTAAAATATAAATTCATTTATTTTAATTGGAGGTTAATTACTTTACAATATTGTATTGGTTTTGCCATACATCAACATGAATCTGCCACATGTATACACGTGTTCCCCATCCTGAACCCCTCTCCCCCCTCCCTCCCTGTACCATCCCTCTAGGTCCTCCCAGTGCACCAGCCCCAAGCATCCAGTATCATGCATTGAACCTGGACTGGTGATTCGAGTAGTCCCTGTGGTGGGAGCTGAAGAAGTCAGGTGGACAGAAAAGAGAAAAGTGGCATGAAATTCATGAAAGGAAGTATGATAGATAAAGTTTTTCAATTGTATCCACCTTTGATAAGATGTTTTAAGAAGGTGAATATTAAGAGGAAGATACTAAAGTCAGTGAAATTAGGAAGACATGCTTTGTTTTGTGGAAACACATTTCTTTATCTATACTTGTTGTTGTTATTGTTGTTCAGTCGCCCAATCATGTCTGACTCTTTGTGACCCCATAGACTGCAGCACAGCAGGCTTCCCTGTCCCTCATCATCTCCCAAAATTTGCCCAAGTTCATGTCCATTGCATCGGTGATGTCATCCAGCCATCTCATCCTCTGGCACCCTCTTCTTCTGCCCTCAACTTTCCCAGCATCAAGGACTTTTCCAATGAGTTGTCTGTTCGCATCAGGTAACCAAAATACTGGAGTTTCAGTTTCAGCATCAGTCTATACTATCTCTATTGGGAAAAAAAAAAAAAAAAAAAAACTGTCTGTAAAACATCTCAATTATCTAAAAGATATTTTAGTACAGATTTTATTTTCCAAATATATGGATTTAGAAAAAAAAATCCACTTGATGTTTATCCACAAATATAGAGTTTGTTCTATACTGTTTTCCACTTTTACCACTTACTGAGCATTCAATAATTCTTTACTGATTGATTGATGAAAAAATAAATATGTATTTCTCCCCATTTGCCTCAGGTATCTTCTGACAGTGCAAATTTCATAAAATTGTATCAAGAACTTCTTAACTATTTCTCATACATAAAGCATGATACAAAAACTGAGAGGTAAGTACAGATGTGCATGAGAGCATAGTTGAAAAGTAAACAACAATTCAAGGCAATAATAACATGTATCCATTCAATAAAGTTCTTATTAGATTCACTGGCTCTTTCATTCACTAATCCAATTATTCATTCCATGAACACCTATTGGGGACTTGCCTAATGGCTCAGATGGTAAAGAAACTGCCTGCAATGCAGGAGACCCAGGTTTGATCTCTGGGTTGCTAAGATCCCCTGGAGAAGGAAATGGCAATCCACTCTAGTATTCTAGCCTGGACAAGTCTATGGACAGAGGGGCCTGGCAGTCTACAGTCCATGGGTTGCAAAGAGTTGGACAAGACTGAGTGACTAACACTTTCACTTTCACTCATATCTATTGAGATGACCCCTGGATTCCCTTCTAAGAATCCCTGATTGTGTAATTTGATAACTTTAAATCTATCCTCTGGCTTAGGTTTGCCATGATTATTTGTCTTTCTTTGTGATATGAATGATCCAAACAGCCTTAAGAAAAGAAGTTAGAGGACAAATTTTCTCTTAGTATATCTCCTAAAACTCCTGGCAACATGCTGTGAGAGCAAGTAATTTTCTCTCCATAGCTACTTGTTAAATGAGATAAGCATATATATGTACATAAATATACACACACAGAGATATCCATAAATATATGCATCCTCTAAATGAAAGGTCAGTATCTCACCAATGTTTTGTGTTTTGTCCTAGATTCAGTTGCTTGTCCCAAGAAATCTCTCACTACACTTGATACAGTATGGAGTGAAGTGTCATCCAGGATATTTTGAAGTACACAATTTAGCTGTTTTAATGTGAACATTTTTATTCAAGGGATTATTTATAGTGCTTTTTTGTTGTTGTTGTTTTTGGCCCATCAAATTTTAAATCCACTGTTCAGTATTTCTTTCTTTTTATTTACCAAGGAGAACACATAGTGAAATTTTGATTATGAATCCATTCTTGATCCCAGCTTCAACACAATTCCCATTCTTGAAACAAGGTAGGCAGAGGAATTTCACTTGTTTCATTGTGCATTCATTTCTCTTGTTTTTCTGCCCATTTCCTGCCTATTCAAAATTCTTCATCTCTCTGGGCCAGGGTACAGAAGAAGCTGATCTGATTGATTTGTTCAATTACCTTTATCACTACTTGCTGAAGTCTTTTATGCCTGAACACATTACTGTTCATCGTGCAGAATCTGGTCCAGTTATCTTTGAATCACAAGTGCATCTGATTCTGATTCAATCAGTGATAATTTCTACTTTAAGAACACTTCAATACTTATTTCACAAGCACTGGTTTGTGGATAGGGTGGATTCATAAAGAAAGAGATTTGGAACATAACTTGGATGACTATAGGGTCTAATCCGCCTGAGATGACTCCAGTTTGTCTCTGCTGTTCTGCTCATCCAGCTGTAAGTTCAGTTCAGTTCAGTCCCTCAGTCATGTCTGACTCTTCCCGACCCCATGAATCGCAGCACGCCAGGCCTCCCTGTCCATCACCATCTCTCGGAGTTCACTCAGACTCACGTCCATCGAGTCCATGATGCCATCCAGCCATCTCATCCTGGGTCATCCCCTTCTCCTCCTGCCCCCAATCCCTCCCAGCATCAGAGTCTTTTCCAATGAGTTAATTCGCATGAGGTGTCCAAAGTACTGGAACTTCAGCTTTAGCATCATTCTTTCCAAAGAAATCCCAGGGTTGATCTCCTTCAGAATGGACTGGTGGGAACTCCTTGCAGTCCAAGGGACCCTCAAGAGTCTTCTCCAGTACCACAGTTCAAATGCATCACTTCTTCAGCGCTCAGCCTTCTTCACAGTCCAACTCTCACATCCATACATGATCACAGGAAAAACCATAGCCTTGACTAGACGGATCTTAGTCGGCAAAGTAATGTCTCTGCTTTTGAATATACTATCTAGTAGGTTGGTCATAACTTTTCTTCCAAGGAGTAAGCGTCTTTTAATTTCATGGCTGCAGTCATGATCTGCAGCGATTTTGGAGCCCCCCCAAATAAAGTCTGACACTGTTTCCACTGTTTCCCTATCTATTTCCCATGAAGTGGTGGGACCAGATGCCATGATCTTTGTTTTCTTAATGTTGAGCTTTAAGCCAACTTTTTCACTCTCCTCTTTCACTTTCATCAAGAGACTTTTTAGTTCCTCTTCACTTTCTACCATAAGGGTGGTGTCATCTGCATATCTGAGGTTATTGATATTTCTCCCAGGAAGCTTGATTCCAGCTTGTGTTTCTTCCAGTCCAGGGTTTCTCATGATGTACTCTGCATAGAAGTTAAATAAGCAGGGTGACAATATACAGCCTTGACATACTCCTTTTCCTATTGGGAAACAGTCTGTTGTTCCATGGCCAGTTCTAAATGTTGCTTCCTGATCTGCATACAGATTCTTCAAGAGGCAGGTCAGGTGGTCTGGTATTCCCATCTCTTTCAGAATTTTCCACAGTTTATTGTGATCCACACAGTCAAAGGCTTTGGCATAGTCAATAAGGCAGAAATAGATGTTTTTCTGGAACTCTCTTGCTTTTTTGATGATCCAGCGAATTTTGCCAATTTTATCTCTGGTTCCTCTGCCCTTTCAAAACCAACTTGAACATCAGGGAGTTCACGGTTCACGTATTGCTGAAGCCTGGCTTGGAGAATTTCGAACATGACTTTACTAGCATGTGAGATGAGTGCAATTGTGCAGTCATTTGAGCATTCTTTGGCATTGCCTTTCTTTGGAACTGGAATGAAAACTGACCTTTTCCAGTCCTGTGGCCGCTGCTGAGTTTTCCAAATCTGCTGGCGTATTGACTGCAGCACTTACACAGCATCATCTTTCAGAATTTGAAACAATTCAACTGAAATTCCATCACCTCCACTAGCTTTGTTTGTAGTGATGCTTTCTAAGGCCCACTTGACTTTACATTCCAAGATGTCTGGCTCTAGATTAGTGATCACATCATCATGATTATCTGGGTCGTGAAGATCTTTTTTTACAGTTCTTCCATGTATTCTTGCCACCTGTTCTTAATATCTTCTGCTTCTGTTAGGTATAGACCATTTCTGTCCTTTATCAAGCCCATCTTAGCATGATATGTTCCCTTGGTATCTCTGATTTTATTGAAGAGAACTCTAGTCTTTCCCATTCTGTTGTTTTCCTCTACTTCTTTGCATTGATCGCTGAAGAAGGCTTTCTTATCTCTCCTTGCTATTCTTTGGAACTCTGCATTCAGATGCTTATATTTTATTTTTCTCCTTTGCTTTCCCCCCTCTTCTTTTCACAGCTATTTGTAAGGCCTCCCGAGACAGCCATTTTGCTGTTTTGCATTTCTTTTCCATGGGGATGGTCTTGATCCCTGTCTCCTGTACAATGTCACGAACCTCATTCCATAGTTCATCAGGCACACTATTTATCAGATCTAGGCCCTTAAATCTATTTCTCACTTCCACTGTATAATCATAAGGGATTTGATTAGGTCATACCTGAATGGTCTAGCGGTTTTCCCTACTTTCTTCAATTTGAGTCTGAATATGGTAATAAGAAGTTCATTATCTGAGCCACAGTCAGCTCCTGGTCTCATTTTTGTTGACTGTATAGAGCTTCTCCATCTTTGGCTGAAAAGAATATAATCAATCTGATTTTGGTGTTGCCCACCTGGTGATGTCCATGTGTAGAGTCTTCTCTTGTGTTGTTGGAAGAGAGTGTTTGCTATGACCAGTGCATTTTCTTGGCAAAACTCTATTAGTCTTTGCCCTGCTTCATTCTGCATTCCAAGGCCAAATTTGCCTGTGACTCCAGGTGTTTCTTGACTTCCTACTTTTGCATTCCAGTCCCCTATAATGAAAAGGACATCTTTTTGGGGTGTTAGTTATAAAAGGTCTTGTAGGTCTTCTTAAAACCGTTCAACTTCAGTTTCTTCAGCGTTACTGGTTGAGGCATAGACTTGGATAACTGTGATATTGAATGGTTTGCCTTGGAGACGAACAGAGATCATTCTGTCATTTTTGAGATTGCATGCAAGTACTGCATTTCGGACTCGTTTGTTGACCATGATGGCTACTCCATTTCTTCTGAGGGATTCCTGCCCGCAGTAGTAGATATAATGGTCATCTGAGTTAAATTCACCCATTCCAGTCCATTTTAGTTCACTGATTCCTAGAATGTCGACGTTCACCCTTGCCATCTCTTGTTTGACCACTTCCAATTTGCCTTGATTCATGGACCTGACATTCCAGGTTCCTATGCAATATTGCTCTTTACAGCATCGGATCTTGCTTGTACCACCAGTCACATCCACAACTGGGTAGTTTTTGCTTTGGTTCCATCTCTTCATTCTTTCTGGAGTTATTTATCCACTGATCTCCAGTAGCATATTGGGCACCTAATGACCTGGGGAGTTCCTCTTTTGGTATCATATCATTTTGCCTTTTCATACTGTTCATGGGGTTCTCAAGGCAAGAATACTGGAGTGACTTGCCATTCCCTTCTCCAGTGGACCACATTTTGTCAGACCTCTCCACCATGACCCGCCTGTCTTGGGTTGCCCTGCAGGCATGGCTTGGTTTCATAGATTTAGACAAGGCTGTGGTCCTATCGTGATTAGATTGACTAGTTTTTGTGAATATGGTTTCAGTGTGTCTGCCCTCTGATGCCCTCTTGCAGCACCTACCATCTTACTTGGGTTTCTCTTGCCTTGGACATGGGGGTATCTCTTCACGGCTGCTCCAGCAAAGCACAGCTGCTGCTCCTTACCTTGGACAAGGGGTATCTCCTTTCTGCCCCTGTTTTTGACCTTCAACATGGGATAGCTTTTCTAGGCCCTCCTTTGCCTGCTCAGGTGCTGTTCCTCGGGTTGCTCCTCCCAGCCGCAGGCCCTGGCCTCGAGCATGGGTGGCTCCCCTCAGTTCACTCCCTGGCCTCGGGCTCGGGGTGGCTTCTCCTGGCCGCCCCTGACCTCGGACGTGGGGTGTCTCCTCCTGGCTGCCACTGGCCTTGGACACTGGGTAGCTCCTTCTGGCCGCTGCCACTGACCTTGGACACAGGGTAGCTCCTCTCAGCCGCTGCCCCTGACCTCGGACGTGGGTGGCTCCTCCCGGCCATTCCTGTGCCATCGCAGCCTGGCACTCTGGGCCGCTGTCCCTGACTTCGGACGTGGGGTAGCTCTTGGCTGCGCTTAGTGTGCCGGCCCGCTGCTGCCACCTGTGCTTAATGCGCTGGCCCACTGCAGCTGCCTGTGCTTTCATCAGAACACAAATGAAAACATATAAACAACAGTAATGATAACTGAGGACAGAAAAAAGCAACATTCTTCATTTATACTGTGCATCACAGCACCTTATCAGGTATTTTTGTTATTGTTGTTATTTTCCCCAAGGAATATTCTTTGATCTTCATCCAGTACTGAGTCCAATGTTGTGAGACAAGCTCTTGGCTATAAGGAATCTAAGGCCTGGGTGATCTTGCCTATGAATGTGGTATGAGACTCTTATTAATGTTCATCACTGATCCCAATTTTATAAGAACCTTCACAATGAATTCCTGAAATTCCAATGTAAATGATACACGTTTCCCTCCAAATATTTCTGCATAGCACCATACAATTTTTTTCACCTGTTTCTATGAAATTAAGGAATTTATGAGATGACTAATGTGAAGTTTCAATTTTCAACTTTTAAAACATTTATCTTTTTCCTAAGTTGAATCATCCTTCCTTTGGCTTCTATTATTTTTATTATTTTATTATTTATTTTATTATTATTATTTATTATTATTGGCTTTTATTATTTTATTATTATTGATCAGAAGTCAAAGATTTTAAGAGTTGTCCTTTAAGAATAATCATAAGAGATCAAGATGACATCTCCAAACCATGGTCTCAGGTTCAAGTGTTGTTATTAGAGAAACATAGTTGCAAATATTAGATGATTTCTAGTTCAGAGCTCAGACTACATCTTAAAAGTCAAGTTCTTCTGGGTTAAATTTCCTTTCTTCTTATTATAGTATTCTCTAGTATACTTTATTTTGTTTTGTTTTATTTATTTATTTTAATTTTATAATTATAATACCTACATATGATATAATTATAGTACCTATATAGGCTACAATATTAGTGAAGCCCATTTGAATTGAACCACTTTCCTTTTGGAGTAAAAACTGTTGGTTGCCAATCCCAATTCTCATTTCCTATTCTACTTTCTCAAAAGAATTCTGCTTTTCTACAACTACATACTCCTCAGGGAAGATACCACTGTTCCAAGTTATTTAAGTATTTTAATTCCAGAACACTTGACAGTGATTGGTTTTGGAGTAAGCACGTGACCTAATAGGAAGATTGGTTGATGAGATTCTGCAGGAAAAAAAAAAAAATCTCATTCTTAAAAAGAGAGAGGAAATACATGAGGTTTCTTCTACTAAATGTTATTTTGTTATCCTGGGATATAAGTAACTTTAGCATCCATTTGAAATGTAAAGGGTGGGAGTTGGCTTTACTTAGAGGAAAATAATGAAGGTTAACAAGCAGAGCTACCCAGCAATAACACTGCCATACTGAGGAATGGATCCAGTGTATGGACACACAGAGGAAGAAATAATCACCTCTCTTTAGGGAGTTATTTTACTCATGAGAGAAGATGAATTGTTTTTGTTTGTTTGCTTGTTTGTTTTTTGTTTATGTGTTTGTTTTAATGTGTTAATAGATAAATCAAAGTTAATCAAGAGCAAGTATGGAAGGAAAAAGTGATCCAGGTAAGAGGGATAGAAGTACAGAGGCACAAAAGTTTAGAAGAGTATGTCATTTTAGAGGAAAATTTCCCATGGATTATTTAGGGGAAGTAGTTGAGAAATGAAGCTAGAAAAATTGATCAAGGCCAGATATTGGGGGTCATTTTTTGAGTTGCTTTAAGGAGTATAAAATTCAAATACAACTGGTTAGGAACAGCTAAAAATGCTTAATGATTGCATGTTCAAAGTAAAGAAACCTTTTAGAAACATTTTTGAGAGACTGGATAGAAAAGTATACATTTAGGAGGTCTAGGGAAAACCATCAGCAGGCATGCAAAGTAATAAAGTAAAATACATGAGAGGGTTAATGAAAGACACTGGCTTTACTCAATTTGGTGGCCCTTCCCTTTCAGGGAATTTCATATTCTGCAGCTGATCCAATATAATGTGACTTTGAAACCTGGCTTCATTCCACCAATTTCTATGGCAAGTCTTTTCATAAAAATTTCACAAGTATTTCAAGTTTTCAGCCAAACACTACTAACAACTCTAATTGTCGATGTCCTTTTCTCAGTCTTAAAGAACAGCATCAATTGTCTTTATGCTGTTTTCTCTCTTTCCTAAATTATATTGAAAACTTCTGCCAAAGGCATAAAATCATCATTAAAAAAAATTCAGTCAGCCCATCTGTTGCAGAAATACTACCTTCCCTGAAGACTGTTAACACATTTTTCTCCCTCTCCGGCAGTCAATGCTGCTTCTAAAGTTCCCCAGCAGAGTCTTCCAGAGAGCCCAAATTCTTCCCCAACCTTTTTGGTCTCTGTCTCTAAAACATGGATATGATTTAGATTGTCAGATGGAAAGGACTTCTCATCACATCAATATTTCTTTTGAGTTTGGTATAATCTAGTTTTTTAGACTCTCAAAGTATTCATCATATCTTCTCTTCCTTGAAACTTGCATTAAATTTACCTTCTCCATAGACTAACCCAGTGGCTGTTGATGAGTGGTGTCACATTAGTCTCAGGCAGGTGGAACTCTGCACTGTAACCCTAGTATTTCAGAGAACCTTTCTGACCATTCTCTCACATGTACCTCTGCACAGTGGGAGGCATCCATGAAGTTGCACAGATGTGCTCAGTTGGAGCCCGATTTCTCTTCTAGATGACTCATCACTTATCTAGGACCTTGAGATTATCTTTTCAAACAAACTCAGGTCACTTCTAAGGGCTATGCAGACCTCTTTCCAAGTCTGCCCTTTAAGGAAGTGGCCAGTGGTTCATCACTAGGGCCAAGGGACAACTAAAGGGAGACTGTTTACAACATTGTAAATGGAGTTTGATATATAATCTTAAATGTCCATACGTGTTTACCTGCATTACTGAACAGAGCTAGTGATAGGAAGGAAACACCCACCTCTCATGTTTCTGGCCCACAAGCCTGGAGAGTCTTCCCATGTGCATTTTGTCACAGTCTTCTGGGTCACGGTCCAAAGTTAGGGCTTTTCCTGGATTTACTGTGAGGTGAACAGATGGTGCAAGAAGTACTGCATCCAGTGCAGGTGTCAGGGCCTTAGAAGTATAACTCGCTGCCTCCTATTTCCTCTTCTCCAGGGTGCAGATAATATTTTCTGAAAAACTCACTCATAAATTATTTTCTGATTGGCTGAAAGTGAAAGTCACTCAGTGGTGTCCAACTGTTTGGAATCCCATGGACTGTAGCCTGCCAGGCCTCTCTATCCATGGAATTCTCCAGGCAAGAATACTGGAATGGGTAGCCATTCTTGTCTCCAGGGGGTCTTCCCAACCCAGGGACTGTACACACGTCTCCCATATTGAAAGTGGATTCTTTACTGTCTGAACCACCAGAGAAGCTGATTGGTTCGACCTGTTTTTTGTTTGTTTAAGGGTTCTTTGAAATAAAATTAAATTGGATAGGCTGCTAACATTCTTTTGTGCCTGGCCTGGATTGGGTTTTCTCATTTTTGTAACGTTTGTGTATGTGTGTGTGGTTCTTTTGCGAGACACCTTGAAATTCTAATTATGGTAAAGAGTGTACAACAGGAGCACTACAAAACAATGGATTGCAGTTCTTGTAATCACTGCATTTTGACTCAAGAAGGGGGCTCCAGGCCTACTTCCACAATTCTCAAGGGCATCCTGCACAGAAACAGGAATTGAAAGAACTCATCAAAAGTCAAATTCTCCATTCTACTTCTCTGACAAACTAGAGGTTGGATAGAGCTCCATGGTGATGGATAGTTTCCAGTGGATTTTGGGGGTGGCATGTCTCTTTGAGATGGTTGGGAAATAAGGATTATTACCTTCAAAGTGTTTTTAAGGCTGCACTTTGTCTAATTAAGAATGATTTTGAGATCAGATAATATTCCAAATAATGCCATTAGTAGGATATTTACTCTGTATGTTATACATATGTTGAGGGCTTACCATGTGTGAGACATGTATTAAACAAAATATTATTCTGTTTTAGCTTTATAATGACCAAAGAATTAGGTGAGATTTCTATTCTCATATATAAGTAAGGATTAGGCAAGAAAACAAATTCCAAGAGAGGTTTTGATATGGAGAGAGGGAATGGTTTTAGAAGTCATGCCTATGTGAGGAATAAATAGCTGGGGATCCTATTGGCAAAGATGTCTGCAAAGCAAACCGCGAAAGCCAATGTGCTATTTCAGTTGCAACTAAGGGTCATAATTCTAAGTGAAAAAACCATAACAGCAACTACAACAAAACGTTGAACATGAAATTTGCTAAGCCAAAGCCTATGGCCTTCACAGGAGGTCAGCATGTGAAATAAACAAAATTCAAACTTTTTATGTGAGAAGCAGATATTCAATTACAAATCCTAACAAGTATGGTTAAGTTCCCTAACAGCGGATGCAAAGCCTCAAGGGAAGGAATTAATAACTCCATACACGGCCTTACTGAGAGGTGAGAATGACTTTGAATGGTGCATAGAATAGCCGCACATGATAGAAAGGTAGTTACAGATGTTATTAGTGGAATAAGCCAATTTTTTTAACAGAATAAGTTTTAATTATTTGTATTAGCCTTAGTAGCCAAATAGCTAACTAAAATAAGGAAAAAAAAAAACATTGGAAAGTGATCCAACAAAAA
This sequence comes from Oryx dammah, assembly GCF_014754425.2. NCBI lineage: Eukaryota > Metazoa > Chordata > Mammalia > Artiodactyla > Bovidae > Oryx > Oryx dammah. The sequence continues at coordinate 45,062,946 of NW_024070206.1, read as the reverse complement.
TTAAAATATTGCATATCATACTTTTTAATTGAAAACATTTATTGTTCAATCATAAAACTTATGAGTCAAACTCTCACACAATTTAAACAAATTAAGAATAAGAAGCAGAGGAAGCTTCATGTAAGCTTTTTCCAGCTACCCTTTTAAATGCCCTTCTTTCTCTTCACAATCCTCTTCCCACAGATTTTAAAACCCCAAGCAAAATGATATCATTCCCAGATCAGTGTATTTTGCCAACCATTGATTAATATCCAATATTTTTCCCCAGGTGAAATCTCTGTTACCAGAACCAGTGGTGGGAAAGGAGAAAAAAAAAAAAAAAGTTGAGGTGCTGCTTGGAACCTTTTGGATTGCAACAGTCAGGGAAGCTGGAAAGGACCAATGAGGCGAAAAATACCTCTGCAAATAGCTAGAAGTTGAGAAGTTCTGTAATAGGAAAAGGTAAAGCACTACCCAAATAGAGGAACAGAGAAATCAAGCAGAGAGAGAAGCAACAATGCTGCTGATTACTTTGCTCAAATATAAACCAATCTGCTGGGGGCTTTGTTGGTATTGCTGTCTCTGGTATGTGTACTGTTCTGGGAACCTCTAGTAACATCTGATTAGAAAGGTGCAGTTGTCAGTGCATTTTTTCTCTTTAGAAATATGAAATGATAAAATATCAAAGTCAATATTTTTGCCAATCTTCCTTGCCCTTTGCATTCTCACATCTCTCCAGGGAACAGAAATCTGCCAGTCCTGGAGCAGATCCACATGTGACTGCCAACAAAGCCTCTCTGAGGAGAGGCTGAGTGTTTGATTCCACATTGGGTAGACAAACATGCTCTCCTGTGTTCTCCCCAGTGATTGTAGGAAACTCCAAAGGCAGGCACGGTGACAGAGCTAAAGAATCTGTGTAATAGAGCTAAAGGTTCTGCTATGAGTGTGATTGTATTTGCTTATTTTATTCTGTTTTTCCTTTCTTATCAATATTTTTATTTTCCTTTTTGAGGAAGTTGAATGAAAAATAAATATGTTTTGAAGAAAATGATGAAGGAATTCTTTAGCACTTGAAGTATTGTTGTAGAGGAAATTCTGCAAAATTCAGTGGAATAAAATTTGTCCCTGCAGATATCACTTGCAGAAGAGTTTTGTTCCCTTCACTTTTATCTAAGCATTTATACTAAAGTCTGCTTAGTCTATCAGTGATTTTTGGCCAGATACACTTAGAAAATTTTGAGTTCTTTTTTATTGGTTTTCTTTCTCTTCTTTATTTTTCCACTGTTGCTATTCCCTCATTGTCTACTTTGGTTTTATAATATTTGTAATATTAACCATTCATTAAAATGTCATGGTCTTGTGCATTCTGTCATGTTTAAAATAGATAACCAACAAGGACCTATTATATATTACAGGGAACTCTGCTCAACATTATGTAGGAGGGGAGTTTGGCAGAGAACAGACACATGTGTATGTATAACTGAGTCTTTTTGCTGTTCACCTGAAACTTTCATAACATTAATCAGTTTTACCCCAATGCAAAATAATGTCATAGTCTTTGCTGTTTTCCACACATGCTCAGTCATGTCTGACTCATTGCAACTCTATGAACTGTAGCACGCCTGGCTCCTTTGTCCATAAGATTTTCCCAGCAAGAATGCTGGAATGGGTTGCCATTTCTTTCTTCAGGGGATCTTCCTGACCCAGAGATCAAACCCATGTCTCCTGTATCTTCTGCATTGTAGATGGATTCTTTACCATTGAGCCACTGGGGAAGTCCCAGTTGTTTTCTGCACTCTGTGCTTTTTACCTGATCTGGAACGAGGCTGGAGCTAAGATGAAGAACTCTGGACATCTGTAATAATGAAGGCAGATTTTGAGTCCAGAGTTGCTGATTTTGAAAACCACACAGTTACCACTCAGAATGTCTGTTAAGCATACTTGTCCCCAGGACAGATTCCTGAGTGGCTGGTCCTATATGTCTATGTGAGGACCAAGGAATCTGAATTTTAACATGAACCCTAAGCAATTCTGATGTAGGTGACACATGCATAAAGAATGCTGGTCTAGAATATAATGTTCAAATTTATTTACCAGTCACCCAAGTGTTAGTTGCTCATTCATGGCAGACTCTTTGCAACCCTATGGACTATAGCCCACCAGGCTACTCTGTTCTTGGAATTCTCCAGGGAAGAATACTAGAGTGGGTATCCATTCCCTTCTCCAGGGAATACTCCTGACCCAGGGATTGAATCTGTGTCCCCTTGCAGGCAGATTCTTTACTGTCTGAGCCACTAGGGAAGTCTAAGTCATCTAATGTTCTTCATAATTGGTTGTTGAACACACGGCTAGTTCTCAAAATTTAAAACTGCACCAAAGATGTTCAAAACTATTTTTTTTTTTTTACCCACTCTTGCCCATTTTACCCTCCTTACTTTCCACAACTTATTATTATATTATAAGCTATGGTGTTTACAGCATATATCTCAGAGTCAGACATTTTATTAGAATAAGAAAGACTTTCCTCTCCAGCTTCAAAGCTTTAGTTTCATCACCTTTTGAAATCAAACTTAGACTTCTGAAGTTTATTCACTTGTAAAAAATGGGGTTAACAAAAAAGGTCTTAATGACTCAGATAACCACAATGGTGTGATCATTCACCTAGAGTCCAATATTTAGGAATGGGAAGTCAAGTGGGCCATAGCAAGCATCACAATGAACAAAGCTAGTGGAGGTGATGGAATTCCAGCTGAACTGAGATATTTCAAATCCTAAAAGATGATGCTATTAAAGTCTTACATTCAATATACCAGCAAATTGGAAAACTCAGCAGTGGCCACAGGGCTTGAAAAAGGTCAGTTTTCATTTCCAATCCCAAAGAAAGGCAATGTCAAAGAATGCTCAAACTGCACAGTTGTACTCATTTCATATGCTAGCAAGTAAATGCTCAAAATTCTTGAAGCCAGGCTTCAACAGTACTCAAACTGAGAACTTCCAGATGTACTAGCTGGATTTAGAAAAGGCAGAGGAATAAGAGATCAAATCGCCAACATCCATTGGATCACACAAAAATCTAGAGAATTCCAGGAAAAAAAAAAAATCTGCTTCATTGACTACACTAAAACTTTTAACTGTGTGGATCACAACAAAGTGGAAAATTCTTCAAGAGATGGGAATACCAGACCACCTCACTTGCCTCCTGAGAAATCTATATGCAGGTCAAGAAGCAACAGTTAGAACAGGACATGGAACAATGGATGGGTTCCAAACTGGGAAAGGAGTATGTCAAGTGTGTATACTGTCACCCTGCTTATTTAACTTATTTGCAGAGTACATCATGTGAAATGCTGGGCTGGATAAATCACAAGCTGGAATCAAGACTGCCAGGAAAAATATCAACAATATCAGATAGGCACATGACACCACCCTTATGGCAGAAGGCTGCTGCTGCTGCTGCTAAATCACATCAGTCATGTCTGACTCTGTGCAACCCCACAGACAGCAGCCCACCAGGCTCCTCTGTCCCTGGGATTCTCCAGGCAAGAATATTGGAGTGCATTGCTATTTCCTTCTCCATGGCAGAAGGCTAAGAGGAACTAAAGAACTTCTTGATGAAGGTAAAAAAAGAGAGTGAAAAAGCAGGCTTAAAACTTAACATTCAAAAAATGAAGATCATGGCATCCAGTCTCATCATTTTATGGCATATAGATGGGGACACAATGGAAATAGTACCAGACTTTATTTTCTTGGGCTCCAAAATCTCTAAGGACAGTGACTGTAGCCACAAAATTAAAAGACACTTGCCCCTTGGAAGAAAAGCTATGACAAACCTAGATAATGTAGTAAATAGTAGAGGCATTACTTTGCTGACAAAGGCCCATATAGTCAAAGCTACATTTTTTTCCAGTAATCATGTATGGGTGTGAAAGTGGAACCATAAAGAAGGCTGAGCACTGAAGAACTGATGCTATGAACTGCGGTGCTGGAGAAGATGCTTGAGAATCCTTTGGACTGCAAAGAGATCACAACAGTCAATCCTAAAGGAAACCAATTCTGAATATTCATTGGAAGGGCTGTTTCTGACATTTCAATACTTTGGCCAGCTGGTGCAAAGAGACAACTCACTGGAAAAGACTGATGCTGGAGAAGTTTGAAGGCAGGAAGAGACAGGGATGACAGAGGATGAGATGATTTGATGGCATCATCTATTCAATGTACATGAGTTTGAGCAAGCTCCACGAAGTGGTGAAGGACCGATAGGCCTGGCATTCTGAATTCCATGGGGTCGCAAAGAGTCAGACATGACTGAGAAACTGAACAACAACAAACAACGAATTCAGTGCCAGCTTCATGGAAAGGTAACCCTAGCAATAGAATATGACCTCATATTTGTAAGGAAGGGCTCACACCTGGTTTGGCACATTACTGTTTAATCTTGAAATTCTTAATGTTGTTTTAGCAAGGGGATCTGCATTTTAATTTCACCCCAGGACTTGCAAGTAATGTAGCTGCTCATATATGTATCAAAAGTGATAATTTGGATATCAAAATGCCATTAGCACATATTGTTCTTTAATGCATGACTGTGTATTCTAACTTGGATATTTTTGGAGCTAGCCTTGATTTTAAAATGTTACTTTAAATGTTAAAAATGTTATTTTATTGATGTCCAAAAGAGGAAAATACTGAGTAACAAACAATATTCAACCCAACTGCTATCCAATATTGCGCCAGAAACATTTCTAACTTCTCTGAAGAGATTTCACACCTCCAACTGTGGGTCATGTCCTCCAGAATCAAGGATCACATCTGCTGACCAGTTTCTGTCTTCAGAAGGTTTTATTTTTTTTAACACTTGTTTTTTTGCTTATAATTATTTATATCTTCTTTGAGATTTTCAGAGCTTTTTATTCCCTTGATACCTAAAACCAAAATAACTATAAATTCTTCAACTCAAATTATCAAATATAGAATTATAACAATAATGAAGTAGTAAATAAAAGTAAATTGTCAACTTTCTCTTGATTAATTATTGAAGTTTATAACATGCTATAAGTTTTCTAGTCTATTAATTAAAAGTTGAATCTGAATCCAATAAATTCCTTGTGTTTCAGTGTTATTTTACTGGACATATTCAAGATAGAGAACATATTCCATAATACTAAGAAATCCTATGAAATAAATTTAAGGAGATACAACAACCTAATACAAATTAATTACTTAGTGTGGATCTTGATTCAAGAAAACTTTTAAGACAATGTGATTGTTAGACATATAGATCAATAAATCAGAACTGAGAGTCTAAAAATAGACCAATTCATATATGGTCAAATGACTTTTTTTCCCCCAGTTGACAAAGTAATTTAATAAGTAATTCAACAGTAAATAATAGCTCTAACAAATAGCACTGGAACATTTGGGTATCTATATGAGAAATCAAATCTTGACCCCTACCTCACATACATACAAAGTTCAAATTAAAATGAATATAAAATTAAAATATGAAAGCTTAGACTATAAAATGTCTAATATAAAGTATAAGAGAAAATGATTGTAATTTTGGAGTAGGCAAATATGTCTTAGACATAAAAGCCATGAACCATAAGAGAAAAAGTGAATAAATCTAACTTCTTCCAAATTAGAAGCTTCTGTTTTTTGAAGACTTTAATTATTAAAAGAAAAAAAAAACATAGAATTTTGTCAGTAACACTCTTTCACCCCAAAATAAGACAAAGAGCCCCATAAAATTAGGCAAAAGATATGAATAGATATTTCCAGAAAATATATATAAATAACCAATAAGCACTAAGGTTTCATCATCAGCAATCATCAGAGAAATTCAGATTAAAACTGTAGTGAGATTCTACCATACAACCATTAGAATTGCTAAAATTAAAAAGATTGTCTATATTACAATCAGGATATAGAGTAAATGAACCGTTCACATTTGTTTGTGGGAGTGTAAAATAGTACAATCACATAGGAAAATTACCAGTTTCCCATAAAGGTAAATATACATTTAGTATATAGCTCAGTAATCTTACTCCTAGATTATCTCCCTAATAGAAATAAAAACATCATCAAACAAAGACTTGTTCACAAATGTTCATGTGTGCTGTGCTATGCTTAATCTCTCAGTCATGGCTGCCTTTTTGTAGCCTGCCAGGCTCCTCAGTCTATGTGGATTCTCCAGCCAAGAATACTGGAGTGGGTTACCATGCCCTACTCCAGGAGATGTTCCCAATCCAGGGATCGACCCAGGTCTCCCACAATGCAGGTGGATTCTTTACTATCTGAGCCACCAGGGAAGCCCAAGAATACTGGAATGGGTAGCCTATCCCTTCTCCAGGGGAACTTCTTTACCCAGGGGTCTCCTGCACGGCAGGCAGATTCTTTACCAGCTGGGATACTGTAAACAAATGTTCATAGTAATTTTATTTATAAGTGCCCAACCTAAATATACATCAGCATGTGAAAATGTACACAAAATGTTGTACATCCACATAATGGAATACTACTCAGTAACAACACAGGAAACCATTGACCTAAACAATATGACTGCATCTTTAAAATATAAAACTGAGTCTAAAAAGAAAAGAATGAAAATATATAAATTACATGATTATAATGATATGAATATTTTAAAGTGCAAACTGAGTGCAATTATATCTGTAATTTTCCCAGCACACAGTGTGTAAGAAGGATGAATGACTGAATTTGAAGATTGCACAGGAAAATTTGGGGGCTAGTGGCAGTGTTTTATAAATTAAATGTGATGATAGTTAAATATATGTACATAGTTTTCAAAACTCAGCAAGTGTACACTTACCGTGCATAAAATTTTATTCTATGTACATTTCACTTCAATTAAGTTAAATTTGATTTCCTGTGAATGAGGAGTATGATTCAAATGAATTGAATCGATTATAACTCCATGTTTTTAAAAAAACACACAGTATCAATTCAATCTTCTGCTCAGCAATAACTAATGATACCAGTTCATTTCAGTCACTCAGTCCTGTCCATGTCTGACTCTTTGTGACCCCATGAACCCCAGCATGCCAGGCCTCCCTGTCCATTACCAACTCCCTGAGTGTACTCAAACTAATGTCCATTGAGTCGGTTATACCATCCAACCATCTCATCCACTGTCATCCCCTTCTCCTCCCACCTTCAATCTTGCCCAGCATTACAGTCTTTTCAAATGAGTCAGCTCTTCACATCAGGTGGCCAAATTATTGAAGTTTCAGCTTCAGCATCAGTCCTTTCAATGAATACTCAAGACTTATTACCTTTAGGATGGACTGGTTGGATCTCCCTGCAGTCCAAGGAACTCTCAAGAGTCTTCTTCAACACCACAGTTCAAAAGCATCAATTCTTTGAGGCTCAGCTTTTTTTATAGTCCAACTCTCACATCCATACATGACCACTGGAAAAAACCATAGCTTTGATGAGACAGACCTTTGTTGGCAAAGTAATGTCTCTGCTTTTTAATATGTTGTCTAAGTTGATTAGAACTTTTCTTTCAAGGAGCAAGCATATTTTAATTGCATGACTGCAGTCACCATCTGCAGTGATTTTGGAATCCAAAAAAATATGATCTGTCACTGTTTCCACTGTTTCCCCATCTATTTGCCATGATGGGACCAGATGCTATGATCTTCATTTTCTGAATGTTGAGCTTTAAGCCAACTTTTTCACTCTCCTCTTTCACTTTCATCAAGAGGCTTTTTAGTTCCTCTTCACTTTCTGCCATAAGGGTGATGTCATCTGCATATCTGAGGTTATTGATATTTCTCCTGGCAATCTCGTTTCCAGCCTGTGATTCATCCAGTCCAGAATTTCTAATGGTGTACTCTGCATATGTGTTAAATAACCAATGTGTCAATAAACAACCTTGACATACCCCTTTCCCTATTTGGAACCAGCCTGTCATTCCATGTCCAGTTCTAACTGCTGATTCCTGACCTAGATAGAGATTTCTCAAGAGACAGGTCAGGTGGTCTGGTATTCCCATCTCTTTAAGAATTTTCCATAGTTTGTTGTGATCTATACAGTCAAAGGCTTTGGCATAGTCAGTAAAGCAGAAGTAGATGTTTTCTGGAATCATTTGCTTTTTCAATGATCCAAAAACATGACTGCACTCATCTCACATGCTAGAAAAGTAATGTTTAAAATTCTCCAAGCCAGGCTTCAGCAATATGTGAACTGTGAAATTCCAGATATTCAAGCTGGTTTTAGAAAAGGCAGACGAACCAGAGATTAAATTGCCAACATCTGCTGGATCATCTAAAAAGCAAGAGAGTTCCAGAAAACATTTATTTCTGCTTTATTGACTATGCCAAAGCCTTTGACTGTGTGGATCACAACAAAATGTGGAAAATTCTTAAAGAGATGGGAATACCAGACCACCTGACCTGCCTCTTGAAAACCTGTATGCTGGTCAGGAAGCAACATTTAGAACTGGGTAAGTAACAACAGACTGGTTCCAAATAGGAAAAGGAGTATGTCAAGGTTGTGTATTGTCACCCTGCTTATTTAACTGATATGCAGAATACATCATGAGAAGCTCTGGGCTGAAGGAATCACAAACTGGATTCAAGATTGCTGGGAGAAAGATCAATCAGCTCAGATATGCAGATGACATCACCCTTATGGCAAAAAGTGAAGAAGAACTAAAGAGGCCCTGATGAAAGTGAAAGAGGAGAGTGAAAAAGTTGGCTAAAGCTCAATATTCAGGAAATTAAGATCATGACATCTGGTCCCACCACTTCAGGGCAAATAGATGGGGAAACAATGGAAACATTGGCTGACTTTATTTTGGGGGCTCCAAAATCACTACAGATGGTAATTTCAGCCATGAAATTAAAAGATGCTTACTCCTTGAAAGGAAAGTTATAACCAACCTAGACAGAATATTAAAAAGCAGAGACATTACTTTGCCAATAAAGGTCTGTCTCATCAAAGCTATGGTTTTTCCAGTAGTCATGTATGAATGTGAGAGTTGGACTATAAAAAAAGCTGAGCCTCCAAGAATTGATGCTTTTGAACTGTGGTGTTGGAGAATACTCTTGGGAGTTCCTTGGACTGCAAGGAGATCCAACTAGTCCATCCTAAAGGAGATCAGTCCTGGGTGTTCATTGGGAGGACTGATGTTGAAGCTGAAACTCGAATACTTTGGCCACCTGATGCAAAGAACTGACTCATTTGAAAAGTCCCTGATGCTGGGAAAGATTGAGGGCGGGAGGGGAAGGGAATGACAGTGGAAGAGATGGTTGGAATGCATCACTGACTCAATGGACATGAGCTTGGGTAAACTTCGGGAGTTGGTGACAGACAGGGAGGCCTAGCATGCTGCAGTTCATGGGGTTGCAAAGAGTTGGACACGACTGAGCGACTGACGTGAACTGAACTTAACAACATGATACCAACCTTAATGAAATGTTCAAAACCATTAATGAAAATAATCAAGAACAGTGATGTAATAAGACTTAAAAATAATATATAGTATAATAAATTTGTCTTTGGATTCAGGTGTTTGTGTATGTGTGTGTGTGGTCTCTGCTAGTCATATCAGAAACTGGGTAATAAGAGGGGTTATAGGAATGAAAACCTAAAAAGCTAGAAAAAATGCTAGGAAAAGAAAGCAACAAAATGAAAGCAAATAGGCTCTTAATTTGGTTTATGAGATCAATCTGAAGTTACCAATTCTATTCACTCTTTAGCCATTCAGATTATATTACCAAAGTAATATATTGAATTTATTGCAAAGTTGGTATATTCAAATCAACTAATTAAATCAAATCCTGGATGTTATATGACTTGGTGAATGAAAAGTCTGATAGAAGATGGATAATTTTGTAACTGGAGTTATCAGTGGGCATGTATATATGAATGGAATGACAGAAATTTTGAAACTCAGAATTTCTTGATGAATGAATGTAAAAGACTCTCTTTTATAGTAGGAGAAACAGGATCAACTTGCTAGTGCTTAGTTTTCTGATTAGTAACTTCACTTACATACACATACTTTTCTATCTAATTGCTTTCAAGTGTGTATGCTCAGTTATCAGTCACGTCTGAATTTTTTTGAGATGCCATGGGCTATATGTAGCACACCAGGCTCCTCTATCCATGGAACTTTCTATGGAATACTGGAGTGGGTTGCCATTTCCTTCTCCAGGGGATCTTATTGACCCAGGGATTGAACCTGAGTCTCTTGCATCTTCTGCATCTGCAGGTGGATTCTTTACCACTGCACCACCTGGGAAGCCCACTGATCTCTGATGCTGCTACTGCTGCTGCTAAGTTGCTTCAGTAGTGTCCTACTCTGTGCGACCCCATAGACGGCAGCCCACCAGGCTCCCCCATCTCTAGGATTCTTCAGGCAAGAACACTGGAGAGGGTTGCCATTTCCTTCTGCAATGCATGAAAGTGAAAAGTGAAAGTGATGTCGCTCAGTAGTGTCTGACTCTTAGCGACCCCATCGACTGCAGCCTACCAGGCTCCTCCGCCCATGGGATTTTCCAGGCAAGAGTACTGGAGTGGGTTGCTATTGCCTTCTCCGAACTGATCTCTAGAATTTTTCAAAATATGCTCTGCACTACACATGTGGAGAATCAGATGTGTGTTAGAATTGTTATCCTGGAGATTTCTTAAAGTACACTGAACTGAGATCTTTTGTTTTCAGCCTGAGAGTCAACAACCACCCCAGTTATTAAATTGTGGGTAACTCAAAGTTTGAAAACCCCAGTTCACTGTATCCACTTAAATATCAAAGAAATTTATAATATTCTGTAGTCCACATTATAACAGTTAAGTCCTAGTTTTGATGATTTAATTCATCCAGTTTCCTATAAAGGTGGTTTGAAAAAGATCAAGAAATCTCATGAAGAACACTTGAGAGGTCTAGTAGTGAGAGAGTACTGCACCACTGTAATTGTCTAATCTTGAGGCATAAAATGGCCTCAGAAAAGGTGTATCTGAGAAATTGTGGTTCTTGAAACTGCAAAGCAATATGAATGGAAAACTAGAAACTAAATTTGCTTCTTATAAACCCACTGAGGAGGCATCTTATCCTGGATTCTATTGTTGTTGTTGTTGTTCAGTCGCTAAATTGTGTCTGACTCTTTGCAACCTCATGCACCGCAACACATCAGGATTCCCTATCTTCATTACCTCCTGGAGTTTGCTCAAACTCATGTCCATTGAGTAGGTGATGCAATCTGATCATCACATCTGCTGTTGTCCCCTTGTCCTCCAGCCCTCAATCTTTCCCAGCATCAGGGTATTTTTCCAAGAAATCAGTTCTTCTCATCAGGTGGCCAAAGTATTAGAGCTTCAGCCTCAATGTCAGTCTTTCCAATTAATATATGGGGTTGATTTCCTTTATGATTGACTTGTTTGATCTCCTTTCTGTCCAAGGGACTCTCAAGAGTCTCCTTCAGTACCACAATTTGAAAACATCAATTCTTCAGCACTCAGCCTTCTTTATGGTCCAACTCTCACATTCATACATGACTACTGGAAAAACCATAGCTTTGACTATATGGACCCTTGCTGGAAAACTGATGTCTCTGTTTTTATTATGCTATCTAGGTTTGGCATAGACTTCCTTTCAAGGAGCAAGTGTCTTTTAATTTTGTGGCTGCAATCACTGTAGTGATGTTGAAGCCCAAGAAAATGAAATCTGTCACTGTTTCCACTTTTTCCCCATCTATTTACCATGAAATGATGGGACCAGATGCTATGATCTTAGTCCTCTGTATGTTGAATTTCAAGCCAATTTTTTTCACTCTCCTCTTTCACTATCATCAAAAGGCTATATTATCAAAAGGCTTTCTGGCATAAGGGTGATGACATATGCATATCTGAGGTTGTTGATATTTCTCCTGGCAGTCTTGATCCCAGTTTATGATTCAACCAGCCCAGCATTTTACATGATGTGCTCTGCAGATAAGTTAAATAAGCAGGATGACAATGTACAGCCTTGACATACTTCTTCCCCAATTTGAAACTAATTCATTGTTTTATGTCTGGTTCTAACTGTTGCTTCTTGACCTTCCTTCTGAGAAGGAAGGTAATTATTGTCTGGTATTCCCATCTCTTTAAGAATTTCCCAGTTTGTTGTGATCCACACAGTCAAAGGCTTTAGTGTAGTCAATGAAACAGAAGTATATATCTTTCTGGAATTCCCTTGCTTTCTCTATGGTCCAACAGATATTGGCAATGTGATTTCTGGTTCCTTTGCCTTTTCTAAACCTAGTTTGTACATCTGGAAGTTTTCAGTTCACATACTGTTGAAGCCTAGCTTGAAGGATTTTGAGCATTACCTTGCTAGCTTGTGAAACCAGAGTAGTTGTACAGTAGCTTGAATAGTATTTGGCATTGACTTTCTTTGAGATTGGAATGAAAATTTACCTTTTCCAGTCCTGTGGCCAGTACTGAGTTTTCCAGATCTGTTGACATGTTGAATATGGCACTTTAAGAACATCATCTTTTTAGAATTTGAAATAGCTCATCTGGAATTCCATGACCTCCAGCTTTGTTTGTAGTAATGCTTCTTAAGGCCCACCTGACTTCACACTCCAAGATATCTGGCTCTAGGTGATTGACCACACTTTCATGGTTTTCTGGGCCATTAAGACTATTTTGTATGTTCTTTGGTGTATTCTTACTGCCTCCTCTTAATCTCATCTGCTTCTGTTACATCCTGGCAGTTTTTGTCCTTTAAGTCTATGGCCCAACTACTAACACAGAAGCTGAAGCTGGACATTCTATGAAGAACTACTAGAACTTCTAGAATTAGCACAAATGAAAGATGTCCTTTTCATCATAGGGCATTGAAGTGTAAAATTAGGAAGTCAAGCATTGCCAAGAGTATCAGAGAAGTTTGGCCTTGGATTACAAAATGAAGCAAGGCAAAGTCTCTATTGAGTTTTGCCAAGAAAACACACAGATCATATAAATACCTTCTTCCAACAATATGAGAGACAACTCTACACATTGACATCATCAGATGGTCAATACTAAAATGATATTGATTATATTGTTTGCAAATGCAAATGGAGATGCTCTATGCAATCAAAGAAATAAGACCTGGAGCTGACTGTGGTTCAGATCATCAACCCCTTAGTGCAAAATTCAGGTTTAAATTCAAGAAAGTAGGGAAAACCATTACACCATTTAGGTAAAACCTAAATCAAGTCTCTTATAATTATACAGTGGAAGTGACAAATAGATTCAAAGGATTAGATCTGGTAGACAGCATGTATGAAGAACTATGGACAGGGGTTTGTAACATTGTACAGGAGGCAGTGACTGAAACCATCCCTAAGAAATGCAAAAAGGCAAAGTGGTTGCCTGAGCAGGTCTTACAAATAGCTGATAGAAGAAGAGAAGCAAAAAACAGAGAATTAAAGGAACAATATACCCAACTGCATTATATTCTCCTGTATATAACACTGTGTGTTATGTGTGTGTGTATATATACATAAATAGGTATATGTACACTTTTAAAATACAACATACATAACTTATTAAAACTAAAAAATGAAACTCATCTAATGATTAGTTAATGAACAGAATGATTAGTTAATTTTATTCCTTGTTTCAGTCATTCCTCATCGTATATTTACTGACTACTCTAAATCAGATGTTAGTGTTGTACACAATTTTTAAAAAACTCCATAACGGATTAAAAAAATTTTTTTTAATCCATAATGGATTTTACACTTCATTGATGAGACCAGTTGGATATATACCTCTCAGAAAACAATAAATGTATATGCAAATATCTGTACAACTCTATGTAAATATTACACAAATAGAGAAGAAATGAATAGAGTACAAAATACTTGAGGAGAAATTTCCATAGAGAAGATAACAGATAATCTGTTCTTTAAGATTGGATAGGGTTCAAATCAAGATATGTGTGATGGTTATTACTAGGAAAGGGGAAATGTAATCAGTCATAGCAGGCAGGATATGGTAGCTCCTTGGTGGGATTAGAAGGGTGACGTGTAGCATTGTATCAATGGGCTGCCATGAAGGGGTTAAATAAGATGTGGTATTTAACAACCAAAGGTGTTATTTTGTGGTGAAGACAACACTGGTGAATGATTAATAGCCATCTATGGAAGGAAGAACATTATCTTGGGGAAGAGATCTTTAAGGTACCAAGGCTGGAGCTGATGTTAGAAAAATGAAAAATCTGTGTAAGAAAAGACCCCAAAACTGTAGGATGGACCAAAAAGACCCTGAAAGAAACCAAAGCCTGGAGATACAGGCAGGCTTTCTACTGTAAGGTGTCCCAGGTTTACATGGAAGACTCTTCATTTGTCTGGAAAGTCAGAAGACATCCTTAGCAGTTTTCATCACAAACTAAATACAATAGATTAATATTATGTAAAGATCAAACTTGTTACAGTGTGGGAAGTAAGTCAGAAGCCCAAGTAGAGGTAGCTGGGCCAGTTATAAAAGTGATGTGGTGTCCCAATTCACAAACGAAATGGCAATAGTTTCTCCAAGAGGGCAAGAGTGGTGTGGGAAATAGGAATGGGGGATGGAACCATGGGAAATAACATCAGAACCGAATAGCATTTGCTGTCATCCACCCTCACCCATGCTAGCAGAGTTGTTTGTTCAGTCACCCAGTTGTGTCCAACTCTTTGTGGCTCCATAGACTGCAGAATTCTACACCTCCCTGTCCCTCACTATCTCCCAAGTTTTGTCCAAATTCATGTCCATTACATTGGTGATGCCATCAAGCCATTTCATCCTCTGACTCCCTCTTCTTCTGCCCTCAATCTTTCCCAGCATTAGGGACTTTTCCAGTGATGCCCCTGTTCACATCAGGTGACCAAAATACTGCAGTTTCAGATTCAGGATCAGTCCTTTCAATGAGGATTCAAGGTTGAGTTCCCCTAAAATTGATTGGTTTGATCTTGCTGTCCAAGGGACTCTCAGGAGTTTTTTCCAGCATTACAGTTTGAAGGCATCAATTGTCTGGCAGTCTGCTTTCTTTACAGTAGAGCTCTCACAACTGTCAGTGACCACTGGGAAGACCACAGCCTTGTCTATACATACCTTTGTCGGCAGAGAGATGTTTCTGCTTTTTAACACATTGTCTAGGTTTGTCATAGCTTTCCTGCTGAGAAGCAATCATCTTCTGATTTCATGGCTGTAGTCACCATCCACAGTGATTTTAGAGTCCAAGAAGAGGAAACCTGTCACTAATTCCACACCTTTTCCCCTTCTATTTGTCATGAAGCAATAGGGCCAGATGCCATGTTCTTAGGTTTTTTTTTTTTTTCTTTAATATTTAGTTTTAAGACAGAATTTTCACTCTCCTCCTTCACCTGCATCAAGAGGTTCTTTAGTTCCTCTTCACTACCTGCCATTAGAATGGTGTCATATGCATATATGAGATTGTTTATGTTTGTCCTATCTATCTTGATTTCAGCTTGTAACTCAGAGTACATGCCTATCAGCTACTTGATAGCAGAGTACAGACACTAAATAAGTAGATGTTCCCCTTTCTTCCATAATTTATCATACTATGAATTACTGTGCATGCTTATATACGTATGTATGAATGTACATGAGTCTGTGAGAAAGGGAGAGAGAGAGGTAGGGTAGGGGTGGGGATGCCTGCTGCAAACACAGGAGTGCTTTCTTAAACTGGTGTAACATCTTATTGACTAAATGTAGATGCCTGTCATCCTTCATTAATAAAAATTAACTGTAAATCTGCTTGCTTCCCACAGGAGAGCCTTTTAAACATTTCATCAGGGCCTTCCAGAGGATGTCTGACAGTGAGTCAATCAAGAAACAGCATGAACTGATGGCAGAAACTATAAGGATTTTTTAAAATTACATATATATATGTGTGTGTGTGTGTGTGTGTGTGTGTGAAGTATTTAAATATATAAAGTATATATTTGTGTACTTTGTTGTCTGCCCACTAGTCCCAGGCAGCCTTCATCTAAATTTGTTTCAACGGTCTTTCTACAGACAGTCTCTTTTCCCACCCTCCCATCACTACCCTTATTCTTCCCTCCCCACCCCTACATCCGCACCCCCTGCTGTCCTACTGGTGCTAGAGATCTGTGCAATATCATTTTCTGCATAATGAAATCTGGAGTGACATTAATATAAGTGTAATTTTATAGAAGGGAATGGGCCTGGCTGATAGTTTCTACCTGCTGTGTTTTGATGATAGACATCGGGATGTCACCATCTGTGTAATGAAATTTCACCTCCGTAATGGTTCAGATTATCAAACATTCTTCCAAGCTGGCTCTGGGAATCTACTTATTTATTTATTTATATACATATTTATTTATTTGCAAACAGCTCTGAAAGACTGTTTATCATAGAAGTTATGGGTGAAGGACGTTTTTAGTGCATTAAGCAAAGTATAGAAGAAGAGAATTTAAACCTTTGCTATTGTCCCATAGACACATTGATCATGACGTGAAGTCACTATTTATGGCCTCAGATAGAAGGGTTTTTTTCTATATGCCTCCCTCCCACCTAACTGGAACATATCGAATTGATGGGCTAATGCCAAGGAGGTATAAAATTAAGGAATGAAAAATGACTTGACTGTTTATAATATAGATGTTTTTATACCATCTAATTTAACTTGCAAACATTGTTTTCAGGATGCAGTGAGTCAGCATATAGCTCCAATAGACACATAAAAGATAACATGTGTAATATTCACCAAAAGATAGGTACTATTACCTCTTTATACAAAAAGTGAGACTCAGAGAAGATTGTTAACTTGTCAAGATGATCTAGGAATGAAACATTCTTTAACTCAGATCTGTCTGCCTCACAAATTCATGCAGTTTTAATTATTCCAAGTTGGTTTCCAAGCACCGAGGCCAAATTGAGACAGGTGAACGAGATTCGGTAGAGAGAATCTCAGATATGTCCAACTTCCCCAATATGCTTCAATATATTTAAGTTGTCATATTGATTATTTACATCTCTAGTTGCAAGCAATGTCCTAGGATTTGCTTGTTTTCTATTTCCTTGATGTGCACCTGAGACAAATGTCATTAAGAAGATAAAGAAGATAGAAGTGAGAACAAATGATTTATAATCATGTCAATTAGATTGTAAGCTGCTTATTCCATTATATTATAAATCCATTTTTGTTTGAATACTTAAAACTACATTTCACATTATAGCCAGATGCTTAGAATTATTGGTAACCAATTTCTGAATATTATGGCTGATTATATCTTCCATCTTCTTTGTAAAAGAATGCCAGTAGTATTATTTCATGATTATTCAGTGTCAGGATTCTATTTTTAACCTGAAAATTTTCAAAGATTCAAAAGTTTGTCTCAACATTTTAATTGGTACAAATTCCTTAACTGAGGTGTTCCACAAGTGAAAAATAATAATAACAGTTGAATCACAAATTATTTAATTAATTTACCTCTGTTACAAATGCATTTTTATCATTTTTATTCATTTTCAATTTTTATATGATTTCTTAAGTAAGGAAAAAAAGGAATGGAGTTAGTGTTTTTGCCATGTAAAATACAAAACTTCTTACTTATGTGATGGTCTATAGGAGTGCAAAGTCAACATGAAAATAATATATCAAATCCTAGCGAAAACATGGGAATTGTGGGTGTAGTTTACTAAATGCAACTGATATTTGAGCACCTCTTTTATAATGTCAGACTTTTTCATCCTTTCTCTCTCATCCATTCTGCAGTTTCCCTTTTTATGATGACTTGGTTTAAATCCCTTCTTCTGCACTTGTTTGACACCCCCAAGTTTACAGAAAACCGTCCTAAATTAGGGGGTACTTTTATCTATCTTTAAGTCTACTGTAATATCTAGCAGAGTGAATTGGACAATCAGGGAGTCTGTTTACTTGTGTGTTATCATCCTCTTTTAACTAGTTTTAAAGCTGAAAGATCTACCTTAGTTTCTATATTTTGGGAATACACTTTCAGTAGAACTCAGACTTTTGGACTCTAGTTTACCTCCTAAGTGTTGTTCCTGCCTCATGTCATTTCTGGTTCTCAGATTTTCTTGCATGGAGACTTAAGCCTTTCTTCTTTACCTCAGTCAGGAGTCTCTGTGGCTGAAGACTAAAGAGTTGTCCTTGGTCATCATCTTATGTAAGCTGAAGAAAGAATCAAAATACTTAATACCTAGACATGGCCCAAGAGTCACTGGAGTGTAAAACCAGCAATGGTTTGTTGGTGGTGAGTACATGCTATTCTACTTTGGAATAAACAAACCCAGTGGTATAGGTTTGTTTATCAATAAGGGGTAAGGATAAAGGTGGGTAACAAGTTTATATTCTTGACATCTTCCATATGGGTCTTAGGGGAAAAATAAAACCCGCCATCTTAAAATTTAATATTTCTTTTAAAGTAAGATTTCTATGTCCTAAAATCTTTGCATGGGCCAGAGACCAGTGCTTGGAATACTGTCTCTGAGTTAGTGAGAGCACTCTATAGACTTTTGCCTATATCTTGGTACAGCTATAGCCTCAAAAATACCACATTACACTATTCAGTTTGCACTCCTTTCCCAAATCATGTCTAACTCCTTTCAGTTTGATGTAGGCATTAAATGGAAGGTAATGGGCATATACTTGATTGTCATTGACATCAAAATAAATAGGCTTATCCTAGAAAAGACTTGCTGGTAGAGGTCCAAATCTTACTTAACAAACTTGGTCTTAGTTTCCAATTTCCTCAGAGCCCCTCATATTTTCCTTTTGGGAATATGTCATTTTCCAAGGCTCTTCAAGAGAAATTACTCGCTGATGATGCAGCACAATGAAGAGCATCACATCCACTGAACTTCTAATACTGAACATTTAAGTTCAAACATTCATACACACACACACCACAAGGAGTCTATTCTATATTCTTCAAGTTACTTTTCATAAATTCCTTTCCTGGTGTTTAAAACCTTAGTTGCTTTCAGGTTTGTTCTTCCTTTAGAGGTTAAAGTTGGATATATAAACAGTTCAGATGCAGTCTACTTTCCTCATACTGAGTTTGGAGTCACAGTAATAAAAGCCCAAGAAAGGTTGAATTTCAGAAAACTGAGACTCTGGATGTATAATCTAAGGTTAGAGAATTACACTAAAGTCTTTGACTGTGTGGATTACAACAAAATGTGGAAAATTCTTTTTTTTTTAATTTATTCATTTTATTTGAGGATAATTAATTTACAATATTCTGGTGGTCTTCTCCATATATTAACACGAATCAGACATGGGTGTACATGTGTCCCCCCTTCCGGTACCCCCTTTCCACCTCCCTCCCTATCCCATCCCTCTGGATTGTCCCAGTGCATCAACTTTGAGTGCTCTATTTCATGCATTGAACTTGGAATGGACATCTATTTTACATATGGTAATATACATGTTTCGATGCTATTCCCTCAAATCATCCCACCCTCACCTTCTCCCACAGAGTCCAAAAATCTGTTCTTTATCTCTGTGACTCTTTTACTGTCTTGCATGTAGGGTCATTGTTCAGTTCAGTTCAGTTCAGTCGCTCAGTCATGTCCGACTGTTTGGGACCCCATGAATCGCAGCACGCCAGCCCTCCCTGTCCATCACCAACTCCCGGAGTTCACTCAGACTCACGTCCATTGAGTCAGTGATGCCATCCAGCCATCTCATCCTCTGTCGTCCCCTTCTCCTCCTGCCCCCAATCCCTCCAGCATCAGAGTCTTTTCCAGTGAGTCAACTCTTCGCATGAGGTGGCCAAAGTGCTGGAGTTTCAGCTTTAGCATCATTCCTTCCAAAGAAATCCCAGGGCTGATCTCCTTCAGAATGGCCTGGTTTGATCTCCTTGCAGTCCAAGGGACTCTCAAGAGTCTTCTCCAACACCACAGTTCAAAAGCATCAATTCTTCGGTGCTCAGCCTTCTTCACAGTCCAACTCTCACATCCATACATGACCACAGGAAAAACCATAGCCTTGACCAGACAGACCTTAATCGGCAAAGTAATGTCTCTGCTTTTGAATATGCTATCTAGGTTGGTCATAACTTTTCTTTCAAGGAGTAAGCGTCTTTTAATTTCATGGCTGCAATCACCATCTGCAGTGATTTTGAAGTCCCCCCCAAAATAAAGTCTGACACTGTTTCCACTGTTTTCCCATCTATTTCATATACATAGATCAATATTCTGTATTGGTGTCTTTCTTTCTGACTTACTTCACTCTGTATAATAGGCTCCAGTTTCATCCACCTCATTAGAACTGACCCAAATGCATTTTTTAATAGTTGAGTAATATTCAATTGTGTATATGTACCACAGCTTTATTATCCATTTGTCTGCTGATGGACATCTAGGTTGCTTCCATGTAGTACTGTGATGAACTTTGGAGTACATGTGTCTCTTTCAATTCTGGTTTCCTTGGTGTGTATGCCCAGCAGTGGCATTGCTGCGTCTTATGGCAGTTCTATTCCGTTTTTTAAGGAATTTCCACCCTGTTCTCCATAGTTGTTATACTAGTCTGCATTCCCACCAACAGTTTAAGACGGTTCCCTTTTCTCCACACCTTCCCCAGCATTTATTGTTTCTAGACTTTGTGATGGCAGTCATTCTGACTAGAGTGAGCTGGTACCTCATTGTGGTTTTGATTTGCATTTCTCTGATAATGAGTGATGTTGAGCAACTTTTCTTGTGTTTGTTAGCCACCTGTATGTCTTCATTGGAGAAATGTCTGTTTAGTTCTTTGGCTCAGTTTTTGATTGGGTCATTTATTTTTCTGGTATTGAGATGTGTGTGCTGCTTGTATATTTTGAGATTAATTCTTTGTCAGTTGCTTCATTTGCTATTATTTTCTCTCATTCTGAAGGCTGTCTTTTCACCTTTCTTATAGTTTCCTTCGTTGTGCAAAAGCTCTTAAATTTAATTAGGTCTCATTTGTTTATTTTTGTTTTTATTTCCATTACTCTGGGAAGTGGGTAGTAGAGGATCTTGCTGTGATTTATGTCAGAGAGTGTTCTGCCTATGTTTTCCTGTAGGAATTTTATAGTTTCTGTTGTTACATTTAGATCATTAATCCATTTTAAATTTATGTTTGTGTATGGTGTTAGAAAGTGTTCTAATTTCATCCTATTACAAATGTTTGACCAGTTTTCCCAGCATGACTTGTTAAAGTGAATATCTTTTCTCCACTGTGTATTTTTGCCTCCTTTATAAAAAATATTGTACGCATAGATGCATGGATTTCTTTCTGGTATTTCTATGTTGTTCCATTCCTCTACATTTCGGTTTTTGTGCCAGTACCACACAGTCCTGATAACTGTAGCTTTGTAGTATAGTCTGAAGTCAGGCAAGTTGATTTCTCCAGTTCCATTCTTCATTCTCAAGATTGCATTGGCTATTCGAGGTTTTTTTGTGTTTCCATACAAATTGTGAAATTATTTGTTCTAGTTCTGTGGAAAATACAGTTGGTAGCTTGATAGGGATTGCATTGAATCTATTGACTGCTTTGGGTAGTATACTCATTTTCACTATATTGATTCTTCTGATCCATGAACATGGTATGTTTCTCCATCTATTTATGTCATCTTTGATTTTTTATCAGTGTTTTATAATTTTCTATATATATAATTTTCTATATATATTTATTTAAGTACATCCTAAGTATTTTATTATTTTCATTGAAATGGTGAATGTTATTGTTTCCTTAATATCACTTTCCGTTTTCTCATTCTTAGTATATAGGAATGCAAGGGCTTTCTGTGTATTAATTATATATCCTGCAACTTTACTATATTAATTGATTAGCTCTACTTGTTTTCTGGTTGTGTCTTTACAGTTTTCTATGTAGAGGATCATGTCATCTGCAAACAGTGAGAGTGTTAATTCTTCTTTTCCAATCTGGATTCCCTTTATTTATTTTTCTTCTCTGATTGCTGAGGCTAAAACTTCCAAAACTATGTTGAATAGTAGTGATGAGAGTGGGCACCTTTGTCTTGTTCCTGAGGAACAAGAGGAAATGCTTTGTTTAGAGGAAATGCTTTCAACTTTTCGCCATTGAAGATAAGGTTTGTTGTGGGTTTATTGTAGATGACTTTTATTATGTTGAGATATGTTCCTTCTATCCCTGCTTTCTGGAGAGTTTTTATCATAAGTGGGTGCTGAATTTTGTTAAAGCTTTCTCTACATTTATTGAGATAATCATATAGTTTTAATCCTTCAATTTGTTAATGTGGTGAACCACATTGATTAAATTTCAAATATTGAAAAATCCTTGCCTCCTTGGGGTAAAGCCCAATTGGTCATGATGTACGATCTTTTTAAATATGCTATTGGGTTCTGCTTGCTAGAATTTTGTTGAGGATTTTTGCATCTATGTTCATCAGTGATATTGGCCTATAGTTTTCTTTTTTTTTTTGGTGGCATCATTGTCTGGTTTTGAATTAGGGTGATGGTGGCCTCATAGAATGAGTTTAGGAGTTTGCCTTGCTCTGCAATTTTCTGAAGGAGTTTGAGTAGAATAGGTGTTACCTCTTCTCTAAATTTTTGTTAGAATTCACCTGTGAAGACATCTGGTCCTTGGCTTTTGTTTGTTGAAGGTTTTTGACTGCAGTTTCAATTTCCATGCTACTGATGGATCTGTTAAAATTTTCTACTTCTTCCTGGTTCAATTTTGTAGGGTTCTACTTCTTTAAGAATTCATCCATTTCTTCCATTTTATTGGCATATAGTTGCTGATAGTAGTCCCTTAGCATTCTTTGTATTTCAGTATTGTCTGTTATGATTTCTCCATTTTCATTTCTAATTTCACTTATTTTATTCTTCTTTTTCTTCTTGATGAGTCTGGCTAATGGTTTGACTATTGTATTTATCTTCTCAAAGAACCAGCTTTTAGTTTCTTTTTATTTTTTCCATAGTCTCCTTTGTTTCTTTTTCACTGATTTCCACTCTGATTTTCATTATTTTTTTTCCTTCTACTAACTTTGGGGTTCTTCATTTCTTCTTTTAATAGTTGCTTTAAGTGTAAATTTAGATTACTTATTTGATGTTTGTTTTGTTTCTTGAGGTAAATTTGTATTGCTATGAACCTTTCTCCTAGGATTGCTTTTACTTAATCCCATAGGTTATGGGTTGCTGTGTTTTTATTCCATTTGTTTCTATGAATATTTTAATTTCTTTTTTATTTCTTCCATAATCTTTTGATTATTCAAAAGTGTATTGTTTAACACCCATATATTTATATTTTAATACCTTCCCCCCCCCCTGTAGTTGACATGTAATGTTACTGCATTGTGATCAGAGAAGATGCCTGAAATGATTTCAAGTTTTAAATTTACCAAGGTTAGATTTATGGCCCAGGATATGATTTACCCTTGGGAATGTTTCTTGTGCATTTGAGGAAAAGGTGAAATTTCTTTTGGGCCAAAATGCTTTATAGATACCAGTTAGGTATAATTGGTCCATTGTGTCATTTAAAGCTTGTGTATCCCTGATAATTTTCTTTTTGGTTGATCTACCCATAGGTTCAACTGGTTTTATAAAAGAGGAGCCAGAAATCATATTGCCAACTTCTGTTAGATCATCAAAAAAGCAAGAGAGTTCAGAAGAACATCTATTTCTGCTATATTGACTATGCCAAAGCCTTTGACTGTGTGGATCACAATAAACTGTGGAAAATTCTGAAAGAAATGGGAATACCAGAGCACTTGACCTGCCTCTTGAGAAACCTATATGCAGGTCAGGAAGCAACAGTTAGAACTGAACATGGAACGACAAACTGGTTCCAAACAGGAAAAGGAATACTTCAAGGCTGTATATTATCACCCTGCTTACTTAACTTCTATGCAGAGTACATCATGAGAAACAAAGGGCTAGAAGAAGCAAAAGCTGGAATCAAGATTGCTGGGAGAAATATCAATAACCTCAGATATGCAGATGACACCACTCTTATGGCAGAAAGTGAAGAGGAACTAAAAAGCCTCTTGATGAAAGAGAAAGAGGAGAGTGAAAAAGTTGACTTAAAGCTCAACATTCAGAAAACAAAGATCATGGCATCTGGTCCCATCACTTCATGGGAAATAGATGTAGAAACAGTGTCAGACTTTATTTTTGGGGGGTCCAAAGTCACTGCAGATGGTGATTGCAGCCATGAAATTAAAAGACGCTTACTCCTTGGAAGAAAAGTTATGACCAACTTAGATAGCATATTCAAAAGTAGAGACATTACTTTGCCAGCAAATGTCCATCTAGTCAAGGCTATGGTTTTTCCCGTGGTCATGTATGGATGTGAAAGTTGGACTGTGAAGAAAGCTGAGTGCTGAAGAATTGATGCTTTTGAACTGTGGTGTTGGAGAAGACTCTTGAGAGTCCCTTGGACTGCAGGGAGATCCAACCAGTCCATTCTGAATTAGATCAGTTCTGGGATTTCTTTGGAGGGAATGATGCTTAAGCTGAAGCTCCAGTACTTTGGCCACCTGATGCGAAGTGTTGACTCATTGGAAAAGACTCTGATGCTAGGAGATATTGGGAGCAGGAGGAGAAGGGGATGACAGTGGATGAGATGGATGGATGGAATAACCGACTCGATGGACGTGAATCTGAGTGAACTACTGGAGTTGGTGATGGACAGGGAGGCCTGGCATGCTGTGATTCACGGGGTCACAAAAAGTTGGACACCACTGAGCGACTGAACTGACTGATCCATAGGTGTGAGCGGGGTATTAAAGTCTCCCACTATTATTGTGTTACTATTAATTTCCCCTTTCATCCTTGTTAGCATTTGCCTTACATATCACAGTGCTCCTATGTTGGGTGCATATATATTTATAATTCTTATATCTTCTTCTTGGATTCATCCTTTGATCATTATATAGAGTCCTTCTTTGTCCTTTTTCACAATCTTTATTTCAAAGTTTATTTTATCTGATATGAATATTCCTACTCCTGCTTTGTTTTGGTCTCCATTTGCATGAAATAACCTTTTCCTGACCTTCACTTTCAGTCTGTATGTGTCCCTTGGTTTGAGGTGGGTCTCTTGTCGACAGAATATATAAGGGTCTTGCTTTTGTGTCCATTCAGCCAGTATTTGTCTTTTGGTTGGAGAATTCAATCCATCTATATTTAAGGTAATCATTGATAAGAATGATCCCATTGTGGAGAAGGCAATGGCACCCAACTCCAGTACTCTTGCCTTGAAAATCCCATATACAGAGGAGCCTGGTAGGCTGTGGTCCATGGGGTCGAAGTGTCAGACACGACTGAGCAATTTCCCTTTCACATTTCACTTTCATGCATTGCAGAAGGAAATGGCAACCCACTCCAGTGTTCTTGCCTGGAGAATCCCAGGGATGAGGGAGCCTGGTGGGCTGCCATCTATGGGTTCACATAGTCGGACACCACTGAAGTGACTTAGCAGCACCAGCATGATCGTATTGCCATTTACTTTGTTGCTTTGGGTTTGATTTTATAAACCTTTTCTGGGTTTCCTGTCTCAGTTCAGTTCAGTTCAGTCACTCAGTCATGTCCGACTCTTTGCGACCCCATGAATCGCAGCACGCCAGGCCTCCCTGTCCATCACCAACCCCCAGAGTGCACTCAGACTCACATCCATCGAGTCTGTGATGCCACCCAGCCATCTCATCCTCTGTCATCCCCTTCTCCTCCTGCCCCCAATCCCTCCCAGCATCAGAGTCCTTTCCAATGAGTCAACTCTTTGCATGAAGTGGTCAAAGTACTGGAGTTTCAGCTTTAGCATCATTCTTTCCAAAGAAATCCCATGGCTGATCGCCTGTCTAGAGAAAACTTTTTAGCATTTGTTAAAGAGCTGATTTGGTGGTGCTGAATTGTCTCAGGTTTTGCTTCTCTGTAAAGCTTTTGATTTCTCCTTCATATCTGAATGAGATCCTTGCTAGGTATAGGTTTTTCTGGATTGTAGGTTTTTCTCTTTCATCACTTTAAATATGCCCTGCCATTGTCTTCTTGGGTGAAGAGTTTCTATTGAAAGATCAGCTGTTTATACTTATGGGGATCCCCATGTAGGTTCTTTGTTGCTTTTCCCTTGCTGCTTCTAATATTTGCTGTCTGTGTTTGATCTTCGCTATTTTAATTAATATGCATCTTGGGGTGTTTCACCTTGCGTTTATCCTGTTTTAGACTCTCTGGATTTCTTGGACTTGGGTGGCTATTTCCTTACCCATTTGAGGGAAGATTTCAACTATTATCCCCACAAGTATTTTCTCATGCCCTTTGTTTTTGTCTTCTTCTGGTACATCTATGATTCAAATGTTGGGGCATGTAACATTGTCCTAGAGGTCTCTTAGGTTGTCCTCATTTCTTTTAATTCTTTTTTACTGTCTGGTTCATTTATTTCCACCATTCTATTTTCTACCTCACTTATCCTCTCTTCTGCCTCAGTTATTCTACTGTTGTTTCACTCCAGAATGCTTTTGATCTTAGTTATTGCATTATTCATTATTAATTTACTCATTTATTTTTTCTAGATTCTTGTTAATCATTTCTTGTATATCCTCAATCTCTGTCTCTAGTCTATTCATCTGTAACTCCGTTTTGTTTTCAAGATTTTGGATCATCTTTACCATCATTATTCTCAATTTTTTTTTTTTCCAGATAGATTCCCTATCTCTTCCTCTTTTGTTGGGTTTGGAGGGTATTTATCATGTTCCTTTACCTGTTGAATATTTCTCTGCCTTTTCATTTTGTTTAGATTGCTGTGTTTGGGGTGGCCTCTTCTGTAGGCAGATAGTTCATGGCTCCCCTTTATTGCAAAATCTACACCCTGTGAGTGGGGTTGGACTAGTGGCTTATCAAGGTATCCTGGTTGGTGGAGCTTGCATCTGTGTTCTGGTGGATGGAGCTGGATCTATTCTCTCTGGAGTTCAATGAAGGGTAGAGCAGTGAGTTTTGGGGTGTCTGTGGGTTTACCGTGGCTTTGGGCAACCTGTATTTTAATGCTCAGGTTTGTTTTCCTGTTTTTCTGGAGAATTAGCCTGGTATGTCTTAACAGGAATTTGTTGACTCTTGAGTGGAGCTTGGTTTCAGTATAGGTATGGAGAATTTTGGGTGAGCTCTTATCTGTTAATGGTCCCTGGAATCATGAGTTCTTTGATGTTCTCAAGTTTTGAAGATAGGCCTCCTGCCTCTGGCTTTCAGTCATTCTCTTACAGTAGCATCAAGTCTTCTCCATGCATACACCACAGAGGATAAAACATCTAGGTTAATGGTGAAACAATCCTCCACAGCAGGGGACACCCAAAGAGATTCACAGAGTTACATAGGGAAGAGAAGAGGGAGGAGGGAGATACAGGTGATCAGGAGGAGAAAATGGGGAGTGAAAAGGGGAGAGACCAATCTAGCCAGTAATCAGTTCCATTAGTGTTCTCCACAGCCTAGAACAACCAGAGACATTCACAGAGTTAAGTAGAGAAGAGAAGGGGTAGGAACGAGATAGAAGTGACCTGTGGGAGAAAAGAGAGTGTCAAAAGGGGAGAGAACAATCAAGCCAGTAATAAAATCCTTAAGTGAAAATAAATTGTGAAGATTAGATTATTAAAGGTACAAAATTGATAACTAATACCAAAAAGCAAAGATTAAAAATCTAGAATAGAGGTTAGACTCTCAAAATTACACTATAAGAAATACAAAACAAAATCAATCCATAAAAATTAATATATATATTTATATGAAATTTGCTTTTAAAATAAGGTATTTTTTGCAAAAAGTAGTAAGTTATAGAAATAAAAATTAAGAGTAATTAAGAACTTAAAAAAAGTTAAAAAGTGATAATAAAACCTATATGCAGGTCAGGAAGCAACATTTATAACTGAATATGGAATAACAGACTGGTTCCAAATAGGAAAAGGAGTACATCAAGTCTGTATATTGTCACCCTGTTTATTTAACTTATATGCAGAGTACATCATGAGAAACAAAGGGCTGGAAGAAGCAAAAGCTGGAATCAAGATTGCTGGGAGAAATATCAATCAGCTCAGATATGCAGATGACATCACCCTTATGGCAGAAAATGAAGAGGAACTAAAAAGCCTCTTGATGAAAGTGAAAGAGGAGAGTGAAAAAGTTAGCTTTAAGCTCAACATTCAGAAAATGAAGATCATGGCATCTGGTCCCATCACTTTATGGGAAATCGATGGGGAAACAATGGAAACAGTGTCAGATTTTATTTTGGGGGGGCTCCAAAATCACTGCAGATGGTGATTGCAGCCATGAAATTAAAAGATGCTTACTCCTTGGAAGGAAAGTTATGACCGATCTAGACAGCATTTTGAAAAGCAGACATTACTTTGCCAGCAAATGTCCATCTAGTCAAGGCTATGGTTTTTCCAGTGGTCATGTATGGATGTGAGAGTTGGACTGTGAAGAAAGCTGAGTGCTGAAGAATCGATGCTTTTGAACTGTGGTGTTGGAGAAGACTCTTGAGAGTCCCTTGGACTGCAAGGAGATCCAACCAGTCCATTCTAAAGGAGATCAGTCCTGGGTGTTCATTGGAAGGACTGATGCTGAAGCTGAAACAACAATACTTTGGCCACTCATGTGAAGAGTTGACTCATTGGAAAAGACTTTGATGCTGTGAGGGATTAGGGGCAGGAAGAGAAGGGGATGACAGGATGAGATGGCTGGATGACATCACCGACTTGATGAACATGAGTCTGAGTGAACTCCTGGAGTTGGTGATGGACAGGGAGGCCTGGCATGCTGTGATTCATGGGGCGGGGCGGGGGGGGAGGGTCTCAAATATTTGGACACGACTGAGCGACTGAACTGAACTGAATGGACTGATTATTAAAAATACATCTGATAATTTCTCTGGAGCTGTTTTGTGCAGTGTAGAGTCAGTTCAGTTTCAGATAATTCCTTTTTCCAGCTTCAGCTGGTTCTCGATGTCTATAGGTCCCCTCCAGTGCACAGTCACTATTAACTAGAGGGCTTTAATCTGTTGCACCTATCATTTTTTGAGTGATTTCCTCTTCTTTGTTTATTTTGGCTTCCTCTGTTTGCAAGTCTCTACAGCGTCTATTTTCCACCCTGAAACAAGGGGGCGAAGGTGGTCACTTATTTAGGCTCACTTGTTCAGTTGAGTTGTGGAGACAGAGGACCACTACAAACAAATACCCTTGGCATGTGCAGGGAGAGCTCACAGTTTATGGAACACACTGGGTTAGTCACAGATCAAGGCAGTGTGTGCTTCCCAGGTCTACACTGATCATGCTCCAGGGTTCTCTGCAAGGGCACTGTCCCAAGTGGGTCCTCCGTTTTGTGCACTTCCCAGATGTTGCTGCTTAGGTTTCTGGGTACTCCACAAGGGCACAGATTGGGTTGGGCTGTGTGTTTTGTGCCCTTCCCAGGTCAGAGCACCTCAGGCGAGCGGATGCTTGGTGAGCACACTGTCCTAGGTGGGCCATGTGTCTTAATCAACTCCCTGTTCACAGCCAGTTGGTTTCCGGAGTGTGCAGCAAGAGCACCATCTCAGGTGTGCTGTGTGTATCCTCTGGGGAGCTGATCTCAGGTTGTGACACTCCTGGCAGATGTCAGTCATTCAGGATCCCAGGAAGAAGTGGCTAGCAACTGGGAGCCTGCTCATAGTTTGGTGGAAGATGCCATCTCTGTGGCCAAGATTGTAGCAGCCCCTTGCCTTCCTGCTCTGGCTGTCTCAGGTCTGCCTCTCTGCCTCTGTGGGAGAGGGGCCTATACAAATCCAACCAGCTCTCCTTTCATATTCACTCAATCCTTTGTTCTGTGAGCATGCCAGGTTGTGCATTAGAGCCTTCTGCAGGAAAGGTCTTTTTTCTTTTTTCTTTTTAGTCTCTCTGGCGATCCTACAGTTTGGGTTGCTATCTCATGTTAGCTCCCTCAGCTTGTCCTTAGGACATTCAGGCCTGGTCCTTACCCTAAGGACCAACGATGCACCACACCTCCCTGCCCAGCACCCACTTGCTGGTGGCAGATGCAAGGGTCTGGGCTACTTCTCTGCTGGGAGTTGCAGTTAGGCATGTATTCTGTGGTGTTTTGTTTTATTTTCCTCCCAACTATGTTGCTCTCTGAGATGCCAGAATTCGTTACAGACCCACCTGTGAGAGGGTTTCTTACTGTGTGGAACCATCTCCTCCTTCACAATTCCCTCCCCAGGACGGGTCTCCATCCCTAAATCTTTTGTCTCCATTGTTGTCTTTTATGTTTTGTCCTACCTCCTTTCGAAGAGAATGGGCTGTCTTTCTGGGTGCCTAGTGTTCTCTGTCAGCATTCAGAAGTTGTTTTGTAGAAGTTGCTCAATATTCAAATGAAATTTTGATGAATTTGTTGGGGAGAAAGTGATCTACCCATCCTATTCCTCTGCCACTTCGGGACCACTCTCTGTGGAAAATTCTTGAAGAGATGGGAAATCTGGACCACTTTATGTGCCTCCTGAGAACCCTGTATGCAGATCAAGAAGCAACAGTTAGAATTGAACATGGGACAACAGACTAGGTCAAAATTGGGGAAGGAGTGCATCAAAACTGTATATTGTCACCCTATTTATTTAACTAATATGGAGAGTACATTATGCAGAATTCTGGGCTGGATGAAACACAAGCTGGAATCAAGATTTCCAGGAGAAATATCAATGACTTCAGATATGCAGATGACACAACTCTTGTGGCAGAAAGTGAAGAGGAACTAAAGAGCCTCTTGATAAAAGTTAAAGAAGAGAGTGAAAAAGCTGGCTTAAAACTCAACACTCAAAAAGTCGAGGATCGTAATGTCTTGTTCCATTGCTTCATGGTATACAGATGGTGAAACAATGGAAACAGTGATCGACTTTATTTTCTTGGGCTCCAAAATCACTGTGGACCATGATTGTAGCCATTAAATTAAAAGATGCTTGCTCCTTGGAAGGAAAGTTATGACCAACCTAGACAGCATGTTAAAAAGCAGAGACATTACTTTGCCAGCAAAGGTTCCTATAGTCAAAGCTATGGTTTTTCCAGTAGTCATGTTATGTATGTGAAAGTTGAACCGTAAAGAAGGCTGAGGGCCAAAGAATTGATTATTTCAAACTGTGGTGTTGGAGAAGAGTCTTAAGAGTCCCTTGGACTGTCAGGAGACCAAACCAGTCAGTCCTAAAAGAAATCAATCCTGAATATTCACTGGAAAGAATGATGCTGAAGCTGAAACTCCAATATTTTGGCCATTTGATGTAACGAGCTGAGTCATTGGAAAGGTCCGTGATGCTGGGAAAAATAGAAGGCAGGAGAAGGGCATAATAGAGGATGAGATGTTTGAATGGCATCCCCAACACAATGTACATGAGTTTGAGCAAGCTCTGGCAAATGGTGAAAGACAGGGAAACCTGGTGTTCTACAGTCCATGGGTCACAAAGAGTGGAACATGACTGAATGACTGAACAATAACAAGTGAATTTTCGATTGCTAGAGTTTATGAATATGCATGAGTAATGTGTCAAGAAAACTCAGGAATTTGGAAGAAACTAGAATTTCCAGTAGCCATAAATTTTTGATCAGATGACTTCTGAGGAAGAACAGGGCCTTTTGTTTCAGAAAATGCAAGAGACCATAAATCAAGGTCCTATCTTATGACAATACAAGTGAGGTAAATAGGTCAGAGCTTTGGCTCATTAGCTGGTTGTGAAGTCAGAAACAAGAGTTGGTTGTTAGATGCTTCAAATCATGGGGATTTCTGAGTTCGTGAACTGTGTTAGCTTCGAAAAAAATCTAGTCACTTTTTTCACTGCTCTGAATTTTTAATTCAGCTAGAAGTATGAAGTTAGACTCAGTAAATTAGGACTAGAGGAAGACTTCCTCAAAAATTCTATCACTAACATTACACTAAGATGATGATAAACTCAAAGCTTTCCCACAAAGAACAGAAAAAAAGTAACGTGTTCTCCCTCACTATTCCTTGTGGTAATTGAAGCTAGTACAATAAACACGAAAAGAAAATAAAAGGTATATATAGATTGGGAAGGAAGAAATAAAACTACTTTTTCACAGATGACATGAACCATCTGTCAATGTGAAGAGTCATTAATAACAATAACAAAACAACTCCTAGAACCAATAGGCACTATTACAAAGTTGTAGGATATGATTCCTATATAAAAGATAACCACTTGTCTGTATAACAGCAAAGAATAAATGGAATGTAAAGAGCTTCCCAGGTGGTGCAAGTGGTAGAGAACCCTCCTGCCAATGCAGGAGTCATAAGAGTTGCAGATTCAACCCCTGGGTTGGATAGATCCCTTGGAGAAGGGGATCACAACCCACTCCAGTACTCTTGCCTGGAGAATCCCATGGACAGAGAAGCCTGGTTGGCTACAGTCCATAGGGTTACAGAGTTGGACATGACTGAAGTGACTTAGCATACATGCAATGTAGAGTAAGTGGAATGTTAAAGATACAGTATCATTTACATTAGAACCCTCCAAAACGAAATACTAAAGTATAAATCTAACAAAATATGGACAAGGCCTATGTGAGGAAAAGTGCAAAACTCTGATGAACAAAATGAAAGAATTAATGCAGTGATATTTCATGTTCACAGATATGAAGACACAATATTTCCAAGATATTAATTCTTCCCAACTTGTTCAATAGATTCAATGCAATCCTAATCAAAATCCTAGAATTTTGCAGATATTGACAAAATGATTCCAAAGTTTATATAGAAAAGAAAAATTCTCACATTAGCCAAAGTTTGGGCAAATAGGATAGTTTGTACCAACAATACTTTTGGGTACTTGCCCACTCAAAAATATATTTGTGTGTATTTAATGATGACTTTTCCTTTCCCATAAGTTTTTTTTTTTTTTCTTTTTGTATTTTACCCTTTTAAGAGCAAGAAAAATGTCCCCACACATTGCCTATCAGATATCATCTTCTGTCTTATTGGCCAGAGTTGTGTCACCTACTTTTAATGAAATCATGTAAGTAGCTATACTTAATCAGTGAAAATATAGTTTAAGCCTAAGACTGTACTGTGTCAAAGAAGACCATTGATGATGATAAATAGATAAATTCAACAACAATATATAGCATGTGTAAATACATATATACTTACCATGCTGCTGCTGCTACTTTACCATAGGAGGAGTGTATATATATATATATATATATATATATATATATAATGTATAAAGTAAATATTAACTTATTTGAAGGAATAAATAGATAAGAGTACAATACTAGGGAACTTTAATGCTTGAGTTTCAACAATTGGTAGATCATCCATATGGAAAATCATAAAGAAACATTGGACTTAAAATGCACATTAGACAAGATGGCCCTAATAGCTATGTACAGAGCATTTCATTGAATAGAAGCAGAATATTCATTCTTCTCAAGAGCATATTGCACATTTTTCAGGATAGATAACATGCTATGCCACAAAACAAATCTTAATAAATTTAAGAAAACTGAAATTGTGCCAAGCTTCTTTTCTGATCACAATAGTATGAAATTTGAAATCAATTACAAGAAGAAAAAGTGGAAAAACCCCAAATATGTGGATATTAAACAATATGTTTCAGAACAACCAATAGGTCGAAGAAGAAATCAAAAGAGAGAGAGAGAAAAAAAGTATTTTGAGGAAAGTGAATTTGGAAATACAACATAAGAAAAACTTATGGGAATTGGGGGCGGGAAGTTATAAAGGAAAGTTTATAGCAATAAATGCCTTTATTCACAAAAAAGAAAAATCCAAAATAAACAACCTACCTTTGCATCTCAAGGGACTATAAGAAGCACAAATTAAGTATGAAGTCAGTTGTAGGAAAGAGATAACAAAGATCAGAGCAGATCAATAAACAATAGAAAAGATCAATGAAACTGAGTTTTGTTTTTTGTTTTTTCTGAAAGCATAAATAAAATAGAAAAAGTTTTCTGAAGCTTACCATGAAAGGAAGAGAGATGACTTAGGTAAATAAAATTATAAATGAAAGAGGAGACATTACTACCGATACCACATAAATAGACATGGTCATATTAGACTAGTATGAACAATTTTATTTTAACATATTGGATGACCTAGAAAAAATGGTTAAATTCCTCAACAGGCCATTTACAAGTTTTTTTTTTTTTAAAGGAATGTGTAATAATAAAAAGAAAACAAAACTGCCAAAAAAGAAAATCATATAACAAGATGGTTTCACAGTTGAATTCTACCAAATACTTAAAGAAAAAATAGTATCAATCTCGAATGTTTTTTGTTGTTGTTGTTATAAAAACATTTCAAAGGGGAACAGAATATTTTCAAATTGAGTTTACAATGGCAGCATTCTCCTAATACCAGAACCAGAAATCTATGCTATAGGCATGCCTAAGTGATGTGTGGGTTCCATTTCAGACCACTGCAATAAAGCAACTCACATGTATTGTTTGGTTTCCCAGGGCAAAATTTCCCAGTGTAAAAATTATTTTTTTTTAATTTATTTATTTATTTTTAATTTTTACTTTACAATTCTGTATTGGTTTTGGCATAGATTGACATGAATCCACCACAGGTGTACATGCGTTCCCAAACATGAACCCCCCTCCCACCCCCCTCCCCACAACATCTCTCTGGGTCATCCCCGCGCGTCAGCCCCAAGCGTGTCATATCCTGCATCAGACATAGACTGGTATTTCGATTCTTACATGTTATTATACATGTTTCAATGCCATTCTCCCAAATCATCACACCCTCTCCCTCTCCCTCTGAGTCCAAAAGTCCGCTATACACATGTTTACATTATAGTATAGTCTATTAAGCACAAAATAGCATCTTGTCTAAAAAATGTATATTAATTGAAAAATACCTTATTGCTAAAATAAATGCTGACCATCATTAGCCTAATCACCATAAGCCTTCAGCAAGTCTTTATAGTAATGCAAAAATCAATGATCACAACAGTTGACAAGATGGCAGAGGAGTAGGCGGACATGAAGTATATCTCTCTCTACAGATGTATCAAGAATATATCTTCAGATGCTGAAGATCTCACAGAGCACTGAGTACTGGCAGGAGTCCCTGATGATTGGGAAAGAACATATAGATCCATATAAAACTCTGTGGGATAAAGGAAATGATGGAGAAGGAGGAGGAGAGCAAGTGGGACTGAACCTGCATTTGGCAGTGGGGGAGCTGAAGCAAGGGACAGACCTCTGCATTTAGGGCGATTGATTTGGACAGAATGGAGGCAGTAGAGGCTGTCAGAGAGTGAAGCAACTTGTCTGTGACAATCTGAATGGAGTGAGAGTCACATAGGTGATCTGTGATGTGGTCCCAGGCCTTGGACAGGGACGTGAGTCCACCAGAAACCACAGTGATTGGGAGCTGGAGTGTAGGGATGGGAAAGCAATCCCAAAGTGAGGGCTGCTATTGACTGTGGGGAGATAATCTGAGGGGAGAGGTGGGAGGAAATCCAAGGTGGGGGATGCTTTTGGAGGAAAGCTGCACAGCCATGAAAGCAGGGCACTATTGCTGAGTCACATGCAGGGAGTAGAGCATCACTGTAGTTTCTTTCCACATATGCCAGTGCCAGCAGCTGAAAAATAGAGAAAGATCCCAGAGAAGAGGGTTCTTTGAACACCTCATGCACCCAGCAATAAAGAAGGAACCCAGCCAGGGATGACCTTTGAGAGTCTGCTGCACCAAACAATAGAGAAGTGCCAGTTAGGGAGACCTTTTAAGCACCAGCTACCAGAGGATAAGAAACAATCCTAATAGAATCACATCATCTATACCCATGGCTTCCAGCTTCCCTGTTCACTTGGCACCACTAGGGTCCGTGTAATCTGAGCAGCTGCACCACCTATACTCCTGGTCCTCACTGGAGCAGAGCTGCCAAAGCCTAGAAATGAATCCTAATAGAGCCATATCTCCCGGGTCTATGGCTGATGTCTTCCCTGTGCACCTGGGGCCACCGAGTTTCCCATGAGCCAAGTAATCATAACACTTCCATGCCTGGTCCTCACTGGAACAGACCCTAGTCATCCAGGGTACCCTCAAGAGCAAATTCCTATGGATGATCAACATGCAGAGGTAGGAATATAACCACAGTTGAGCTCCAGAGGTGAAGTAACCAAGGAAGAGGATCAAAGTCCTTTCCACAAGCTCTACAAGATTCAGATTAAATCCACATGCTAAACTAAGTAGACTCTGTCTATGGAATATATTAAAAAAAAAAAAAAAAACAATGAGTTCTCATGAAAGAAGGTGCTATAGTGCTGGCAGCTGTGGACAGTGGAGGAAACCACACACAGGAATAGGGCCAGATTAGAATCTGAGCTGTCCCTACAGCAGGCCCAGAGACCAGTCCTCCCCAGTATTAGAGGGGTCCTATGGAGTGGAGTTAGGCTCTGGCTCACCATGAGAGAAAAGATACTGAAAGCTGAGATCTGAGGAAAAAGCATGTGTCATTAATCTCAGGTTTTGATTCCTTTTGTGAGGTGTCAAGAAGACACCAAACTATGAAAAACTTCCAAGATGGCTCAAATGGTAAAGAATCTGCCTACAATGCAGAAAACCTGGGTTCAATCCCTGGGTGAAGAAGATCTCTTGGAGAAGGAAATGGCAATCCACACCAGTATTCTTGCCTGGGAAATCCCATAGACAGAAGAGCCTGGTAGGCTAGAGTCCATGAGGACACATGACTGAATGACTAATGCTTTCATACACTTTCATACAAAAAAAGGACATAATAACACAAATAACTATGATAGTGTGGGTACTAGCCTAGAACCAGATTACTGGAGTGCAAAGTCACTGGCTTTATTCCTAAGCATCACTACAAACAAAGCTAGTAGAGGTGATGGAATTTCAGCTGAGCTCTTTAAAATTCTAAGAGATAATGTTGTTAAAGTGCTGCACTCAATATGCCAGAGAAACTTGGAAAACTTGGCAGTGGTCACAGGACTGGAAAAGGTGAGCTTTCATTTCAATCCCAAGGAAAGGCAATGCCAAAGAATGTTCAAACTACCATACACTTGTGCTAATTTCACATGCTAGCAAGGTAATGCTCAAAATCCTTCAAGCTGGTTTCAACTATATGTGAACTGAGAATTTACAGATGTACAAGGTAGATTTAGGAAAAAGTAACAAAACCAGAGATCAAATTGCCAACAGTCACCAGATCATAGAAAAAGCAAGATAATAGAAAAATATCTACTTTTGCTTTCTTGACTACACTAAAACTTTTGACTCTGTTGATCCCAGAAAATTGTGGAAAATTCTTAGAGATGGGAATAGCAGATCACCTTACCTTCCTCTTGAGAAACCTGTATGCAGGTCAAGAACAAAAGTTAGAATCATACCTGGAACAAAGGATGGGTTCACAATTGGGCAAAGAGTGTGTCGAGGTTATATATTGTCACACTGCTTATTTTACACATATGCAGAGTACACAATGTGAAATACTGAGCTGAATGAATCACAAGCTGGAATCAAGATTGCCAGGAGAAACATCAACAACCTCAAATATGCAGATAACACCATTCTAATGGTAGAAATGAAGAGGAACTAAAGAACTTCTTGATAAGGGTGTTAGAGGAGAGTGAAAAAGCTGGCATAAAACTCAACATTCAAAAAACAAAGATTGTGGCATCCTATCCCATCACTTCATGGTAAATATATGGGGAAAAAATTGAAACAGCAGTGGATTTTACCTTCTTGGGCTCCAAAATCACTGTGAATAGTGACTGCAGTCACAAAATTATGACCCTTTTTCCTTGGAAGGATAGCTATGACAATGCTAGACAGTGTATTAAAAGGCATAGCCATCACTTTGCCAAAATCTTGAAAATAGAATGAAGAAATGCAATAAACATTTAACACATTTAATAAGGACCTGAAATAAATAAAGAAAAGCAACAACAAGCAACACAATCACTGAAATTGAAAATACTCTAGAAGGAATCAATAAGAGAATAACTGAGGCAGAAGAATAGATAAATGACCTGGAAGATAAAATGGTGGAAACAACTGCTGAAGAGCTGAATAAAGAAAAAGAATAAAAAGAATTGAGGAGATTCTCAGAGATCTCTGGGACAATATTAAATGTACCAGCATTCAAGTATAGTGGCCCAGACAAAAGAGAAGAATTTGAGAAAATTTTTGTAAAGATTATAGCTGAAAATCCTTAACTAGGGAAAATAAATAGTCAATCAAGTCCTAGAAATGCAGTTTATATGATACAGTATAAACCCAAGGAGAAGCATGTCAAGACACACATTAATCAAACTAGAAAAAAGAAGCACAAAGAAAAAATATTAAAATCAGCAAGGAAAATGTGACATACAAGGGAAATCCCATAAAGTTACCTGCTGATCTTTCAGCAGAAACTCTGTAAGCCAGAAGAAAGTGGCATGATGTATTTTAAGTAATAAAAGGAAAAAAACCTACAACCAAGATTATTCTACCAAGCAAGGATCTAATTCAAAATCAAAGAAGAAATAAAGTTTACAGAAAGCAAAAGTTACAAAAAAGTTAAGAAAATTCAGCATCATCAAGCCAGGTTTACATCAAAAGAAAAAGGTACTTCTCTAAGCAGGAAATAATGTTCTTGCTGTTCAGTGGCTCAGTCATGTCCAATTCTTTGTGACCCCATGCCGGATTTCCCTGTCCTTTACCAGGTCCTGGAGCTTGTTCAAAGTCATGTCCACTGAGTCAGTGATGCCATCCAACCATCTCATCCTCTGTCACCGCTTCTCCTCCTGCCTTGCATCAGGGTCTTTTCTAATGAGTAGGCTCTTGAATAAAGGTAAATTGGACATGGTCAAAAAGGAGACTGCAAGAGGGAACATCAACATTCTATGAATCAGTGAATTAAAATGGACCAGAATGCATACATCTAGTGCTTTCTTGGTGGCTCAGACAGTAAAGCATCTGCCTGCAATATGGGAGACCCAGGCTTGATCTCTGGGTCAGGAAGATCCCCTGGAGAAGGAAATAGCAACCCTCTCCAGTATTGGAAAATCCCATGGATGGAGGAGTCTGGTAGGTTACAGTCCATGGCGTTCTAAAGAGTGTGTATTTAAATTAGATGACCATTATATCTACTACTTTGGGCAAGAATCCCTTAGAAGAAATGGAATAGCCCTTGTAGTCAACAAAAGAGTCCAAAACACAATACTTGGGTGCAATCTCAAAAATGACAGAATGATCTCTGTTTCTAAGGCAAATCATTCAATATCATAGTAAGTAATCTAAGTTTATGTCCCAACCACTAATACTGAAGAAGCTGAAGTTGACTGATTCTATAAAGACCTACACAACTTTCTAGAACTAACACCCCAAAAAAGATGTCTGTTTCATCATAGGGGACTAGAATGCAATAGTAGGAAGTCAAGAGATACCTGGAGTAACAGGCAAGTTTGGCCTTGAAGTACAAAATGAAGAAGGGCAAAGATAACAGAGTTTTGCCAAGAGAATGCACTGGCCATAGCAAACACCCTTTTCCAACAACACAAGAGACAACTCTATACATGGACATCACCAGATGGCCAATGTTGAAATCAGATTGATTATATTCTTTTCAGTCAAAGATGGAGAAGCTCTCTATAGTCAGAAAAAATAAGTCCTGACTGACTGTGGCTCAGATTATGAACTCCTTTTTGCAAAATTCAGACTTAAATTGAAGAAAGGAGCAAAAACCTCTAGGCCATTCAGATTTGACCTAAATCAAAATCCCTTATGATTATACAGTAGAAGTGACAAATAGATTCAAGGGATTAGATTTGCTAGGCAGAGTGCCTTAGAATTATGTGTGGAGGCTCAAAATCATCCCTAAGAAAAAGAAATGCAAAAAACCAAAATGGTTGTCCCAGAAGGCCTTACAAATAACTGAAAAATAAGAGAAACCAAAGACAAATGCATGGAGATTAAAAAATATGCTTCTAAACAGACAACAGGTTACTGAGGAAATCAAAGGGAAAACTTAAAAATCACCTAGAAGCCAATGTCAATGAAAAAAATGATGGCCCCAAATCCATGAGGTACATCAAAAGCAATTCTAAGAGGGAAGTTTATGACAATACTATCCTTCTTCAAGAAATGAGTAAAACGTCCAATAAAAAACTTAACCTTACATCTAAATCAACTAGAAAGAAAAGAACAAAAATTCTGCAAAGTTAGTAGAAAGAAAGAAATCATAAAGATCAGAGCAGACATACATGGAGAAGAATGAAGGAAACAATAGCAAAGATCAATAAAACTAAAAGCTGGTTCTTGAGAAGAAAAACAAAATTGACAAACTATTATGCAAATTTATCCAGAAAAAAAGGGAGAAGACTCAAATCAACAAAATTAGAAATATAAAAGGAACCATTATAACAGAAAACATAGAAATGCAAAGGCCCATAAGAGAATACTGTGAATAACTATATGCTAATAGAATGGGCAACCTGGAAAAAAGGACAATTTCTTAGAAAAGTACAACCTTTCAACACTGAACCAGGAAGAAATAGAAATTGTGAGCAGATTGGTCTCAAGCACTGAAATCAAAACTGTGATCAAAAATTTCCACCCCAAAAAAACTCTAA
The DNA here is from genome assembly GCF_014754425.2 of Oryx dammah. NCBI lineage: Eukaryota > Metazoa > Chordata > Mammalia > Artiodactyla > Bovidae > Oryx > Oryx dammah. Next base: position 45,022,429 of record NW_024070206.1, on the reverse strand, counting down.
AGCCAGAGGGTGTCACAGGCAAATTCTATCAAACATTTAGAGAAGAGCTAATATCTATTCTTCTCACACTTTGAAAAACTTGCAGAGGGAGGAACATCTTCAAATTCATTCTGTGAAGCCACCGTCACCCAGACACAAAACCAGACAAAGACATCACAGAAAGTGCAATCAAAACCACAATGAGGTACCATTTCATGCCAGTCAGAATGGCTGCTATACAAATGTCTACAAGCAATAAATGCTGGAGAGGGTGTGGAGAAAAGGGAACCCTCTTACACTGTTGGTGGGAATGCAAAGTAGTACAGCCACTATGGAGAACCATGTGGAGATTCCTTAAAAAACTGGAAATAGAACTGCCTTATGACCCAGCAATCCCACTACTGGGCATACACACTGAGGAAACCAGAATTGAAAGAGATACATGTACCCCAATGTTCATCGCAGCACTGTTTATAATAGCCAGGACATGGAAGCAACCTAGATGTCCATCAGCAGATGAATGGATAAGAAAGCTGTGGTATATTTACACAATGGAGTATTATTCAGCAATTAAAAAGAATATATTTGAATCAGCTCTAATGAGGTGGATGAAACTATACAGCGTGAAGTAAGCCAGAAAAAAAACACCAATACAGTATACTATTGCATATATATGGAATTTAGAAAGATGGTAATGATAACCCTGTATGTGAGACAGCAAAAGAGACACAGATGTATAGAACTGTCTTTTAGACTCCGTGGGAGAGGGAGAGGGTGTGATGATTTGGGAGAATGGCATTGAAACATGTATAATATCATATATGAAACAAATCACCAGTCCAGGTTCATTGCATGATATAGGATGCTTGGGGCTGGTGAACTGGGATGACCCAGAGGGATAGTAGGGGGAAAGAGGTGGGAGGGGGGTTTAGGAGGGGGAACACGTGTATACCTGTGGCAGATTCATGTTGATGTGTGGCAAAACCAATACAATATTATAAAATAATTACCTTCCAATTAAAATAAATAAATTTATATTAAAAAAATAAGAGAATTACAGGTCAATATCACTTCAAAAATCCTAAACGAAATACTGTTAAACAGAATCCAACAACACATTAAAAAGATCAAAGGGGGTTTATCCCAGGGATGCAAGTTGTTTTTTTTTTCTCAACATATGCAAATCAATCAATGTTATACACCATATTAACTGAATGAAAGATAAAAATCACATGATAATCTCAATAGATGCAGAAGAGCTTTCAAAAGTTCAACAAGCATTTATGATAAAAACTCTTCAGAAGATAGGCATAGAAGGAAGCTATCTGATCCTATACAACACAGCCACAGCAAACATTATTTTCAATGATGAAAAACTGAAAGCATTTTCTCTAAGAAACAAGGCAAGGGTGCCACTCTAACCACTATATTCAGCTTAGTTTTGGAAGTCTCACCATGGGAATCAAAGAAAAAACTAAAAAAAAAAAAAAAAATCCAGATTGTAAAAAAACAAGTACAACTCTCACTGCAGATGACATGATACTATACATAGAAAACCCTAAAGATACCATCAGAAAATTACTAGAGCTAATCAATGAATTTAGTAAAGTCATAGGATACAAACAAAACACAGAAATCACTTGCATTCCTATACAATAACAATGAAAATCAAGAAAGAAATTAAGGAACAATCCCATGCAACACTGCAACAAAAATAATAAAAATACCTAAGACTAAACCTACCTGCGCTCCCCCCATGGCTCAGTAGTACAGAATCTCCCTGGAATACAGGGGATACAAGTTTGATCCCTGGGTCCTGAAAATCCCCTGATAAAAGAATGGAAACCAATTCTAGTACTTTTGTCGAGAAATTACCATGGACAAGAGATCCTTACAGGCTACAGTCCATGGGGTCCCAAAAGAGTCAGACACAATTGAGCGATGAAACAACAACACAAACTTACCTATGGAGACAAAAGACTTTCATACAGAAAACTATAACACAGTGATGAAGAAGTCAAAAGTTGACACAAAGAGATGGAGAGATGTATCATGTTCTTGGATTGAAAGATCAGTAATGTGAAAATGACTATACTAGCCAAATCAATCTAAAAGATCAATGCAATGCCTATTAAATAGTTAATGGCCTTTTACATGGAACTAGAACAGAAAATTTCACAATTTGTATGGAAACAGTAAAGGCCCTGAATAGCCAAAGCATTGTTGAGAAAGAAAATGGAACTGGAAGAGTCAGCCTTCCTGACTTCAGACTATACTATAAACCTATAGTCATCAAGACAGTATACTTCTGGTATGAAAACAGAAATATACCTCAATGGAACAAGATAGAAACAAATCCATGAAGAGATAAACCCATGCAGCTATGGACACCTTATCTTTGATAAAGGAAGCAAGAATATACAATGGAGAAACGACATTCTCTTCAAAAATTGGTGCTGGAAAACTGGACAGTTCAGTTGCTCAGTCGCATCCAACTCTTTGTGACCCCATGGACTGCAGTATGCCAGGCTTCACTGTCCATCACCAACTCACAAAGCTTGCTCAAGTTCATGTCCATTGAGTCAATGATGATATCCAATCATCTCATCCTTTGTTGTCCCCTTCTACAGCTTGCTCAAACTCATGTCCAGTGAGTTAGTGAAGCCATAAATGATCACATCTTCTGCCAGCTCCATCTTCTCCTGCCTTCAATCTTTCCCAGCAATAGAGCCTTTTCTAATGAAGTCAGCTCTTCACATCAGGTGGCCAAAGTATTGGAACTTCAGCTTCAGCATCAGTCCTTCCAATGAATACTCAGGACTGATAACAATTAGGACTGACTCGTTTGATCTCCTTGCTTTCCAAGGGACTCTCAAGAGTCTTCTCCAACACTACAGTTCAAAGGCATCAATTCTTAAGTGTTCATCATTGTTTGTGTTCCAACTCTCACATCCATACATGACTCCTGGAAAAACTATAGCTTTGACTAGCTGCACTTTGTTGGCAAAGTAATGTCTCTGCTTCTTAACATGCTGTCTAGGTTGGTCACAACTTTTTTTCCAAGGAGCAAGTGTCTTTTAATTTCATGGCTACAGTCATCATCTGCAGTGATTTTGGAACACAAGAAAATAAGGTTTATCACTGTTTTTATTGTTTCCCCATCTATTTGCCATGAAGTGACGGGATCAGATGCCATGATATTAATTGTTTGAAAGTTGATTTTAAGCAAGCTTTTTCACTCTCCTCTTTCAATTTCATCAAGAGGCTTTTTAGCTCTTCTTCACTTTCTGCCATAAGGGTGGTGTTATCTAAATATCTGAGATTATTGATATTTCTCCTGGCAATCTTGATTCTATCTTATACTTCATCCAGCCTGGCATTTCACATAATGTACTCTGCATAAAAGTTAAATAAGCAGGGTGACAGTATACAGTTTTAACGTACTCCTTTCCCAATTTGGAATCAGTCCATTGTTCCATGTCTAGTTCCAGCTGTTGCTTCTTGACCTGCACACAGGTTTCTCAGGAGGCAGATAGGTGGTCTGGTATTCTCATCTCTTTAAGAATTTTCCACAGTTTGTTGTGATCCACACAGTCAAAGGCTTTAGTGTAGTTAATGAAGCAGAAGTAGATGTTTTTCTGGAATTCTGTTGCTTTTTCTATGATCCAACGGACATTGGCAGTTTTGATCTGCTTCCTCTGCTTTTTCTAAATCCATCTTGAACATCTGGAAGTTCTTGGTTGACATACTGTCGAAGTCTACAAGGCACACAAAAATCGCAGAGTAGAAGGATGTGCACTCATCTTCTCCTGTGAGAACTCGTAAATTGCAAATGGCTGCTGAACAACCATTGACAGCAAAATGTTGGATCCCACCAAAAAAGATACTCCACATCCAAGGGTAAAGGAGAAGCCCCAACAAGATGGTAGATGGGGCAAAATTGTGTTTAGAATTAAACCCCATATCCACCAGAGACACTCAGAGGGCTCAAACAAAACCTTGTGCATGCCAGGACCTCGGGACCCTGCAAGAGACTGAGCCAGACCTGCCTTTGAGTGATTAAGTGTCTGCTGCATGAGCAGCAGTGGCCTGCTGTGGGGACAGACGCCCTTGCTGCAGCAGACCTGGGAGATGCAGAATCCTGCATAATTCCTCTTGTAGGAGTTCACCATTAGCCCCACCATAGAGCTATTGAAAAGACAACCCACAAACTGCAGAACAATTATACCAAAGAGGCCCTCAGACTCCTGTGAAAGTTCTAGGGCCAATGATTGATTTCCCAACCTGGGGATCCAGTAAAGGGACTGAGAACCCCCAAGGAATTTGACTTTGAAGGCCAGTGGGATTTGATTACTGAACTTCCACATGACTGGGGCCACAAACTCTTGGAGGGCACAAACAAAACCTTGTGCACACCAGGACCAGGAGAAAGGAGTGGTGACCCCACAAGAGATTGTGCCAGACTTGCCTGTGAGTGTCCAGGAGTCTCTGGCAGAGGTGTGGATCAACAGTGGCCTGGCACGGAGTTAGAGGCACTGCATACAACAGTCCTGAGAACCACAGCTTGCTAACATAAGTACTTTTGAAGGAGGTCAACATTATTGCTATTACCCCTACCACAGTTTGGCCTCAGGCCAAACTACAGGGAGGGAACACAGCCCTACTCATCAACAGAAAATTTTCTGAACATAGCCCCGCCAATGTCCATCAGAGCAAAACAAAGATTCCCCCACAGCCAGTCTCTCACTTCAGGAAACTTCCACAAGCCTCTTATCCTTATCCATCAGAGGGCAAACAGAATGAAAACCACAATCATAGAAACTAACCAAACTGATCACATGGATCACGGTCTTGTCTAACTCAATGAAACTATGAGCCATGCCATGTAGGGCCACCCAAGACAGATGGGTCATGGTGGAGAGTTCTGACAAAAGGTGGTCCACTGGAGAAGTGAATGGCAAACCACTTCAGTGTTCCTGCCTTGGGAATCCCATGAACAGTATGAAAAGGCAAAAAGATATGACACTGAAAGATGAGCTCCCCAGGTCGGTAGGTGCCCAATATGCTACCAGAGAAGAGTGGAAAAATAGCTCTAGAAGTAAAAAAGAGGCTGAGGCAAAGTGAAAACAACACCCAGTTGTGGATGTGACTGGTGATGGAAGTAAAGTCCGATGCTGTAAAGAACATTATTGCATAGGAACCTGGAATGATAGGTCCATGAATCATGGTAAATTAGAAGTGGTCATACAGGTGAAAGCACGAGTGAACTTGGACATTTTAGGAAAACTGGACAGCAACATATAAAATAAGACTTACAGATTTCTTCAACAGATTGCCAAAGAACACATGAAAAGATGCTCAACATTACTCATAATAGAGAAAAGGAAATCAAAACTACAATGAGGTATCACCTCACACCAGTCAGAATTCCCATCATCAAAAATATACAAACAACAAATGCTGGAGATGATGTAGAGAAAAGGGAACCCTCTTGTACTATTAGTGGGAATATAAATTGATACAGGGAATGTAAAGGAAACAGTAGTTTTTCTTATATATATTTTTTTAATGAAACAATATGGAGATTCCTTAAAAAACTGGGAATAAAATTGACATGTGACCCAGCCATCCTACTACTGGACATATACCTTGAGAAAATCACAACTCAAAAAGACACATATATTCCAATGTTCTTTGTAGCACTACTTACAATAGCTAGGACATGGAAGTAATCTAGACATTTATCAACAGATGAATGGATAAAGAAGTTTGGTTTGTATACACGATGAAACATTATTTAGCCATAAAAAGGAATGAATTTGAGTCAGTACTAGTGAGGTGGATGAGCCTAAGTTCAGTTATACAGAATGAAGTAAGTCAAAAAGAGAAAAGCAAATATCATATATTGATGCAGATATATGACATCTAGAAAAATGATACCATTGAACCTATTTGCAGGACAGGAATCGAGATGCAGACATAGAGAAAAGATTTGTGGGCAAAGCAGGGGAAGGAGATGGTAGGGTGAATTGAGAGAGCAGCACTGAAACATATATAATACCCATATGTAAAATAGCTAGTGGGAAGTTGCTATACAACACAGAGAGCCCAACCCAATTCTCTGTGAGAATCTGGAGGTGTGGGTTGGGGTGGAGTGGGAGGTAGGTTTAAGAGAGAGGGGACATATGTATGCTTATGGTTGTTGGAAGAAACCAATACAACATTATAAAGCAATTATCTTCCAATTAAAAATAAAGCAAAAAAAATCTGGGACTTTTAAAAGAGATAAAAAAGAATTGGTGATCACAGATCAGCATAACAATATGATATTAGTTTGAAGAAGTTTGAAATATTATGGAAATTACCAAAATTGAGCAAATACTGTTGGAAAAATGATCACTAATGACTCATTCATCACAAGATTCCCACAAACCCTAAAACACAAACTCTGTGAGTCACAATAAGATGAAACACAAGAATATGAGTTATGCTTGTACAGAGGGAAAAAAAAAAAATGACAGCCAAATGTATGTTAGAGTATTCAGCAAATAGAAAAGTGATACCAAAATATGAGCTACCATTATTATTATTGTTATTACTATACATTCACAGACTCAAAAATATGACCCATATTTTTACATTGCAGAGTGCCACTGAGGATTGCTTGTTACATAAGGCTGTCAAATTATAATCTTCTGAGTGTTTTTAGATGTAATTATCACACCCATTCATTTTCCTTCTTGCCTTAACCATCACCATCTCTCAGTTGGGTTACTACTAACCAGTAGTGTCCTAACTGGTCCTACCCACTCATGTCTGTTCTGTATGCTGCTGCTAGGCTGTTCCTTCTGCCATAAGATTTGATTTTATGATATTTCTGCTTTAAACATGAAAAGTTTTCATATTGTGCTGAAGACAGAGATCAAGCATCTTAGCCTGGCCTGTACAGATCGTCCTTATTCTCCTTCTCTAATTCACTTCATTGCCTTCTACTTGCCTCCTCACACTCTCCACCATAGAAATAATGAACTAGTTACACACTTGCAAAAACTTTCAGTGTCCTTACAGCTTTTGCTTTTACTTGTTCCTCTGTCTGGACTGTCTTTTCCAACATCTGGACTACCTAGTGCTAAAGCAGAACAGACCAGATAGTAACATTCCCTTAAGCTTTACCAGTCAAAGCCAACACAACTTCCCATAAACTCCTGAATCTGTCCCCATTATTACGCCGCATGGTTTACTTGCCCCAACTAAGTGAAAGCTGCTTGAAAACATGGATCATGTCTTTTTTTTAATCTTATGTAATCAGAATTTAGCATGTCTGGTACAATTCTGATACACAGCAAACTGCTTCAAATAACATAGTAAATGAGTAAATACATGGATAAATAGAAAGGAGGAAAGGAGAGAAAGGAGGGAGAAAGTAAGGAAAAGAATATATAAGGAAGAATGAAAAATTTATGTCCTCTTACTCAAGAAGAATATAAAAACTTAATAACCTTGGTTTTGGGGGTATGAGGATGGGATCAGAAGCATATGCTTCTGTAAGTTCCAAGTGTTATTTTTAGAGAAAATAAATTATAGTGTGTTTTTGTATAGTAAACTGTAAACCTATCACCTCCTGCTGTAAATCTGACCCTCCATGGAATAAATCTTTCCTGTAATCTCAGTGTTTTCCATAAGATGATATTCTATTCTTTAGAAGAGTAAAATGATCTAATCTGTAGTTCCAAAATTTCACTTTAAAAAAAAAGGATTAATGAAATTTATAGCTTTGGCCATGGCAAAATGGCATTTATGTTTTTCAGAGTTAAAATGAAATAAAATATATAACTTGTTGGATTTTGCTTCATGACAAATAAGCACTGACAAATACATACCACATTACCATCCTTGATTGCTCTGATGGAACTCATTTTCATCTTGTGTTCCTCTAATTACATGAAAATTGCATACTTTTTATGCATGACACATTTTGCACAGCTTTAGCAAAAGGTTGTGAAGAGAGGGAAAAAAAAAAAAAAACATTTATCAGTTTGTACCCCTTTCACAGTGGCAATTGATCATCTTCCCAGCAATCAATCTTGCTTTATGGGCCTACTTTTCTCCACTATTGTTGTAACCAAGTGGCAGCAGAAAAGCACTGTATACAAAAAAATATGGTGGAAGTTTTTAGATGTTTGTCTTTGCTCTTAATAGATGAGATTTAGGATGCCCTTGCTTTCCAGTGATTTTTCTGAGTTGTTTTCTCTGCTCTTGGTTCCCCTCTCTGCTTGGATTTGAAGCTTTCACCATAGAAAGAGAAGTAGGACTCCTTCCTGTCTAAGAATGCTGCCCCACTTTACTTTTCATTCAAACTACTTTACATTTACAGAGAATATTCAACATTTGAAAGCACTTTCTTATCAATTTTGTTCATTTTAGTTCCATAATTAAATGGGATATATTTAGAGAGGATCATTTTAATCCTCATTTTAAAGATGAGGAAATTGAATGATTATACGACTTGTGACTTGCCTAAATTGATGTGATTTATTTGTTATGAATCTTGCAGTTAACTCAGAAGTCCTGGCTTCAGTCACAGCTTTTCCCAGAGGATTTGGCTTCTCTTTAATCTAGACTTGGGAAAATAATTTTTCGGCTACCTATCCTTAAAATGCATACAAAGAAGACGCAAATAACAAATACCAGAGCAAATTACAGGCAATCAATTGGGTGTTTGTTTTCCCATTCTTTATTTCTATTCTTTCTGAGAAAGAAGGCATTGGCATTCACAGGAAGCTCAGCATCATTGTATTTAACTCGGAAGGGATTGTAGAAGGCACATCTCATTCCTTGAAAATAATGACAAATTATGCAATTTTTGTTTTACCCAACTAGATTGAAAATGCCTGGGGAATAGCCAAGCTGCCTGGCAAAGGGAGGCATTTGATGTTCGGGGCTTTCGAGCGGAGGGAGCAGCACTGCTTTTCAAACAGGTGCAGGCTCCTAAAGCCTCCCTCGATTCCCTTGTTTGGACAGGCTCAGCACCTGAACAACTTCGGGAGAACAAAGCCTCCATCTGGACCGAAGGGAAAGAGAACTGGTCGCCCGTGGAGCCGCAGATAACAAGACTCTGATTCCCTTTGAAGCACTGGCGTTCTTCTTAATCACCTGGCAAAGTCTTAATTTAAAGAGGGTCTCTATGACAAGCAGGGGATCTCAAGTATAGTTGACTTTCATATCCAATCTACTTAACTTTCATCAGGTTTATTAAAATTGGTGATGTGTTCATTGTGAATCCCATTTGTATCTGGATATGAAGTACTGCCTTTAGGGTTTCCCTTGCTACTCGCTTGGTCCTGCAAGGCAGTCACATTGCTGCTTTGCCATGGTGTCATTATTTCTGGGGATAAATACTGTGATGTCAGGCATACTGGATTATAATTGTTGCAGGGTAAAGGCAAGGGGACTTTAGATTCTAAGAATGCCTAATTAGATGACAACAAATGCATTGTGTGATAGCTAAAAAACACAAGCCTAGGAAGTATTGCATTTTTCATCATTGGATATATACATGCATTGATGCCCTTCATATCTTTACTTGTATGAAGTAAATATTCTAAAGGAATTATCTAACTCTTTTCGAAAGGTACCTGAATGACTTACTTTGGGGAAATACACACAATTCATAAAACTATACGCTCAGGATTAATAGTCAGTTTCATACAGTGCATGGAGAAAGTGAGCGTAATTCAAGTATATACACTTCACCTAAATGCCCTATTTTTTCAAAAAAGTGAGGGGATGTGTGATCTCTTAAATTTATACTCAGAAAGTAGGCATGTGTTGGGAATACAAGAAACACAGGGGAGTCCTTCCTATAAAGAATTTGTATTTTATGTGAGGTAAATATAATCATCTGAGAATGCATCTGTAAAAATAGAATTAGGCATTAAAGAAGACAATGAGAAATCAGAATAAGACAATTTTAGTCAAAGAAATAGGTAGCAATATTCAAGGTATTGTAGTTTGAGATCAGCTTTAAAAGTTCCATAGAGTATCAAAGAGAGGAATATGGATGGTGTGTCCTTAGGGTTAATGAACTAAGAGAGAAAATGTGTGTAGGAATAGACCAGCAGTGTCTACTGGGGACTCAAACTATGTTACAAGGGAAGTTAAAACAAACTCTGGAGAAATGGAGAATTAAATCTAGGCAGTTATCAGATTGGAAGTTAAAGATGACATTTCACTATTAATTCTGAGTAAAGTCTCTGTGTGTGTGTGCCTGTGTATGTGTACATGCACACACATATCAAAGTCCTTGCCCTCTTATCACCTCATTCTACAGATTTTCTTGAAGTTCTACACTCAAATACAACCCGTTGGCCATTGGTCCACATTCCAAAATGTTCCTCTTCCTCCATCATATCAGTCTTTCCCTTCAGGGCTTGTTCCCAGTTGATAGGGCAGGAAAAGACCAACAACATGAGTTTACACCAAGTTGTATATTGAAGACTGCAGTAAGGCATGGCACTTCTCCCAAGACTCTTCAGATCTATGAAAGGGTATTCCTAACTCAAAGAACCAGTGGAATGTCCCTTCAAAGAGTGAGCAACTGAGGAGCACATTTGGGGGTCAAGAGAACATCCCAGTCTCACTCAATTCTCTCCATATAAATGGCTGTCTCCACACTGAAATTCACGTTAGGACAGAAAAGGACTTATTTTTCAGCCCTACAGACATTCACAGGCCTGTAAACAATGATGCCTGTCACATTGGGGGTTGGGAGTAGAAAGATGAGTGGGGATGTGGTGCTCACAAAATCCCATTTAGCGAATTATTTATTATTCTAGTTTGTAGTTTATGCTTATAGCATCTGTAATAAATAAACATGCTCCAGAAGAAAGCACAACTTAACAAGGAGTAGATGAGATTGAATGTGACGACTCCAGCCCTGAACAAGAGTCACTGGCCCATTAAATGAATGTGTACAGTTACTTCTTAATGCTTTCCCTAAGTAATCAATTTCTGAAAATACCAAATAATTTTAAAACAACCCTGCCTAACCTCACTCTCCAGTGATGCTGGACCAGCCCTTGCTGATTTGCCTACCTAGTTTTTAATCAATCAGGTTTGACATTTGTGGTTGTGTGTTTCTTTCCCTTGCCTACTCCTGTACCTTGTCCCTTCCCTTGGCAATATTAAATGGTACCTGCCCTCATTCAAGGTTAGGGCCCCAAAATATAGCTTAATATTTATAGGTTTTGGCATCTTTTGAAATAGCAGTGGAGGAATCTAAATGCCATTGCAAGAGGCTAAACGTTCTGATGATTTACTTGGATTTGATTTCTATCCAGGTAAAAAGACCCAGGATGCTCAGAGTCTGAGTACAGATGGAACTTGAAGAAGAGAAACTGTCAGCCTCAAATATTTTCTATCAGACTTTCAGCTCAAATGTGATTCAGGGGAAAGCTTTTAAAAAAAAATCCTATTTGAGCCTTCTTTCTCTTTTTGACTACTAAGTAAATTCTCCAGGTCAAAAGTAGTATTTGTAGCCTATTAGTAGTATCCTAGCTTGTAGGATATAATATTTTTGAATGAGTTTTGTATATTCTCAGTTTTAACATAAAATGCCTTCCTATTTGATTCTTTTTGCTCTCCACTCTCTCTTAGTGTTTTCTTCCATTCTTTGTTGTTCTCACCCTCTAACTCCCTCTCTTCTTCCTTCCTCTTGTCATCATCTTTGTTTTGAAAATAAGTATATGCATTAGGTTTGGGTTGAATATTTGTGTCCCTCTCCAAAATTCATATGTTGAAACTGAATCTCCAATATAACAGTGTTTGGAGGCCTTTGGTAAGTAATTAGATCATGAAGGTAGTGCCTCCATGAATGAGGTTAGTGCCCTTATAAGAGGCCCAGAGAGCCCTCTCACCACATTCTGCCATGTAAGAACACAGAGATGATGACCATCTATGAACCAGAAAGTAGGCCATTTCCAGACACTGTATCCTCCAGTACCTTGACCTTAGACTTACCAGCCTCCAGAATTGTCAGAAATAAATTTATTGTTTGTTAGTGACCCTGTATATGGTATTTTAAAGTAGTAGCCTAAACAGATTAAGTCAGAATAACAATATATCTTAGAAAGTATTCAGACTGAGTCAGAATAATTATGTATCTTACTCCCAGAATAATTGAGTTTTGGGAAAAAGAGTTACCATAGAAAATTATGAGAGTTCATGATTTCATATTGGGGAGGAGGACAATTTAGTAATAGTAATAAGATTAAAAGTGATACTCTGCTAAAAACATTAAAATGCTTTGGATAAAAGAAGAAATTGCTTTGACAAATAAGGAAATGGGAGTAAATGGTTGTCAAACCATGGATCACACAGAGGTTCTATATTTGTTCTAAAATTGCTAGAAAGAATGGGCTAAACTTTTTGCCTGTTCAATATACACAGCCTTAACAAGCATTAACAGTTGGGATATAGCTAAAATGACTTCTAGAATAAAGTAATGATGTGGCTGTGATTTATCCAAAATAACAAATTACACTAGGCCAACGATCAATGAAAACAATCCACATAAGGTTCATATAAAATGTCACCCAAATAAGAAGTTGAAATGAGTGATAAACTATAGCACGAATCAGCTAACTCCAGCCTGTGGATTGAATCCAGCTGTCTGAGTAATTTTATGTAGTTTTTGAAGTTATTGGCACAATAGTTTTAAGTGGTTTAAAAAAATTTCTTTTGTGACACCAAAAAATTATGTGAAATTTAATTTTCAATGTGCATAAAGATTTATTGGATCATCTCCATGTTTTGTTTTTTTTTTTTTTAAATCTATGGCTGCTTTCATGTCAAAGTGGAAGAATTAGTTGTTACAACATAGATTATATGGTCTGCAAAGCCTAAAATATTTTCAACTCCTCATCCATGGGTTCTGAGTTTTGGGGATGTTGGATCCTTGTCCACATATTTAATTCAATCTCAGTTCAGTTCAGTCGCTCAGTCGTGTCTGACTCTTTGTGACCCCATGAATTGCAGCACGCCAGGCCTCCCTGTCCATCACCAACTCCCGGAGTTCACTCAGACTCATGTCCATTGAGTCAGTAATGCTATCCAGCCATCTCATCCTGGGTTGTCCCCTTCTCCTCCTGCCCCCAATCCCTTCCAGCATCAGAGTCTTTTCCAATGAGTCAACTCTTTGCTTGAGGTGGCCAAAGTACTGAAGTTTCAGCTTTAGCATTCCTTCCAAAGAAATCCCAGGGCTGATATCCTTCAGAATGGACAGGTTGGATCTCCTTGCAGTCCAAGGGACTCTCAAGAGTCTTCTCCAACACCACAGTTCAAAAGCATCAATTCTTCGGTGCTCAGCCTTCTTCACAGTCCAACTCTCACATCCATACATGACTACTGGAGAAACCATAGCCTTGACGAGACGGACCTTAGTCGGCAAAGTAATGTCTCTGCTATTGAATATGCTATCTAGGTTGGTCATAACTTTTCTTCCAAGGAGTAAGTGTCTTTTAATTTCATGGCTGCATCACCATCTGCAGTGATTTTGGAGCCCAAAAAGATAAAGTCTGACACTGTTTCCACTGTTTCTCCATCTATTTCCCATGAAGTGATGGGACTGGATGTCATGATCTTCGTTTTCTGAATGTTGAGCTTTAGGCCAACTTTTTCACTCTCCACTTTCACTTTCATCAAGAGGCTTTTTAGTTCCTCTTCACTTTCTGCCATAAGGGTGTTGTCATCTGCATATCTGAGGTTATTGATATTTCTCCCGGCAATCTTGATTCCAGCTTGCGTTTCTTCCAGTCCAGTGTTTCTCATGATGTACTCTACATATAAGTTAAATAAGCAGGGTGACAATATACAGCCTTGATGTACTGCTTTTCCTATTTGGAACCAGTCTGTTGTTCCATGTCCAGTTCTAACTGCTGCTTCCTGACTTGCATACAGATTTCTCAAGAGGCAGGTCAGGTGGTCTGGTATTTCCATCTCTTTCAGAATTTTCCACAGTTGATTGTGATCCACACAGTCAAAGGCTTTGGCATAGTCAATAATGCAGAATAGATGTTTTTCTGGAACTCTCTTTCTTTTTCCATGATCCAGCGGATGTTGGCAATTTTATCTCTGGTTCCTCTGCCTTTTCTAAAACCAGCTTGAACATCAGGAAGTTCACGGTTCACATATTGCTGAAACTTGGCTTGGAGAATTTTGAGCATTACTTTACTAGCATTTGAGCTGAGTGCAATTGTGTGGTAGTTTGAGCATTCTTTGGCATTGTCTTTCTTTGGGATTGGAATGAAAACTGACCTTTTCCAGTCCTGTGGCCACTGATGAGTTTTCCAAATTTTCTGGCATATTGAGTGCAATTCAATCTAGCAGGTATTTATTGAAAGTCTACTGTTTCCAGTAATACTGTAATATTTGAACTTAGATTTTTATTGTTCTTTTGTGAATTCATTGATAAATAACAATTATTATAAGCATTTATCATGGATAAATAACAATTATAAGCCTTTGGAATGATACAAAGAGTTAAACATTTGGAGTCTATGTAAGTTTTCAGGGTTCAGATAAAGTGAAGGTGTGGTAAAAGAAGTGCATGCTCTGAATTTTGGACAAGAGGTGTCAGAAAGCATGGCACCTGCCAGTAACGAGAACGCATTGATATGATCCAAACATGGATTATGTGCAGACTGGAAAGGCAAAATCAAGGCTAAAAGAAAAAAGCAATCTGACTAGATGATGAGGAATTTCAAGTGGTGCTGAGAATGTGCATTTTGCCTGTAGTGAAAGGATGATTTTTTAAATTTTAGATCCATTGTGAAGGAGAGTAAAACTGATATGTTTTAGAGAAAGGATCAATGACCTTAGCTACAACTTGGTGTGGGTGATGAGGAGACAGATACAGGGAGGGTCCTGGATAGGGTAACTGCATGGATGATGGTGAGTCAGTGTGGGGAGAAAGAGGGTAAGGAGAAGAGGTTTACCATGTAGGTTTCCTTGGCCCACAGAATAGTCACAGCACAGAATAAAGCGCAGGAAAGAGGTATCTCTAAGTGGATAAGAAGGGTTGAGAATTCTCACTGCATAATGGGAGCTGAAGTCATGGGGGAACGGGACTACCAGGGCAGGCAGATCAGGTGCAAAGAAGGGGGAGTAATTAGAAAAATAATACTATTAAAGAATTCTCAAAAGGATATAACACCAAAACTTCCTTAAGATTTAAGACCTTGTGGCACTGAGAACATGGCTATGTGCTTAAGTGCACAAGCAAAAGGCAAAAATATTTGTAAATGGCTACATTTGTTGTTGTTTAGTCACTAAGTCATGTCCAACTTTTTTGCAACCCATGGACTGTTGCCCACTAGAATCCTCTGTCCATGGGGTTTCCCAGGCAAAAATACTGGTGTGGGTTGCCATTTCCTTCTCCAGAGGAGCTTCTTGACCCAGGGATTGAACTCATGTCTCCTGCACTGCAGACATTCTTTATCTCTGAGCTACCAGGTAAGCCCCAAATGGGTACATGCATGTCCCCAAAGATGACTCTAGCCACATTCATGGCTTTGGTGAGACTCCTTCCTATATTTCTGATTCCCTAATTATAAGCTTAATTTCCTAAAGCTAAAAATAAAAAGCTTATACAAAACAGGCTAATAGGAACTTGCCCACTCTTCCTGGGACAGCAACCTCTCCTCCAGTCCCAATTAGTTACATTGTCCTTTCTTGATTCCTCCCCCAGTTTCAGAAGCTGATCATATTTTGTTTTCCACCATCTCCCTTTATGTCTTCCTTTGCCAGTTGCTAAGCACTCCCTTGTTGCTAAGTGGGATATGAGCACTTAATTTACTCCATTCTTTTTTCTCGTACCAGATTTTAGAAATTGCAGATCCTGTTTAATCAATGTGTAAATGCAATGCTTTTGATGTATTTTTCCTAAGAGCAATATTTTGATCATTCTTAATGATACTTAATGAAGTCACCGCATGATTTCTGATTGTACCTAATTGAAGCTTGTGACTTGCATTTCAATATTATCATCTTACAGCTTTAGGTCTATGAGATGAAATTTTTTCAGGGCCCCAAAATATTAGAAAACATGAAGAATTTATGTTTTATTTTAAATCAAAAATTATTCTACAATCGATGTATATGCATGTGAATATTTATGCTTAAATAGAAACTGAAATTTCTCAAAATGAGTTTTATATGTTGATGGAAAAGGGAACAACCTCTTTATAAAGATGAAGTTTAAACCACTAGTTTTAAGTCTGATAAAGAAATCTAAAGACCCTTACTAATAATACTTTTATATGAACCCCATGCTGAACTACTCATGGAATCCAACACACAAACAAATCTGAAACCAAGTTTCTCTGCAAAGTTTATGATTAACTTCTCTATCAAAAATGTTATTTTCTTTCTTGTTCAACATCTGTTCCCCTCAAGATTGAGGAGTATTAAAGAAGAGAAGGGATTGAAACTGAGCAGGAACTGACCTTTCCAGGTATAAAAGCCAAAAGCCTTTTTTGTGTGTCCCTCAGTTCTTGTTTGTAGGAAAAATGTTTCAGCCTCCTAGAGCTTCCCTGAGTTTCAAAGGGCAGATCCAAACAGTTACTTATTATAAGAATGAGGGCATGCAGAAACAAAGGAAAGGCATCAAAATAATGGTGCAGCAATGGGTTGGGGTCCAGATTCCTCCTTAGGAGATATTTCTGAATTATTCTATAAGAATGAAGACCCCCATCCAGGTAGAGGATAGTAACTTCAGGCGGAGCACAAGTACTTGGGCCTTGGCTGGAAGACTGACGATTGAGACTCTGGGAACACTGTCCTGTTACCTCACTACAAACCAATCAGAAGAAGGTCACACACCATAAAGACCGCCTGCTCACCAATTTTGCCTATAAAAACTCTTTCCACAAAATCATCTGATTTTAGGTTTCTGAGCTTGAACTACTTTGTTTTCATTGCCTGGTCCTGCAATAAACCTTTCTCGGCTCTAAACTCCACTCCAAAGCTTTAGTTTGTTTAGCTACACAACACATACTGACTCTTGAAAAAGATAATGAATTGAGTATTTATCTTTCTTGAAGTCTCTTCTAGAGACCCAATCTCAACAATTAAGTGCCCAGAAGCCATGATATCAAAATTTTAACTAGCCTCAAACTTAATCTCATCCTGTTAATTTTGCTTCTCTTTCATCAAAATTAGTCCATCATATAACCCATTCCCCCAGGGTCCTTTTCTTTGCTATAAGACAGTGGGTGATAATGGCTTAATCAGAGACAATAACCCCTGCTAATATGTTAACTACATAATATATGAATCCTCCTAGCATAACACATTAGCCTTGACCCAACTTTAAAGAAAACTCTACTAGATACCCTTAGGGAATAATACCATTACAGCAACTTAACCTCATGGCAAGCCAGTGGGGGAGCTACTTAAGGACAGCTTTTAACATCCTTGATATCATATGGTTTTCTCCATATTGGGTCAATTGTAAAAATAAATAGCAATCATGGTGCTAAAAAATCAATTCTCCTAGTTTCTTCTACTACCTCTCTCAGGAATTTCCATGAAGAATCATAAAGCATACCAAAGCATAGATTGTGCAAAATATCCTTGTAAGTATAGAGAGACCACCAGAGTCAAAGGAGGAAAATGCTTATATCATCAACATCACTTTTCTTCTTTGTGCTTTATCTAGAAATTAAAGGTTTACTAAAACATAGTTAATAAATACGCATTTTAAAATCAACTAGGGAGAATGTTGGCAATTCTTCCCATGTTATAAATAAGATAATTAAGACCCAGATAATTTAAATAAAGTTGGAAATTTAGTAAATATGAAAGCTGAGACTCAAATTCAAGACTTTTATTTACAAGGCAGGGGCTTCTGTTTATACAAATATTTACCATCTTACTCCTCAGAGAGTTTGGTGGAAACCAGATATAACCATTCTATTTTCATATATGGAATCTGTTAACTGAAGAATAATGACAAAGCCTAAATTTATGAATTTTTTTTTTGGTGGATTACTGAAGACTTAATCCAGATTATAGCCTCTCAGATAACTCTGCAGACTCTTTTGAAGAGGTAGAGGAGGAGCTAGAATATATAGGAAAAATTTGTAAAAATAAAATCCGAAGTAGTCAAATATCAAAAGATTGCTGCTAAAGAAAAGCAAACATCTCAAGTTAATGAATTTAACATTTTTTCCATATATGGGAAAATGCAAGTGTCTGAACTTAATGAAATTATTCATGTGATATTGACCTTAGCTATCTAGGGCCCTTGTCCTGTTTGTTTGTTTGTTTGTTTGTTTGTTTTTTTCTCCATCCTTAATCCCTTCAGGTTGCACCATTCAAGTGGCTGCATGGCTGATGTCTTGAAAATGCAACATCCTTTGTTTATTTATATGGTGACATTATTTTTCCACAAATCATCCCAAACAGGCTGTGCTCGATTTCTGGAGCACTGACTCCCACCTTCACCTCCTTCCAGTCTCTGTCCTTCAAACTCCCCAGAGAAAGAGACATTATGTGATATCATTGTAAGAGGTGGTTAGACACTATAGTTTGCCTAGCAATAGTAGTCTAGTGGTCATAGGAGTATAGAATAACTATTAACATCCTTATCATTGCTTGGATATGCATTTGTAGATTAGGTTAAGATTCTACTGAAGAAAGCATTTCAGCTCCAAAACAGTCCCACTTACGGACTTTAAAAAATCGCCTGATTATGTCTTAGAAGATGCCAGCATTAAATAGTATTCTTATTATCAAGGCACATAGAATATAGATACAAAAAGTCTGTTATGACCCAGAGCAAACACTCTAAATAAAAGCATTGTAAGAATTCAAGAAAGGAAGCAAATACCACATTTAAAGCTTTACAAATATATATATACACACACATGGGTTACCTTATTTGATCTTCCCAATAAAGGTAGGAGACTAGTACTATTCAGTTCAGTTCAGTTCAGTCGCTCAGTTGTGTCTGACTCTTTGTGACCCCATGAATCGCATCATGCCAGTCCTCCCTGTCCATCACCGACTCCTGAAGTTCACTCAGATTCACGTCCATTGAGTCAGTGATGCCATCCAGCCATCTCATCTTCTGTCGTCCCCTTCTCCTCCTGCCTCCAATCCCTCTCAGCATCAGAGTCTTTTCCAATGAGTGAGGTGGCCAAAGTGCTGGAGTTTCAGCTTTAGCATCATTCCTTCCAAAAAACACCCAGGACTGATCTCCTTTAAAATTCACTGGTTGGATCTCCTTGCAGTCCAAGGAACTCTCAAGAGTCTTCTCCAACACCACAGTTCAAAAGCATCAATTCTTGAGCACTCAGCTTTCTTCACAGTCCAACTTTCACATCCATACATGACCACTGGAAAAACCATAGCCTTGGCTAGATGGACCTTTGTTGGCAAAGTAATGTCTCTGCTTTTCAATATGTTATCCAGGTTGGTTATAACTTTCCTTCCAAGGAGTAAGCATCTTTTAATTTTATGGCTGCAGTCACCATCTGCAGTGATTTTGGAGCCCCCCAAAATAAAGTCTGACACTGTTTCCCCATCTATATCCCATGAAGTGATGGAACCAGATGCCATGATCTTCGTTTTCTGAATGTTGAGCTTTAAGTCAACTTTTTCATGCTCCTCTTTCACTTTCATCAAGAGGCTTTTTAGTTCCTCTTCACTTTCTGCCATAAGTGTGGTGTCATCTGCATATCTGAGGTTATTGATATTTCTCCCGGCAGTCTTGATTCTAGCTTTTGCTTAATCCAGCCCAGCATTTCTCATAATGTACTCTGCATATAAGTTAAATAAGCAGGGTGACAATATACAGCCTTGACGTACTCCTTTTCCCATTTGGAACCAGTCTAGTATCATCTTTATTTTACAAATGAGGAAACTGGCACTTCTATCTAAGTAAGATAAGCAATCAGCTCAAGTCAACCTGGGGTTAAGTGATCAGGGCACGATTTGAAGGCAAGTATCTAACTTCTGAACACAGACTGCATTCATCCTCCCTAGCCTTGCCTCACATTCACTCAGATTAAGAGCTGGAATCCAACTGGGAAGAAATAAAAAATAACATTTGTTTAAAATTCTTATAATCTACTACAAGAGAGGCGTGGAACATTGTTTAAAGTACAGTAGGATTAGGTGTTCCTATATTGTGCAAATGCAGAGACTTTATTAACTGGTCATTACTGATTTAGAAGCAATTCTCCAATGTGTTTTATTGGTTAATATTTTTCTCAGCTCTGTGAATAATGATTTAGAACCTCTCAAACTTCAATTTGCATCACTTTGGTAATCTGCTAAAAACAAATTCTGGTTCAGTAGATCTGAGATGGAGCCTGTGAAATGAGTGAAACTCATTCAGTCACGTGTGACTCTTTGTGAACCAATGGACTATAGCCTGCCAGGCTCTTCTGTTCATGGAATTCTCCAGGTAAGAATACTGGAGTGGGTAGCTGTTCCCTTCCTCCAAGGGATCTCTCCATTCCAGGGATTGAACCAGGGTCTTCTGCATTGCAAACAGATTCTTTACAAGCTGAGCTACCAGGTGGCCCTTCCCTGGTGGCTCAGAGATGGAACCTAAGAGGCTGCATTTCTAACAAGTTTTCAGATGATGCTGATACTCCTGGTCCACAGGTCACACTTTAAGGACCAAGGTTGTAGAAGACAGATTATTCTAACAAGCAGATGATGGAAAATAAGTTGTTGTTGCTCAGTTGCTCAGTCATGTCTAATTCTGCCTCCCCATGTACTGCACCATGCAGGCTTCCCTGTCCTTCACTATCTCCTGGAGCTTGCTCAAACTCATGTCCATCGAGTCGGTGATGCCATCCAACCATCTCATCCTCTGTTGTCCCCTTCTCCTGCCTTCAGTCTTTCCCAGCATCAGAGTCTTTTCCAATGAGTTGGCTATTTACATCATACGGCCAAAGTTTTGGAGTTTCAATTTCAGCATCAGTCCTTCCAATGAATAATCAGGGTTGATTTCCTTTAGGATGGATTAGTTTGATCTCCTTGTTCAAGGAACTCTCAGGAGTCTTCTCCTAAGCACCACAGCACCACAGTTTGAAGGCATTGGTTCTTTGGTGCTCAGCCTTTTTTATTGTCCAACTCTCACATCTGTACATGACTACTGGAAAAACCATAGCTTTGACTAGACAGACCTTTCTAGGCAGAGTAATGTCTCTGCTTTTTAATGTGCTGTCTAGGTTTGTCATAACTTTTCTTCTAAGGAGCAAGACTCTTTTAATTTCATTTCTGTAGTCGTGATCCAGTTATTTTGGAGCCCAAGAAAATAAAGCCTATCACTGTTTCCATTGTTTCCTCACCTATTTGCCATGTAACGAAGGGATCAGATGCCATGATCTTCATTTTTTGAATGTTGAGTTTTAAGTCAACTTTTTCACTCTCCTCTTTCACTTTCATCAAGAGGCTCTTTAATTCCTCTTCACATTTTGCCATCAGAATGGTGCTATCTGCATATCTGAGATTATTGATATTTCTCTCAGCAGTCTTGATTCCAGCTTGTGCTTCATCCAGTCTGGCATTTCCCATGATGTACTTTGCACATAAGTTAAATCAGCAGGCTGACAATATATAGCCTTGACGTACTTCTTTCCCAATTTTGAAACAGTCTGTTGTTCCATGTTCAGTTCTAACTATTGCTTCTTGACCTACATACAGGTTTTGCAGGAGGCAGGTTAGCTGGTCTGATATTCTCATCTCTTTAAGAATTTTTCTCAGTTTGTTGCAATCTGCATAGTCACAGTAGTAGAAAACTAGTAGAAGAATGAATTCTTGAACTGTTTCAATTACAAAAAGTTTAAATGACTTTAAGATTTTGAAACCACCTTAAATATATGCAGTAATGTGCCCAAACTAAAAAGATAACATTTAATTGAGATGAACACATAAAAAGATGTTCAGGGCCTTGCTTAAAAACAATGAATAAGTGAAAAAACTGATTTATTAACAAACTATCTCAAAGTCTCTTAACCTGTGACTGGTCCAGCTAGATTCTAAACCCATTTAGATCTGACTCTAGAGTTAATTATCACACCAACTGTGAAACTCTCTCTAAAAGTTCATAGATTGGGGCATGTGTGTACACTATCCTAGGACATGGAGTTTATTCAAAAGGCTAACAGCATGAGAGAGGAGAAATGAGGTGGCATAATGCCAAGAAAAAATAAACATAAAATAAAATTCAATAATAGTTATGTGAGCCCTTTCACTCACACTTACCAGATTGTATCTAGAGTGTTATATTTATTTATGAGTCACAGTTTAGGTAAGATATTCACAACATGAAATATGTTCAGATAAGAAGAAACATCATTTTGGAGCTGTGGAAATGTCATAAGAGCTATTGAAAGAACCAGTGATATTTGGATTGGAGAAGAACATAGTTACTCAGGAAAGTGAGAACAAACTTATTGATAATACCGTTTAGCAGGAAACAGTGAAGAAGGAAAAATTATTCTATGCATGTTCAGAGAATATCGTTAGAACTAATGCATAGAGGTTGTAGCAAAATGATTTTCACCTGAGTATGAAATATCAGCATTGGAAGTACTCAACCAGAGCCCCATCAAAGCTCTTCTGATAATCACACAGTTGAGATCCAAATCTTTTGTGATAGGTAGGATTGGATGACCTACAAAGATTCACTTCTAAGTTTTCCTGTTTAAATTTTTTGAACTTTAGAATCATATGGCTGAGTCTCTCCACAATATTGTACTTGAGAACCAGTTCAGCTGCCAGAAGAAGTTTAACAAATAATTCTGTTATTTAGTTACACATCTTGAAAGATGTTGAAGGAGGTCTACTTTATGACCCACTGAAAACAAACAAAAAAAAACCTGTAAAACTCACTCCCCTTTTCCCTTATACTTTTCTACCTCATAACTATTAAAAGTATCCTACATACTGTAACCACAGATATTTCTGCTCCAGATGGGCCACTAACAGCATCTGTTTTCCCTCTCTCCTCATAGCAAGATAAGATAGAATTCTTCCTTTTTAGAAGGAGGAAAAAGAAGAAGTGGATCAGGGAAGGTTTAAAAAAAAAGTTTCCTTTAGCTGGATGAAAGGGAGCAGTTTGGACTCTTCAAAGGAGTCCACAGGTGGAAGATTTGGAAACACTTTGTTCTTGTTTGCTCTGACTGACATCCAGCTTAAACCCCTATGTATTTTTCGGTGGAAGGATAGTGTTGTAGGAGAGATTAGAGGGAGGAGCATGTGGAGAGTTGGTTTGCTCCCTCTCAGATTTATGGGACAAGAATAGTATTATCACTAACAAAACAGAATCCTCATTTCCTTCAACTCTACCACTATACACACACACACACACACACACACACACACACACACACAACAGCAATCTAAAATCCTGTAACTATCAAGTTGCCTTCCTTTACTTGAGGACTTAACTCACTTCCTTGAAATTGATCGTCATTTGATGACCAAAGAATTTCTGCTTGACTATAAAACAAAATCTGCAGAGATTGTGACAGCTAAAAAAAAAAAAAAAAATCAATATTTCAGTCAATTTGCCAAGTACTACTATGTGTTCTGTCATCTAATTGGTGTCTTGAGAGGATGCAAGAGAAAAAAAAAGACCTGGTTTTCTGTGGGCTGTGATTTAAGTTCAATGCTAGTTTTGCAGTTAAATTCTAGTTCCAAGATCTTGAAAATGTGATGTCCCTGAGTTTGTATGTGATCTTGTCTTTATATGTGAGTATGTTTGTGTATATGGAAAGGTAGTAATGAAACAAAGTCAGAATCACACTGCAGGATTCTTTTAATTACCAACTTGGTATGAGACATCAGTTTAAGGGTTGGAATTAGAGGCCCTACTTCTGGAAATCTATGTGCTTATTTAGCAAAAAACTCCTGTTGTTTTTTGTGAGTAAATTGTTGCTGATTTCTATAGCACATGCAACTATTTGGCAATGTACCAATATATGCATCTCAGCAGAACTTGGGGGTAGTGTCTTTTGTAATGGCTCTATTGATAATAGCTAATGGACTATCACCAAAGCATCATATAGACCATGACAGATACACCTACTGTATACATAATGCTGAATGAGTATTGCACACTGTATAGAAAATGGCTCATAAAAACCCCAGATGTCTTTTTTGCCCTCTAGTCTTTCTTTCTTTCTCCACATGTGTTTGTTCACGGTGTCACTGCGCTATGTAAATAACTGCACAGGGCATGTGATGGATGAATGAACAGATGGATAGACATCCTTGTCATTTTTGTTGATAGTTCTAGAGACAATTCCCTTGAACAATGAAAAGTAGAAGTTTAGATGGTCCAATGAACAAAAATTGTGTGCCAAATTTAAAAGAAAAATGAAGACAATAGAAAACAGATAACATTCCTGAGGCCTAATTTGTTAGGCTCTGTGAGACAGCTCATGATGTAGCGGAGGACACTGGGCAGAGAGTTTGAACACCTGAGTTTTTGTCCTGGATGGCTATCAAGTACTGGTGTGACCTTGGGCAAGTTGCTTAACTTTTGTGAATTTCAAAATCTCTAAATCTACTCTGGTTTTTATATTCTTCGTTTTGGTTTGTTGATTCTATCAACAGGTCATTTAGCAAGCATTCGCTGATTTTTTTTTCTAAGTAGTGTCCTTTATGGTATGGAAAGTATTAAAAATAAAATAAATGTATTAAAAATAAAAAAAGTGTTCTTGCTCTGCTTGAAATATAATTCATTAGATAAAGTATAAACCCAGAAATCACAGAGTATATTAAAAAGGCTTGTGCTTGAGTCCAGATAATATCATGAGTGAGCAACGAGGAGGCTGTTGTTTAGTTATGGTTAATCGCCAAGTTGTGTCTCTTATGTGACCCCATGGCCTGCAGTTTGTCAGTCTTCTCTGTCCATGGAATTTCCAGGCAAGAATACTGGAGTGGGTGGCCATTTCCTTCTCCATGGGATCTCCCTGACGCAGGGATGGAACCCTTGTCTCCTGAATTGGCAGGTGAATTCTTTACCACAGAGACACCTGGAAGCCTGGGCATTGAGGTACCAGACAGTGATAAACATGGTAGAGACCTGTGTGGAGGAGGCTGATGAGAATAATTCAGGCGTTCCAAGTTCATGACTTCCTCTAGTGCGCACTGTAGAGGGAGCCTGTGAGAAGTTCCTTGCCTCTGATCTTGATGTCCAACTTTTCTGTGAAATCTCTCTTCTCCACAAAGTAATTTTCTCTCTTACTTTCTTCCATACCATGTACCTTGTTCACCAAAACACTTGCCTGATACTAGTCATTTATATGTTGTCATGAAGGAACATGTTAGGAACACTATTCCTAGCCCTGTTTTCAGTACTCTTAATTTTTAGAGTACTTGATACTGTGAAAGTGCTGCAATCAATATGCCAGCAAGTTTGGAAAACTCATCAGTGGCCACAGGACTGGAAAATTTCACTTTTCATTCCAATTCCAAAGAAAGGCAATGCCAAAGAATGCTCAAACTACCACACAATTGCACTCATCTCACATGCTAGTAAAGTAATGCTCAAAATTCTCTAAGCCAGACTTCAGCAATATGTGAACCGTGAACTTCCTGATGTTCAAGCTGGTTTTAGAAAAGGCAGAAGAACCAGAGATCAAATTGCCAACATCTGTGGGATCATGCAAAAAGCAAGAGAGTTCCAGAAAAACATCTACTTCTACTTTATTGACTATGCCAAAGCCTTTGACTGTGTGGATCACAATCAACTGTGGAAAATTCTGAAAGAGATGGGAATACCAGACCACCTAACCTGCCTCTTGAGAAATCTGTATGCAGGTCAGGAAGCAACAGGTAGAACTGGACATGGAACAACAAACTGGTTCCAAATAGGAAAAGGAGTATGTCAAGGCTGTATACTGTCACCCTGCTTATTTAACTTCTATGCAGAGTAAATTATGAGAAACGCTGGACTGGAAGAAACACAAGCTGGAATCAAGATTGCTGGGAGAAATATTAATCACCTCAGATATGCAGATGGCACCACCCTTATGGCAGAAAGTGAAGAGGAACTAAAAATCCTCTTGATGAAAGTGTAAGAGGAGCGTGAAAAAGTTCGCTTAAAGCTCAACTTTCAGAAAACTAAAATCATGGCATCTTGTCCCATCACTTCATGGGAAATAGATGGGGAAACAGTAGAAATAGTGTCAGACTTTATTTTTTTGGGCTCCAAAATCACTGCAGATGGTGACTGCAGCCATGAAATTAAAAGACGCTTACTCCTTGGAAGAAAAGTTATGACCAACCTAGACAGTATATTCAAAAGCAGAGACATTACTTTGCTGACTAAGATCCATCTCGTCAAGGCTATGGTTTTTCCTGTGGTCATGTATGGATGTGAGAGTTGGCCTGTGAAGAAAACTGAGTGCCGAAGAATTGATGCTTTTGAACTGTGGTGTTGGACAAGACTCTTGAGGTTCCCTTGGACTGCAAGGAGTCCCAACCAATCCATTCTGAAGGAATTCAACCCTGGGATTTCTTTGGAAGGAATGATGCTAAAGCTGAAGCTCCAGTACTTTGGCCACTTCATGCGAAGAGTTGACTCATTGGAAAAGACTCTGATGCTGGGAGGGATTGGGGGCAGGAGGAGAAGGGGACGACCGAGGATGAGATGGCTGGATGGCATCACGGACTCGATGGATGTGAGTCTGAGTGAACTCCGGGAGATGGTGATGGACAGGGAGGCCTGGCGTACTGTGATTCATGGGGTCACAAAGAGTCAGACATGACTGAGCAACTGAACTGAACTGAACTGAAGGTTCACAACAAAATTGAGGGGAAGGTACAAAGATTTCTCATATCCTCGCTGCTCCTACACTTGCACAACGTCACCCAATATCAACATCATTCAACACAATGGTATCTCTTTTACTGAGGAGCTCACATTGATACATCACGATCATTCAAAGTTTATAGCTTGTCTTAATGGTGCTGCACACTCTCTGGGTTGGGAAAATGTATGAAGACATACATCCATCATCATATCATACAGAGTATGCTCACTTTCCTAAAAGTGCTCTATGCTGTACTGACCCATGTCTTTCCCTGCACTTCCACCATGTGAAAAGTGAAAGTGAATATGAAAGTCATTCAGTCTTGTGTGACTCTTTGCAATCCCATGGACTATAGAATCAATGGAATTCTCCAGGCAAGAATACTGGAGTGGGTAGCCTTTCCCTTCTCCAGGGGATCTTCCCAACCCAGGGATCAAAGTCCCACATTGCAGGCAGATTCTTTACCAGCTGAGCCACAAGGGAAGCCTAGGCAACCATGGATGTTTATATTGTCTCCATCCTTATATTGTTTCCATGGTTTTGCTTTTTCTGGAAAGTCATAGTTGGGAACATACAGTATGTAGTTAGACTGGCTTTTTTTTACTTATTATTATCCAGCTAAGTTTTTTCCCTGTCTTCTCATGATTTTATAGCTCATTTCCTTTTATTACTGAATAATATACCATTGTCTGGATGTACCAGTTTATTTATCCATTCACCTACTGACATCATGCTTATCTAGCCTTATTTTACAGTGTGAAAATTTAGACATTAGCAAAGGATTCGTGATGTGACTTGGGAGCAATAAACCACTGAAACTCTAGAAATCACACAATGGAATCAACAGGCTATATATATATATATATATTCCTACTAGTAGGATACAATTTTTTTGATTGCAAGTTAATGGGTGTAAAATTAAATCCAGATATTCAGTTCTCTCCTGGGTTAAACTGCTTATAAACAGAGGCTTCTACCTTACACAAATCTTATGTTATAGAGTTTAAGAAGGCTGATCCTGTGAACCAGAACTATTGTGAGGCCTTCAGCACAGCCCTAGAAGACTTATTATGGCTATTATTATATTATGATTATGGTTCCCTCTTGGTCAAAATCTGATGGATGCTCTCTCCCAGGACCTGTCAGAATATTAAGCAACTGTGGGGGCTGCAG
The DNA here is from genome assembly GCF_014754425.2 of Oryx dammah. Classification (NCBI taxonomy): domain Eukaryota; kingdom Metazoa; phylum Chordata; class Mammalia; order Artiodactyla; family Bovidae; genus Oryx; species Oryx dammah. Next base: position 44,994,434 of record NW_024070206.1, on the reverse strand, counting down.
CAGTTACTTAATAAAGCTATATTGTTGCTGCTAATTTTCACTCACTTCCTTTCTCCTGTTGGCTGGGAAAGTAACCTAAATTCCAACTCTTCTAGCATGTTACTCCTGAATAAGAGTATATTTGTTTCTTCTCCTGTTCTATTTCAGAATTATGTTGAGCGTGGTTAAGAGAGAATGTTTACTCATAACATCCTTTTCTTTTGGTGAACTTTTATATATATACCTTTCTAAATTAAGTTTCTCTCTTAGTTCTTTTTTAAGCTTTTGTCTCTGTCTCTTCCTCCTTTCTGTCTCTCCACACACATACACACATCACAAAGACTCAATGCTTTTGCTTTTAATCAAGGTCAATCCCTTACTTTGGGTTGCCTTTATGGCATATTTTACCTGCTATTGCTACTCTATCTCTCTTCTAATTATTCTCATTCATGCCATGAAAACTTATTCAATCTGTAATTTTGTTAATGTACCTATTCAATATATCAATTTAACAATCAAGAGATATTAAGTGGGTATCTCTTCAGTACAAACTATTTTTCTAGGCTCTGTAGTATTCTAAATATGTACCATTTCATTTATTCAAGACTATATATTTAATTTAGAAAAACCAGAGCACATAAATGAAGAGTAAATCATTTCCTGGTTATCAAGAACTCTCATAGACTTTTCCTCTGTAGATCCTCAAAACTGTGAGAGAGTTATTATTATTATCATCTTTATATTATAGATCAGTATAATTCAGCCAATGATAAATGAGGTACTTGAAGATGATAGACCAACAGATAGTACAATCTGTTGTCTATTAATACCAAAGTTTAATTTTATTTCACTGTTCTGCCTAGAAAATAATAAACAACAAAAATCATACCAGCCAGTAGTCTACAATTAAGCTACAACAGAGGGGCTATTGATAATTCTGTGCATTCAGAGAAGAGAGACACCTCTACAGATTTGAAGGGTCAGGGAAAGCCTCTTGAACCCAAAAGAAATCAAATGAAGCACGTGCTATCAATATTACAAGGTAGGAGAGCTTTTCAAAAGAAAAGAGAATGTAATAAAAACAATGAGGCAGGAATATATGATTAAGTAATAAAGAATGCCTAATGTCAATTGATGGAGAAGGCAATGGCACCCCATTCCAGTACTCTTGCCTGGAAAATCCCATGGACAGAGGAGCCTGGTAAGCAGCAGTCCATGAGGTCGTTAAGAGTCAGACACAACTGAGCAACTTCACTTTGACTTTTCAATTGAGACTTACTCTGTTCAGGTTGCATTCCAAAAGTCCTTCTGGAATGATCACTTTTCTACAGATAAGGGATCTAAGGAATAAGAACTCAATGTTTCACAGCAGAGTGAGAGTTTCAATTCAGGAAGTCTGGATCCAGAGCTGGTGCAAGTGTCAGCTACAGCCATTCCACACCACTTCTCCAACAGTTGATGAGGTAGAATACATCTTCATCTGAAAAAGAATCTAAAACATTGCCTCAGTTTACATACTCTTACTTTTGTTCTCCTGAATTTATCAATGGCTTTTAGATATCTATACTAGCATTTTTTGATGTAAGTGATTAGATGACTTAAACATTTTACTCACCATATTCATACATTGCAGTGCATTTATTTCTTACTAGAATCCTATAATATAGAAAACTCAAGCTATTATTCCAATTTTAATGGCAAGTAGAATAGATGATATACCCAAGGGTCGTGCATTATGCACTTTGCTCTCTGATCTTCACTGCCTCTCACACATTGTCAGCTGGCCGAATCACACTCTACTAGGAAATGCCACCATCTCAGTCCTTCTGTCTCACTTTTCTCTTCTGTCTCCATATCTGTCTCTAATGTGGTCCTCTCAAGATACAGCATATCTGAGGAGTGGAATGCATTCACTTAAATTGTAACTCTGAGTGAGGCAAAACAGGAAAAGATGAGGAAAAAGCAAAAGATGGGGAAATTGTTTATTTCCAGAGGGCCCATTTGCAAACAGCTATTGGACCTGAGAGATTCAATGGCCCAAAAATTCTCCTAGAAGGCTGAACCACTGCATCCCAGGACAGTCATTCCACTGACCAGGGGATGGACCCTGCAGGAAACTGCAGAAAAAAAAAGCTATTACTTATGAACAAAATAAGCTGCACATCTAAGCTTTTGACTCGTTATCGACTCAATTGGCTATATCCCCTACAGAATTCCATGCTTCAATTAAAAGCTGAGAGGAAGAGAGAGAAGGGGGATAAAAAGTATGAAACCTTAGGAGATTTCAAGCAATAATAGACTTTCACCCTATTAGCAGGTCTAATTTTCAGGAACTTTATCACCTCCACAATCTGTCAGGGCTGTTTTTCTTTCCTTTCTTCTCTTGGAACAATTATAGGAAAGCAGTCCGGAAGGGTAGTCAGGCCTGGCTGAATGGCATCTGGAGGCCGAGGCTCCATGTTCAGGGCAAGCTCTGGGCATTCACAACTAAGCAAAGGTTTCCATCTTCATACTCATTACCACACAGTCCCCTTTAAAGCAGAATTGCCAGCCAAGCCCCAAATACACACATCCCATAATGAAGACAAATGTCCCCTGGAAGTAAGCTCAAGCTGGAATTTGTTTTACCATGGAATTTTATTGCCTCCTAATTAGAGTGACATTTGGTCATTCTTGTTATATCTGGAATCAAATCAGACTTGGAGGTAAAAGCCCCTCTATCTCTGGCCCCTTCCAGAACTGATTTGTTGAGTAGGGGTGAATAGCATATCTTGTTGATAAGTTCTCATCTTCATGGTCTGACTGTTACTAAGGTTGTTACTGTTAAGATGACAGAACTGAAAGCACTTCCTTTATGCTGATCTGTCTCTTAAAATGTGGTGAGTCTTGACTCAGCTTTCCACCCACATTCCCAAGCCAATTTAGGGGTGCATCTTCGGGGAGGCTCTTTCCTTGCCTGCCTTCCACAAGGAGTGTAGCTATGAGGTAGCAGTGATAGAAGCCACACAACAAGGGGCACCTTTTCCTTTGAGAAGCAAGTAGCAGGAGGAAACAACACAGGGCATTTTCTTTGGTGATTTGTCTTCTGGAGAATTCAGATTGCAGCACTTAAGTTAGGTGGAAATAAGCACTTAGGGTGTTCTTGCACGTGGAATCCCAGATTTTTGTAGGATTCCAGTTCGGGAGGGTGCAGGGAGTAGATCTTCAAATATTCCTAGGAAACTTACTTAAAGAGAAAGGGAGAGAACTATCCAAGGACGGGGTTGGGGAAGAGGGAGGCGCACATGTCCTTTCCTGTGAGTGACAATTTGGTGCCTTGGCTCTCAGGTTCCTTATGGTTCTTGGGTAAATGCCACCTCCAGAGTCACCTTGCATTTAGTAGGATCACTTTGGCATCAAGCTCACCTGTGAAGTCAGCTTGGCCTCAGAGTCCTCACACTCTAGGATAATTTTGTGGATTTCTGCCTTCGAATAGCTCTCCTCTTCTTAAGACCTTCCTTTCTCTGCACAATGATTGGGATTCTTTGGTCCAAGTTCAGTCAAAAATTTACAGTGGTCAATATATAAGACAATAAGATTACCATGGACATGACTCAGAGATGTGACTGAACAACAACAACCTAGGATTACCTATCCAATTGATAAATTTCCAGATTATCAAGAAACATCCCTTTAAGCTAGTGTCCTTAACATAGTCATCATAATTACTTTAAATTCCTAGGCTAATAATTTCAACACCCCTGCCATGTTTGAATCTGGTTCTGGTAGTTGGCTCTGTCTCTACAAACTGTGTTTTTGTTTTTGTTTTTTTGGCATTCCAGCAAGATCTGTAATTTTTTTGTTGACAGTTGGACATGGCATACTGGATAAAAGGACATGTTGTAAATGGGTCTTCAGTGAAGTGCTGTTGACGTGTTGCGGGAGGTATTGTATAGTGGAGAGAAGTATCGTATAGTCTTACGTCTAGGACTCAGTCTTTTACTGAGTTTGTGTCCCTGGACTGTGAATTTCACAAATGCTTCTCAGTTTTGTTTTGTTTTGCTTTCACTCTTTTCAGTGGAACAGGATGACTAGAGTGAGTTGGGTAATTCCCTTCTGCCAGGTTGGTTAAGCTCCAATAAAACCTTTTAAGTTAGGCTCAGGTAAATGAGGGCAGGCCTTGTTAAGAAAGGACACTCTGATCAATGTGAACATGGTTGCTTTTTCCCTTCACCTGTGGGCAGAATGAGGGACTTTTTCTCCAGTCTTTACTGAGAGAACCTGTTAGAGCTCCTTGGAGTAAACAAAAGCCCTTCTTGAGGGCTCACAAATGTGTGTCTCTAGCCCAAGACAGGCCCCTGAAGGCTTCAACTCTCAGACTTGTCAATACTGAACCTCCAGGAATTAATCAACCCCTGTTTAGTTTTTCCTACCTTCATCCTATTTCCCATGGAACTTGTGGCTAATGGGTTCCTACTCTCAGTTTATTTCAGTTGCTCAGTCCTGTCCAAATCTTTGTGACCCCATGAATTGCAGCATGCCAGGATTCCCTGTCCATCACCAACTCCCGGACTTCACTCAGATTCATGTCCATTGAGCTGGTGATGCCATCCAGCCATCTCATCCTGTGTCATCCCCTTCTCCTCCTGCCCCCAATCCCTCCCAGGATCAGTCTTTTCAACTGAGTCAACTCTTCACATAAGGTGGCCAAAATATTGGAGTTTCAGCTTTAGCATCAGTTCTTCCAAAGAAAACCCAGGACTGATCGCCTTTAAAATGGACTAGTTGGATCTACTTGCAGTCCAAGGGACTCTCAAGAGTCTTCTCCAACACCACAGTTCAAAAGCATCAATTCTTCAGCACTCAGCTTTCCTCACAGTCCAACTTTCACATCCATAGATGACCACTGGAAAAACCATAGCCTTGACTAGACGGACCTTTGTTGGCAAAGTAATGTCTCTGCTTTTGAATATGCTTTCTAGGTTGGTCATAACTTTCCTTCCAAGGAGTAAGCGTCTTTTAATTTCATGGCTGCAATCACCATCTGCAGTGATTAAAAATAAAGTCTGACACGGTTTCCACTGTTTCCCCACCTATATCCCATGAAGTGATGGGACCGGATGCCATGATCTTCGTTTTCTGAATGTTGAGCTTTAAGCCAACTTTTTCACTCTCCTCTTTCACTTTCATCAAGAGGCTTTTTAGTTCCTCTTCACTTTGTGCCATAAGGGTGGTGTCAGTTGCATATCTGAGATTATTGATACTTCTCCCAGCAATCTTGATTCCAGCTTGTGTTTCTTCCAGCCCAGCGTTTCTCATGATGTACTCTGCATATAAGTTAATAAGCAGGGTGACAATATACAGCCTTGACATACTCCTTTTCCTATTTGAATCCAGTCCGATGTTCCATATTCATACTCTGGTAAGTTATAATTCTCTGTATCTGCCTGTCTGTTTCTATAATTTTGGGGAGAGCTGCTTGTCCTGTGACCTCAGTTCTCTGACAGATCTGAGAAGAGTTGTTCATTTTCACTTTGTTAAGCTTTTTACTTGTTGTTAGGTAGAGTAACAAGTTCTAACCTCGTTACATGCTGAAACAGAAACTGAAGGTATGATATCTTTTAATGTTCTTGTTGATTTAATCCTCCAGTATCGCTACATTGTTTTGATAAAATATGTTTAAAATTTTCCATCATATATGGGTGGCACTAGACTCCCCTATAATAAAGCACTTGTATTCATTCCTCACTTTTTTCTGTATTGCCAGTTCCAGAAGTTTTCACTCATGGTCTGGAAATGATACCAGATGTCTGTATGACTGAGTAAAGCCAAGTGTATTCTAAGGTGTTGGGAAAAGGGAAGATGCCCACTGGGGCCCATACTGCTCTTATGTAACATGAGCAATTTATGTATCTTAGCATTACTATCTCAGTAATCATTGCCATTATTGGAGCACTCATCCTGTAGGGTGTTACACTTTTGATTCTAAGGCTCTCTGTGGGTCTAAATATTTGAGTTCATGTGTAGAAAACTTAAATATCCAATTAATCCAAGCAGATAAGTATTTAAGCCTTTCAGGGTGCCTCTGGGAGAAGTCTGGCACTCATATTCTTGCCTGAAGACAGCAGTACTACTTAGCTTCAAGGCTCATTGTTTTGAAAGAAGTGAGTCCGACTCTTGCTATATCATCAGGTATAGACCTTAGTGGGGTCCCCTTTGTGCATCCCCTGTTTAAAGGCAGTACAGTAAAAATGCGGGTACTTTCCCCACTTTGATGCTTTTTACACAATAATTTAATTCTCCACATTGAAAATAATTAAATTGATAACCATTTATTCTCAAGTGCTGGACTTGAGAGTAGGTCTTGTTTAAACGATCTGCAATCACATTGACAAAGAATAGTGTCAGTTATTCATAGAACCAGTTATTCATTCTGTGTATCTCAGCAAATGTTTATTGAACTCCTATGAGGCAATCATTGTACCCTGTATAGCAGGTTTAAGACTAGAAATAAAATGTGGCCCTTTATTAAATGGGCTTCCGTGGTGCCTCAGAGGTTAAAGCGTCTGCCTGCAATGCAGGAAACCTGGGTTCGACCCCTAGATCAGAAGATCCCCTGGAGAAGGAAATGACAACCCGCTTCACTATTCTTGCCTGGGAAATCCCATGGATGCAAGAGCCTGGTGGCCTACAGTCCACGGGGTCGCAAAAAGTTGGACACGACTGAGCAACTTCACTTTCACTTTTTTTATTAAATGCTTTATGCATATGTATAGAGTGAATATTATACAGCTGTTGAAAAATGAGATTTTTGTATATCCTAATATGGAGCAATTTCCAAGATACAATATCAAATGGGGTAAAAAGTGAAAGACGTATATATGTTGCCATTTTTGTTAAAATGGAAAAGGAATATATATTTTTAGTTTTTGTAAACATTAAAAATCACTTAAAAAGCACAGAAATTGATAAAACTAGTACCCTGGACAGGAGAATTGGGAAAGTAAGGGACAGCATGGGGAAAAGTCTTTTTACAAATTCTACAAATGTTATCCCTTAGTTAGGTTTATTTTATTGTGAATTATGTTAATAAAATGACCAAGATAAGATATCCTTTTTATAAAAAAGCTCCATCAGGGATTATTCTGATCACTGACTTAGATCACTTGAAGGAAGACACAGAAAGACATACTGGAAGCACTTTCCCTCTGACCCCAACAAGCTCGTATGTTTCTAAAACTCAATAAGTAAATAGAAAATTAGCAGTATGCAAATATATTTCAGAAGAAAGGCTCTCTATGGCACAGGCAGCTTTTATTTGTAAGAAGCAAGCATCATAAACTGTGAAGCAAATCCCAAATTGAATTTTCTTGGTCCCCAAAATGTATTCTGGCTGACCTGCTGGTGAGAGACCAGGGGAGCCACAACAGAAATCTCTTAGCTATTCATAAGTTCTTTTTTTAAAAGAATTGTTGTTGCTGTTGTTTTAAACACAAGAGTGGAGATGAACTCCAGAGCTCAGAAACCATTTTCATGCAAAACCAGGCAGCTCAGTATACAAATAAAGACCTAGATGGGAACCCTGAACAGAGCAACATAAATGCTCACATCTGGTATAAATAAACAACAAGATACATTGTTTTACGATTAATGCCCAGCTCATGAATAAGTACACACAATGGAGATAGAAATATTTAATTTGTGTTGTAGAACATAATTAGAAATTATTAAACAAAGTCAGAACACAGTAGAGATTTCTCAAAATGCATAGGCCCTGTGTGAAGTCTGTGTTTGGAATCAGTTTTGTCCAACATCAGGGTTTTGCTTTTTTTTTTTTTTAAGGAAAAACAATCAAGAAAAGCGGCAACCAAAGTGTTTCTTTAAATAGTTCAGAGAGTCTCTCTCTCTCTCTCCTTTCCTGCTTCCTTCTGGGAGTTTAATGCACTGTGATAAGATAAATATCTACCTTTTAATGATGATCATACCATATTAAAATGTCTCACCCTGTTACCGATAATGCATGAGATTATGAAAGATGAAAAAAAGTAGAAGTCCCATTTTGTCTCCCCTGCTGATGCTGTTTGTTTACCTTTTGCATTTCTCTAGCTCAGACAGTGAAACAACAGTAGCTAATTTTACTGGATTTCTATTTGTTCCACTTTGATTTTTCACACAGATGAAACCGATATCAGTTTTATTTATTATTTTCTTCTTAGATCAGGGATCATAATTTTGTTTCATTAAACTTGACTGGACATATCACTTTAGCCTGCTTTAATCAACCAGGATAACATCGGGTAGAAAATAGGACAAATTACCAGGGTTCATTAAAATAACAGAGATGACCCCGTCTTAAGACGTGGAGAAGGACAGATCAACCACTACTGTTCTGAGACACATGCAATTCTGTGTGATTACCAACACACACGGACAGCTTTGCTCACAGAATCAATGGAGTGATTTTTCTTTTGATTCTAATTGTTAAGAAGTGCTCTGAATCAAGAGGGTGGAAATTTCACTCAGACTTTATTTTTAAATTTTAGGAGTAAACAAGTCAAGAAGAAGCAAAGCTGAAGAATAACCAAGGAGACAAGTAGAAAGAGTTCTGTGGTGAGATAAAATAAGCCCAAACAGCGTGATTCTCACCTTTGCTTTGCCAGATGATGGAAAGCAAAAATAGGTTTTTTTTTTTTGTCCTCAGAGAGAACTGTCTCTTGCTCTGACTTTCTGTCTGAATAACCTTTCTAGCTGATTTATCGCCTTCTTAGAGACCAAAATGATAAGGATACTGAATCTCTTCCTCCTGGCCTTTTCTCTACTCCCCTGCTAGCAACTTAACTCTTATTTGTTTTGAAAATTAGCCATTTAACAGGGCATTGCCTTTACTGGCTATTTGTTCTGCTGACCTATGGGGGAAGCTGGAATCTACTGCAAATGGGCTCCTCTAACAGGTCTGTTATTGCATTATTCCTTTATGGGGGCCTCTGTGTAATTACACCAAATGTTGTTATAAATCCCACCGGAAGCCACCTCTCGCCTGAAGTCTAGAGGACACTTTCAGTGTATATCTCCCTCATCTGCCATTAGTGTGGCTCCACATTCTTCCCAGTGTATTAGAGGACACGCTGAATGGTGACAAGGACTACATGATCCAAATGGAGAGTGAGCGATTTGACGAGAAGCCAACCAGCACTTCGAGCAAAACTAACTGCCATCGAAACATTGCCTCCACAACAAAGGTTGAATCAAAACCCTATTTCCCTAGCATATGAATTAGAAGAACAATTGTCTGATTATGATTAAAAAAAAAGCATTACATTTTATGTTCAGCCATAATTGGTATTTATGACAATTTATGTAAACAGTAATGAAGCCTATGTGATTTTTGCGGGGAAATTGCATTATGACACCAATGATCGTTACTGTTAATTTTCCTGAAGATGATGGCAATCAGCAGGCATAGTTTCATTGTAAATAGGTTAATTTAAAATTCAAACACTGCTGGTATTTCAAAATGAGTTCACATTTGATTTCTGAAAGCTTTGGCCCAGTCTTTTTCTGTGTCAAGATAAAAATGCATGGATCATGTATATCAACATGTAAAACTTTTTTCTTCAGGACTGTGTTTATAAATGTGTGAGATATAAATATATAAATGTGTGTGTATGTGTACATACATAAATATATAAAAGAATGTGAGTCTTGAATACAATACATCCTTTTTTTAAATTTATTTTTTATTTTACTTTACAATTCTGTATTGGTTTTGCCATACATTGATATGAATCCACCACGGTACATCCTTTTAAATATCATTGTTTTTGTGCTATAGAAATGAATCTCAAAAATTTACTACTAATATAATCAAGAAATAATTTTCTAGCTTTATAGGAGAAGTAAGGAGTAACATATCAGTATATTCTATTATTTCTATTGTGTATTTGAAGATTACATAATCAAATTTTTAACAAGATATTTAAATGTAAATGTATCTCTCTTTATTGACCTTGGGTTTCTGGCTAGTTACTGAGCTAAACTGATATTCTGTCAGCACATATTTCAGACCACATCAACCAGTTAATTTTTTTTTTCTTTTTAAGATATATGCTTCTGAGTATTTAGATCAATTCCTGCCAAAGTGAAAGTGTCTAATTTTCACTTTTGACACTTCTAAAAAATGGTAACTACCTTAATTTTCTTATTTGTGTATATATACATATATATGTATGTGTGTGTGTGTGTGTGTACTTAGTTGCTCAGTAGTGTCTGACTCTTGCAACCCCATAGACCATAGCCTGCCAGGCTCCTCTGTCCATGGGATTCTCCAGGCAAGAATACTGGAGTGGGTTGCCATTCCCTTCTCCAGGGGATCTTCCCAACCCAGCAGTCGAACCCAGGTCTCCTACATTTGCAGACAGACTTTTTACCAACTGAGCTATGAGGGAAGCCCCATAGATATATATAAAAAATTTTGTTTTATGTTTATATATATATATACACACACAAAAATGCTTGTATATATATGTATAAATACATATATATGTATATAAACAGAATAAATGTCATCACAAAAGGCATTTGGAATTATAAGAAAATTATAAGAAAAAAAGAGAAGCATTTTAAATGGTGGCCTGTTGTCTGCTTTTTAAATCAATATTTAAGTAATTACAAAATGTATTTTCACAGATTTTGTATGATAATATAAAAACTATATTAATGTAAGCTACTAATTTTTCTTAAAAAATAAAATATTGTCGACTATGTACATTATCAGGATATATTTTATTGACAATAGAAATGAATCTTTTCTCCAAATAGCTTCTCTCTCTCTTTCTGTCTCTCTTTCTCCTTTTTAAGGAATTTCTGGGTGGTCAACCAATTGCTCATAGCTTGTTAATCTAATGAGTGAAAATGTAATTATGAATATTCAAAATGTAATTTTGATTAATTCTACCAGTTTGATCTTGAACATTTCATTTTTTTTTAGAACTGTTGTATGCCTATGCCCATATATCATACTTTTAATTAAAATGGTATTTCAAAAATAACATACTCAAATAGTTTTGGCCTGGAACACTCATTTAAAGGAATAAGAATTGGAAAACATAGTTTAGATAAGCATATACCTAGAAAACTGGAGCAAGTGTTTTCAAATTAGATGTTTGTCTCCCTAAGTTCATTTTGTTTTGTATTGAACATAATAAAAAATCAAAAAAATTTATATGGATTTAAATTAATTTATTTAAAAAGAAAATATACATATGGCCATATATTAATGTATCTACTTTTATCACCTCATCCAGTTATGTATGCTTTCCTCAAGAGAGTAAAATGCAATATGTTTAATAGGCTTCAGGTGTAGTCAATTCTAACATTTTAAGGGGGAAATTAAGGAAAGATGTTAAAATTAAGGAAAAAATTGTATTTATTAAATATTCTGAGAATTGGGTGAAGGTCATTTTTGCATTATTTCCTGTAGCAAGTATCCCTTCCATGGGCATTTACGTTGAGTATTACCACCCTAAAATATAATCAAAATAACCTCAGTCTGTTACTGAATAGATTTTTTTAAAACAATTTTAAATTTTATTAGCAATTCTTGGATGAAGCTAGATTCCTCTCTGGTTCCTGGGTGCCTCTCATTAACTGTGCTTCCATTCCAACACAGGATTACTCCTGAATCCAGACAAGGACAAGCTCCTTAGTCAGAAACAGTGAATTGCTTAATACAAACCCATCAACATATTTTAAAAACAGAATTGATACAAGAAAATAAACATAAACCTATATACTGTTACTGAGAATTCACTAGCATTGAGTCTTCTTCTTCTTTTTTTTTTTTTTTCATATGAACAGTAAGGACCTGTAGTTTCCCCATCACAGAACAGTTTTGCAATAAAATTTCAAGACTCTTCAACTTTTCAAACTTTCTGTAACTCCACATCTCCTAGGGATTTACTATTAATAAAACTTAGTTGGATTATTGCTAAAGGAAAATGGATTCAGCCTTACTGATCTGTCTATTAAGCATCTCGTTTATTAAGTAAATAGGAATTAATTTGGAGTAGGAGTATTCACTTCAAATTGATTATCACATAACAAAAGAAATAGGTAAAAGAAAAGAGGAACAAGAAAGGAAACATCACCTAATGCAAAATGTCACTGTGAACTAACTCTAGAAAGTGATCACTGTATCCTTTAACATGTTTTCTTTGTGTATACCTACAACTGAGTACCCAGCTTGCTTTTAGGATACCATAAATGGGTTCTGAATCTTAGTTTAATACCTACACAGGTTGTTATAATTCATCTTATACACTATCTCTCTAGTTGCAGTGAAAATATATTTCTAAGTTTAAAAATGCACTGTGCCTATAAAATTGGCCTTAACTAGGTCTGCAATCTCACAGAAAGGTATGGGTCAATAAAAGAAGAAAATATGGTATCAGTATATAGCCATTCTTTCAATTAAAGAAGGAAAATCAAAACAAAAGTGGGGAAGGAAAAAAAAAAAAAACCCAAAGCTCTCACTACCTGTACTATAGAGAATATGAATAAATAGATGTCCTATGTGAATTTGCTTATGCAAGATGTTACCGTTCAGCTCTTTGTGGATATTTAACCAGCTTCCTATACCCGTGTGAACAGAGTTGAGATCAGCAACATCTGGGATATATGGCACAATTAGCAGAAACAAAAATTATCTATGAAGGTTTTCTTCAGATATGAGTCTCCTGATGATTTGCCCATTAGCAGGGCTTCCCTTGTGGCTCAGCTGGTAAATGCGGAAAACCTGGGTTTGATCCCTGTGTTGGGAAGATCCCCTGGAGAAGGAAAGACTACCCACTCCAGTATTCTGGTCTAGAGAATTCCAGGGACTGTACAGTCCATGCAGTCTAAAAGAGCTGGACACGACTGAATGACTTTCACTTTCAACTTTTCAGGATTTCAAAAATGTTTACTGGATACAGTTGATGAATTATTACCTTTAAAAGTTGTTACACATGATAGACCTTTTTAAATTCTGTATTTTGAGGAAAAGAAAATAACATGCCACCAGGTACCCATGTACTTGTCCTCTTGAAAAAGATTATGTAAATATATTGGATATAGCATGCAGGTAGGATTACTGATATGTTCCACAGATCACGTCCACACTGATCAGCTGGTTATTTATAACCCTAATTACTAATATGTTGAGGTGACAGTTTATTCCAATTAGGTAAAATCAGCTCTCTGTTCTAAGGGGGAAAAGTGGCTTATAAACTGATTTAGTTCTGGAGTTTTTGATCTAAGGATAGGCAGAGGGAGTCTAATTCCATTTGTTAATATCTATCATCACTTGTGGCTGATGAGAAAGAAAGAAATCACATTCAAAGAGTATTCTTTTATTTCGAAAAGGAAAAAAGAATTTGTCTACAAAGATGACAGTTATACTTTATCTTTAAGGGGCAACCTTTGCAGGATGACTCGTTCATTCTGAAAATGCAGGCATTAGTTTTTTCTTTTGTTCTCTATTAAGAATTGTGCATGAAACCACTCAGAGTAGATGGGGACCACTCAGAGTAGATGGGGACTAAGGGTCAACAGAACAGTTAGAAAGGTGACAAACAGCAATTCATTTCACTGTTTGTTTTCTAGATGATGGCTGCCTTTTTCTCCTGGTGCTCCATGTTTCTGGGGTGCTACACAATGAGTTCTATGTCCTTTTAAATAGGGGCAGAGCTGCCACAGTGTAAACTAATAAATAGCACAATTGAAGTTTTCCTGGTCATGAAATACAATAGATTCCTCTCAGTTACTTTATTCTTTTTCACAATTATCTTTTAAATAGAGGAAAAAAAAAAGAATTTATTTTGTGACTTTATTCTTTACATTTATGGATTAATTTTTTAAGACAGTGCTGTTTTTCTATGTCTTTCAGGAAGTACAAATTTGTATTGCTTCAGCGGCCAATAGCTCCTCTATTCTTAGGACCCTGCAACAAAAGAGTTTACATGTTCACTGTGACTCTGGAGTGGCTGTGTTTCACAATATCTTTACTCAGTTAACTCACTAATATCTGTCTGTAACATTGCTTGGTTTATGACCAAGGAAAAAGTGAGTACAACACTAAATATATATCATTTCAGTTTCCATTAACTGGCCAAAAGACAATTTGGAGGGAAACTAAAATAAAAGCAGGGTATTATGGAAAAAAAGACCGGCGCAGAATTATGATAATAGAACCTGGACTTTAAGTTGAGTAAGAAGGGATGTAAGGCTATCAGTGAGTGACATCTTAAATCAATGTATTAAGAACTATATTTGTCCTAAACCACCACCAGGCTTTATAATAGGGCTATTTGAGAAAAGGAGCTAGAAAACACAAGGAAATTTGATTAGGAAAAGAAAAAAAGGATGATTAGCATTTTTGGAAGAAATACCCCAAATCATAATGTCATTTTCTTAGATTTGGCATTCTAATATTTGTCACTATCTCAGAAATTGTGGTGTTTAGAGTATGCCAACATGAGCACAATTAATACACACTGGAATGCTGTTGTTATCCCTTAGTGGTTTTCAGAAAAGCTTAACAATCAATACAGATCTCCAAAAGTGTATATGATAGACTGACAGATATTAATTGTAAATACAACTGAAATTAGTGTATTGATTAAATAGAATTCTTTTGTGTGTGTGTGTCTGGAGATAAATTTGGTATCCAGATTGGGTTAATCTTACAGAAATCTCTAGAATGTATTCAGATTGGCTATTTGTTTTTCACTCAGTTGTCTCTTTAAAAATATAAATAAAAGTAAAATGTGAAGGCCATGCACCAGAAATAATCTAGTCACTAAATCAATGACTCAGTTCAGTACAGTCCAGTTGCTCAGTCGTGTCCAACTCTTTGCAACCCCATGGAATACAGAATGCCAGGCCTCCCTGTCCATCACCAAATCCCAGAGTCTACTCATACCCATGTCCATTGAGCCAGTGATGCCATCCAAACATCTCATCCTCTGTCATCCCCTTCTCCTCCTGCCTTCAATCTTTCAAAGCATCAGGGTCTTTTCTAGTGAGTCAGCTCTTCCCATTAGGTAGCCAAAGTATTGGAGTTTCAACTTCAGCATCAGTCCTTCCAATGAACACTCAGGACTGATTTCCTTTAGGATAGAAAAATAGCTGTGAAAAGAAGAGAGGCAAAAAGCAAAGGAGAAAAGGAAAGATATAAGCATCTGAATGCAGAGTTCCAAAGAATAGCAAGAAGAGATAAGAAAGCCTTCTTCAGCAATCAATGCAAAGAAATAGAGGAAAACAACAGAATGGGAAAGACTAGAGATCTCTTCAAGAAAATCAGAGATACCAAGGGAACATTTCATGCAAAGATGTGGTCAACAAAGGACAGAAATGGTATGGACCTAACAGAAGCAGAAGATATTAAAAAGAGGTGGCAAGAATACACAGAAGAACTGTACAAAAAAGGTCTTCGTGACCCAGATAATCATGATGATGTGAACATTAATCTAGAGCCAGACATCCTGGAATGTGAAGTCACGTGGGCCTTAGAAAGCATCACTATGAACAAAGCTAGTGGAGGTGCTGGAATTCCAGTTGAGCTATTTCAAATCCTGAAAGATGATGCTGTGAAAGTGCTGCACTCAACATGCCAGCAAACTTGGAAAACTCAGCAGTGGCCACAGGACTGGAAAAGGTCAGTTTTCATTCCAGTTCCAAAGAAAGGCAATGCCAAAGAATGCTCAAACTACTGCACAACTGCACTCATCTCACATGCTAGTAAAGTAATGCTCAAAATTCTCCAAGCCAAGCTTCAGCAATACGTGAACCGTGAACTCCCTGATGTTCAAGCTGGTTTTCGAAAAGGCAGAGGAACCAGAGATCAAATTGCCAACATCTGTGGGATGGTGGAAAAAGCAAGAGAGTTCCAGAAAAACATCTATTTCTGCTTTATTGACTATGCCAAAGCCTTTGACTGTGTGGATCACAATCAACTGTGGAAAATTCTGAAAGAGATGGGAATACCAGACCACCTAACCTGCCTCTTGAGAAATCTGTATGCAGGCTAGGAAGCAACAGTTAGAACTGGACATGGAACAACAGACTGGTTCCAAATACAAAAAGGAGTACGTCAAGGCTGTATATTGTCACCCTGCTTATTGAACTTATATGCAGAGTACATTATGAGAAACACTGGACTGGAAGAAACACAAGCTGCAATCAAGAGTGCCGGGAGAAATATCAATCACCTCAGATATACAGATGACACCACCCTTATGGCAGAAAGTGAAGAGGAGCTAAAAAGCCTCTTGAAAGTGAAAGAGGAGAGTGAAAAAGTTGGCTTAAAGCTCAACATTCAGAAAACGAAGATCATGGCATCCGGTCCCATCACTTCATCGGAAATAGATGGGGAAACCTTGGAAACAGTGTCAGACTTTATTTTTTTGGGCTCCAAAATCGCTGCAGATTGTGATTGCAGACATGAAATTAAAAGACGCTTACTCCTTGGAAGAAAAGTTATGACCAATCTAGATAGTATATTCAAAAGCAGAGACATTACTTTGCCGACTAAGGTCTGTCTAGTCAAGGCTATGGTTTTTCCTGTGGTCATGTATGGATGTGAAAGTTGGACTGTGAAGAAGGCTGAGCACCGAAGAATTGATGCTTTTGAACTGTGGTGTTGGAGAAGACTCTTGACAGTCCCTTGGACTGCAAGGAGACCCAACCAGTCCATTATGAAGGAGATCAACCCTGGATTTCTTTAGAAGGAATGATGCTAAAGCTGAAGCTCCAGTACTCTGATCACCTCATGTGAAGTGTTGACTCATTGGAAAAGACTCTGATGCTGGGAGGGATTGGGGGCAGGAGGAGAAGGGGACGACCGAAGATGAGATGGCTGGATGGCATCACGGACTCGATGGGCATGAGTCTGAGTGAACTCTGGGGGTTGGTGATGGACAGGGAGGCCTGGCGTGCTGCGATTCATGGGGTCACCAAGAGTCGGACATGACTGAGTGACTGAACTGAACTGAACTGAGACTGGTTGGATCTCCTTGCAGTCCAAGGGACTATCACGAGTCTTCTCCAACACCACAGTTCAAAAGCATCAATTCTTTGGGGTTCGGCTTTCTTTATAGTCCAATTCTCACACCCATACATGACTACTGGAAAAACCATAGCTTTGACTAGATGGACCCTTGTTGGCAAAGTAATGTCTCTGCTTTTTAATATGCTCTCTATATTGCTCATAACTTTTCTTCCAAGGAGCAAGTGTCATTTAATTTCATGGCTGCAGTCACCATCTGCAGTCATTTTGGAACCAAGAAAAATAAAGTCAGCCACTGTTTGCACTGTTTCCCATCTATTTGCCATGAAGTGATGGGACCAGATGCCCCGGTCTTAGTTTTTTGAATGTTGAGTTTTAAGCCATCTCCTCTTTCACTTTTATCAAGAGGCTCTTTATTTCTTCATCGCTTTTTGCCATAAGTGTGGTGTCATCTGCATATCTGAGGTTATTAATATTTCTCTCTGAAATCTTGATTCCAGCTTGTGCTTCATCCAGCCCAGTGTTTCTCATGATGTACGCATGAAACTATCACAACATTGTTAAGCAGCTATTCTTCAGTATAAAATAAAAAGTTAAAAAAAAAAAAAAGACCATTGGATTCTCTGACCTTCTAAGTGCAACAATCAAGATGAGAGAACTCCTCAGTCAGCAATAAGGATGTATTCCCCAAAGGAAAATGGAATGGGGAGAGATTTTTCAGGCATTAAAGGCAGCTATTTAGGGATACTCTAAAAGCCCTGTTATAATTCTGCTCTTCAGAATGTCAGGGCTACGATAGAACAGTGACACTGCATATCTCTACCCTCATTCTCCAGATGAGGGTGTTTATTGCAGTTGTTACATCATGTTTCAACAATGCATATGAGGAACTAGATAACGACTTTTGGAATCATAAATTTCTGGAGCTGAAAAATCTAATGTGGTTACCATTCTAAGATCCTGGACTTGAGTCTGAAGCCTTGGTTAGATCGGATGGTTGTGGTTTCTTTTTGAGATAGGGTATAAACTAGTTTTTTTTTTTTTTTTAAGGGTAGATTGGGTTTAAATATTTTGTGTCATGAACTGCAATTATTTATATATTCCTGTCACATTGGCATTATATTTGCCAATATAACTTGTGATACTCCTGCCTGTGAGTTTATATTTATCCTTATCTTTGGTATCAGGCTTTTTCAGATGACTTGCTTTGGCAAATACCATGAGAGCAAAAGCCACTTGTGAATGAAAACTTTAAGAGTACACACCAAAAGTTTGTTTTTACTTCTGTCCAAAACACTAGAAATATCGCCAGTGGTTGATGCTCCATTAGCCTGATATTAGAGTATCTCCCAGTTGCTATGTTATCATAAGCCCCTGATTTATGTACACTGCCCCTTAGAAGCCCTCATTCTGAATTTATGAAATCATTGTCTTTCTCTTTGCCAGTTTCCAATCTTTTTTTTTTTTTTTTGTACTAGGGAAGAAAAAATAACTGTAATTTACCATCACTGTAAAATTAATAAACTCCAACCTGAACGGGGTGATCAGTGCTACAAAAAAAATCTTACTATGGTATTCTACTCTTTAGAGCAGCTGCCATTCTGTGTATTTTTTTGTACTTTAACAAATATTTTTATTAAGTATAATTGACATAAACTCAACTGTAAATAGAACACACAATTGAATAAGTCTTGACATGTGTGCATAATTTGAAAACATCACCACATCAAAATAATAAACACATTCATAACCCACAATTGTTTCCTTGAGCTCATTTATAATCCTTCCTTCCTTTTCCTCTTCCAATCCAAATGAATCACTTTTCCTGCTTTCTATCACTACAGATTAATCTGCATTCTCTAAAACTCACAGAAATATAATCATATTACACAATATGGACCTTCTCTATTTTTTTGGTCTCATTTCTTTTACTTACTTATTTTTAGATTCACTTATGTTGCATGTATAGTAATAAGCATTTTTGTTACAGAATAGTATTTCATTTATAGACATTCCATTCTTTATCTATTAATCTGTTTATAAACATCTGTATTCTTCTGTCTTTATCTATTAAAATTAATACTATTAAAACATTCATACTTCACTGTGTATAATAGGTTCTAGGTTCATCCGTCTCATTAGAACTGACTCAAAAGTGTTCCTTTTTATAGCTGAGTAATATTCCATTGTGTATATGCACCACAACTTCTTTATTCATTAATCTGTTGATGGACATCTAGGCTGCTTCCATCTTCTAGCTATTGTAAATTGTGCTGCAATGAAAAATGGGATATATGTGTCTTTTTCAATTTTGTTTTCCTCAAGGTATATACCTAGGAATGGGATTGGTAGGTCAAATGGTGATTCTATTCCTAGTTTTTTAAGGAGTCTCCATACCATCTTCCATAGTGGCTGTGTCAATTTACATTTCCACCAGCAGTCAAGAGTGGTCCCTTTTCTCCACACCCTCTCCAGAATTTATTGTTTATAGACATTTTGATGACGGCCATTCTGACTGGTGTGAGGTGATATCTCATTGTAGTTTTGGTTTGCATTTCTCTGATAATGAGTGATGTTGAGCATCTTTTCATGTGTTTGTTAGCCATTTGTATATCTTCTTTGGAGAAATATCTGTTGAGGTATTTTTCATACTTTTTGATAGGGTTGTTTGTTTTTCTAGTATTGAGTTGCGTGAGCTGCTTATATATTTTGGAAATTAATCCTTTGTCAGTTGTTTCATTTGCTATTATTTTCTCCCATTCTGACAGTTGTCTCTGAAGTAAGGCAGAAAGAGAAAGAGAAATGTCATATTCTAATGCATATACATGGAATCTAGAAAAATGGTACTGAAGAATTTACTTACAGGGCAGCAATAGGGAAACAGATATAGAGAATATTGTGGACATGGGGAGAGGAGAGGAGAAAGTGAGATGTATGTAAAGAGTAACATGGAAGCTTACATTACCTTATGTAAAATAGATAGCCAATGGGAATTTTCTGTCTGGCTAAGAAACTCAAACCGGGGCTCTGTATCAACCTGGAGGGGTAGGATGGGGAGGAAGATGAGAGGGAGGTTCAAAGAGAAAATTCATGTTGAGGTTTGACCAAAAACAGCAAAATCATATAAAGCAATTATCCTTCAATAAAAAATAAATTTAAAAAAGTCATACTTTGGATGTGTGTGTGTGTATGTATGTGTGTATATATATATATATATATATATATATATATACACACTCTTGAGTAAATACCATATATATATATATATTTACTCTTGAGTAAATACCTAAGAGTAGAACAGTCTGAATCATATGATGGTTATGTGTTTTGTTAAGAAACTATCAACTATTTTTAGAGTGTTTATAGCAGTTTATCATTTTACATTTCCACCAGCAGAATGTGACAGTACCATTTCGTCAACATTCTCTTCAATAGTTGATTTCAAGCATTTATTTTAGCATTTAATTTTAGTTATTTTAGTAAGTATGAAGTGATATTTAATTGTAGTGTTAATTGTACTATTAGTGTAATGGCTAATGATGTTGAGCATATATATTCTTTGAGTGGGGTTTATTCAAATCATTTGAGCATTTATTTATTGGATTATTTGTATTCTTGTTTTTCAGTTTTGAGAGACCTTATATAATGAATACAAGTCTTTATTTTCTTTCAGATTTATGCTTATACTTATTATCTCTCCATCTGGGGCTTGTCTTTTCATTATTCTCTCTGGATTGTCAAAGAGCTGAGGTTTATCTTTTTGATGAATCCCAATTGATCAGTATTTTCTTTTGTGTATCATGCTTTTGGTGTCAAAGCTGAGAATCCTTCCCTAACCCATGGGTAAATCTTCCTTTCTATGAACTTTACAGTTTAATTTTATTTTTAGATCTATGATTGATACTGAGTTATTTTTCAGTATATGATGCAAGATATGGATTAAAGTTTATTAGTTTGTATAACAATACTCAATTTTTCAATATCATTTGTTGAAAGAAGCATCCATTCTTTACTGAGCTGCTTTTGCAGTTTGGTCAAAATTCAGTTGTATATGTGTGACTCCATTGTGAACTCTGTTTTGTTTAATTGTTATATTTTTCTGTATTGCTACCAATAACACATTGTATTTATTACTGTAGCTTTATTATAAGCCATGCAATAAAAGCCTGTTGGCCTTTTGATCTTGTTTATCAAATTTGCTTTGGTTACTCTACCTTTTTAATTTTTATGTATTTTAGAAATAGCTTAACAGTTACCTTAAAAAAAAAAGTTGCTGAGAAAAAAAAAAAAAAAGTTGTGTTTGGCATTGCACTGATCAGTTTGGGAAGACTGACATTAAACCAGTATCAGTGATCAGTGAAAGTCACTCAGTCGTGTCCAACTCTTTGACCCCATGGACTATACAGTCCATGGAGTTCTCCAGGCCAAAATACTGGAGTGGGTAGCCTTTCACTTCTCCAGGGCACTTCCCCAATCCAACGATTGAACCCACATCTCCCACTTTGCAGGCAAATTCTTTACCAGCTGAGCCACAATATAGAGCCTTGCAAGCCATGAACAAAGGTGTATCTCTAATGATTTTGGACTTTTTAAATTTTTGTTAGTAAAGTTTTGAAATCTTCCATGTATAGTTTTGTATAGTTTTTATCAGGTTTATTACTACTATTTAGCATGTTTGATGCTATTGTAAATGGTAGCTTTATTTTAATTTGTTTCTTCATTGTTATCAGGCAGAAAAACATTAAATTTTACACATTCATTTTAGTTCCTGTAATTTTGCTAGTAGCAATATTAGTTCTGTTAATTTTTATGTATGTAGTGATATCAGATTTTCTATGTAGATAAGTAGCATTCTGCAAGTTAAGACAATTTTTATTTCTTTGTCTCTATTCTGGATGCCTTTTATTTATATTTCTTTCCTTACTGAACTGAGTAGAACTTCTGCTACATGTAGAGTAGATGGTGAAAGTATACATTTTTTCTTTGTTCTTTTTTAAAATCAATCAGTTCATTTTTATTGAAGCATAGTTGATTTAAAATGTTATGTTAGTTTCAGATGTACAGCAAAGTGATTCAGTCATATCACATTTCAGATTATTTTCCCATATAGGTTATTACAAAATATTGAGTTTAGTTCCCTGAGCTATACTGCTATACAGTAAATTTTGCTGTATCTTTTTCTTGTTCTTAATCATCAAAGGAAACATTAGTCTTTAACAAAACATTACATCTTAAAAGGCACATACATTTTCAAATATTAGGTACAATGTTAGATATTGGCTTCCCTGGTAGCTCAGTGGGCAAAGAATCTGCCTGCAATGCAGGAGACTGGGGTTTCCATCTCTCAGTCTGGAAGATCCCCTTGAGAAGAAAATGGCAACCCACTCCAGTATTCTTGCCTGAAAAATCTCATGGACAGGTTCGATGCATGATACAGGGTGCTCAGGGCTGGTGCACTGGGATGACCCTGAGGGATGGAATGGGGAGAGAGGTGGGAGGTTCAGGATGGGGAACACGTGTACACCCATGGTGGATTCATGTCAATATATGGCAAAACCAATACAATATTGTAAAGTAAAAAATAAATAAATAAGTAAAACTGAAAGAAAATCTCATGGACAGTGGAACCTGACTGGCTAGTCTTTGGGGATGCAAGAGTCAGACATGACTTAGCAACTAAAACAACACATAATGTTATATGTAGGTTTTCATTATCAAATTGAGAATAGCTTCTTCAGTTCTTAGGAAACAGAGTTTGTTTGTTTGTTTTTTAATCATTAATGAATGTTGAATTGTATTCTTTTCCTCTTTTTGTTTTTTAATTCCATGGATTAAGTTGAATAATTTTCAGGTTAAATTCTGAACCTCTGGAATAAATCTCACTTGTTCTTGTTATATTAATATTTTTTATATATTTTTTGGCTTTCACTTTCTAAAACTTTGTAAATAATTTTTCATCTGTTTTTATGAGGGATGTTGGTCTGTAATTTTATTCTCTTTGTAATGTCTGTGCCTAGTTTCACTACCAGGGTAATGATAATATTATAGAATAAGTTGAGAAGTATTCCCTTCTCTTTATTATTGTGGTAGTTTGTGTAGAATTGATATTGTGCCTTCCTTAAATATTTAGTAGAGATTGTCAATAAAAATTAGGTTTAAAGTGTCTCTGTGGAGTAGTTTTAAACTATAAATTCAATCTATTTTATGGAAACAGAGGTATTCAGTTTTAGCCTCCTTTTTGTTTTGTTTTGGGTTTGTTTTTTTTTTTTTAGTTCGGTTGGTATTATATGTCTCTCAAGATATTTATTCATTTTACCCATATTATTAAATATTGACTTAAATTTGTTCATCATATTTCCTATCCTTTTAATAATGGTATAATGATCACCTTATTTTTGTCCACAAGAAACACAAATGATTATTGATGTTCCATCTCTCACTCTCAATATTGTTAATCTGTGTATTTTCTAATTTTTTCCTGATTAGGCTGACTAGAGGTGTATCATTTTTATTGATTCTTTTCATAGAATTGGCCTTTCGTTTCATTGATTTTTCTCTATTATTTTACTGCTTTCTATTTTATATTTTGGTTCTGATTTTTATTATTTCCTTTACTCTGTTTATTTTTTATTTTATTCTCTTTTTTTTGTTTGTTTTTTAAGGGGTAAGCTGAGCTTATTAATTTGAGACCATGATTTTGCTCTAATATAGGCTTTTAGTGCTAGTGCTGTACATTTTTACCCTTTTTAAAAGATATATTTGCTGATTATAGAATTTTAGGCCTAGAGTGTTTCTTTTGGTACTTTAAAGAAGCTTTCCATGTTTTCTTAGTTGCTTTGTTTCTGATGAGAAATCTTTATCATCCGTTTACTTTTTTCCTTTTGGCAAGAAATAACATGGTTTTTGGTTTGTTTGTTTGCTTTAAGCTACTTTTAACATTTGTTTTTTGTAAGTGGTTTAGAAGAATTTGATTATCATATTTCTTAATGTAGTTTTTCCATGTATCTTTTGCTTGCTGTTAATTGAACTTCCTGAAATTTTGGCTTTATATTTTTCAACAAATAGGGGAAATGTTGGCCATTATTGCTTAAAATATGTTTTTAAATCCTCTCCTATCTCTTGTGTGCTATGTGTGTGCTCAGTTGTGTCTGACCGTTTATGACCCCATGGACGATAGCCTGCCAGGCTCCTCTGTCCATGGGACTCTCCAGGCAAGAATACTGGAGTAGGTTGCTATTCCCTTCTCCAGAGGATCTTCTCCACCCAGAGAAGGAATATGCCTCTCTTGTATCTCCTGCATTGGCAGGGGAATCTTTATCACTGTGCCACCTGGGAACCTTCTTTCTCTTCTTCAAGGACCCCAACTGTGTACTCTAGTCACTTGAAAATATTCTAGAGCTCAGTTATTCTTCTTTCTCTTTTTGATGATTTTTCATCTCTGTGATTGTTTCTACTGCAGTATATTTAATCAGCTTAAGTAATTTTATCTCTTCATCTTGCTAAATCCTACTCACCTTTCTCAGATCAAAAAGAACTATTAGCTCGGTTGGTAAAGAATCTGCCTGCAGTGCAGGAGATCCTGGTTCAATCCCTGGGTCTGGACGATCCCCTGGAGAAGGAAACGGCAACCCCACTCCAGTATCCTTGCCTGGAAAATCTCATGGACAGAAGAGCCTGGTGAGCTGCAGTCCATGGGGTCGCAAAGAGTCAGGCACAACTGGGCGACTAACACTTACTTACTTTCTCAGATCAGGGCTTTTTCAAAGGAACAGCATTTGATCCCTTGATTTCAGTCATTTTCCACAATTATATCTCACCTCAATTTCTATGTTTATGACATAATATTTATCAGTTAAGTTGTAATATAGGTTGTTTCTCCACAAAGAAACCTTCGAAATATAATAGTTCAAAAGATAGAGATACTTTCTAATTACACTCTGATTTTGTTTCAAGGGTGGGGGGAGCTCTTTATGCCTCTTATGTATATACTCTGGGAATTAAACAGTTCTTCAATGATTTCTATAGCCATATCAGAAGTACAAATTTTGCTAAAAGTCCTCCTAGGATCTCCACAGAGCTTTCATACTTCATAAGTTTGATGACCTAAGGTTTGTTGTTATTTGTTTTATTTGCTTTTACCTAATACCTTTTCTTAATTTCCTAATAATTAATATAATTTCTCAAAAAGTTGGTAGACTTTGATTTCTTGCTCTTAGAGACTTGCATGTACTATTACATGTTGAAAAGTCATTCTCTATGAGAATATAACAATTCTACACATCTTGCAACCAGAGTCATGGACTGCTTTTGCCCCTAGTCTTTTTCAACACAACAAAGAGTCATGGCATTTGGAGATAGTGTCTAGATCTGAAGCAAAGAACAGTCTTATCTGTAGCCTTAAGATATGTTATCTCCTCCCAGACAGGTCTAGCATGCTTACTGTTGCTGCTTCTGATGATGCTACTGCTAAGTCCCTTCAGTCATGTCTGACTCTGTGCGACCCCATAGACGGCAGCCCACCAGGCTCCCCCGTCCTTGGGATTCACCAGGCAAGAAAACTGGAGTGTATTGCCATTGTTTTATCCAACCATGCTTACTATCTATTATAAAATATTTGGATTCCCAAAGATCAAAGTTCATGTGTTGCAATGAAATGCAGTTTCCATGCAGTTGTCTTCACATTGTCTTGTAGGAAATGAGACATAAGGAAATGGTAGAAAAATTAAAAAGTCTAATCTTTAGCTATAGCTATTGCTATAAGGAAATGTTTGTCTTTGACTCAACATTCTTGCATCTTCTACCGTAATCCATTAAGTGACAAGCCTGTTCAATTCAGTTCAGTCGCTCAGTCGTATCTGACTCTTTGCGACCCCATGAATTGCAGCACGCCAGGCCTCCCTGTTCATCACAAACAGCTGGAGTTCACTCAGACTCACGTCCATTGAGTCCATGATGCCATTCAGCCATCTCATCCTCTGTCATCCCCTTCTCCTCCTGCCCCCAATCCCTCCCAGCATCAAAGTATTTTCCAATGAGTCAACTCTTTGCATGAGGTGGCCAAAGTACTGGAGTTTCAGCTTTAGCATCATTCCCTCCAAAGAAATCCCAGGCCTGATCTCCTTCAGAATGGAATGGTTGGATCTCTTTGCAGTCCAAGGGACTATCAAGAGTCTTCTCCAACAACACAGTTCAAAGCACCAGTTCTTCGGTGCTCAGCTTTCTTCACAGTCCAACTCTCACATCCATACATGACCACAGGAAAAACCATACCCTTGACTAGACGGACCTTAGTCGGCAAAGTAATGTCTCTGCTTTTGAATATGCTATCTAGGTTGGTCATAACTTTTCTTCCAAGGAGTAAGCGTCTTTTAATTTCATGGCTGCAGTCACCATCTGCAGTGATTTTGGAGCCCAAAAAAATAAAGTCTGACACTGTTTCCACTGTTTCCCCATCTATTTCCCATGAAGTTATGGGATCAGATGCCATGGTCTTCATTTTCTGAATGTTGAGCTTTAAGCCAACTTTTTCACTGCCCTCTTTCATTTTCATCAAAAAGCTTTTTACTTCCTCTTCACTTTCTGCCATAAGGGTGGTGTCATCTGCATATCTGAAGTTATTGATATTTCTCCTGGCAATCTTGATTCCAGCTTGTGTTCCTTCCAGTCCAGCGTTTCTCATGATGTACTATGCACAGAAGTTAAATAAGCAGGGTGACAATATACAGCCTTGACGTACTTCTTTCTGTATTTGGAACCAGTCTGCTGTTCCATGTCCAGTTCTAAATGTTGCTTCCTGACCTGCATACAGATTTCTCAAGAGGCAGGTCAGGTGGTCTGGTATTCCCATCTCTTTCAGAATTTTCCCCAGTTGATTGTGATCCACACAGTCAAAGGCTTTGGCATAGTCAATAAAGCAGAAATAGATATTTTTCTGGAACTCACTTGCTTTTTGCATGATCCCGCAGATGTTGGCAATTTGATCTCTGGTTCCTCTGCCTTTTCTAAAACCAGCTTGAACATCTGGAAGTTCACGGTTCACGTATTGCTGAAGCCTTGCTTGGAGAATTTTGAGCATTACTTTACTAGCATGTGAGATGAGTGCAATTGTGTGGTAGTTTGAGCATTCTTTGGCATTGCCTTTCTTTGGAACTGGAATGAAAACTGACCTTTTCCAGTCCTGTGGCCACTGCTGAGTTTTCCGTATTTGCTGGCATATTGAGTGCAGCACTTTCACAGCATCATCTTTCAGGATTTGAAACAGCTCCACTGGAATGCCATCACCTCCACTAGCTTTGCTCATAGTGATGCTTTCTAAGGCCCACTTGACTTCACATTCCAGGATGTCTGGCTCTAGATGAGTGATCATAGTATCGTGATTATCTGGGTCATGAAGATCTTTTTTGTACAGTTCTTCTGTGTATTCTTGCCACCTCTTCTGAATATCTTCTGCTTCTGTTAGGTCCAGACCATTTCTGTCCTTTATCGAGCCCATCTTTGCATGACATGTTCCCTTGGTATCTCTGATTTTCTTGAAGAGATCTCTAGTCTTTCCCATTCTGTTGTTTTCCTCTTTTTCTTTGCATTGATCGCTGAAGAAGGCTTTCTTATGTCTTCTTGCTATTCTTTGGAACTCTACATTCAGATGCTTATATCTTTCCCTTTCTCCTTGGCTTTTCACTTCTCTTCTTTTCACAGCTATTTGTAAGCTCTCCCCAGACAGTCATTTTGCCTTTTTGCATTTCTTTTCCATGGGGATGGTCTTGATCCCTGTGTCCTGTACAATGTCACGAACCTCATTCCATAGTTCATCAGGCACTTTATCGATCAGATCTAGGCCGTTAAATCTATTTCTCAATTCCACTGTATAATCGTAAGGGATTTGATTTAGGTCATACCTGAATGGTCTAGCGGTTTTCCCTACTTTCTTCAATTTGAGTCTGAATATGGTAATAAGGAGTTCATGATCTGAGCCACAGTCAGCTCCTAATCTTGTTTTTGTTGACTACATAGAGCTTCTCCATGTTTGGCTGCAAAGAATATAATCAATCTGATTTTGGTGTTGACCATCTTTTGATGTCCATGTGTAGAGTCTTCTCTTGTGTTGTTGGAAGAGGGTGTTTGCTATGACCAGTGCATTTTCTTGGCAAAACTCTATTAGTCTTTGCCCTGCTTCATTCCACATTCCATGGCCAAATTTGCCTGTTACTCCAGGTGTTCCTTGACTTCCTACTTTTGCATTCCAGTCCCCTATAATGAAAAGGATATCTTTTTTAGGTGTTAGTTCTAAAAGGCCTTGTAGGTCTTCTTAGAACCATACAACTTCAGCTTCTTCAGCATTACTGGTTGGGCCATACACTTAGATTACCATTATATTGAATGGTTTGCCTTGGAAATGAACAGAGATCATTCTGTCATTTTTGAGATTGCATCCAAGTACTGCATTTTGGACTCTTTTGTTGACCATAATGGCTACTCCATTTCTTCTGAGGGATTCCTGCCCACAGTAGTAGATATAATGGTCATCAGATTTAAATTCACCCATTCCATTCCATTTTAGTTCTCTGATTCCTAGAATGTTTAAGACACTCTCACCATCTCTTGTTTGACCACTTCCAATTTGCCTTGATTCATAGACCTGACATTCCAGGTTCCTATGCAATATTGCTCTTTATAACATCAGACCTTGCTTCTATCATCAGTCACATCCACAGCTGTGTATTGTTTTTGCTTTGGCTACATCCCTTCATTATTTCTAGTTACTTCACTGATCTCCAGTAGCATATTGGGCACCTACTGACCTGGGGAGTTCCTCATTCAATATCCTATCATTTTGCCTTTTCATACTGTTCATGGGGTTCTCAAGGCAAGAATACTGAAGTGGCTTGCCATTCCTTTCTCCAGTGGACCACATTCTGTCAGAATTCTCCACCATGACCTTCCTGTCTTGGGTTGCCCTGTGGGCATGGCTTAGTTTCATTGATTTAGACAAGGCTGCAGTCCTAGTGTGATTAGATTAACTAGTTTTCTGTGAGTATGGTTTTAGTGTGTCTGCCCTCTGATGCCCTCTTGCAACACCTACCATCTTACTTGGGTTTCTCTTACCTTGGGCATCGGGTATCTCTTCACGCTGCTCCAGCAAGGTGCATCCACTGCTCCTTACCTTGGATGAGGGGTATCTCCTCACCACCACCCTTCCTGACCTTCAATGTGGGATGGCTCCTCTAGGCACTCCTGCGCCCACGCAACCACTGTTCCTTGGATGTGGGGTTGCTCCTCCCAGCCGCTGCCCCTGGCCTCCGACGCGGGGTGGTTCCTCTCGGCCATTCCTGTGCCATCGCAGCCTGGCAATCTAGGCCCCTGCCCCTGACTTTGGATGTGGGGTAGCTCCTCTTGGTCACGCTTAGTGCAGCCACCTTCAGTTAATCTTTTGCACATATTTTTTTTTAGCACATTCCTCATGCTTGATTAATTTATTTGCTTTCTCATTCCTTTACCACTTCCTCTCAGTTCAATGGTGATGTAGACTATCTGAAATAAAAGGATTGTTATGAAAATAATACTCTTATTTTGATCTTTGATCCAGAGCTGAGTCTTTTATTTCAGTTGAAGAGTCTTATAGTGACTTGTTCACTTTCAATATTTCTTCTCTTTGGAGTCCAGAAGTTGTTGGTTTTTCTAATGTGTAGAAAATTCTTAAAGAGGGGGAATACCAGACCACCTGAGCTGCCCTTGAGAAATCTGTATGCAGATCAAGATGTAAACATTAGAACTGGGCATGGAACAATAGACTGGTTCCAAATTGGGAAAGCAGTACATCAAGGCTGTATATTGTCACCCTGCTTATTTAACTTATATACAGAGTGTATCACATGAAATGCCTGACTGGAGGAAGCACAAGCTAGAATCAAGATTGCCAGGAGAAACATCAATAACCTCAGATACACAGATGACACCACTCTTATGGCAGACAGGGAAAAGGACCTGAAGAGCCTCTTGATGAAAGTGAAAGCAGTGAGTGAAAAAGTTGGCTTAAAACTCAGCATTTGGAAAACTAAGATCATGGCATCCAGTCCCATCATTTCATGGCAAATAGATGAGGAACCAATGGAAACAGTGAGAGACTTTATTTTATTCAGCTCCAAAATCACTGCAGATGGTAACTGCAGCCGTGAAATTAAAAGATGCTTGCTCCTCTGAAGAAAAGCTATGAGCAACATAGACAGCATATTAAAAAGCAGAGACATTACTTTGCCAACAAAGGTCCATCTAGTCAAAGCTATGGTTTTTCTAGTAGTCATGTATGGATGTGAGATTTGGACTTAAAGAAAGCTGAGCCCCAAAGAACTGATGCTTTTGAACTGTGGTTTTGGAGAAGACTCGTGATAGTCCCTTGGACTGCAAGGAGATCCAACCAGTCCATCCTAAAGGAAAAAAGTTTTGAGTATTCATTGGAAGGACTATTTGATGCCGAAGCTGAAGCTCCAATACTTTGGCCACCTGATGCCAAGAGCTGACTCATTTGAAAAGACCCTGATGCTGGGAAAGATTGAAGGTGGGAAGAGTAGTGGATGACAGAGGATGAGATAGTTGGATGGCATCATTGACTGAGTGGACATGAGTTTGAGCAAGTCCCAGGAGTTGTAAAGAGTCAGACATGACTGAGCGACTGAACTGAACTGAAAGGAGGGTAATATCTGCATTCTTTCCTAATTCTGTTGCAAAATTAGTGAACTTTTGCCTGAAACTCATTTTTATTATAACGTCTTACTGAAGGCAGGTAATAATCACTATGCCACACTAGCTCTCAGGCTCTTTTTAGCCACTTACCTTATAGCTTCAGTCTTAATACAGCATACTCTTTCTTCCAAGTCATTTTGGAGAGAGATTTATCTAATATTTTGATACTATATAGCATGGAGTTTCATCCTTTTAGCTTTTGGAACATGTTTTGTCACTCCCCACTACTTAAGTGCTCAGCTACTAAGCTAGTGTCACACATCTTAACATTCTTATTTTTATTTTATGGCAGCCACGGATTTGAAGGTAAAAGCTTCTATATTTTGCTAGATAGTATGCTGATTACTGAATATAGCCACAGAATCAATCTAACTAAAAATTATAATTGTATATGTGTGTGCTCATTCCCTCAGTCGTGTCCGACTCTTTGAGACCCCATGGATTGCAGCATGCTGGGTTACTCTGTCCATGGAATTTTCCCAAGCAAGGATTCTGGAGTGGGTTGCCACTTCTTCCTCCAGGAGAACTTCCCGATCCAGGAGTCGAACCTGCCTCTCCTGCATCTCCCGCATTGGCAAGTGGACTTTGTGCCACTGAGCCACCTGGGAAGCCCATACATCTTGTGTCATGCGAAGTGGCTTCAAACATGTCTCACTGTTTGCGACCCTTTGTGAGCCTAGCCTGCCAAGCGCCTCTGTCCATGTGATTCTCCGAGTAAGAAAACTGGAGTGGGTTGCCATGCCCCTCTTGACCCAGGATCCAAATTGCATCTCGTACATCTCCTGCATTGGCAGGCGAGTTCTTTACTGCTAGTGTCACCTGAAAAGCCCAAGCCCATACATACATGCATACAATATAAATATAGAGGTAAGTGATTAATATCTCAGTAATATGATGTCCAAAGTAGATATTTCTAGCCACAGGTAGCTTTTATCCAGATAGCAATTTAAAGACCCAAGATTATTTTATTTTGTGATCTTCTATTTTCCTACACATGATTCCAAAAATCACTATATCATTTAAGTCAACATAATAAACATTAAGAGGCCATCAAAAATTATGATTATATCCACACTTTTATGTAAGGCGAATCTTATAGGTTAGGATCAGAAATTGTATACAGTGGCCACCTAACTGCAAGGTAATATGGACATAGTCTAACTGTTGGTTCAGTAAGAATAGAAAATTTCTTGGTGAACAGTTTTCCAGTCTCTGCAATAATCTATGTATATATTTATAGGTATGATTGTTAGATATTATGCTTCATCATTAGATTACAAACTCCACAAAAACAAACATTATGCATACTTATTTTTTAATTATGCTCAGTTTTGTGTACAACGCAATATTTATTAAAGAATTGAGTGAAAGAATTAAGGAGATTTAGTATGACCACACAATTTTAGTGATAAAACAGGAGTCACAGTATAGTTTGCTTTTTCAATTCACATAATTCTAAAGTTTAGAAAAGGTTCTAAAACCAAGATTTACAGAGTTCTCTTTCAATGTTCTAGGTAACTTTATAAATATTCATCAAGCAGTTTCAGTGGCCAAAACTGTAAATACATTCACATATGCATGGGTCTTTAGACTTATAACAACTTGAAAATAGTTAACATGTTAAGAAGACCTTTCATAGTTCGGTTTATAGAAGATTTAGTCTTCAAGCTGGATAGATTATGCCTCAGATTCAGATTATCTAATATGGACTAGGATGTGCTTTGCCCAGATACTTCAGCGACAGCCAGGAAAAGTCAGTTGACACCCAATTTTCTTTCCCAGCTGGTCCACTTGTTCATCTCAAGCATGTTAACCATCTTTTTTTTTTTTTTCTTCCACATACCTTTCTCTTTAACCTCAGACTGGATTTACATATAAATGTATGTTTTATTTTCCTTCATAATATAATCCTGTAACATATTCAAGGGATTTTCTATAGTTGGAGGTAGTTTGTTTATTTTGGTCATTGAGCAAAATACTCCTCCCTGGCCATTGTAGCCACAGTAATTCTCTTGGTATGAAAAATTGTATGTGCTGGTATGTTTAGAACATTAGCTAAAAGCAGTGATGCATTTCCACATTGGGTGAAGAATGATGAGAAAGTCTCGAAGATAGGTCAGATTAAAGATTATGGAGCACTGTCTACATTTCTTTCTGACAAGGTCGACTTCAAGGGTGACATTAACAACTTGTTCTCAGTCTAATGACACATTTAGATTAGAGTTTCCAATGTACACAGCCTCCATTTTTTCTTCAATTCATTGCCAGATAAGATGCTTGATAGGTATCTCCACAGTAACCTTTCAGAATCTATTTATTTAGATGAATGAAAATAATGAAATGCCAAATGAATTAAGAATGATATTTTTATATCAACTGAAAACAGTTTAAATAGTGCATATGCATAAGCTCTGTGGCATGAATGATCTTTTCATTTCATACTTTTAAAAAATGAAGAATGTGTTAGTTACTGCTGCTCTGTTTATCTGTAAGGAAGGGAGGAAATGACTGCACACTGGGACTTTGCAGCTACCCTTTTCCTACAAGTCTCACTAGACCTACCGAGGCCAGGAACACAATAATACACAACAGGAAGCTTTATTTAAATTTCTAATCTTTAAAAAAGTACTATTACAGAAAGTTATATTTTCTTTTGTTTTCTTTCTTTTTGAAAACTTATAGCTTGGATTTCAGGCACATGTAAAGTAAAAACAAGGTCAATTTTTAAATTGTTGTCTTTTTGTGATTTTGCAAAGCTATCATTATTTGCATTTTTTGGTTTATATTCTGTTCTTCCCTAGTCCTCTTTCCTTCATGAACTCTACCTGCCTAGGATGGAGAACTCAGCAGCTGCCTGCTCTGAGGTTTCTAGCAGAGTGTTCTCTGTGAAAGCGCTAACAAAATTATTTTGCATGCACCTCCCCATGGGGAAGTCCCAGTGAGTGTCGCATGGATTCAAACACCTTGGCTAGTCCTCAAATTTCTTCACATGAATGTATGTTTAAAATCCCACATAGATTTCCATGGTAGAAACTATGTCTTATCTTTCTTCCAAATCTCTTTCTAATGGTGGTTAATGTAATGTTGCATGTATGACAAACATTCAGTAAATAGATATTGTATTGAATCATTAAAATAGAGTTGCTATTTATGACCCTGGAATTGTCTGCATTATTGACAAGAAGAAACTAGCATAAATGAAACCTGATATTTCTTGAAAGGTTGCTGAATGCCATTTTGTCTAACTTTCCATTTATTCAAGATGGCTCCCAGCATTCTTTCGTGTTCAGTGGATAACTAACGTGCGACTACAACAGAGAAGCATGGGCAGATGAAATGCCATACTCATTATCATGTGTAAATGTCAACAGAGTTCATGTTTAAAAAAAAAAAAACACCTTTTAATGTGAGAATAGGCACTGGGCCATGCTTCCTCATGTACCATCTGTCACATCACCTTTGAAGTCCTACTGAATTCTCATCCTTTGAAGTCAGACACTCATCCTTCTACACAAAGGAAGCTGCTGCATGCAGCAGCAGCAGAGAGATGAAAGCCTGTGTGCCTCTGCTATGTTGAATATACTGTCGCTGCTTTTAATTTAAAGAGCTAATATTCACCTTTGACATAGAAAATTAGCCTTTGACTACAGTTTTTCTGGAAGTGTGTTTGGGGGCACAGAGATGCAACCATTACAGATATTTTCTCCCCATGTAATGGTTTCAACTGTAAATTTTTCTCCTAGATGCTTGTGATAATATGATAGCAATTATAATAAACAACATTAAGAAAAATCAGTAAAGTTGAAAAAGAGCCTTTCTCTGATCAAACCTTAGAAACACTCCTCTAAGTCTTCTTTTTGACCTGGTCTTATCCTTGGATCCTGTCTTCAGCCTGCTGAGAACAGTTTTAGAAAGAATCCTGATAAGTAAGTTTAACAGGAATCCCCCACCCTTGATATCTGATCAGATACTTACCATCCACCACAGATATCTGTTTATTGTTGTTGTCCAGTCTCTAAGTCATGTTTGATTCTTTGTGACCTCATGGATTGCAGCATACCAGGCTTCCAGTACTTCACTGTCTCCTGGAGTTTGCTCCAACTCACGTCCATTGACTCAGGGATGTCATCCAACAATCTCATCCTCTGTTGCCCCCTTCTCCCCATGCCCTCAATCTTTCCCAGCATCAGAGTCTTTTCTAGTGAACTGGCTCTTCCAGTTAGGTGGCCAAAGTATTGGTGCTTCAGCTTCAACATCAGTCTTTCCAATGAATATTCAGGGTTGATATCATTTGATATCAAGAGTCTCCTACAGAACCATTTTGAAAGCATCAATTCTCCAGTGCTCAGTCTTCTTTATGGTCCAACTATCACATATGTACATGACTATTGGAAAAATCATAGTTTTGATTATGTGCACCTTTGTAGGAAAAGTGATATCTCTGCTTTTTAATACACTACAAAGTTATGACAAACTTAGAAAGTACATTAAAAAGCAGAGACATTACTTTGCAAGGGTTTGTATAGTCAAAGCTATGTCTTTTCCAGTAGTCATGTGCAGATGTGAGAGTTGGACAATACTATGCCAAAGAATTGATGCTTTTCAACTGTGGTTCTGGAGAGGGCTTTAGAGAGTCCCTTGGAAAGTAAGGAGATCCAACTAGTTAATCCTAAAGGAAATCAACCCTGAAAGTTCGTTGGGAGGACTGATGCTGAAGTGCCAATATTTTGGCCACCTAATGTAAAGAGCAAAAGACCCTGATGCTGGGAAAGTTTGAGGGCATGAGGAGAAGAGGGCAACAGAGGATGAATTGATTCAGTTCAGTTCAGTTCAGTCACTCAGTCATGTCCGACTGTTTGCGACCCCATGAATAGCAGCACGCCAGGCCTCCCTGCCCATCACCAACTCCCGGAGTTCACTCAGACTCACGTCCATTGAGTCAGTGATGCCTTCCAGCCATCTCATTACCTGTCATCCCCTTCTCCTGCCCCCAATCCCTCCCAGCATCAAAGTCTTTTCCAATGAGTCAACTCTTTACATGAGGTGACCAAAGTACTGGAGTTTCAGCTTTAGCATCATTCCTTTCAAAGAAATCCCAGGGCTGATCTCCTTCAGAATGGACTGGTTGGATATCATCAACTCAATGAGTATGAGTTTGAGCAAACTCTGGGAGATGGTAAGAACAAGGAAGCATGGCATGCTACAGTCCATTGGCTCCAGTTACTGTTCACAGTGATTTTGAAGCCTAAGAAAAGAAAATTTGTCACTGTTTCCATTGCTTTCCCATCTATTTGCCATGAAGTTATGGGAATGAATGCCGTGGTCTTAGTTCTTTGAATGCTGAGTTTTAGGCAAGCTTTTTCACTCTCCTCTTTCACCCTCACCAAGAGGCCCTTTGATTCCTCTTCCCTATCTGCCATTAGAATGCTATCATTCTTATATCTGAGGTTACTGATATTTCCCCTAGCGATATTGATTCTAGCTTATGAGTAATCCAGCCTGGTATTTCACATGATATACTTTGCAAGTTAAATAAGCAAGGTGACAATATATAGCCTTGATATACTCCTTTCCCAATTTGGAACCACTCCATTCTATGTCCGATTCTAAGTGTTGATTCTTGATCTGCATATAGGTTTCTCAGGAGGCAACTCAGGTGGTCTCATATTCCCTTCTCTTTAAGAATTTTCCGCAGTTTGTTGTGATCCACAGTCTCAGGCATTAGCATAGTTAATGAAGCAGAAGTGGATGGTTTTCTGGAATTATCTTGCTTTTTCTATGATCCAGTGGATTTTGGCAATTTGACCTCTGGTTCCTCTGCCTTTTGTAATCCAGCTTGTATATCTGGAAGTCATACTAATGAAGCCTACCTTGAAGGATCTTGAGTGTTACTTCACTAGCTTGTGAAATGAGTGCATCTGTACAGTAGTTTGAACATTCTTTGGCATTTCTCTTTGGAATTAGAATGAAAACTGACCTTTTCCAGTCCTGTGGCCATTGCTACATTTTCCATATTTGCTGGCATTTTGAGTGCAGTGCTTTAGTAGCATCATCTTTTAGGATTTGAAATACCTAAGCTGAAATTCCCTGGAGAAGGAAATGGCAACCCACTCTAGTACTCTTGCATGGATAATTCCATGGACAGAGGAGCTTGGTAAGCTACAGTCCAAGGGGTCACAAAGAGTCAAACATGACTGAACAACTTGACTTCATTCACTAAGCTGGAATCCCATCACCTCCACTAGTTTTGTTAATAATGCTTCCTAGGGTCCACTTGAATTCACACCCCAGAATTTATGACCTTAGGTGAATAGCCACACCATCATGGTTATTTGGGTCATGAAGACTTTTTAGTTCAGTTCTTCCTTGTATTCATGCCACCTCTTCTTAATTCCTTCTGTTTTTGTTAGGTCCTTGCCACTTCTGTCCTTTATCATGCCCATATTTGATGTAATATTCCCTGTGTATATCCAATTTTCTTGAAGAAATCTCTAGTCTTTCCCATT
Source organism: Oryx dammah (assembly GCF_014754425.2). Taxonomy (NCBI): domain Eukaryota; kingdom Metazoa; phylum Chordata; class Mammalia; order Artiodactyla; family Bovidae; genus Oryx; species Oryx dammah. The sequence continues at coordinate 44,957,189 of NW_024070206.1, read as the reverse complement.
TCATTGTTTTCCTCTTTTTGTTTGCACTGTTCACTTAAGATGGCTTTTTTTTTTTTTTTAATCTCTCTTTGCTATTCTCTGGAACTCTACATTCATTTGGGTATATCTTACCCTTCCTCTTAGCCATTAATTTCTCTTTTCTCAGCTATTTGTAAGTCCTTCTCAGACAACTGTTTTACCTTCTTGCTATCTTATAACCCTAGCTTATCTTCAGAAAACCTTATTAATATTTTTTTAGCAAAAATCCCCCTATCCTTGATGTCTCCTCTTAGTAACCTTCCAACCACTGACCCCCTCATTTTGTAGTTGGGTAAATCCACAAACTCTTGCTGCATTCAGAATTAAGCCTTGTTTAACAGAGGTCTCTGTTTTCTGCTATTACTGTAGTTTTTAATAAAATCAGGTGACCAGAGACAGATATAGTGTACTCCTTTCATTGACTATACAAAATATTAGGATCTCTTATAGGTATGTCTCTGATTAAAACTGCTTCCATTTTTTAGGATGGAATTAGGTTTTCAAATAAAGCATTCTGTGTGTTTTATCCTGTCAAAAGAAGTATTGACAATCAGAATATATTTATTGAATGTCTGCAATGCATTGTGCAATCTGCTAAGTCTGGGTATAAGAAATTAATATCAATACAAGAAAATCCAATTGTCTATGAACACTTTGCTTGGTGATGGACCCAGTGTATAAACTTATAAATAAAGTATATAATGCAGATATGTAGCAGTGAGGTGCTATGGACTTTAATGTCACCTTTGGAAGGGGTTGAAAGAAAGCATTCTGGAGGTGGTGGGTGATACTAGATGTGAGGTATCAGGTAAGTAGAATTATCTATGAAAGATGGAGTGATGAGTTAGGAGGAACAACAAGGAAATGAGGAGGTGGAATTGAGGGTATTTTAGGTAAAGAAACATTGAAAGATCCCAGGTGTGAGCAACTATATGCTGGTGGCTCTCAAGGAGTGATCTTTTAAAGAACTGTGGATCAGAATCACCTGTGTTGATGAAAAATACACATTTTGAAGTTGTCTTTAAAAGTATTTAATGTGTCTCTCTCACTAGTACTCAAAAATCAGAATTCTAAAGGTACTGTCTTTTTTATTTGTATGCAAATAAAGTTTGAGATTTTAGCTTAAGACACAGAAAGCACACTCTTGCCCCTCAATATAATTCAAAATAAACAAACATTTTCCCCAGTCATCACTAATTTGGCACACAAAAGGACTCAGCATCTTTCAAGGACCAGGTGATTAAGACTACTTAGGGACTTTTTTTTTTTTTTCCCCCAAAGGAAGAACAATGAATCTGTACTCATGTATGGCAGAAACATGGAAGACTAAGATGAAAATTCTTGCAAACATAATTCAGAACTTGTTGCTGAGCTCACAAGAAAGCAAAAGGAATCTCTTAGGGAAAATAAGTACATTTTAAAACTAACTAGATAAATGATAGTGACTTGAAGCAAAAAGAAATGATAATCTGAAGGTAAGCAGCACCAGTTCTGGAAGCAACAGAAAAAGTCTATGTTTTCTGTGATGCTAAGGAGCTGAATTTGAGATGAAAAATTAAGCTGGTTTACTCAAACAGAATAAAAGCTGTGGTATGGTAGGTCCAGAGTCACCACTTACTCCCAACAGAACCCAAAACAAAAATTTTTTGGAATAAAATGTATGGCATTCCACAGGTTAATTTTAATAAAATATAATTCCTAACTCAAAATCACCAAATGTACAAGTTACCAGCTGCTGCTGCTCTGCTGCTCAGTTGCTTCAGTCATGTCCGACTCTGTGCGACCCCATAGACGACAGCCCACCAGGCTCCCCTGTTCCTGGGATTCTCCAAGCAAGAACACTGGAGTGGGTTGCCATTTCCTTCTCCAATGCATGAAAGTGAAAAGTGAAAGTGAAGTCGCTCAGTCGTGTCTGACTGTTAGCGACCCCATAGACTGCAGCCCACCAGGCTCCTCCGTCCATTGGATTTTCCAGGCAAGAGTACTGGAGTGGGGTGCCATTGCCTTCTCCGCTATAAGAGTAATAACAATAATAACAGAACCAATGTAGGGTCTAAAGATTTCAAGTATTAAGATATTAGAATAAATTATGAATTAATTTTGCACAGAATATTTATAGAAAAATATGAAATTTAAAATCTGCCAAATATTATATCTATTAAACATTGTGCTATTGTTACAAATCAAAATAACTCACAAATATGATGATAACCATTAGAAACATATTTAATGAAACAAGTCAGAGATAGTAGAGGTTCAACAGGTTTAATCACATGATATAAAGATCTGTTACTGATGAGAGTCTTTCAATGTTTCTATTTAATTGAATTCAGAAAAGAGTTGTGAAGTATGGGCTTTGTACAAAGCTTAATTCTTGATTCTTAAGCACATTGGCATGTTTGTTCTTCCCTTCATGGTTTGCTGAGACCTGGTCAACACGGGTTTTCTGACAAATAATTTCCCTTAAAAGCAAAGACCAAAAATAGCAAGAGTAACATGGACAGAACTGAATGCTCTCACCAGATAATGATCTCCTATGGTTAGTGAAAATAAGTATCAAGGTGAAGCGGACACATTTATTTTCAAAGCAGGAGACTATTTTTCAATCACAATGTCCAATTTAATTTTCATTAATGTTATTAAGAGAAAACAATTTACTGCAATAAATGAAAAGTAAACAAACAAAATTAATAAAAAACCAGTGCTGCTGAGCTCTGTGGAGTGCTTCTGATTTAGGGGTTAAGTATTGCCTGCTAATAGTCCCTCTATTTAGCAAAAGTAAAATTAGAAAAGTCTAAGTTTGCATGAAATTTTGCATTTAGATTTTTATAACTTTGTGCTTCAATACTGCTTTTCTTTAGGATTTATTTTAGTAAGTTTTAATGGCTCTCTGATGCCAATGACTAGTAATGGTGAATTTTCATTTGTGCCTAATTGGAGAGACAAAATCAACTTGCTCATTGAAAGACAGCCAGACCATCCAAGGTGACTGGATGTCAATCCAAAAATGTTTGTTTTAAACTCTGTTTCAAGTTCGCTGTCCTTTCTTTTGTCTCAAATAGTGGGCGATTGCTCCAAGTCTTTACTTCACAGTTTGTGTAGTTATAGCTCTTAGCAGATGCCCAGAAATGTTGAGCAATTCTGAGATACAAGAACAAAAGAACAATGAGATGTGTATTCTTTCCCTAACACAGATAGATGTCGTTCTGAGAGGCGTTTTTATTTTAATATCTATATGTCACTAATATTTATCCATTGTTAACACAGGTTGTGGAATTTGGAAATTAAGCCTGGGGTTTCTAAGAGCCTAAATCAAAACGCCACAGTTCTCAACAGTTTATTGTGAGGTGTGTGAAGAAAAAAACAAGTGATATTTTCCACCCTCCAAGAAGATTTCACGTGTCATCAGCCCCTTTCTGAAAAGATATAATTATCCAACTTTTATACTCCACTGCTAATTGCACAGTTGAAAGAAACAGTTCATATTGAATCACTATATTCTTAACTTATGAATTTCTTTTCAGGTCTTTATATGTTTTTGTACACCTTTCAAAAAGTGCTTAATTTGGCTTTCATTAATACATGAAACTTTGTTGTGCAATGGTGTTGGTGTTTAAGCTTACCTAATGTTAATAACTCATCTTCACTGTATTTCACTCTTATCCCTGCTTCTGATTTATTTACCTTTGGCTATATTCTCCCAATCCACTTCATCCTTCAAATCAAATTCATCCTTCAAAGTCAACTTGAGGTCCACCTTCTCCATGTTATTCTACTCATTGCTCGGCCCCTGGCACTTCTCTCCTTGTCTATAGTGTTGACTTCACATTGTTGAGCAGATAGTTGCTGTGCTTGTTCCTGATCCCACTAATTAAATTAGCACTTCTTCAAAAGTAAGTGTTAGCTGAGTAATTCTTCTTTGGCCCTCACAGCATCTAACACAAGTATGGTCATATGTTGTGATATACATAGTTTAAAAAATGAACTGAATGAAACCGAGTGAAATATAATCGAATTGAATGGAGACATTTGTTTTCCAGAGTATTTTTAAGCTGTGTCTTGCACATTTTAATTTCTAGAGTAAGTGATTTTCCTACCAGTAGGTATGATGTATAATTTTTTAACAATTCTTTAACCATAAGATTAAAGTCCCTAGAGAAACTTGTAGCCAGAAAATAAAGTAACACAAGAAAATATTTACATTGAGTGAAAAATCCCCTTTAGCTCAAACTTCTGTGCACATAACAAGATTTAAAAGTCCTCTAGTCTGTCTTTCTGTTTCTCTGATACTGACCTGAGGTGACCTTTCATAGGATGTTAATAATTCAGTGGCTCTTTGATGATCTCCATCTCCCTTTAGCCCCTGATCATTCAACCTTGAGTACACTGAAAGCCAAAGGAGACACTTTACCCCTTAGAAGCTTTCAGTAGTCAATTTCAAATATTATGATCATAAAGTTCTTACTCATAGTCCGTTTCATCTGAGACTTTTTCAAATGCAGTATACCCAATTACTAATTACAAACAGATCAGGCACCATGCCGTGATGTATTATTTATTCACCCTTTTCTTTCTCTGTCCATCTCTCTCCTTTTTATTGCTCTTAATTCTTTCTTTCTTTCTGTCTTTCATTATATTTATGTTTTGAAACTCTGAAAAAAAATACTTGTAAATCAAGTAATGGGTAGGGATGAGTAGGAGGACCAGAGAAGTATTAGGGTCCCCTTTTCTTTAGAATTAGTATCTATGCCAGTACTATGAACAGTTAATTTACCATGTCAGTGTCTTAGGTTCTTCTGTAATTACAGTTGAATTTCATGGCTTCCAATATCATATGTTATGCTTAATGATCCATGAGTCTAAATTTCCACACATCTAAATATCCTCTAGGATAGATCTTAAAGAATGATTTGGCCTTGGGAAAACCTGAAAACTAGATGGAATTTATTTTTAGGGCTACTTTTCCCATTTCTGTTCTTGGCTCTTCTTCTGAAATCATGGTCCTAGAAGCAATGTCTCTTTGCTCTAATTCTGTCCAAGGACCCATATATTACCACCAAATCAGGACTCATTGTCTCTCAATCACTTTCCATGTTTTCCCTCTTGAGTAATCTCCATCATAATATCCTCATCTTTTATTTCTTGACATCAGGGAGGAGACAAAAACTTGCTAATCTAAAAATAAATTTATAATAAAGTGATAGATTGTAAATTCCCATGGGAGAAGTTACAATGAAAATATTACCAACCAGGCAGAGGGGAATGCTGCAGACAGCATGTATTTCCCTAAGAACCCAAACCCAGCTGGTGAATTTTCAAGTATTGTGTCAGACCAGTAGGGGAGCTAGTTTTGCTAACAAGCATCTTCCCCTGAGGCCACTGACCTCTTCTACTCCCAACAGATCAAATGGGTACATTTCTACTGTAGTCACTCCCTAAAATGCTTTAGGATCTTTAATGCATGCAGGGAAGACTGAAGGGCACTGTGCTCTCAGAAGACTGAGAGCCTCTGAAAGGAGATATTGGAGTCAACTTTCCCCGGTAGAGAGATGTGCTTTTATCAGAAATATGTGTAGGGCAGTTAAGTGCATGAGCTTTGTAGACAGATCTGGGTATAAACCAAGCAGCAATGGTTCCAGGGGTGGCTTGGAGCTTTGAAAATCCCCAAATCTCTATCAGTTCTTTTCTCATAATCAAAACAAACCAAATAAAAATAAAAACTAAGTGAAAACAGTATGATCGTTATGCCAATACACTTTTATGATACATGTAGCAATACAGTACATCAACAAGATTATCATTGTCCTAGAAAAAATCATGTGGCCACTGTCAAAATCTATATTGTAATTGTCTGCAATGCCAATTGAAAGGATGGGGACCCATTTACTTGCAGACTAGCCATTTCAGTGCCAAGAAGATTGGCAGCTAAGTACCAGGATCTATATCATTTGTTTAGATGCTTCCTCTGGAGTAGAAAAAGGTTACTTTGACTAAACATGGGGAATTGTCATTCCTCCCAGCAGCCTTTAAGAAATAACTGAGTGCTATTGACGTACACGTATTTCAGCTCCCATCCATCTGGACTTGATAAGGCTGAGGAAAGTAGTCTGCTGTTTCCAAGCGTGTCCACACAAGATAAAGCTCTAGTCAGAGATAATGATATCCTATTACTTACTATGACTACCTTCCCTTCAACTTCTTAATTCCCTTCTCCTGTAATGTCATTTCCTTCACTTCTCAGTTGACTACTTTTGCTCAAATCTTTGAGTAGAGTCTCTTTCTAAGGGAACCCAAACTAAGACAGCCAGGACTTGTCAGTTATCAGGAATGTACCCTTGGGAGAGTTACTTACTCTCTTTTAACCTCCATTTACTTATCTTTAAATGGAAGGAACAAAAATATCTACCTAATAAATTATTTTGGGAGGATTTAGTAAAATAATACTTGTAAAGAATTTGGCTTATTTATACAGAGTACAACATGTGAAATGCTGGGCTGGATGAATCACAAGCTGGAATCAGGATTTCTGAGAGAAGTAGCAACAGCCTGAGATATTCAGATGATAACACTATAATGGCATAAAGTGTAGAGGAACTAAAGAGCATCTTGATGAGGGTGAAAAAGGAGAGTGAGAAAAAGTAGCTTAAAACTCAACATTCAGGAAACTAAGATCATGGCATCTGGGCCCATCACTTCATGGCAAATAGAAGGGGAAAAAGTAGAAACAGCAGCAGATTTTATTTTTGTGGGCTCCAAAATAACTGTGGATGGCAATTGCAGCTGCAAAATTAAAAGATGCTTTCTCCTTGGAAGAAAAGTTATGACAAACCTAGACAGCATATTCAAAAGCAGAGACATAACTTTGCTGACAAATGCTCATATAATCAAAGCTATGGCTTTTCTAATAGTAAAGTATAAATGTGAGAGTTGGACCATCGAGAAGGCTAAGCACCAAAGGACTGATGCTCTCAAATTGTGCTAGAAAAGACTCTTGAGAGTCCCTTGGACTGTCCTTGAGATTGCAAGATCAGATAAGTCAATCTTAAAAAACATTGCCTTGAATATTCATTGGAAAAATTGTTGCTGAAGCTGAAGCTGAAGCTCCAACACTTTGGCCACCTAATGTGAAGAGCCAACTCATTGAAAAAAGACCCTGATGCTGAGAAAGATTGAGGGCAAGAGGGGAAGCTGGCAACATAAGATGAGATGGTTGGATGACATCACTGATTCAATGGACATGAGTTTGAACATACTCAGGGAGATAGTGAAGGACAGGAATGCCTGGTATGTTACAGTCCATAAGATCTCAAAGAATCAGGCATGACTTAGCAACTGAATAACAATAACAACAAAGCATTTGGCATAATGAATAACAAATACATGCTAAGAGTTCAGTGAGTATTAAATCTTAAGTTATTCTTACTTCTCTCACGATTTGTAATTGGGCAAACACAGGTGGCACAATGGTAAAGAATCCACCTGCCATTGTAGGAGATGCAAGAGATATGGGTTTGATCCTGGGTCAGAAAGATCCTTTGAAGTAGGAAATGGCAATCCATTCCAATACTCTTGCTTGGGAAATCATGCCAGAGGAGCCTGGTGGGCTACAGTACATGGGGTCACAAAAGACTCAGATATAACTGAGAACACAAACACAAGAACAGAGAAAGCTTACTAAGGGAAGGCAGAAGTACATTTAAAATATATGTATGTATGAAAACATTAACCACTGCCACACCATCTACAACCACAGGTTTTTGTAGGTTTTTATGTGCACTCTATAGTATTCATGCCCATTGTATTATGGACATTTTTTTAAAATTTATTTATTTTTTATTTTACTTTACAATTCTGTATTGGTTTTGCCATACATTGGCATGAATCCACCACGAGTGTACATGCAATCCAATTTTCATTTGTGCATTCAAGTCTACTGATTAGGATATCAACCTCTGGTTTTCTTTGAGGCTGTATAGGAAACAAGTACTGCAATATATCCCAAACTCTCAAGTGTAAAGTTCCATAAGTTTATGGAGACAAATAAGGATGTCATGCTGGTTTTATCAAAGATGAACAACAGACACTGACAAGTCTATGAGTTCCTTTTGTGTACTGGCTAACTCCCCTGGATTTAAAGGTCAGAATATGTTCAAATTGATGACCCTACATGGAGTACCGGAAAATAAACAAAAAGCCTCATTTCTGGTAAATTTATCCTGTTAACCAGTCGATTGTAAAATTTTATTCAATACAATATAGTAGCAAAACAATGGAAATGGTATTGAATTGTTAAAATTTTCAACAAATTTAAGAACTTTGAGTCAACGTGGATAGCCCAAAGGTATGTTTGTGTATTTACCAGTGAGAAAGTCTTAATGTATTTACAGAAATTAACTATCTCATTCAGATCTTTGTTACAAACCTACTATTGGCTGAAATACTATTGTTGTGATTGTGGTGGTTGTTATAATTTTCTAGAATATTCTTCTCCTAGAGATGACCTATTAAATTTCCAATCAGAAAATATTTGTAGTTGCATATGATTAAACTTATGTAAAAGTCAATGGGACATTCTCTTCTGAAAGCAAAATGATAGAAAATTAAGTTTTCAACATGCATGCAAGTGTGCTCAGTCAGTCATGTCTGATTTTTTGTGACCCCATGTACTATAGCCTGCCAGGCTTCTCTGTCCATGCGATTCTCCAGGCAAGTGGAGTGGAGTGGGTTGCATTTTCTCCTCTAAGGGATCTTCCTGACCCAAGGATTGAACTCTTGTCTTCTGTGTCTCCTCTATGGGCATGCGGTTCTTTACCATTGAGTCACCTGGGAATCCTTTTTTTTTTTTTAATAAATTGTATTTTAAAATGGTGAACATGTATTCAGAGAAAAGTTTTAAGAGTCAGATAATATGTTATTTTGAATCAAATTTAATTCATTTGGTCAGTTTTTCTGTCTATATGATTTTTAAAAACATGAGTGAACAATAAAGCAAAAATGTCAAACTTTTGTTTTGTAACAAAAGCAAATCTTCCCCATTGTTTTCTAGAGGGCAGCATTAATCTACATCAATTTACCTGGTAACCCTCCTCACACCATATAGTAATCTGATTGCTTTATACTCTCACACTGTTAAGAAAATTGACCTATTATTCTTTTAATAAGAAATACTGGAGAACTAACATATCCACATACACACATTTCTTGTGAAGCATGGTACAAGGAGGGGTGTGTGTATGGCTGTTTGACAGAAATGGACAGAGATAAATCAGATAATTTTTTGTACCATGATGTATACACACAATGAAACACTAAAAGAAGGTGGTAGAAAAGTATTGATGATGTGTGGTGTATATAGCTCATTTAGATGGCCCAATGCAAAATCAAAGAGAAATATGAAGCCAGCTTCCAAATATAAATACGCTTCCACCTATAGCTTCCAGGTAAAAGGAATGATTTCATTTGAAATCATTGAAATGAAGGATTTCATTTGAAAACTAAAAATAATAGTGTGGATTCTCATCACTACATACAGGGCCTTAACAGGGCCTATGTGGTTAGATAGGAATTTCTAGGGATTATATATATATACATATATATATATAAATATAAACAATGAATGTGAGGTGAATTTTTGTGTGTCTGCAAAGCAGCCAGTTCTTTGGGTTTACACAGTCTTCATTATTGTGTTTTCATTTGCATGAGGTGGCTGATGTGTGTGAATGTATTTTATAGGGATGAGGGCAACAGAATCGTTACAAAAGAAACACATATGTTTGTGGGTGATTAGATGAATAATAGTTTTATTACTATCCGTTAGAGAGAGTTCTCTGCCTTGTCCCCCTAAGGTGTGAGTAGGAATTAAAGCGAGTTGGCAATTACAAAGCTCCCGCTGCTGAATGTGAGAACAGGCACTGCAGTTATTGGCAGAGACTCCCCACTCCCCCTTCCTTCTGTCTTGAGGCTTAAGACAAGTTTGGAGGCCAGTCGTTTCTCCTCTGCACTCTACTGGCTGTTGCAGCCTGAAGCTAGCTTGTTATAACCTACTTAGGCAGTGGGGAACTGTCACTCACCACTTCAGAATCAATGGTTGCAGACGGAAGGTTGGATGCAGTGCCTTTTCCCCCTGCAGTAACAAGCAGTTAATAGATTTTATTATAATTATTTTAACTGTACAGGCTCAGAAGGAAACTTAGATTAGGTATGCAGGTTTGCTAATCAAAACCACATACACTTGCACACAACAAAGGGCAGTGGAATCTTTTGAAGGCATCGTTCTCAGAGCTGAGTAACATTAATGATGATACAAATAATAAATTCATTCCATGGGGAATTTGTTTGCGTGAACCTGCAACGTCGGTTCATCAGAATTTTGCTAAAGGAAAGAAATATTCACCAGCTGTCATCAAGGGAGTGACGTTTTGTTGATATGTATGTACATACGACTATGTCTCTATGGATATGTGCATACACACATATATAGTTGCTTTCATATAGCTCAGTTTTTTCTTAATTCTTCCAGGGAGCACAGAATGTTTAAATATTTTCAAAAACTGAGGGTCACATCTAAAAATCAAAGGAAGAAAACACATAGTTTCTTCTTCTCTGTTATCAGTTATAATTACTGATCTGGAATTTGCCTTAATCCAAAGACTGTTCTGTTACAGGAGGCAAGAACGTTTTTTGTTTTGTTTTGTTTTGTTTTGTTTGCCATAGTTTTTAAGTCTATATACTGAAATTTCATAATCATATTCTATCTCCTTTACTTTTCAACTTTTATGCTAGGAATTATGAAACACTCAGAGAAAAATTAATGAAATGAAAATGAGAAATAGAATGAGAAGAATCCATTGAACGACTAATGTGACAGATAATTTTAGGATTACTAGGAAATCCTCCTTATTAAAAAAATGTTTCCCTTGTCTTTGAACTTGAAATTCTACCAAGTAGCTACTTCATTCTTATAGGTAAGAGACCTGACACATTCTTTTGTTGTAAGAAACAAGACACAGTCTTATATTACTGGCCAGTTTTGTGGCATCGTTTCCTTGTCTTTTCTTCTCAGTCTGCCTCCCAGGATGGAGGCTGAAAATGCCAGATGCTCAGTTTCCCGGCTCTTTCTTTCTGAAGCAATGACGATATGAACCAATTCTAGCCAAGACATGGGACACAACCTACTGGAGACTTCTGGAGAAAGTTTACCTCCACTATAAAGCACAAGGTATCCTCACCCATGCCCCTTTCTTTGGACATTTTCACATAGACACAATGAGAGTTGCTATAGAAACTGTCTAGTGACCAAGAGAAACTATCACTCACTCAGTTATGAAGACAAAACAGAAATATGGAAAAAATATCCTAGCAAACATACTGGTTAACCAGTAAAACTCTGTAGCTATCCATACACAGGGCAATTTTTGTGGCAAACTTTCCAGAAAGCATTTCTTTCCAGACGTTCTTTCTCAAAATTAGATCAATAAGAATTATGATGTTTTGCAGATACCAGTCAAAAATATAACATATATACTCTTGATAACATTGTCATTTAATTAAATTAATTTAATGTATGCAAATCAATGAATCTTTGTATATTATATTAAATTTTAGCTATGTCTGGCTTTATTTAAACTTTAGCGTGCCTCTCTCTCCCACTTTTTCTGGACCTAGTGTGATGCAGGCTATTTTACAATCAAATATTTGTAAAAAATCTTGGGTAAGATAAATCAAGTTGAGTATCAAAAAATTTCATGCTTACTGTTATAATGTCATTAAATATTAACTATTATATGATTTCCCAGTTCTTATATTCCTTTTGGGTTTGAAAAAGAGAAAGGAGTGTTAACTAAAGAAACCAACTTTGACTTGATTGGCAAATATAAGGTGACTCGTTTTCCTTTCCTAACACAACCTGACAACTCAATTGGTTTCTTTCTAAAAGTGAAGAAAGAACCAGGGTACAGACAAATTAGGATAATGTTATGGTTGAGTGGTAAAATTTTTCTTAGTAATAATTCCATTTTATTCTTCCTTTTAAGAAAGGAGGCATGTGTGCTAAGTTACTTCAGTCATGTCCAACTCTTTGCAACCCTCTGCAACAGTAACCTGCTAAGCTCCTCTGTCTGCAGGTTTCTCCGGGCAAGAATACTAGAATGGGTTGCTATGCCCTCTCAGTGTGATATTCCCAATCCAGGGATCAAACTTGTGTTTCTTATATCTCCTGCATTGGCAAGCAGTTTTTTTTTTTTTTTTTTACCAATAGTACTGCCTAGGAAATCCTCAAAAAATATAGGTATTACATTAGAAATGAATAATTTACTTTTTAAACATTAATAGATATAGTCTTATTGATAGTTTGAGCTTGATTTTTTAAAAGTAGTTTTGATTCAATTAAAATTACAGTAAATAATTTAAGTTTTATATTAAAAGAAGAAAGTTATAAGCCATCCTCTTCTTGACCAACAGGACCCAACTTGTATGTGACAGAATTTGGGTTTCAGAATCCCCCAAAACAGTAGGATCTCTGATCCACCTCTAAGTGGTCATACCCTCTTCTTCACTTTAGATCCTCTCAAGCAGGTGAGACACCGTTTGGAAGGAGGAGTAAGAGCAATATTCCAAAGCATATGGTTTCTGATTTATCACTAGTAGAGTAAGCTCTTAAGCTGACATTACCAGGTGTTATGCATTTATTCATATTTTAGCTATCTTCCTGATAGGTCTACTTAATGGGGGTTTTCTTTATTTCCCAAGAGGCTGATAAGTTCTCACTCAGAAATTCATCACTCACGTGCAGGCATACTCATTTACTTACTCATTTATCAAATAATTACATTATTAATTTCACAGATTATCTGCTCTTTTTGTTTAATCGCTAAGTCGTGTCTGACCCTTGGCAAACCCATGGACTGTAGCCTGCTCGGCTACTCTGTTCATGGGATTTCCCAAGCAAGAATACTGAACTGCAGTGCTATTTCCTACTCCAGGGGGTCTCCCTGACACAGTCATCAAACTCAGGTCTCTTGTGTTTCCTGCACTTTGCAACTGCACCACCAGGGAAACCCCTATACATGATCTACTCTGAGTCTTATGCTCAATAGAATACAATGATGATATAGCCACAACATTTTGTCATCAAAGAGTCTATAATTCCAAATGGAGAAACTAGCATTTGAAGTTAATACCCTGAGAGTGGCATAGGTTAAGGAAAGATAAAAAAAGACATGTGGATCAGGCCTTGCTAATTTTCTTACAGTTTTAGGAACTTCTCCCATTGTAAAGTTGAAAGCTCTGAATGATAACTGAAATAGAGTAAAGAAAGCTCTGATGGCTTCTATTTATCAGCGGTTCTCAAACTTTAGGATGTATCAGAATCCTTGGAGCTTATATACAGATTTCCACTCCCATGATTTAGTAGGTCTAGGATAAGTTTGGAGAGTAACTTTATTAATATATTTCATAGCTGCTGCTGCTGGCTTTGGTGCCACATTTTGAGAAGCACATTCATGTTATCACTTGCTGGGGTTGTTCTGATGACAATTTAGGATATTGGGGAAATGTGAATAGAGATGTAGGAGAATGAGATCTGTGGGAAGGTATTCTTTGTGGGTTCCTCTGTCTAAGCTGTGTTGGTGCATTCCTTCTGTTTCTGAGAAGCTTTCCAGGAGATAGGTTGGATCATAAGGAATCCAATGGGACAGTGAAATGGGGAAGAAAATGAATTGTTAATGGAATTAATTGCCTGGTGCTATCCCTAAAAAAGAGTAATTCAAATATGTCAAAAGATATTTATCTTTCAGAATTAACAAACACTGTATTGTCTGAATTTTTCATGTTATTGTGCTCTCAGCAGGGGAGCATCATCCACTCTTATGTTACCTAGTTTGCTGCAGAAGAAAAGAAAGTGGCTTATGTGTCTTTCCCTCAGTGGAGCTATAGCTCTCTAATACATGTTGCTTTTCTATATATCCCATATCATTTCACATAGATTCCTTATTGCAAAGATGAATACATGTCTTTGTTAATTTTCTTTTCATCTTTTGAGGGAGTGCAACACGAGGCACACCCTCTTAGTTCCCTGGCCAGGGATCAAACCCATGCTCCCTGCAGTGGAAGCATGGAGTTTTAACCACTGGACCGCCAGGGTGGTCCCTGTTAATTATCTTTTAATCCTCTTGGGTTTCTTTTTCTTTATTTATAAAATGAAAAATGACAAATTTCATCCTAAAGTATTATTGTAAGTATTAAAAGTGCTTATATATGTAAAGCGTATAGATACTGACGGGTACATAGTAGTCTATTGAAAGTTAGCTTTTTAAAAGCATGCTACTGCTGCTGCTAAGTCGCTTCAGTCATGTCTGACTCTGTGCAATCCCATAGACGGCAGCCCACTAGGGTTACCCCCGTCCCTGGGATTCTCCAGGAAAGAACACTGGAGTGGGTTGCCATTTCCTTCTCCAATGCATGAAAGTGAAAAGAAAGTGAAGTCACTCAGTTGTGTTCGACTCTTAGTGACCTCATGGACTGCAGCCTACCAAGCTCCTCTGTCTATGGGATTTTCCAAGCAAGAGTACTGGAGTGGGTTGCCATTACTAGTGTACTTAAAGAAGCTAATTTTTCTACATTTTAAACATAGAAAATTTGGAAGAGTTTTACAGTGAATTCCTTATATCAACTATAAAGATTGTTAATGCATTTTAAAGTAAATCTCAATTGCCAATACATTTTCCTCAAGTATTTCATCATTCAAATGATTAATTATAGTTTACATTTTAAATAGATTTTTCCTTTTGAGCTAAGACATCTAATGCGATCTTCAGTATATATTGACTGGATTTTGATGAATGTAAGCATCTTTGTAATCCAATCCCTTACTTTATGAAGACACAGAGCATCAGCTGCACCCCTGAAAGTCCCACATGCACTTCTTAGTCAATCCCTGCCTGTATCCCAACCATCCCACGTGCCCACCTCTAAACTCATGAGTTCTAGGTGTTCCATATCTTTGTCAACATTTGCTGCTGACCTTCTTTTTAATGGTGGTGCATAGGTACTGGTGTCGCATTATGATTTTAATTTATCCGATGATTAATTTGTGCTGAGCACTGTTACATATGCTTATAAATCATTATCATATCTTTTCAAATATTTTGCTATCTAACAAATTGTTGGGTGTCTTTATTTTGGATTGTAGAAGTTCTTTATCTCTTCTTGATACCGGTAATTTGACAAATATCTTTCTAGTGAATACTTTGCCCCAGTTTGTGACTTGCTGATTTATTTTGACAGTGTATTTTGATTAATAGAATTATAAGACTTCATGAACCATGAATTCAAAGTAATATTTTTTTTTAATTTTATCATTATTGGTGTGTGCCCTGCTTAAGAAAACTTTGATTGCTTACAAATTCTTGGTTCCTTTCTTTTTCCATGTCAATTTTGGAGTAAGATTTTTAATTCTTACATTCCTATTAGAATATTTATTAGAACTGTGTTAAATTTACATTCAAATAGGACAGAATTATTATCTGAACAATACTGAGTCTTGTGTTCTTGAATTAATGTGTCATACCATTTCTTTAGACTTTCATAATTTATTTCATAATATATTGTAGCTCTCAGTAAAGAGGTTTTGTACAACTTTTGTTAAATTTATGCATACATGGTTGATATATTTTGATGGCATTATAAATGAAAAGCTTTTATGTGCATATTTTTATGTTTTAGCACTAATATAAAAATATTCATTTCCTTTTTGTAAATTAAGCTTATATTTTATAGCACTGATAAAACCATTTGCTAGTTCTAGTGATTGTTTTATGGATTTTCCTTTGATTATCTGTATCAATAAGTATGTTATCTGCAAACAAGTGGTTTTAATCTTTCTTTTTAAAAATGTATGCCTTTTATATATTTTTCTTATCTTATAGCAAAAACTAAGACCTCCACTGCAGCAAAGAGTAGAAGGATTAAGGAGGTATGTTCTTGCCTTGTTCTAGATGTTAGGAAAACTGCATCTATTGTTTCAAGAAGCCTGCTATTAACTATAGTATTTTTTTTTACATATGTTTTTATTCTAGTAGAGAGAACTTCATTTTAGTGTTTAGTTTACTCAGAAGTTTTACCATGATTTAGTGTTAAATTTTATCAGAATTTTCTGATGAAGTTTCTAGAGTTTAATCTCTTTGTCCAAGGTTTGAATTCTACAGCTTTCTGCCTTGCTCTTTGTACTCACACATTTTCAAAAATGTAACTCTTATCTGTTTTCCTACTGAAGACAGTTGTCAGAATTGTAGGAAAATCAGAAATGGAAGAGGACCTATTATCACTGAAGCTATATATATATATATAAAATATCATAAGAGATTACTATTAACAACTATATACCAATAAGTTAAGGGATCTAAAATAAATAGATTCCTAGAAACATACAATGTACTAAGACTGAATCAAGAAAAAAATTATAAAACAAATGAATAGACCAATAAAAACTAAAGATATTGAATGAATAATAAAAAAATGTACCAACATAGAAAACTCCAGAGCCAGATGTCTTCACTAATAAATTCTGCCAAACATTTGAAGAAACCTTATTCATAGCAACCCTTCTTAAACTCTTCTAAAAAATATAAGAGGGAATGCTTCAAACCTATTTTATAAGGCCAACATAACCCTGATACCAAAAATAAAGAAAGAAAGAAAAGAACACCACAGAAAAGAAAACTATAAGCCAATGTTCCTGATGAACATGGATGTAAACATTCTCAACAAAATATTAACAGACCAAATTCAATAGCACATTAAAAGATCATATACCATGACCAAACGAGATTTATCCATAGGGAAGCAATAATGCTTCAACATAAGTAAAACCAATATAACATACATTAACAGAAAAAAGGATGAAAATTACAAGATCACCTTTACAGATACAGTAAAAACAGTTGGTAGCATTCAAAACCCTTTCATGATAAAAACTGTCACAAATTAGGTATAGAAGGAACTTATCTCGATAAAATAAAGTCCATGTATGAAAAACTTAAAGCAAACATATTTAAGGATAAAAAAATGAAATTTTTTCTTTTACTATCTGGAACAAGGTAAGGATGCTCACTTTCACTACTTCTATTCACATAGCACATCTTCTGTAAATCCCACCCAGAAAGATTAGATTTAAAAAAGGAAAGGGCATCAAAATCAGAAAGCAAGAAGTAAAATTGTATGTTTCAAATGACCTGACCCTAAAGGTAAAACACTATAAAGACTTCACACAAACATAACAATGGAAACTGTTAAAACTAATAAATGAATTCAGTAACATTGTAGGATACGAAATCAAAACAAAAAATCCAGTGCATTTTGTACAGTAACCACAGACTATTTGTAAAGTAAATTAGGAAGACAATTCCATTTACAATAGCATAAAACTAATAACAGAAATAAACTTAGTCAAGGAGTTTAAAAAAGTGTGCATTGAGAATGACAAAGCACTGATAAATGTAGATACAAATAAATGAAAATCCATCCCATGTTCATAAATTGGAAGAAT
Source organism: Oryx dammah (assembly GCF_014754425.2). Classification (NCBI taxonomy): domain Eukaryota; kingdom Metazoa; phylum Chordata; class Mammalia; order Artiodactyla; family Bovidae; genus Oryx; species Oryx dammah. The sequence goes on along the minus strand of NW_024070206.1, from coordinate 44,939,629 downwards.
TCATATTATAAAAAGACCATATTACCCAAAACAATTTATAGATTCAATTTAATTCCTATCAAAATTCCATAGGGAATTCATACAAAAATTAGTGAAAACAATCATAAAATTGATATGAAAATATAAAGGACTCCAGATGGTCAACCCAATCTTGAAAAGGAATAGTAATGCTGAAGCTATCATGCTTCTCGATTTCAAACTACTTTACAAAGCTACAGTAATCAAAACGATAAAGTACTAGCTTAAGAACACACCAGTGGAATAGAATACAGAACATAGAAATAAAGCAACATATGTACAGTCAATATAATCATCAGGGATTTGATTTAGATCATACCTGAATGGTCTAGCAGTTTTCCCCACTTTCTTCAATTTAAGTCTGAATTGGGTAATAAGAAATTCATGATCTGAGCCACAGTCAGCTCCTGGTCTTGTCTTTGTTGACTGTATAGAGCTTCTCCATCTTTGGCTGCAAAGAATATAATCAATCTGATTTCGATGTTGACCATCTGGTGATGTCCATGTGTAGAGTCTTCTCTTGTGTTGTTGGAAGAAGGTGTTTGCTATGACCAGTGCATTTTCTTGGCAAAACTCTATTAGTCTTTGCCCTGCTTCATTCCACATTCTAAGGCCAAATTTGCCTGTTACTCCAGGTGTTTCTTGACTTCCTAGTTTTGCATTCCTGTCCCCTATAATGAAAAGGACATCTTTTTTGGGTGTTAGTTCTAAAAGGTCTTGTAGGTCTTCATAGAACCATTCAACTTCAGCTTCTTCAGCGTTACTGGTAATACAGTGGAAGTGAAAAAATAGATTTAAGGGCCTAGATCTGATAGATAGAGTGCCTGATGAACTATGGAATGAGGTTTGTGACATTGTACAGGACACAGGGATCAAGACCATCTCCATAGAAAACAAATGCAAAAAAGCAAAATGGCTATCTGGAGAGGCCTTACAAATAGCTGTGAAAAGAAGAGAAGTGAAAAGCAAAGGAGACAAGGAAAGATATAAGCATCTGAATGCAGAGTTCCAGAGAATAGCAAGAAGAGATAAGAAAGCCTTCTTCAGCGATCAATGCAAAGAAATAGAGGAAAACAACAGAATGGGAAAGACTAGAGATCTCTTCAAGAAAATTAGAGATACCAAGGGAACATTTCATGCAAAGATGGGCTCGATAAAGGACAGAAATGGTATGGACCTAAACAGAGGCAGAAGATATTAAGAAGAGGTGGCAGGAATACACAGAAGAATTGTACAAAAAAGATCTTCATGACCTAGATAATCACGATGGTTTGATCACTCATCTAGAGCCAGACATTCTGGAATGTGAGGTCACGTGGGCCTTAGAAAGCATCACTTCGAACAAAACCAGTGGAGGTAATGGCATTCCAGTGGAGCGATTTCAAATCCTGAAAGATGATGCTGTGAAAGTGCTGCACTCAATATGCCAGCAAATTTGGAAAACTCATCAGTGGCCACAGGACTGGAAAAGGTCAGTTTTCATTCCAATTCCAAAGAAAGGCAATGCCAAAGAATGCTCAAACTACTGCACAATTGCACTCATCTCACATGCTAGTAAAGTAATGCTCAAAATTCTCTAAGCCAGGCTTCAGCAATATGTGAACCGTGAACTTCCTGATGTTCAAGCTGGTTTTAGAAAAGGCAGAGGAAACAGAGATCAAATTGCCAAGATCTGCGGGATCACACAAAAAGCAAGAGAGTTCCAGTAAAATATCTACTTCTGCTTTATTGACTATGTCAAAGCCTTTGACTGTGTGGATCACAATAAACTGTGGAAAATTCTGAGAGAGATGGGAATACAAGATCACCTGACCTGCCTCTTGAGAAATCTGTATGCAGGTCAGGAAGCAACAGTTAGAACTGGACATGGAACAACAAACTGGTTCCAATAAGAAAAGGAGTATGTCAAGGCTATATATTGTCACCCTGCTTATTTAACTTCTATGCAGAGTACATCATGAGAAACGCTGGACTGGAAGAAACACAAGCTGGAATCAAGATTGCTGGGAGAAATATCAATAACCTCAGATATACAGATGACACCACCCTTATGGCAGAAAGTGAAGAGGAGCTAAAAAGCCTCTAGATGAAAGTGAAAGAGGAAAGTGAAAAAGTTGGCTTAAAGCTCAACATTCAGAAAACAAAGCTCATGGCATCCGGTCCCATCACTTCATGGGAAATAGTTGGGGAAACAGTGGGAACAGTGTCAGACTTTATTTTTTTGGACTCCAAAATCACTGCAGATGGTGACTGCAGCCATGAAATTAAAAGACGCTTACTCCTTGGAAGAAAAGTTATGACCAATCTAGACAGCATATTCAAAAGCAAAGACATTACTTTGCTGACTAATGTCCATCTAGTCAAAGCTATGGTTTTTCCAGTAGTCATGTATGGATGTGAGAGTTGGACTGTGAAGAAGGCTGAGCGCCAAAGAATTGATGCTTTTGAACTGTGGTGTTGGAGAAGACTCTTGAGAGTCCCTTGGACTGCAAGGAGATCCAACCAGTCCATTCTAGAGGAGATCAGCCCTGGGATTTCTTTGGAAAGAATGATGCTTAAGCTGAAACTCCAGTACTTTGGCCACCTCATGCGAAGAGTTGACTCATTGGAAAAGACTCTGATGTTGGGAGGGATTGGGGGCAGGAGAAGAAGGGGATGACAGAGGATGAGATGGCTGGATGACATCACTGACTTGATGGATGTGAATCTGAGTGAACTCCAGGAGTTGATAATGGACAGGGAGGCCTGATATGCTGCGATTCATGAGGTCACAAAGAGTCGGACATGTCTGAGCGACTGAACTGAAATGAACTGCACTGAACTGAACAGTTAATATAGTCAACTGATCCTCAGCAAACATATCATGACAAGATGGTGGGAAATGATCACCTCTTTAATAGTGTTGGGAAAACCACATAGCCACACGAATAAAAAAAGAACTTACATCATCCAATAAAGTTAACTTAAATGAATGAAGGTATTAAGCATGAAACCTGAAACTGCAAACTTTCTAAAAGAAAATATCCGAAAGGCTGTTTTAGAAATTTTTATTTTGGGCTCTGGTGGGTCTCTGTTGTGGTTCATGTGTAGTGCTTGTCATTGTGGTGACTTTGCTTGTTGCAGAGCACAGGCTCTAGGCATGTGGTCTGCAGTAGTTGCAGTATATAGGCTTAGTAGTTGTGGCTCACATGCTCTAGAGCGTGGGCTCAGTGGTTGTCGTGCTCCAGCTTATTGCTCTATGGCATGTGGAATCTTCCCAAGCCAGGGATCAAACTTGCATCCCTTGCATTGCAAGGCAGATTCTTATTCACTGGACCACCAGAGAAGCTCCAGGAAAGCTTTTTGATATTATCCTTTGCAATGATTTTGTGAATAGTATGTCAAAAATACAAAAGCAAAGAAAGCAAAAATAAACAGATATGACTACCTCAAGCTGAAAACAAACAAATAAACAAACTTCTGCATAGTAAAAGAAAAATCAACAATATGAAAACACAACCTACAGAATGTGAGAAAATATTTATCTGAAAAAAGTTTAATGTCTAAAATATATAAAGAATTCATAATATTCAACAGCAGAAAAAAAAAAAAAACCAAGCCAACTGAAAAAATGTACTGATTAAAAAATGGGGCAAGGAATAAACAGATTTCTCAAAGGAACACATACAAATAGTCAGGTTCATGATTTCACTCATTATCTGAGAAATGCAAATCAAATTCACAATGATATACCACCTCCTCGAACCTGTTAGAATGGCTTTTCAAGAAAAATTAAAAATTAAACATTGGCAAATATGTAAGGAAAAATACACCTTACACATTATTGATGGGTTTGTAAATCAATATGTTCATTCTGGAAAACAATATTGAAGCTCCTCAAAATATTAAAAACAGAGCTACCATATGATCCAGCAGTTCTGAGTATAGAGATATGCACATTGTCATGTTCATTGCAACATTATTATTCACAATAACCAGGACATGGAAGCAGATTAAAAAGTTACCAGAAGAATGAATCAAAAATATGGTATTTATATACACTGAAATATTACTCAATCATAAAAAATAAGGAAATCCTGACATTTATGATGACATGGTTAAACCTGGAAGACACTATTCTAAGTAAAGTAAGCCAGACACAGAAAGAAAAATACTGCATGATATTACTTATATAAGGAATTTAAAATAGTTCAACTCAGAAGTAGAGAGCAGAATGGTGACTTCTGGGTAGAGGTGGAAATGAGGAGGTATTAGTAAAAGGCTACAAAATTTCAATTATATGAGGTGAAAAAGAACTAGAAATCTACTGTGCGGCATAATGTCCATAGTTAGCATTGTATAAAGAGTGTGATAAAAAGATAGATCTTATGTTAAAAATTATTATCATCATTATCATCATTAATAAAGGGAGCAGTAGAATATTTTTCAAGATGATGGATTTGTTTATGGCATAGATTGTGATGATGGTTAAACAGATATATACTTATCTCTAAACTCATTAAGTTTTATATATTAAATATGCATTGTATTTTGTATGTGAATAATACCTAAATAAGGTGGTAAAAAAAAATACCTAGGGAGAAAAAGGATGAACTTGGAGATCTAGCATTCCTTAATGACAAAAGATATGAAAAAGGATAAATTTGTCTCCATCTTTGGTACTTGCTTAGTAGATACCAATACTTCCCCACTCTCCATTAACCACATAGAAACTATTGCTGATTTACACATGCAAAATGGCCTTTCTTTTTATTAAGTTATGACAATGATGGTTAGAGCTATGAAATAATATGAAATTAACACTGACACCTAATGTATTTAAATTCTTGATTATGGAAAATAACACTTTCTCTTCAATAATTATTTAACTTACTTCTAACTACAACTGCTAATAACTTCATGCATTTCTGTATTACACTGTATTTTCAAATATTTTATTCCTCTACTTGTATAGAAATAATGTCTTTACCTTCTCCTCTTGCCCCCAGAAACAATCTCATATTTCCCTGGAACTGGACATGATCAGAGCTTCCCTGGTGGCTCAAAAGGTAACGAATCCACCTGCAATGCAGGAGATGTGGGTTTGATCCCTGGGTCAGAAAGATACTTTGAAGTATGAAATTACAGTCCACTCCAGTATTCCACCTGGAGAATTTCATGGGCAGAGGAGCTTGGTGGGCTACAGTCCATGGGGTTGCAAAGAATCAGTACGACTGAGAGACTAACACTCACTTTCTAAATGAGGAGGTTAACCCTCTGCATGATTATTTTTTGGATTATATTTTTCCCAGAATAGAAAAGACTTGTATTTGAATGATTTTCCATTTATCAAAGTTTAGATTCAGTTCTTATTGATATTTACAGCATTGAGATGTTAAAAGTAAATGTCTATTTTTGAGATGCTTAAAATTTTGTCATTCATCATTAGCATATTCCAGGGCAAAATTTATTAAATGGTAGTTGCATTTTAAATTGGTGTATATCTTCTCTATTCTGCATAAGAAGATATTTTAGTTGACATTAGAATGTTTTCCAAATGCTTGAAGTTCTCTTTCTTCCGGTACACATAATAGAATTGTGCTTTTGGCATCATGGATCATTGCGGCCATGTAACTAGCTCTGGCCATTGAGTAATAAAGGCCAAAGAACTCAATTATACACCTGAGACCCTACAGAGCTTCACTATATCATAGAGATAGCAATGTTTCAAATCATGGCTTCTCCATCAGGCTGTTTTTAAGTTGCAATGTCTCTCAGGAGAGCTTCCAATCATCCTGTGGAAGATGAGCAACTAATAAATCATTATACCTGTGTTGTTTTTATCCACTGAGATTTGAGTGCTGTTTCTGTTGTGCAACAATGTGTGCTAAGTCATTTCAGTCATATCCTACTCTTCGTGACTCTATGGACAGTAACATGCCAGGCTCCTCAGTCCATGGGAATTCTCCTGACAAGAATACTGAACTAGGTTGCCATGCCCTTCTCCCAGGGTCTACCTACCACAAGGATGGAACCTGAATCTCCTGTGTCTCCCACATTGGTAGGTGAGTCCTTTGCCTCTAGCACCACCTGGGAAGTCCTTAAAGTCTGATATACTGGAATGGGTAGCCATTCTTTTCTCCAGGGGATATCCCCAACCCAGTTATCAAACCCAGGTCTCTTGCACTGCAGGAGGATTCCTTACTGTCTGAGCCACCAGGTTAAATTTCAGAATTTGCCGTGTCTACACAGACTAATGACATCATTACAAAACTTCAGTCTAGTTATAACATTTAATAATAATAATAAAAACTGTTATATAGACATTACGTTAGAATTTTGAAACAGAGTAATGAACAAAAAATAAGTATGGTCTCTGACCCTAAAGAAATTTCAGTCTCATTGAGGAAATAGGCATTAAATGACATTATATAGTCCTAATTTATGTATCCCTTTATATTTGAGCTGCATTTCAGTTGAATCAGAACAAGGAGAGGACATTAAGTCCACTCATATTTACTTTGTATCGATAGGGGTAGGCCTTGAGTCAGGAAGTTTCATATTCATAGAGAGACAATTCACATGGTATGATATTTAAATAAGTAGACAAAGTTCTACTTCTAGATGATGAGTCTATGTTTAAACTAAAACAGTGATGGTAGCAATTATAGGAAGCCAACTCAGATGCTAAGGAATGAGTCAAATAAACTGGGTTTCTGCACAGGTAGGCATCTCCAGTGGAAAACTATGAGTTTTATTAAAAAATTCAGGTAAGGGCCAACATGGCACAAACTACCATGATCAGAGCTGATGACACATTCAAGGCAGCAAGACTAATTCAGTTCATCATTATTTTTTTAACTATGTTTGCTAATATGCTTTCTGAAATATTGAAAACAATCTGAGCCTCCTACAAGGTGCATCAGAAACTACACCTCAGTAATGATCAGAGACAAAGAACAACATTTCAGAAGCAGAATTCTCCTCAAGACTACTGTACAGAATCACTCTTCACCAAAAGTTTCTGTTCCATATATACATGCATATTGATTGAAAGAGTAAGTTAAAAATTGAAAAGTGGAGTCAAGACTATCCAAAAACCATGAATGGGATTGCTGTTGTTCAGTTGCTAAGTTGTATCTTAAACTCATGTCCATTGAGTCAGTGATGCCATCAAATCATTCAATCTTCTGTTACCCTCTTCTCCTCCTGTTCTCAATCTTTCTCAGCATCAGGATCTTTTCCAATGAATCGGCTGTTCGCATCAGGTGGCCAAAATATTGGAGCTTCAGTTTCAGCATCAGTCCTTCCAATGAGTATTCAGGGTTGACTTTCTCTAGGACTGGCTGGTTTGATCTCCTTTCAGTCCAAGGGACTTTCAAGAGTCTTCTCCAGCACTAAAATTAAAAAGCATCGGGTCTTTGGAACTCAGCCTTCTTCATGATTGAATTCTCACATTCATACGTGACTATGGGAAAAACCATAGATTTGATTATATGGACTTTTGTTGGCAAAATGAAGTCTCCTGTTTTTAATACACTAAGTTTGTCATGGGTTTTCTTCCATGGAGCAAGTATCTTTCAATTTAACGGCTGCAGTCACCATCTCCACAGTGATTTTGGAGCAAGAAAATAAAATTTGTCACTCTTTCCACCTTTTCCCCATCTATTTGCCATGAAATGATGGACTGGATGCCATGATCTTAGTGTTTTGAATGTTGAGTTTTAAGCCATTTTTTTCACTTTCCTCTTTCACAAGATAAAAAAGGCTGTGTTTTCAAATAATTTATTTTGAATAACTGACTTATCATCTGCATATCTCTAGACTCTGATGCTGGGAGGGATTGGGGGCAGGAGGAGAAGGGGATGGCAGAGAATGAGATGGCTGGATGGCATCACTGACTTGATAGACATGAGTCTGAGTGAACTCTGGGAGTTGGTGATGGACAGGGATGCCTGGCATGCTGAGATTCATGGGGTCGCAAAGAGTCGGACATGACTGAGCAAATGAACTGAACTGAACTGAACTGATATGCACAAATTTTAAAGTAATTTCTAAATATTTGTTATCTTATGCATAAATATGAGAAATTCTATCATAAGACCTAAGGAAAAATAAAGGGATATTTTCAGAATCATTGTGAGCAATATTTTTTAAAAAAAGAATAATTTCAGGACAGAACATTAAAACAAGAATTAAGAGCTTACCAAGGTACACTAACAAATTTATCGAAATGAGTTTATTTATGAGGTTGTCAATCTGTTGATCTGGTGAGTGTCTTAGCCATAGCAAATCTTATTTTTAATAAAGATTTGCCATGATTTCTCATAGCTTTATGCATAAGATTTTAGAAATATTGACATATATATATTTAACTTCTTTAAAAGTAGATGAATAATAATTTATAAACAACACTGACTATGTAAGCTGTAGTGGGGTAATTATTAGGATCCAAAAGTCACTTGGACAACATGCTAAATATAAAAGAAGTATATGTGTGGAGAAACACATATGAGTCAGGAAAATCGGTAAATTACTGAAAATCAATTCCAAAGACAGGCAATGCCAAAGAATGTTCAAACTACCACACAACTGCACTCATCTCACATGCTAGTAAAGTCATGCTCAAAATTCTCCAAGCAAGGCTTCAGCAATACATTAACCGTGAACTTCCTGATGTTCAAGCTGGTTTTAGAAAAGGCAGAGGAACCAGAGATAAAATTGCCAACATCCGCTGGATCATGGAAAAAGCAAGACAGTTCCAGAAAAATGTCTATTTTTTGCTTAATTGACTATGCCAAAGCCTTTGACTGTGTGGATCACAATCAACTGTGGAAAATTCTGAGAGATGGGAATACCAGACCACCTAACCTGCCTCTTGAGAAATCTGTATGCAGGTCAGGAAGCAACAGATAGAACTGGACATGGAACAACAGACTGGTTCCAAATAGGAAAAGGAGTATGTCAAGGCTGTATATTGTCACCCTGCTTATTTAACTTCTATGGAGAGTACATCATGAGAAACGCTGGACTGGAAGAAACACAAGCTGGAATCAAGATTGCTGGGAGAAATATCAATCACCTCAGATATACAGATGACACCACCCTTATGGCAGAAAGTGAAGAGGAGCTAAAAAGCCTCTTGATGAAAGTGAAAGAGGAGAGTGAAAAAGTTGGCTTAAAGCTCAACATTCAGAAAACGAAGATCATGGCATTGGTCCCATCACTTCATGGGAAATAGATGGGGAAACAGTGGAAACAGTGTCAGACTTAATTTTTTTGGGCTCCTAAATCACTGCAGATGGTGATTGCAGCCAGTAAATTAAAAGACACTTACTCCTTGGAAGAAAAATTATGATCAACCTAGATAGTATAATCAAAAGCAGAGACATTACTTTGCTGACTAAGATCCATCTAGTCAAGGCTATGGTTTTTCCAGTAGTCATGTATGGATGTGAGAGTTGGACTGTGAAGAAGGCTGAGCAACGAAGAATTGATGCATTTGAACTGTGGTGTTGGAGAAGACTCTTGAGAGTCCGTTGGACTTCAAGGAGATCCAACCAGTCCATTCTGAAGATCAACCCTGGGATTTCTTTGGAAGGAATGATGCTAAAGCTGAAGCTCCAGTACTTTGGCCACCTCATGCGAAGAGTTGACTCCTTGGAAAAGACTGTGATGCTGGGAGGGATTAGCGGCAGGAGGAGAAGGGGCTGACAGAGGATGAGATGGCTGGATGGCATCACCGACTCAATGGACGTGAGTCTGAGTGAACTCCAGGAGATGGTGATGAACAGGGAGGCCTGGCGTGCTGCGATTCATTGGGTCTCAAAGAGTCGGACACGACTGAGTGACTGACCTGAACTGAACTGAAATATCTGGCACACACATCTTTACTAGTCAGTTTACTGTTATGTCTATGTGATTTGAAAGCGTTTAGGAGATAAAAGGATTCCGGAAGTGGCATAGAAACCATTAAAATTGCCCAATTTCTTGATCTTATTTCTAGAGTTTCCATTTCAATAGATCTTGTTAGAGGGGAGAAAAAAATCTTTGGTTTGACCAGTGCTGCAGTTAATTTCTATATGCAGTGATGTTTGGGAACTAGTAAGATCATATATTTCTTTGTTTGTGCTTGCAGAAAAGTAAAATGAGTTGTCAATAGACAGCATTGAAACTATAAACTGAACTGGGAGTCAAGATCATGTCTTTTTCTTGCTGTGTAAGAACTTACACTAAATTATGTTTTTTCTGATCCTCTGTGACTAGTTAGGTAACATATGGGTAGTCAAATTTTATAAGGTTTTATTTAAGGCTCTAGAGGAAGGTCTCCAATCTTACTGTCCAATAATCAGTGGGTTTCAGGAGGAGGTCACATATTATATCTTTATTAGATAAAAGTTTTAGTTATCTGATAACACTTTGGTTATCAGCAGTACTGTGCTGCCTAATGTGAAACGTGGTTTGGCTCCCCTCCCCGCAAAAGCCCAAACCATGTGTGTGTATGTGTGTGTCTGTGTGTACACATACATATTTATCTCATAAATTTTAGAAAATAAAAATAAATAGATGTGTCACATAAATTAGAAATTATAACAAAATATATACTACTTACTGCAGATTCTATATAGGCAATTGATACTCCCTGGATGGTGTTTTGATTTTTACTGCTTTTATATCTGAGGTCCATCTATGACTACAAATGACTAATAAGTACAGTTTGGACAGTTGGTTGATATTCTCTGTGTTTTCAAGTAAAAAGAAATGAATAATGAAGACATGCACAAGCTTCACGTTCAGAGGCGAGGTGAGGTGAAGTCGCTCAGTCGTGTCCAACTCTTTGCGACCCCATGGACTGTAGCCTACCAGGCTCCTCCATCCATGGAATTCTCCAGGCAAGAATACTGGAGTGGGTTGCCATTTCCTTCTCCAGGGGATCTTCCCGACCCAAGGATCGAACCCAGGTCTCCCGCATTGGAGGCAGACGCTTTAACCTCTGAGCCACCAGGGAAGTCCAAGAAATGACATCTAAATTTTTGTATAATAGTTTCAAATGCTGGAAAAATGTTTCCTCAGTTTTTGTGCTATTTTCAATATAAAGGCTATATGGCATGACACGTTATGATTTCAAGCTATGGATATAATGCAACTAAATGTGGGGTTGGGAAGAAATGAGAAGTAGCAGATCATTGTATTGCTTTCCCACTGTCAAGAAGGAATAAACATTTGTTGGCAGTTGTTTAGTTGCTAAGTTGTTTCTGACTCTTTGCAACGCTTTGGACTATGACATGCCAGACTCTCTGTTTTCCACTATCTCGCAGAGTTTGTTCAGATTTGTGTCCATTGAGTTGATGATGCTATCTAACCAACTTATCCTGTCTCCCCTTCTCCTTTTGCTTTCAGTATTTCCCAGTATCAGAATATTTTCCAATTAATTGACTCTTTGCATCAGGCAGTGAAAGTATTGAAGCTTCAGCAACAGTTCTTACAATGGATACTCAGGGTTGATTTCCTTTAGGATTGACTGATTTTCTTGCTGTCCAAGGAACTCTCAAGAGACTTCTCGAGCACCACAATTCAAAAGCATCAATTCTTCAATGCTCAGCCTTATATAACTAAACTCTCACATTCATACATAACTACTGGAAAAACCATAGCTTTGATTATATGAACATTTGTCAGCAAAGTGATATCTCTGCTTTTTAATATGTTGTCTAGGTTTGTCATAATTTTTCCCCCAAGCAGCAAGCATCTTCTAATTTCAAGGTTGCTGTCACCATCTGCAGTGATTTTGAAGCCCAAGAAAATAAAATCTGACACTGTTTCCACTTTTTCTCCATTTATTTTACATGAAGTGATGGGAACAGATGCCATGTTCTCAGTTATTTTTAATGCTGAGTCTCAAGCCAGCTTTTTCACTTTCCTCTTTCACCCTCATCAAGAGGCTCTTTAGTTTCTCTTCACTTTCTCTATTACAGAGGCATCATCTACATTTCTAAGGTTGTTGATATTTCTTCTGGAAATCTTGATTCCAGCTTGTGAGTCACACAGCCTGCCAATTTGCATGATGTACTCTGCCTATAATTTAAGTATACATCCTTGTCATACTCCTTTCTTAATTTTCAACCAGTCCATTGTTCCATGTCCAGGCCTCTTGAGCTGCATACAAATTTCTCAAAAGACAGGTAAGATGGTCTGATATCCCCATCTCTTTAAGAATTTTCCACAGTTTGTTGCCATCCACATTGTCAAAAGCTTTTGCATAGTCAGTGAAGCAGAAGTAGATGTTTTTCTGTGATTCTCTTGCTTTCTTCATGATTCAATGGGCATTGGCAAGTTGATCTCTGATTTCTCTGTATTTTCTAAATCCACCTTGTATTGTCTGGAAGTTGTCAGTTTATACGCTGATGAAGCCTAGCTTGAAGGATATTGAGCATAACCTTACTAGTATGTGAAATGAGTGCAATTGTATGGTAGTTTGAACATTCTTTGACACTGCCCTTCTTTGGGATTGCAATAAAAAGTGACTTTTCCACTGGCCACTGCTGAGTTTTACCAATTTTTTGACATATTGAATGAAGCACTTTAACAGTATCATTTTTTAGGATTTTAATTGGCTGGAATCCTGTCACCTCCACCAGCTTTGCTGGTAGTAATCCTTCTTAAGGCCCATTTGACTTCATACGCCAGGTTATCTGGTTCTGACTGAGTGATGACATTGTTGTTTCTGGGTCATTAAGACCTTTCTTGTATAGTTCTTCTGAATGAACATAACTATTCAAAAAACCATAAACGGTAACATGCAATAAAATGTTTAGGAAGATATGTTGGTGGATATTCTTTATAATTCATTTTTAATGTTTTATTTGTTTTATATTTAAGTGAAGTGAATGTGATTTAATTTTAATACTAACTCTTTTTAATGATTGGCTTTCAATATTCCAGAAAGTTTAAAAATTGATGTTTATGAGCCAGTATGTCCAGTATACCATCAGTTTATTTAACACTTTGGTTGAAAATATAAAGAAATGGGAGCAGACTAATATGAAAAGGGAACCCAACTGTGGGAAATAAATGATGTTCCAATTAAAAGCTACTAACTTTAAGATGATGCAATGCAACTTTGAAAGCAAAATTTCAGCATAAGAATTTATCTTTTAAGGTCCTGTCATATTTCATGTTAAATTGAGGTCACTTGACTAGATATAGGAAATCATATTTCCTTCTGGAAGAATGATTTCACAGCAAGTCATGGAGTCTAAAAAACTATTTGTAAGAAAGCTGGAGATAAACATGATACAAATAATGCATGACAACCGTGACAGGATTAATAGATTGACCACTATTCTTTCTCGCTGCACTGTTTTGTTGTTGAGATCCTATTCCAGTTTAAAATAACTTGTGCTTTTTTTGATATTTAATTAAAGGTGAACTTTACCAACACCATCCATTCCCATGTTTTTCTGCCTTGGCTAACTCTTGATGAAAATGGGTACAGATTATGAGATGGCTTTTGTTGTACTTGCTATGAAATACCAAAAGAATTCCTGAGAGTTTATTGTCTGCAAATATGCTTTTAAAAAGAAGTAGAATATAAAGGAAAGATATATGTTTTTAAAGTTTCCTGTTAGCTATTTGTCTTTACATCAGAAAATTCATTTAGCAACTATCTACATAGTTCAGGAAAGTTCACAATGAAGGTAAACATTTAATCAAGTTATAAAGAATGAATTCCTAAAATATGGAGCACTTTAGGTAGAATACCCATGGAAAAGTTAATGATGTTTTTTGCTACTACAACCAGAAATATTTATTTATTCACTCAAAAGTCTGAGCTGTATATTTTTAGAAACATATGGTGGGCTTTGTGTGCTGTGTGCTCAGTCATGTCTGATGTTTTGTGACCCAATGGAAGGCAGCCTGTTATGTATTTTCCAGGCAAAATTATTGGAGCACATTGACATTTCCTAATCCAGGGGATCTTCCAGACCCAGGAATCAAATACACATTTTTGGTGTCTCCTGTATTGGTAGACAGATTCTTTACCACTGTGCCACGCGGGAAGCCCATTGTGGCCTTTGGAGGTTACTAAAGTTGACCCAGGAGAAGGGGATATCATATTTCCTGCCACAGAAGAATTTGTAATCAAGTTAGCCAACTCAACTGATTCACAAGAAACCACTACAAAGATTTTAAGTTAAAATTTAAGCATATCCTAAATTAAATGCTTAAAGATAAAAATTATGTGATGTGAATGATACAGTTTGAAATATATGGCAGCCTTATAGATCTTCATAAAGAGAGAAAATGTGCATATGAGTGAATGAGTCACTGTGTAAGAATTCATAGGTAAAAATTTATAGGTGGAAAATTAAATCTTAAGACATTCTCTGGGACTTGATATTTTGCCAAACTGTTCTTTGGGATTTTACCAGCTCATTGGAGAAAAATTGAAACAAAGCACATGCACAAAACAGTTAAACAGCAGTAGAAACTGATACCCTTAACTCATATACTAGGAAACAATAATCAGGTGTATATTAGGAAGGGAGGTCATGCTGATCCAGAATCATCTGGAAAGGCCTGGCAGAGAAGTAAGGATTCAGTTCAAACTTACAAGTTGGTTAGTACTTTTCTCTGCTGAGTAGGTCAAATAAATTGCAGGAAAGCTGACCAAGAGAGTCAATAATCTGAACTGAGAATGGGATCTGAGAAGTAGTGATGAGCAACTGAACCAACAGGTCAATACTGGTGATTTAAGAGTCAGCGCTCAGGGGCGCAAAGGACTCTAATGTAGTAGATTCTGGAAACTGAACTAAGAAGTTGGGACTTCATCCTCAAGGGCAACGAGTGGAAAGATTTATTAATTTCTTCTGGAGAAGGTTTCAGGATTAACAATGTCGTGCTAACAATGTCAACATTTTTATTTTTTCAACACTTCCTAGGGTGCTGGTGTTTCTTCTGAACTGACCGAGACATCTGGTGCACTCAGTAGTATTTCCAGTTTCTTTTTCAGCAGTATCTGGTTGGCTAAAACTCTTTATGGCTGTACCGCCACATAGCATTTGCCCAGGTTGAGGACTAGAATGAGTTAAGTTAGATATTTACCTCAAAAAATAAGTTTAAAGGGCACAAAAATGTATTAATCAAGATAAATATTTATTTCAGTGGAATATTTAAAAAATGAAAATCAATGCAAAGTTCCATATAAAAAATATCAAAAAATAAAGACAGAATCAATATTTATAGTAAGTACTTGCATGCCCTCCCTATCTCTCTTGCTCCTGTCAGGATATGAGGACACAAGATAGAAATTGTTACTCCCATGTGGTTGCCGTGAACAGTTGAAACTCAAATAAGTTCACTCACTTGCTTAAAAACCAAAGAACTGCAAACCTAATTAATCCTATGCCAAAGGATTATATTTTCTGCTCCAGCTGACTGGCATGTTCTTTTCTGTATGCTTTCTGAATCGATTTGGGGAAGGGGAAATTCAGAGAGCTCAGAACATTCATGATGCTTACTAACTTAAGCCTAGGAATCTTGTTCTGTTATCATGTTGATTCCATGACACATTCTTCCACCTGAGTTTATCTGTTAGGACTTAAGCCACAGCGGGGGATGTGGTCAGGGAAGCATAGGAACAGGTAAACAAAATCATCTTCAAAGAAGAAAATTAAAGAATTTTTTTACTTAAAAAGAGACTGAGAACAAACTACAGTCTAAAGTAAAGCCTGTAAATCACAGGCTAATCACATGCAAATAATGTATGGCTCTTACACTACCTGCATATGACCCTCAGGGATTAAAACTAGCTGAATCCATTGCCTTTTGGCATAGTCCCTGAATTAGATTTACTAGTAAAACCAACTCAGATAAATTTTTATTTATTATTTAGCCAATGAGGATGGTTCCAAAGCCACTAATTAGCAGTTTTAATCTCTCTAAACCCCCCGTCATATTTGGATCCAGGATTCTCATCCACACCTTGTGTTCCCATCTGCATTTGCTTTGCCACTTGGCCATTCATACTGACCCCATATGCACAATGGTCTCTGCCAGCCCAGAACCTGGTCAGTGGCAATAGGGGGATGGATGCTGGGCCAGAAGATAGCAATGAGGGTTGTAGGCAGTAGCATCAGAGCAGAAGAGGCCAAGGCCTGAAGCCAGAGCTGATATTCAGTCTATTGGGCCTAGGAGTTAGGACTGAAGTGCTAGGTGCACGGCAGGTGGACTGATGAGACGGCCGGGCAGCGGCAGTTTGGAGTTGGCAAGGTTCTGCTCACAGTTTGAGTGCAGAGGTCTTATTAGCATGGCTGAAGTAGTGGCTTAATCCACTGAAGTTGCTTGACAAATGCATTGTCCCACTTTCAAAACTCAAATAAAATCTCAACAGGAAAGCAAGCCTCCTGCATGTGAAAAGGTATTGCTCTTGGACCAGGCACTTTTGCTTCTAGTGAGTGAGAGAAGGAGGGAAAGAGCATTATCCCATCCCACCAGGGCAGCAATAAACCTCTATTTATCTCAGCGAACCAACGCACAAGATGCAAATAGGGGCCTTGCCTATACCACAGATATATTGTGAAAATTAAATGAAATAATGTTCATGACACAGATTTAAAAAGAAAAAAGTCTCATATGTTAGAATTTTTGTAATAACATAGTGCTTGTTTTGAATATGCTAGAATGTGCCCCTTATGTTTCTCCTGAGAATGGATTTAGAAGTAGTTTGACTTACTTTTATCTAGGACCATTTGCATTTTGCCCCCAAATTCTAGGTAAGGTTTGATTTTGTCTATTCTGTAATCTTGTCTTTTGTGTGTTTTCTTGTTTCTGTGCCGCAATTTATGCTCTTTTTTTCTGCTTGAAAAATGTCTTTCCTTATATTTATATGTCAGACTTTTACTGACTTATTCAAGTTCTACCTTAAATTTAATATTCTCTGTGAAAAATTTGTCTCCTTTTCTCTACATGAAACTTTGAAAACACAATCTTTGAATTTTGTTATGCTACAATATGCCTTATCCTTATGATATAGTCATTTATGTCCTTGAATTATTTCTTCTCACAGATTTTAATCTTCCTTTGGGAAAGATCCCTATAAGTCCTAGGGAAGGCTTCTCCTTATAACCCTTCAATAGATTTGTTCAGTATGAAACAGAGATTCACCCTGGACTCTTCTATTCCAAATTTCCTGTGCAAAATATATTCAAGTGTGTCTTCACTGTTCTTAAATAGTGGTAATTTCACTTTTTGTTTTCTTTTTTTGTGAGTGAAGATGGGAATATAATTGGGGTCATTTCTGAAACAGAAATTTTAGTAAACTTTTCCCTGACTATGAGAAAACTGGCAGAAAGAGTCCTGTAGAGGGCTTTCCATGTAACCTTAGGACCCACACTGAAGTGGACAGGCTATAAGATGCAAAAACATATTCATCTGAGTCACTGGTAAGAGAATGTATTCAAATCTCAAAATATAATAAATAGCAGTGATATATGTGACATCCCCTTGCATATTTTTGGTACCCAGTAGGTGTTCAGAACATGCTAAACCCAAGGCAAAAGAAACAAAAATAGCAGACATGACTTTCATTAATGGTGCTAAATAGCGAAACATAAAAATGAAGAATGAAGAACCACCTCATTTGATTACTCCTTCCTATATCAGACCGAGAACACACTCATTCTGAACCCAGAGAGCTGGTGAGATAAGTACGTATGTGCAGAAGCTCATCATGCTTTTTGTTAACAAACTGGTCACATCAGAGTGGATCCTGTCAGCTTGGTTTGGTACCCAAGGGGAAGATATGCTGTCAGAATTCTTTACCATCTTAAGTCTAGTGAGAAGATGGGAGAGTAAAGTTATAACATTAGTTCCATTTATCTTAGGTCAGAAGTTTGGTATTATTCATCTTCAGACTTTGGGCAAGATTATCAATGCCCATTTTCTGATTGTAGCTAATTCAGTTCCAATGAATTCCTAATGAGACAGCTTTCCTGTGTTCTGTGACACTTACAACACATATGGCTATACCACTTAACTACCTTATACCTTAGAACTAGCCTGACATGTGCCCCTTATTGCTTGCCTTCATCTCTGCTTAAGTCTGTTGTCAATGCCTAATTATTAATTACATCAATTTTCATTCTCAAAAGTAACCACTTTTTGATAATAAATGATATAATCATGTCACTTATCAAGTAAGGATCCTGAGCAAATAATCCATGAAGTGTTTTGTTTCCACAGATTTCTATAATTTTAAATAACTGAAGAGCATATACCCGAAATGAGACACAATTAAGTATATGCTATATATTTGAATATCATACTTTATCAACATTATTATATTTCATAGGCAATAAATTCACAAACACCTTTGCAGAGTTAGACTCAACTCACAGGGCTGGTTGATCTACTCCCTCATCCTCTACCAATGTTCTTTGATAGATAAGACTAGACAGAACAACTTTACAGAGTGATATAGAACCTTATTTTGTTCTTTTTTATTTGTTCTTGCCTTTTCTAGGCTAGTAAGAATGGGAAGGCTTTTTCTTCTGCAAGTCTTGTCTTTGAGAGTTCATTGGACTTCAGTCTTCTTGAAGTAATATTTCTCAACAAAATAAAACTTATAACTGCAAGAAATGTAAATTTAGTTTGTGGATAAGAGTGAGAGCATTAAAATAAGAAGGGCTGCCATCGGTAGAGGCAGGTTGACAAATGCTACTGAATGAAGGAGAGATAAATGTTAAAATATGAGAAAAATGAGAGAATGTGTTCAGACTTGCTAGGTCATATCCTTGGCTTTGAATATTTGTCAGATGTTGTGACAGCCTCATGGTATGACTTTTGGAAATAGGCTTTTGTATTTGTTTAAAAAGAAAATTTTATACTTAGTCAATGAACTGGTGGTAGATATATTAAGAAACAGTTAATAAAAAGCAAAGAAATTGAAGGGGATGATAAGGGTGAGTTTGTGAGTACAACCCCCCCAACACCCTATACACACCCTGTAGCATCCTCTTGGGCACGTGTTTGGATGGGCAACAGGTTTTAGTAAGTTGAGAGGAAAACTACAGCTAAGACAAGGATGTATGATGTCTTTAAAATTGCTTTGACTTTAGCCTGTGTCTTTGTCTCTTAGATTGCTCTGTTTAATGATGTTAAGTAATCTCAAGTACACTTTGAAGTTGGGTAAACCACAAAGTTCTTCTTTTGAATAGCTTTGAAGTTAGATTCTGCAAAGCCTTAAACTGAAGTATAATTCAAGAGTCTTGAATGTGGTATATATCTTCAGTCTCTGTGATATGGAAAGTGGTCAGACAGAGGCTGCATATGAAAAGCACAAAGTCAAATAGGCAGTTGAAAAGTTTTCCTGTGGAGATGACCACAGGTTTAATTTATCAGATTAATATATGTCATATTCTATGCATTGCTAAAAATCAAGAGTGAAGTGAAGTGAAGTGAAGTGAAGTCGCTCAGTCATGTTGGACTCTGCGACACCATGGACTGTAGCCCGCCAGGCTTCTCTGTTCACGGGATTCTCCAGGCAAGAATACTGGAGTGGGTTACCATTTCCTTCTGCTTGGGATCTTCCCAACCCAGGGATCGAACCCAAGTCTACTGCATTGCAGGCAGATTGCTTTATCCTCTGAGCCACCAGGGAAGCCCCTGTATTGCTAAAAATCAAAAGTATTATCAATATATTTAAAAATAGGTGTTAATATGGTCTCAATTTCTTGAGGGTTATAAATAAAAATTACAATACACTACCACTTTGGGCAGGATAAAACAAAACCTGAAAGTGAAAAGTAAACTGACAAATGGTAAGCTAAATGGTGAGGATTTAGATGAATGTGACTGTTTATTCAAAATTTCAAGTTTCTAAAAAGCAGGAATTAGAGAACACTGTGTTTGCTTTGTGCCCAGCACCAGCATCACATAAATTCTAGCTCTTCGTATAGGCTTTCCTATAGGGGAAATGCAAGAAGTCACTCACAGAAGCTGTTCATCTTATAGTGGAAACTGCTGCCAACAAGACAAGATTATGGACACTGCTTGGGAAAATCCAAAGAAACAAAAATGAGTTTGTAAGCCAGACTGAATGTACTAAGAGAGAGCACTAGATCTAACAATAATTTGGCATACCCACTAAAAAATAGGTACAGTGAGGAAACACATATAATCATGAAATTTATGAAAGAGGTACTCAAATGCAAATGAGAGTAATGCAAATATAACACAAAGCAGGATATTTAGAGCCATTTGATTGACTAAAATTAATGTCTACATTACCAAATGTTGAAAGATCAGTAGGATCTCTTAATGCTGGTGATAGTAAAAACATATGACGACTTTGAAACACAAATGATATTATTCTGTAAAATTGGGCACTCATAAAAGCTATAAGCCCAATAATCTGAAATTTTTGTTCATGACCTGGGACAAAATGCTCACACATATTCACCAGAACGTATAAAAAAGAATGTTCATAGCAGCACCATCTATAAAAAGAGAAAACCTGTGGAAACACATACACACTCACACACATATGTGTGCAAATTCTCAGGAGAATGTAATAACACAATAGAATAGTATATACTTGTGAAAATGAACTACAGTTGCATGCAACAATTTGAGTGAGACTACTTAATTCAGATACTGACTGAAAAAAATAAGTTTCTGAAAATTATATGTTAAGAAGTTAAGAAAATAGCTAATACTATCAAACACACTCTCTGGGATCTGGCATTTCTCCATTCAGATGTTACTCTTTTGTGTCTTGTGAAAGTTTCTACAGAGAATACATTTTTCATGTGCACTTGCCCTGGGAACAAAGAGTCCAATACTTTTAGAAGGAAGTGGCATTAAGTCAACCCAGAGAAGGCAATGTCTGGCTGAAATAAGGCAAGTGGTCATTTATGAAGGTGTCCAGGCTTGAGAATTGGGAAAGGCCAATGGAAACAAAATTTGAAAAGCCTCCAAGTCAACCATTCCCTCCATTTTTTATTCTCCCAAGAGCTGAACTGAAACATGGCTTTAAGAGGTGAATTTGGATATACTTCAGCAGTCTCTGAATCTTTTCCCGCCAAGATGGGCCAGGCCACTTCCCTATTTTGGTGCTTAACCTAATTTGGAATCCTCTTTTGCAAAATGCCTTTACCACCTGCCTGAGGTGAAAGGAACGAAGCTCATGCCAACTGACAGAAATGTTTTCTGCAAGGCTGAGTTAACAGGGCAACCTTACATTATCTTTTGCTGAATAAGGAGATTATTTTTTCCAACAGAGAAGGATGAGAATGTACTTTTCTTTATTCTCTCAATTGAAACTCAGGTTAAGTGGAGACCAGCCAAAGCAGCAGATTTCACATATTGGGGATGATACTGATGTACTTCTACCTTGAGGAATTCATGGGAAAGGAAAGTATGTTTTCTCATAGATCACTAGAAGACAAAACAATTCCTTCAGTGGCATATCTTCTCTGGATCAAATAATTTCCATGTGCTAACATCCAGGCCATTACTTCCTATTATTTAATAGTAAATAAAACCCCAAAGCTCTTCTGGATAATTGCAAGGATCTTTAGTTTTCTATATTTAAAGCATTTGTGCATGTGTGCTGTCATTTCAGCGATGTCTGACTGTTTGTGACCCTATGGACTGTCACCTGCCAGGCTTCTGTGTCCATGAGATTCTCCAGGTAAAAATACTGGAGTGATTTGTCATGCCTTCTGAAGCATAACCTTCACTCTATCACTAAGTTCAAAATCTCCTCCATCATCTACATCATCTTCCTCCAGGGATCAAATACTTCCAGGGCCTCTCCACTATCTACAGGAAATATTTGAAGTTAACTTGACATTGAAAGTCTTCCACATGCCGGCCCTAGTTTATCTTTACAAACCAAAACCCTGCTTTTGTCATTGAAACAGTTCTGTGCCCTCTCTGTGGCCCATCAGTTCTACTGATGGTTACTCCTTTGCCAACTCTACTGTTTTATCGTGTAGTTCCCCCAACTGACCTGGTGAAGGAAATGGCAAACACTCCAGTATTCTTGCCTGGAGAATTCCCCATAGACAGAGGAGCCTGGCAGGCTACAGTCCATGGAGTCGCAAAGAGTCAGACATGACTGAGCGACTATCACACACTCACTCACTCCTCCAACTGAATATAATAAACTTTTATAAAATCCTATCTACCCTATGTCTTCTCTGTCTTCTCTAAAATCTTTCTAATTACTTCAGCATGTCTCACGCTTCCTCTCTCCACAGCTTTTACATCATTTTTGGCCCCAAGAGAACCCCAAACTATGCATTATTTCATAATACATCTTGACTTATTGTGTGTATCAACTGTGTTCATTTCATTCATTAAATCAACTAGTGTGACTATATTATTACCTTCTCAAGTTAAATTTCTGGGTCGTAGGCTTATTTCTCTCCTCCTACCAAACATCAATGCAATGACCATGTTCATGCTGACATTTGAAAACGATTTTGCATTAATTTAAGCCATCAAGAAAAATAATTAAATGAAAATCATCTCCATTAGCAACACTATAAAATTCACATTGACTGCAAGAAAGATCAATTAGGGGTGCAATTTAAAAAAGAAAATCATTGATGTGCTCAGACTCTGAACAAGTAACACAGAGGATGCCTTAATATATTGAACAGTATCCTCAAAAAATCTGTGTCTACTTAGAACCTCAAAATATGACCTTATTTGTAAATAGAGTCTTTGCAGTTGCAATTAGTTAAGTTAGGGTGAACTCACACTGCGTTAGGATGGGTCCTAAATCCATTGATTGGTGTCTTTGTAAGGAGAGATGGAGACACTCTAAGACACATTCAAGGAGGAAAGCCAAGTGACAATGGAGGCAGAAACTGGAGTAATACAGCCATAAGACAGGGAAGCCAAAGACTGCTGAGAGTCACCAGAAGCTAGGAAGAGGTAAGAAAGGACTTTCTGCTAGAGCTTTCAGAGAGGCCATACCCCTGCTGACATCTCGATTTCAGACTTCTAGCCTCCAGAATTGTGAGAAAATAAGCTTCTATGTTTAAAGTTATCCAGTTCATGGCAGCCCTAGCTGAGTGTTATATTAAGTGTCCTGAATGTGAGTGAGGCATATCTTTCAGAATAGAGATTTTAGCATGAGCTGAAAAGCAGTTCTGTGAGAGAGAATCTGTTTCTACTGAAAGCTTTAAAAATAGAATAACTTCTCATTTTTCTGGGATGGTTTTGATGCGATCCTACTTGAAAGGAGGTGAATGAACCAAGTGACCTTTGAAGATCTTCCTCAATCCTTTGATGCTAGGATTTTATGAACTCTGCTTACTTGATAATCTGGGCCAGCTTTACTTATGCACTTATATTTCCAGAACAGTTCTCCATCTCAAAACTTCTCTTACAGGCAAACAGATTTCTTCATGGCTTCCACTCCTCTCCTTCACCACACATACACTAAAACACAGCCATATGTTTGTTCATGATATATTTGTTCTCACTAATATTTCTTGAAGGATGTCCCTATTAAGAGTCCTCTATGCTGTTTTATTCACTATTTTAGGTGACATTGCTTGATAAAGGTGTTTTTCTTTCTTTCTTTTTTTTTTTTTTCCTTTCAGGTAGTGGGGAATAAACCATGCCAACAGAGTCAATATTGGCAGTCTTAGTTTGAGTTGCTCTAACAAATCACCATAGACTAGGTTGCTATCATAACACACGTATGTCTTACATCTCCAGAGAATGGAAGTCTGTGATCATGGTGCCAGCATGGATGAGTTGTGATGAGAATCAGCTTCCTGGTTTCTAAATAGTTGACAATAGAAAGAGTGGAAGCAAGACCTCATATCTCTTCTTATAAGGGAAGTAATCCCATTCATGAAGGTTCCATCCTCATGACCTCATCAATGTCCAAAGGTCCCATCTCATAAACCATCACATTGGGGTTCAAATTTCAACATATGACTTTTACAAGAATATGCACATTCAGTCCATAACAGTGGCATTTCTGAAAATTTCTGTTTTAGTCATAAATGGGTAATTACAGTGGCTTATAGCAAAAATGTTTCCTGGTCACTTAACCAACATGTCCATCTCAGGTCAATAGGAGAGTCTGATCCACATACTGCTCATTTGAAAATATAGATCAATAGAGCTCCAACATTCAGAACAGTTTGGAAGTTTGCAGGAACTATGAGGATCGTGAGCTAGCTCTAAAGGCTTCCACTTCAATATGAAACATTCATCCTATATCATATTTCACTGACCAGAGAAAGTAACACAACTTTAAAGGGACAGGGAAATGCAGTCCTACTATGTCTTCATAAATGTTGTCTTTTATATACAACGTAAATCATGACCAATATCCCAGACCACAATTCAGATTGTTATTTGACTTTATATCTAACATAAGAAGTACTCAGCTATGGCAACTTCCTAGTTGTAAAGGAATTTATATTTCAGCCAACAATTCTCTCTGATAAAGGAATCACAGATATGGACAAGCATTTAAGCTGAACCTTTAAGAGGAGTAGAAGTCTCAGAGTGAAGACAGGGATACAGAATGTTCTGAGTAGATTAAGCATAAAAATCGAGTCTCAAGGCCAAATTCATGCAAACACTTGAAATGTTTGGAGCCAGGGAGGAGGATATAGGAATTTCATGTGACTAGAATATCAGTAATACTGAGGTAGTTAAAAGAATTCTTCAATTTCCTCATATTCTTATGTTTGCATTTTTTCCTTTTCATTTTTTTATTGGCAGATAATTGCTTTACAATATTGTGTTGGCCTCTGCCATCCATCAACATGAATCAGCCACAGCTGCATTTTTATATAGAGTGCCACATCCTATCCATAAAAGACTGGGATGCTGAGTTTGCATCTAGAATGCCTCTATTAGATCCACTTCTACTTGAAACTGTGTGAAAACTTTTCACCCCAGAAGACATAGACAAAGATGAAACAAGTGAGGCATATATGGTGCAAAATTTAAAGGGATACCCCGACTCAAATGCTGACCTTGTAACTGTGCAAACAAGAGAATACCCTTAAAGGGAATCATCCAGACCAGGGTGCAAATTAAATTTTTTTTTTAAAGTTTGAAATATTTAAAACATAAATAGAAACTCATTATTTCTGAGTTTCTTTTTTATGTAGATAAAAGGAATTTGTCTAGGAGACTCCTAGCCATGGATCCATTTCTTCTGTGTTAGCTTTTCTCCATTTCCATCCACTCCCACCCCTCAAAGCAGATTGTGGGAGTGTGTTGTCTCCTCTATTCTTGTCTGCCCTACCATGTACTCCTACAGTGTATCCTGTCTTCCATATTTCCATTGGCCAGTCCCTGAAGACCTTTGACTCCAGCGAAGGACTGCAGTTTCTATGTGCAATTGTTGCAGTTCTCAACAATGGAGCCTCATTATCTTCTTTTTGTTCCCATAAACCTGCCCATTGGAGGAGGCAATGACACCCCACTTCAGTATTCTTGCCTGGAAAATCCCATGGATGGAGAAGCCTGGTGGGCTGCAGTTATGGGGTCTCACAGAGTCGGACATGACTGAAGCGACTTAGCAACAGCAGCAGCAAACCTGCCCATGAGGCTTTTCTAGTGGTTCAGTGGTAAAGAATCCACCTATCAATGCAGGAGATAAGGGTTTGCTCCTTGGGTCGGGAAGATCCCCTGGAGAAGGAAATGGCAACCCACTCCAGTATTCTTGCCTGGAAAATCTCATGGACAAAGGAAACTGGAGGCTGCAGTCCATGCGGTCACAGAGTCAGACACAACTGAGCAACTAAAACAACAGATCTGCTCATAACTCTGTAAAAATTCCCTTCATTAATTACATTTAAAGCTATAAATTCTGTTTCCTCATAAGACTCTGACTAATGCAGTCTATCTGATTGGAAACTTTCCTCATAACACAGAATTGATGAATTTGTCTATTTTTCCATAGGTAAAAGGTAAGGAAAAGGACAGGTTCCTGCTGTACTTCTCCAACTTGATTCACGCTGATTTGCCTGAGGCAAGTTTCCAGGTAGATCATATTTGTGTCATCAATTATTACAATGTTCTCCTGATCTCAGTGATATGAAGAGGCCCATCTTTCATCTTATCCTTAAAAATACCATACAAACTCAGGATTTAAAATAAGAAAAAAATTAAGAAGCTCCTGCTTTTCTCAGTATCACCCAGAAGTTTCTCATGAGAGAGAGAATGGCTGTTTCCACGGTGATGAGAACTCACCAAAAAGTTTATGAAGGAAACAAATTCCCCTTGGGCAGTAATCAGTGGTCAGACAGTATCTGACAAGCACAGCAGAAATTTAGCTATCGCTCTAGGGCTGTTCTTAGTTCTGGTCAATTCCTTTGCTAACTGGGATATGAAAGGAACCCAACTGAAAATAGTCCAGAGGAAAAAAACAAGCAAGATAATGTATAACAAACTCATTATATCTGGAATGTTTAAGGCTTTTCCCTAGAAGATTTTCTTCTTTTTGCCCTAGAGCACTTGAAACTTGTGAAGATCCATTTAATGTAAAGGCAAAGTAACATAAGTTAAAATAATATTTTGCATAACACTTATTTTAAGTTTAAAGTGTTGCTACAATGAAACTGAAACTATAGTGAACTTAAAACAGCAAAGTAAACTGCAGATGTACCATAAAAATATATAGGCAGCAGCCAACTGATGCAAGCAAATAAGCTTTGCGTTAGCACCTAAATTCTTTGCCTCATTCTGGCGTTCTCATACAGTAGTAACATCTCTTCCTAGACTTTTTCCTCAATAAGAAACAGCAGTCCTACTTCCTGACTAATTAGAATGGTTTATAATTAGAGTCTGGCCTGTAGGAAGGGATTAATCTCTCTAAGAGGTACGGGAGATTCAGCAGCTTCTGTTAGCGAGGGTTTTCATGCCAACTTTCATTATTTATTTATTTTTATTGTGAGTTTCTCTTAATAAGTAGGTTTCATTCCACAGATTTCCTTTTGATATCAGGATTAAAGTAAATTTTTAAATTCTCTCTCCTCTACATAGAAAGCTTTAGGTTTGGAATGGCCATCGAATGCTGCAAGATTAAGAATCTGCTGATTTTCACATCTTCATCCAAAAGCAAGTAATTCTGATTGCTCCTCCGTTCACCCCCAAACCACCACCTCCTGCTTCCCATCTCAGCCTATTCTTCAAGTGCCATGATGGGCAAGAGATTCAGGTAGATGCTGCTGCTGCTGCTGCTGCTGCTGCTTAGTCATTTCATTTGTGTCTATCTCTGTGTGACCCTATGGACTGTAATCCATGACGCTACTTTGTCCATGGGATTCCCCAGGCAAGAATACTGGAGTGGGTTGCTATGCCCACTCCAGAGGATCTTCCCAACCCAGGTATCGAACCTGGGTCTCCTGCATTGCAGGTAGATTCTTTATCACTGAGCCAACAGGGAAGCCCTTGATAAATGCTATGGGGTATGAAAAGAGCCAGACAGAGCCTTTCTAAAAGTTTACAGATCACTGAATACTGTGTTATCAGGTTAAAGTGGACAAGTTATGAACAATTAAGTGATATATGAGCTCTACATACAGTATGAAATATATTTTCAGAAGAAAATTTTCCAATCATGCACCAGCCACCAACTAGATCTATGAATTGGAGAAGTCATTTTCCTCATTAACATAATAAATAATACCATCCCAGTGATTTCTTTCTGGTCTAAAAGTTTGTGGCTCTGTGATTATTTTACACCAAGTATCTTGGAAATGAGGTGGACTCTGGATTCTTACTGGGCAATGTGGCCTTACTCTCCATAAAGAGGGTGAAGTAAAGCAAGTTAGTTTTTTAACATAGAAAGCACATTCTAGCACATGTCTCCTCTCCTGTCACCTTCTGTAGTTGGTAAAGTACAGAAGCAACAATTCTTTTTGAGACCTTTTCTTCATTTTGTATTTTAAAAATAGGGAAGTGACAATTTTAGGTAAATCGTGTATTACTGAAATCGTATGAGGTAGAAACAAAAGGTATAGAGGCTGTGGTTTTTCATATTCCAATTCCCCTGGACTCAATCCCTTCCCCCAGGATGGCAGGGAGAGGATATAAGCTTTCATATCTATCTCTCATGCCCAACCTACAGCAGCAGAAATCATACCTCATGACACAGAGCTTCATTCTGCGGCTGTGATAAGATGTTAACTCAAAACTGAAGTAAGATGGATATGTGTAAAGGGCTTCCCAGGTGACTCAGTAGATAAATAATCCACCTGCAATGCAGGAGACATAGAAGATGTGGGTTTGATCCATGACAACCCACTCTAGTATTCTTGCTGCAGAATCCATGGACAGAGGAGTCCTACAGTCCATAGGGCCACAAAGAATCAGAAACAACTGAAGTGCTTCACATACACACAGAGATGTGAAATGAGGATAGCAGAGGATGGACAGTCAGATTTCAAAACAATGAACTCCTGACAATTTTTCCTATATCCTGACAATTTTTATTAATGTCCTTTCTCTTCTTCTATTGTGTATTCTTACATATTTTATTCATGCTTAAATTTTCAGTATAAATTCTTCCTTTTCAAAGTAATTTAGGGAGTTCACTGGGACATCATACTCCTGGCTCTAAAGCAGGCAGTCGTGGTCTTCTCCCACGTGAAAAGTGGTTAAAAAGCATACACTCTTTGATAAAACCTCCTGGCCTCACACCCTAGCATGCCTGTTCGCTAGTTGTGTGACCTTAGATAAGCTGTTGCTATTCAGTAGTTCAGTCATGTCCAACTCTGAGACCACATGGACTGCAGCACATCAGGCTTCCCTGTCCTTCAACTCCTGGAACTTGCTCAATTTCATGTTCATTGAGTCCATGATGCTGACAGACTATGTTTCAGTTTCTCTATTTGTAAAGTGGGACAATCATACATCTGCCTCATAAGATTGTGGTGAAAATTGATGCATCATTGGTACTTATAACTCATGCCAAATAGCACTGGGAACTTAATAAGCATTAAACATTCAGTGATGTCAGCTGTTTATATCTGACATTAATATTCCAAGGTGAAGGTCATTTTACATAGTTTGACTATAAGCTCCTTGAAATTCATTTTTATGTCCATCTTCCTGGCACTGGTAGAGCATCCTGCAGATCAGATACTAAACAAGTATTATCCAACCGGTGCTTAGCAGGGGTGATTCATACCAACAGGATTTAAGAAGTGGCCAAAGGAGGTAACTTTTTACATTTTTTGAAAAAGAAACAATACATTTGTGGAGGTGACAGGACAAAGGAACTTAGGTTTGGGTGTTTTGTGAGAAATTGAAGCAAATTTGGGCCTTGGGTAATAAATTAGTAATGCAACATGATTTCTTTTTATAGGTTTTTCATTTCTGAATTCTGAATAATAATGTTGTTGTTCTACCTCCTTGTGCAGGGAGTGTACCCTTCACATGGGAGATTTATTTCCTGTGTTTAGGGAGACAGTGAGGAGAGTTAAAATGTCCCTCTTGTATTAACTATTTCTTAAGTATCTTTCATTCAAAATAATCAACATTACATTGAGGTATATATTGGGGCAGCATGTCTTGTGATCCAATAATATAATGAATGGGGCCAGAATCAGATAGTTTAGAAGAGTATGATATAGAAAATTTATACCTTTCTATTATAGCACAAGTTATGTTTTGTTGTTGTTCCTACAATCTCATCTTTTGTTTAAAAATAATCTCAAATAATTCCCTTGATTACAAAATAAGACTGGTCTCTTTAGATTTGGCCTGGTTATTGACTTAGGGCTTCCCTGGTGGCTCAGAGGTTAAAGTGTCTGCCTCCAATGCGGGATATGTGGGTTCGATCCCTGGGTCAGGAAGATCTCCTGGAGAAGGAAATGGCAACCCACTCCAGTATTCTTGCCTGGAGAATCCCAAGGTTGGAGGAGCCTGGTAGGCTACAGTCCATGGGGTTGCAAAGAGTCGGACACGACTGAGCAACCTCATCTCATTGACTTAGGTACATCAAAATTATTACTTCAACACTTAGACTTCTTTACATTTGCTCTGCTAGAAGTTTTCATGAAGGATCTCAGACTGGATTTATTTATTGAAGCATAATTGCCTCCCAGTGTTGTGTTAGTTGTTTCAGGTATTTAGCAAAGTGATTCAGTTGTGTGTGTGTGTGTGTGTGTGTGTGTGTGCATATATATATTTTTTCAGATTCTTTTCCATTATAAGTTATTATAAGATATAAAATATAGTTCCCTGAGCTATACAGTAAGTTCTTGTTATCTATTTTATACATAGCAATGTGTATCTATTAACCCTGAACTCCTAATTTACCCCTCCTCCCCTTTCCCCTTTGGTAACTATAATTTTGTTTTCTATGTCTGTGTGTCACAGTGCATTTGTAAAGTGATCCCCAAACATTTTGGCATCAGGGACTGGAATTGTGGAAGACAATTTTTCCAGATTGAGTTGGAGGGAATAATTTCAGATGATTCAAGCTCATTGCATTTATTGTGCATTTTATTTCTATTATTACATCAGCTCCACCTCAGATCATCAGGCATTAGATCCCAGAGGATGGAGACCCCCAATCTGGTGTACCTATAAATTAGGTAAATGCAATACTTTTCAAGGTCCCATTATATTCTAGGCTTCCTTGGCCTGCCCAAAAGTGACCTCCTATACTCAATTTTAAGGCTGAGAACTCTAAAAAGCAATATCAAGCCACTTTTCCCAAGAGAGATTCATAAACGTTGATCCTATAGTCAAATATAATTACTTGAGTGGTCAGTGAGAGCTAATTAAATGAGAAACACTTTAAAATATAACATTCTAGACAAAGACTTGGCCATATAACTAACATCTCTAATTACATCATGGAAAAGCATGGTAAAGTCTTTACTGAATCTATGCAAATAATTGTACTGTATGAGTAATCAGTAAGAAGTCCAAAGAAACCAGGTATGGAGTCAAAGGAAAAAAAATATTCCTTCCTAATATCTTAAGGTAAAGTAGCACCAGAACTCTAACAAATAGAAACATGTCTGAAAGAGTTAGAGCATTAACCACTTCTAGGTACATCCCATAGAGGGTATAGTTTCCTTATGTTAAAACAATATACCTTTAAAAATTTAATCTAGGGAAAAAAGAGACATCTCTTTAGATTTGACAACTCTCATAAAAATTAATATTAACATATCAAATAAATCTAATTATTTTTGACACTTGCCTTTTATAAGTTTTAACAAATCTTTGTGATTTTTAGAAAACCTCAGGGAATTTTTTGGTGCAAAAAATGTCATGACAGTTTTACTTTATTTCAATTTACATTAGTATTCAATTTGGGGAATGTGAAAAAACAGAGTTGTCATGAGATTTGAACATTTAAGATAGAAATAATATTTGTTTACTCATTTGAGAATGATAATAAAATATTTAAAAATAAACATAAAAAGTTACACAATTGGAAAGAACTTTAGCTCTTTCATTAGTAAAAAGCTTTTGTTGTTGTTGTTGTTTTAAACAATTAAGGTCCAAACAAATTGAATGCAAAGCACAAAATATTCTGATAAATTACAAAATCTGTACACAGATCGAAATAACACAGGCCAAGGCAAGACACAGCAAATCAAAGAACACAAGCCCATCAAATCTAAACATACTTTACTAAGATTTTATCATATGTCATAGCTTTTTCACACTCATTATTTGCATACACTGTTATCCAAAGTAAATAAAGTTCCCTTTCTATGAACCTTCTACAAATTACTATATACATTCAGATTTTTGTCCATCTTCATCCTACTTCTTATTGTGGAACAATCACATTACTCTGGAACAAACCTATTGTTACTTAAAAAAAAAACACATTTTGTCACTTTACATATAACATTGTCTGTTTCTGTCACTATTAATCCTAGCCCACTCCCAGTTACTTATAGTAACTAGATCTTTTTACTAAATTAACTTCTATTTCACTGAAAAAAACTGGAGGTAGATGATTATAAACTGTCAGACAGCAGCAATTTACAGTGGAGTAGCAGAGACCGCCCTATACCACCTCCCTCGCCCCCCGACACACAGAACATAGCTTCCTGAAGGCACATGCATCCCTTAGAAAGCAACTATTCAAAGTGGCAACAAAATACACAGCCATCAACAGATCCAAAGATCTGTTGAGCATCTATCTAGGTAACATAAAAATAAACAAAAGCACATAAACTTAAACTCATGTTTAGTAATCAATGTTTCAGTTCTCTGTCTTACCCAGAAATGATCCACACATCTAGTGAATGTGCACTAATTAACTTAATCTAGTATCAGTCCAAGGATTTAAGTCACCCAAAGATCTTGGAAAATTTCTTCAAGCTGACAATTACTGTTGAAATAAAATTAATATGAAGAGAGATTCAAAATACAGATTTGCATTTTTCATAATGTCGAACATTAAGTAGAAGTAACGCTAGCTTATTTGATGAGTTAATTGTATTTCTTCAAGTAAAGGCATACACACAAAAAAGAAAAATGTACACTTGCATTATGTTTAACACTGATAAATCAAGGGAACATAGAGTTGTTTTCATTTAAACAAAAATATTTAAGTAGTCTCATTTTCCAGACTTATCTAAATTATATTCTCTTGAATTCTTAAAATATTTCTAAACTGTTTTTTTTTGTAAAAATACATTTTTCCCATTAAAGTACAATTTCCCTATTTTCTGGAAATATTAAGAATATTCAATTTATATAAGTGCTTATTTATCTCTATAAGCCAAGCAGAAACAACTTCCTTTAAAATACTTTATAGTCTAATTTATCAGCATCATCTAGAAGTAGCAAAACATTACAAATTTATACAATCAGAGGTAAGGACCTATCTGAAGAGAATTGTAGACAATGGAGCACATAGACAAATATAGAGAGCTTCAATTCTAAAATCATCTAAGGACCAAGAATAAATAAAGAACCATAAAATCTTACTGGTCTACCATAGAACTGACCCCCTTCCCAGCAAGAAAAAAAAAAAAAAAAGTATAGTCAATTGTAGCTCAAAATAGACAAACAGAAAAGATTTATAAATGAGATTTCCTAT
This sequence comes from Oryx dammah, assembly GCF_014754425.2. Taxonomy (NCBI): domain Eukaryota; kingdom Metazoa; phylum Chordata; class Mammalia; order Artiodactyla; family Bovidae; genus Oryx; species Oryx dammah. Next base: position 44,906,556 of record NW_024070206.1, on the reverse strand, counting down.
CATCTCTCATCTATAGTCGATTGTAGCTCAAAATAGACAAACAGAAAAGATTTACAAATGAGATTTCCTATCATCTCTCATCTATCATTTCTCATCAAGAAATTGCCAAATGGTCAGACCATGAAATTCAACTCCTAATTACAAAGATTTGTAAACTGGAATCTCTATTGTCTCTTATCCAACAGATAATATATTTCTGAAATAAATGAACTTTGTACAGAGATCATCAAACAATCAGACTATAAAACAAACAAAAACAACAACAAAATTCCCAAATATAGCTGCCAGTATTGGGGAATAACTTATTTCCAAAAATTAAAAAAAAAAAAGAAAATTAAAACCACTAATTTAATGAGTAATATTAACATTAGAGAAAGAGAAAGTTATCACCAAAGTTCTATTACCTCTTTAGAGTCAACCTGAGAGCTAAGAAAAAGTGTATCTGAATATAAACTACCCTCCAGTTGCCCTCTTCTGGTGAAGATTACCTGGCCACAGTAGGTGAATCCATTATGCACCTCAGTGGAAGATCTTTGAAACTGTAAAAGTTTTCTGAGGAAGATAAAATCATGACTCTTACAGATATAAATATAAAAAGGAAACAGTATTAAAGATTTGGTATTTCTCCTGAGAGAGTCAGGTAGATATTATTACTGTTCAAAGAAAAAACAAATCTCACAAACTTCTAAGGAATAGCCAAGAGAAGGATTTCCGCCCCCCACCCCCCACAATGGGGAAGCAAGTCAATGGAAACTCTACTGGAAAATTTGTCATTGTTCAATTGTAGGAAGTTGGGTCCGACTTTTTGCTACCCCATGGACTACAGCAGGCCAGGCTTCTCTGTCCACCACTATCTCCCAGAGTTTGCTCAGATTCACGTCCATTGAGTTGATGGTGCCATCCAACCATGTCATACTCACTTAACTCCTTCTTCTTTTGCCTTTGATCTTTCCCAGCATCAGAGGCTTTTCCAACAAGCTGACTCTTCACATCAAAGGACCAAAGTATTGGTGCTTCAGCTTCAGCATCACTCTTCCAATAAGTATTCAGGGTTGATTTCCTTTAGGACTGACTGGTTTGATCTCCTTCAAGTTCAGGGCACTCTTTAGAGTCTTCTCCAGCAACACAATTTGAAAGCATCAATTCTTCAATGCTCAGCCTTCGGTATGGTCCAACTCTCACATCCATACATGATTACTGGAAAAACCATAGCTTTGACTAGATGGACATTTGTCAGGAAAGTAATGTCTCTGCTTTTCAATATGCTGTCTAGGTTGGTCAAAACTTTCTTTCCGAAGAGTAAGCTTCTTTCCATTTCATACTACTGAAAAAAAGAGTTTGCGTATTTAGCAGTTATCTACATTTACAAAAAGATATAAAATATTAATAACAAACAGGGCTAACATCTGAGAGATCAGAGGGGCATGCTGTAACCAATCATAAGTTTGCACTGAAGTGTAAGCTTACAGGTATTATTGTATTAGATACTCAGCTACTCAGCCAGGTCTGAGGAATAGTCACTGTTATTTCCATTTTATAGGTGGTAAAATAGAGTTAAAGGGCTTCCCTTGTGGCTCAACTGGTAAAGAATCCAGCTGCAGTGCAGGAGACCTGGGTTTGACTTCTGGGATGGGAAGATCCCCTGGAGTGTGAAAGGCTACCCACTCCAGCATTCTGGCCTGGAAAATTCCATGGACTGTATAGTCCATGGGGGTCTCAAAAAGTCGGACATGACTGAGCGACTTTCACTCACTCACTCAGAATAGAGTAAATAAGGCAAGAATTCATAAGTATTAGAAAAGCAATTTACATTCAGGTGTTCAAACACAAGGATTAATGATTTTCTTTTCATCTGCACTAGACATATGTCTGTACTAAGCACTTTGGAGGACATAAGAGAAGTGAAAACTCCCAACTGATGAACTTTGTAAGTGTAAATAATCCAAGTCATACAAATGTGCAAGAGGTGATACAAATAATTATCAATTAGTGTTAAAGGGCTCAGAGAATGATATGATCACTTAAAAGCTAAATGCACATTTAATTTATTTAATTCACTTAATTTCATAACAGAAATAGAAAACCAGCACAATGTGTTTGTGTATACATGTGTATACAGTATGTGTTACATTTCAGTTTGTGTATACAGTGTGTACAGTTCAGTTCAGTTGCTCAGTCGTGTCTGATTCTTTGCGACCCCATGAATCACAGCATGCCAGGCCTCCCTGTCCATTACCGTCTCCTGGAGTGCACTCAGACTCACGTCCATCAAGTCCGTGATGCCATCCAGCCATCTCATCCTCTGTTGTCCCCTTCTCCTCCTGCACCCAATCCCTCCTGGCATCAGAGTCTTTTCCAATGAGTCAACTCTTCGCATGAGGTGGCCAAAGTACTGGAGTTTCAGCTTTAGCATTATTCCTTCCAAAGAAATCCCAGGGCTAACCTCTTTCAGAATGGACTGGTTGGATCTCCTTGCAGTCCAAGGGTCTCTCAAGAGTCTTCTCCAACACACACAGTTCAAAAGCATCAATTCTTCGGCGCTCAGCTTTCTTCACAGTCCAACTCTCACATCCATACATGACTACTGGAGAAACCATAGCCTTGACTAGACAGACCTTTGTTGGCAAAGTAATGTTTCTGCTTTTTAAGATGTTACCTAGGTTGGCCATAACTTTCCTTCCAAGGAGTAAGCGTCTTTTAATTTCATGGCTGCAGTCACCATCTGCAGTGATTTTGGAGTCCAAAAAAATAAAGTCTGACACTTTTTCCACTGTTTCTCCATTTCCCATGAAGTGATGGGAGTGGATACCATGATCTTCATTTTCTGAAGGTTGAGCTTTAATACAACTTTTTCACTCCCCACTTTCACTTTCATCAAGAGGCTTTTTAGCACCTCTTCACTTTCTGCCATAAGGGTGGTGTCATCTGCATATCTGAGTTTATTGATATTTCTCCCAACAATCTTGATTCTAGCTTGTGCTTCTTCCAGCCCAGCGTTTCTCATGATGTACTCTGCATAGAAGTTAAATAAGCAGGGTGACAATATACAGCCTTGATGTACTCCTTTTCCTATTTGGAACCAGTCTGTTGTTCCATGTCCAATTCTAATTCTTGCTTCCTGACTTGCATATAGGTTTCTCAACAGGCAGGTCAGATGCTCTGGTATTCCAATCTCTTGAAGAATTTTCCACAGTTTCTTGTGATCCATTGTACAGGAGATAGGGATCAAGACCATCTCCATGGAAAAGAAATGCAAAAAAGCAAAATGGCTGCCTGGGAGGCCTTACAAATAGCCGTGAAAAGAAGAGAGGCAAAAAGCAAAGGAGAAAAGGAAAGATATAAGCATCTGAATGCAGAGTTCCAAAGAATACCAAGAAGAGATAAGAAAGCCTTCTTCGGTGATCAATGCAAAGAAGTAGAGGAAAAGAACAGAATGGGAAAGACTAGAGATTTCGTCAAGAAAATTAGAGATACCAAGGGAACATTTCATGCAAAGATGGGCTCGATAAAGGACAGAAATGGTCTGGACCTAACAGAACCAGAAGATACTAAGAAGAAGTGGCAAGAATACATGGAAGAACTGTACAAAGAAGATCTTCATGACCCAGATAATCATGATGATGTGATCACTCATCTAGAGCCAGACATCTTGGAATGTGAAGTCAAGTGGGCATTAGAAACCATCACTACGAACAAAGCTAGTGGAGGTGATGGAATTTCAGTTGAGCTGTTTCAAATCCTGAAAGATGCTGTGAAAGTGCTGCACTCAATATGCCAGCATATTTGGAAAACTCAGCAGTGGCCACAGGACTGGAAAAGGTCAGTTTTCATTCCAATTCCAAAGAAAGGCAATGCAAAAGAATTCTCAAACTACCGCACAATTGAACTCATCTCACATGCTAGTAAAGTAATGTTCAAAATTCTCCAAGCAAGGCTTCAGCAATATGTGAACTGTGAACTTCCTGATGTTCAAGCTGGTTTTAGAAAAGGCAGAGGAACCAGAGATCAAATTGCCAACATCCAATGGATCATGGAAAAAGCAAGAGAGTTCCAGAAAAACATCTATTTTTGCTTTATTGACTATGCCAAAGCCTTTGACTGTGTGGATCACAATAAACTGTGGAAAATTCTGAAAGAGATGTGAATACCAGACCACCTAACTTGCCTCTTGAGAAATCTATATGCAGGTCAGGAAGCAACAGTTAGAACTGGCCATGGAACAACAGACTGGTTCCAAATAGGAAGAGGAGTACGTCAAGGATGTATATTGTCACCTTGCTTATTTAACTTCTATGCAGAGTACATCATGAGAAACGCTAGACTGGAAGAAACACAAGCTGGAATCAAGATTGCCAGGAGAAATATCAATCACCTCAGATATGCAGATGACACCACCCTTATGGCAGAAAGTGAAGAGGAGCTAAAAAGCCTCTTGATGAAAGTGAAAGAGGAGAGTGAAAAAGTTGTCTTAAAGCTCAACATTCAGAAAACGAAGATCATGGCATTGGTCCCATCACTTCATGGGAAATAGATGGGGAAACCTTGGAAACAGTGTCAGACTTTATTTTTGGGGGCTCCAAAATCACTGCAGATGGAGACTGCAGCCATGAAATTAAAAGACGCTTACTCCTTGGAAGAAAAGTTATGATCAACCTAGATAGCATATTCAAAAGTAGAGACATTACTTTGCCGACTAAGGTCCGTCTCGTCAAGGCTATGGTTTTTCCTGTGGTCATGTATGGATGTGAGAGTTGGACTGTGAAGAAGGCTGAGCACCGAAGAATTGATGCTTTTGAACTGTGTTGTTGGAGAAGACTCTTGAGAGTCCCTTGGACTGCAAGGAGATCCAACCTGCCCATTCTGAAGGAGATCAACCCTGGGATTTCTTTGGAAAGAATGATGCTAAAGCTGAAGCTCCAGTACTTTGGCCACCTCATGCGAAGATTTGACTCCTTGGAAAAGACTCTGATCCTGGGAGGGATTGGGGGCAGGAGGAGAAGGGGACGACCGAGGATGAGATGGCTGGATGGCATCACGGACTCAATGGACATGAGTCTGAGTGAACTCCGGGAGTTGGTGATGGACAGGGAGGCCTGGTGGGCTGCTATTCATGGGGTCGCAAGAGTCAGACACGACTGAGTGACTGAACTGAACTGAACTGATTGTGATCCACACAGTTAAAGGCTTTGGCATAATCAATAAGGCAGAAATAGATGTTTTTCTGGAACTCTCTTGCTTTTCCCATGATCCAGCAGATGTTGGCAATTTGATCTCCGGTTCCTCGGCCTTTTCTTTCTTTCTTTCTTTCTTTTCTTTATTTTTTTACTTTACAATACTATATTGGTTTTGCCATACATTGACATGAATCTACCACAGGTGTACATGAGTTCCCAACCCTGAACCACCCTCCTCATATCATCTCTCTGGATCATCCCAGTGTACCAGCCCTGTATCAAACCTAGACTAGCAATTCATTTCTTACATGATAGTATACATGTTTCAGTGTCATTCTCCCAAATCATCCCACCCTCTCCCTCTCTCACAGAGTCCAAGAGTCTGTTCTTTACATCTGTGTCTCTTTTGCTGTCTCGCATACAGGGTTATCATTACCATCTTTCTAAATTCCATATATATGTGTTAGTATACTGTATTGGTGTATTTCTTTCTGGCTTACTTTACTCTGTATAATCAGCTCCAGTTTCATCCACCTCATTAGAACTGATTCAAATGTATTCTTTTTAATGGATGAGTAATACTCCATTGTGTATATGTATTAAACATCTGGAAGTTCACTGTTCGCGTATTGCTGAAGCCTGGCTTGGAGAATTTTGAGCATTACTTTACTAGCATATGTGATATGTGCAATTATGCAGTAGTTTGAACATTCTTTGGCATTGCCTTTCTTTGGGATTGGAATGAAAACTGACCTTTTCCAGTCCTGTGGCCACTGATGAGTTTTCTAAATTTGCCGGCATATTGAATGCAGTACTTTCACAGCATCATCTTTCAGGATTTGAAATAGCTCAACTGGAATTCCATCACCTCCACTAGTTCAGAGTGATGGTTTCTAATGCCCACTTGACTTCACATTCCAGAATGTCTGGCTCTAGATGAGTGATCACACCATCATGATTATCTTGGTCATGAAGATCTTTTTTGTGCAGTTCTTCTCAGTATTCTTGCCACCTCTTCTTAATATCTTCTGCTTCTGTTAGGTCCAGACCATTTCTGTCCTTTATCGAGCCCATCTTTGCACGAGTTCCCTTGGTATCTCTAATTTTCCTGAAGAGCTCTCTAGTCTTTCCCATTCTGTTCTTTTCCTCTATTTCTTTGCATTGATCACTGAGAAATGATTATATATATATATATATATATATATATATATATATATATGAACTTATTTTCAACATTAATCCTAATTTTTGATTTTGGCCCTAGCATTTGTCTAGTCAACTAAGAGGAGTACTAGACTGCAAGTCCCCCTAGAAATATGGCTTCATGTTTAGTTATTTCCATGATCAACAGCAATTTCCTGTGTATAACTCAAGCATCTTCAGTTTTCCCTAATTCATTTGCTTCTATACTAGGTCACACAGTCATAGGGGATGGTTGAGTGAGAGGTCATTGAAATTGGCATCAACCAGGAAGCAATCCTTGAAGAGGAAGAAACTATAATCTGGAGAAAGATGTTAAAACAGATTGTGCTGTATGGTAAGGTCAACTTGAATTGTTGATAAGCTAACCCTGTTTCTAGTTGTCCTTCTGTAAAAATGAAATCTGTTTCTTTGTTCTATAAGCAATACTGTTTTCCATGCTTCTTTTAGATTTTTGTGTTTTTTTTTTTGTTTGTTTTTCTTTTTTTAAATTAATTAATTTATTTTTTATTTTACTTTACAATTCTGTATTGGTTTTGCCATATATTGACATGAATCCACCACAGGTGTACATGCGTTCCTATTCAGGTGTTCAGAGGTTATTTTCACAAAGATGGAAAATAAAGGAAGTAAACTGAAATAGAAGTATAAATTACATTTAAAGAAGCCTCAAATTAGAAAAGGCATAAACTTGTGGTGAGAGTGAGTGAGAAGATGATCCAGAAAAAAAATAAGGTGAACTTGTCCAACATCAAGTCAGGTATTACACATTGGGAATGGTACTGGGTTTCTCTCTTTACATTTCTCACCTCTAATTCTCTTGTCTCCCTTTCACTGTCTGCAGATTTTCTTTTATGTATTCAGTATAGCTACTTATATGCAGAGTACATCATGAAAAACACTGGGCTGGAAAAAGCACAAGCTGGAATCAAGACAGCCGGGAGAAATATCAATAAACTCAGATATGCAGATGACACCACCCTTATGGCAGAAAGTGAAGAGGAACTAAAAAGCCTCTTGATGAAAGTGAAAGAGGAGAGTGAAAAAGTTGACTTAAAGCTCAACATTCAGAAAACAAAGATCATGGCATCTGGTCCCATCACTTCATGGGAAATAGATGGGGAAACAGGAGAAACAGCGTCAGACTTTATTTTTTTAAGGCTCCAAAATCACTGCAGATGTTGACTGCAGCCATGAAATTAAAGACACTTACTCCTTGGAAGAAAAGTTATGACCAACCTAGATAGCATATTCAAAAGCAGAGACATTACTTTGCCGACTAAGATCTGTCTAGTCAAGGCTATGGTTTTTCCAGTGGTGATGTATGGATGTGAGGGTTGGACTGTGAAGAAAGCTGAGCGCCGAAGAATTGATGCTTTTGAACTGTGGTGTTGGAGAAGACTCTTGAGAGTCCCTTGGACTGCAAGGAGATCCAACCAGTCCATTCTAAAGGAGATCGGTCCTGGGTGTTCTTTGGAAGGAATAATGCTAAAGCTGAAACTCCAGTACTTTGGCCACCTCATGAGAAGAGTTGACGCATTGGAAAAGTCTGTGATACTGGGAGGGATTAGGGGCAGGAGGAGAAGGGGACGACAGAGGATGAGATGGCTGGATTCCATCACTGACCTGATGGATGTGAGTTTGAGAGAACTCTGGGAGTTGGTGATGGACAGGGAGGCCTGGTGTGCTGTGATTCATGGGGTCACAAAGTCAGACACGACTGAGTGACTGAACTGAACTGAACTGAACTGAACCTTTACATAGGGGGGCTAAATGCTTTCTTGTTTCTAGTTTAGAAAAAAACAATTGTGAAGTTCACTTCACAGTTGAAGCGATCAATTGTTTAGATCATGAATATCCCTCTGCATCATCCATCATCATAATGGTCAATTCTAGAGTTGGTAGCTGGGCAAATCTCATCCAAACTTTCAGTACAAAAAAATGGAATGAGGACGTCTTTCTATAGAAACTATTAGTCTTCATGGAACTATTGCCCCTCATGGATCACTGCCTTGTTGTGGCAAAAGGTCTATGAGCCATGTTGTGAAGGGCCACCCAAGATAGACAGGTCATAGTGCAAAGTTCTGACATAATGTTGCCCACTGGAAGAGGAAATGGCAAGCCACTCCAGTATTCATGGTGTCAGAAACACATGAACAGTATAAAAAGGCAAAAAGATATGACACTGAAAGATGAGCCCCCCTGGTTGGAAGTTGTCCAATATGCTACTAGGGAAGAGTGGATTACTAACAGCCCCAAGAATGAAGCAGCTGGGCCAAAGCATAAACAGCACTCAGTTGTGGGTGTGTCTAGTTGTAAAAGTTAAATCAGATGATGTAAAGGAATTGATAGGAACCTGGAATGTTAGGTCCATGAATCAAGGTAAATTAGACCTGCTCAAGGGATTCCCTGGTGGCTCAGAGGGTAAAGAGTCTGCCTACAATGCAAGAGACCTGAGTTTGATCCCTGGGCTGGGAAGATCCCCTGGAGAAGAAAGTGCCAAATCACTTCAGTATTCTTGCCTGGAAAAATCCCATGGATGGAGGAGTCTGGTGGGGTACAGTATTCTTGCCTGGAAAATCCCGTGGATGGAGGAGGAACCTGGTGGGCTACAGTCCATAGGGTTCAAAAATTCTGACATGGCATTACTGAGTGACTTTACTTTCAAGTAGAACATAGCTTTAGAAATCAGTGAACTAAAATGGATAGGAATAAGAGAATTTAAATCAGACTACCATTATATCAACTTCTATGGGCAAGAATTCCTTAATAGAAATAGAGTAGCCCTCATAATCAACAAAAGAGTCAGAAATGTGGTACTTGAGTGTGATCTCATAAATAACAGAATGATCTCAGTTTGTCTCCAAGGCAAACCATTCAACATCACAGTAATACAATTCTATGTCACAACCATTGACGCTGAAGAAGGTGAAGCTGATGAGTTCTGTGAAGAACTAGAACTAGCACCAAAAAAGAAAAGAAAAGAAAAGAAAATGTCCTTTACGTCATAGGAGACTAGAATGCAAAAGTAGGGAAGTAAAGAGATACCTGGAGTTAACAGGCAAATTTGGCCATGGGATACAAAATGAAGCAGGGCAACAGCTAACAGAATTTTGCCAAGAGAACATGCTGATGATAGCAAACACCATTTTGCAACAACACAAGAGATGACTTTACACATGGATATCACCAAACAGTCAATACTAATATCAGATTGATTACCGTCTTTGCAGCTGAAGATGGAGAAGCTCCACACAGTCAGCAAAACAAGACCTGGTGGCAACTGTGGTTCAGATCATCAGATTCTTATAGCAAAATTTGAGCTTAAACAAAAGAAAGTGGGGGAAAACACCAGGCCATCCAGGTACGTTTTAAATCAAATCCCTTATAATAATATGGTGGAGGTGATGAATAAATTCAAGGGATTAGATCTGGTACACAGAGTACTGGAAGAACTATGGACAGAGGTTCATAACATTACATAGAAGGCAGTGACCAAAACCATCACAAAGAAGAAAGAAATGCAAGAAGGCAAAGTGATTGGCTGAGGAAGTTTTACAAATAGCTGAGGAAAGAAGACAAGCAAAAAGCAAGGCAGAAAGGGAAAGATATGCCTAAGTGAATGCAGAGTTCCAGGGAATAGCAAGGAGAGATAAGGCCTTCTTCAAAAAACAATGCAAAGACATAGAGGAAAAGAGTAGAATGGGAAAGCCTAGCGATCTCTGCAAGAAAACTGGAGATATCAAGAGGACATTTCATGGCAGGAGGGACATGATAAAGGACAGAAACTGTAAGGACCTAACAGAGACACAAGAGGTAAAGAAGAGGTGGCAAGAATATGCAGAGTGCAGTTCTGTTCAGTCACTCAGCCATGTCTGGCTTTTTGCAACCACATGGACTGCAGCATGCCAGGCCTGCCTGTCCATCACCAACTCCTGGAGTTTTCTCAAACCCATGTCACTGAATTGCTGATGCCATCCAATCATATCATCCTCTGTCATCCCTTTCTCCTCCCACTTTCAATCTTTCCCAGCATCAGGGTCTTTTCAAATGAGTCAGTTCTTCACATCAGGTGGCCAAAGTATTGAAGTTTCAGCTTCAGCGTCAGTCCTTCTAATGAATATTCAGGACTGATTTCCTTCAGGATAGACTGGTTGGATCCCCTTGCAGTCCAAGGGACTCTCAAAAGTCTCCAACATTACAGTTCAAAAGCATCAATTCTTCTGCACTCAGCTTTCTTTATAGTCCAACTCTCACATCCATACATGACTACTGGAAAAACCATAGCCTTGACTACATGGACATTTGTTGGCAAAGTAATGTCTCTGCTCTTTAATATGCTATCTAGGTTGGTCATAACTTTTCTTCCAAGGAGTAAGCCTCTTTTAATTTCATGGTTGCAGTCACCATCTGCAGTGATTTTGGAACCCCAGAAAATAAAGTCTGTCACTGTTTCCTGATCTATTTCCCATGAAGTAATGGGACTGGATGCCATGATCTTAGTTTTCTAAATGTTGAACTTTAAGTCAACTTTTTCACTCTCCTCTTACGCTTTCATCAAGAGTCTTTAGTTCTTCTTCGCTTTCTGCCATAAGGGTGGTGTCATCTGCATATCTGACGTTATTGATATTTGCCCCGGCAATCTTCATTCTAGCTTGTGCTTCATCCAGCCCAGAATTTCTCAAGAATACACAAAGGAATTGTACAAAAAAGGGTCTTTAAGACCCCAACAACCATGATAGTGTGGTCATTCAAGTAGAACAAGATATCTTGTAGTGTGAAGTCAAAACGGCCTTGAAGAGAATTCCAGAAAAAAAATCTACTTCTGCTTCATTGACTTTTTAAAGTCTTTGAGTGTGTGGATCACAACAAACTGGGAAATTTTTTAAAGAAATGGGAATATCAGACCATCTTAACTGTCTCCTGGGAAACTTGTATGAAGGTCAAGAAACAACAGAGAACATTGCATGGAACCACTGACTGATTCAAAATTGGTAACAGAGTATGCCAAGGCTGTTTATTGTCACCCTGTTTACTTATATGTAGAGTACATCATGTGAAATGCCAGGCTGAATGAGTCACAAGCTTGAATCAAGATTACCAAGATATGCAGATGATACCACCCTAATGGCAAAAAGTAAAGAGGAACTGAAGAGTCTCTTGATGAAGGTGAAAGAGGAGAATGAAAAAGCTGGCTTAAAATTCAATATTAAGAAAACTAAGGTCATGACATGCAGTTCCATCACTTTTTGGCAAATAGAAGGGGAACAAGTGGAAGCAGTGACAGATTTTTCTCTTCTTGAGCTCTGAAATCACTGCAGATTATGACTGCAGCCATGAAATTAGATGACGCTTGCTTCTTTGAAGAAAAGCTGTGACAAACCTAGTGTGTATGTAGGCTATGTCACTTCAGTTGCATCTGACTCTTTGTAACCCTAAGGATTTTAGCACACCAGGCTCCTGTGTCCATGGGGATTGTCCAGGCAAGAACACTGGAGTGGGTTGCCATGCCCTCCTCCAGGGGATCTTCTTGTGTATTAAAAGGCAAATCCACCATTTTGCTGAGAAAGGTCCGAATGGTCAAAGCTATGGTCTTTCCAGTAGTCAAGTATGGATATTGAGAGTTGGACTATACAGAAGGCTGAGCATGAAAGAACTGATGCTTTCAAACTGCGATACTGGAGAAGACTCTTGAGAGTCCCTTGGACTGCATGGAGATCAAACTAGTCAGTCTTAAAGGAAATCAACTCTGAATATTCATTGGAAGATTGATGCTGAAGCTGAAGCACCAATACTTTGGTCACCTGATATAAAAAGCCAAATCATTGGAAAAGACTTTGATGCTGGGAAAGATTGAGGGCAAAACGAGAAGGGAGTGGCAGAGGGTGAGATGGTTAGATAGCATCACCAACAAGGATTTGAACAGTCTCTGGAAGATAACAGTGGACAGAGTAGCCTGGCGTGCTGCAGCCCAAGGGGTCACAAAGAGACAGCAACTGAAAACAACAAATTGGTCTTATTTTCTGAGTGGAGAAACATTGGTGTAGGTTAGATAAGAACCATCTACACCCTGTAAGTTGGTTTTAGAGTCCTATGGCAGAGCAGAATATTCTTCTCAGCTACAGAAGCCATGAACATTAGTCTTGTTGCTAAAGTTCAGGACCCTATATCAAATCATTAAATCTCTTTGTTTCCCCATCTGTCAAATGAAAGTAAAGTTTACCTCATATAGGGGGAAATAAATAATTTGATTTTTTTAAATAAAGTCTATTTCTATGCAAGTTATTTATTCTAAGATTGCTGTCTTTGTCTCTCTTTTCGCAGTTTTAAGCAAGAAGATTATGGCTGTATTATTATCGACAGATTTAGCAAATGAAAATAAAATGAAATATTTTGCTTTACTTGTAGTCATGACTCTTAAAATATGTCAGAGAAGATCTGAGTGACCTGAAATGATCTTGCTGCTAGAGATAGAGAATCTCCACACTTCCCGGCTCTTCTGCCAATAAAATTCAGACTTTTCTTTTGAATGGATCTCAGACATTTAGCAGCAGTCCAGTGTGAGTTCATGCTTTGACCATCTTTTTATTTACTAAGATAACATTTATTTTGTTCTTATAATCTTCTAGGAATCTCTTAACTAGAGAACATTGATTTAAGAGACACTGTCTTTAGTTGCCTCAAAATAGACAATTAGTTGCATTTATAAATTGTCATACTGCATACTCTCATTTTGTTTATGCATGCTTATCTCTGATTGTCCTGATAATTACTTCAAAATCAATCATATAAATCACCAAGTGAGTCTGATTCTTCAGAGGGACCACTAGCTTACCTTACAGTTTTGCAGTGATGGCACTTGGGGGACAGAAGAGTGATTCTGCCCTTTGCAAAGCTACTTTCTTTGCTGTGAAAGAGGAATAAGCTGCAGTGCATCAGTTGGAAACTACACTGAGAGTGTCTTATTTACAAGCAATGCACCTGCTTAAGCTGGTGAGGGTGACTCACACGGTTAAAAAGAGAACATGGTGTAACATACTGATGCTGCATCAGTTAAAATGTTAGTTAGATATTAGAAACAGCTCTGATAGGTCAGAAAAGCTAAGCTCTGATAGGTCAGAAAAGGTGTTGCCAAGGCAAGCAGTTCAGAGTCTAGAGAAGCCTCTCTCTTTGCAGCTGCCTGATTCTTTGATCTGGTTTACCAACATATTCTGGCCCTGAGAAGATGACTCAGTCTTGAAGAATCCGGGGATTACCAACTCATAAATTATACTTTCTAGACCAAGTGGTCAATGTGCTAATATATCAGCTGCAACTACAAACTTTGGAATACTAGCTGATATGTAAAGGAAGTTTTCTATCATTAAAACCCCAGACTATAAATATATATATAGAGAGAGATAGTATATATATATATATATATATATATATACACGTATGTATTTCACAGTTTATATATATATATATCTGAGTTTTTCTCTTTCTTCAAACATTGTTTAATATTTAGTAATAGAGCCAGAACTATGGAAGGTTATATATACATAATTACAATTAGTCATTGGAACAGAAAAATATGAAACTGGACAGAAGTTTTTAAATCATCTACTTCAAGGCCTTTTTTTTAAGCTAAGTATTCCTTTAGGAATAAAGACAAAGTTATTTTCCAGAAACACATAAATTTAAACAAAGGTTTTAATCTAGTTCACTAAATAATGTCCAAATTTGATTATTTTAAAAGGGAAGTATTTAATATTTTGACCTATAAATGAAAATACTAAGATAAAATATACATTGTTTATTATATATATATACATACATACATAATATAATGTATTATATGATTTCAAGTGTATTTTAAAAATCAGCCAAGAAAGGAAAAAATATAGCATGCAGCATGCAATACACTTTTTAAACTTACCTAACATATTTTTTTGATGATAAAGAGTGGGAGAACTGTCATTTCCTATCCATATATAGATAAAATCTTAATAAAAGTTATCAGTGGCTATAGTATGCTTCAGAGTCACCTTGAGAGCTTGTTAAAACAGTAGCTGGAAGAAAACATAGAGTTCTGGATTTCTGGCATTTCTAGAGTGGGACCCCGGAGAAGGCAATGGCACCCTACTCCAGTACTCTTGCCTGGAATATCCCATGGATGGAGGAGTCTGGAAGGCTGCAATCCATGGAGTCGCTGAGGGTCGGACACGACTGAGCGACCTCACTTTCACTTTTCACTTTCATGCATTGAAGAAGGAAATGGCAACCCACTCCAGTGTTCTTGCCTGGAGAATCCGAGGGACGGGGGAGCCTGGTGGGCTGTCGTCTATGGGGTCACACAGAGTCGGACACGACTGAAGCGACTTAGCAGCAGCAGCAGCAGCAGCAGAGTGGGACCCAAGAATTTTCATTTCTAACAGGTATCCAGGTGATACTGATGCCACTACTTTGGATATCACACTTTGAGAGTCACTGATATTTCTGCTGAAACGTAAAATTCTTACTTCAGAGTGAGTAAATTTGGATGATTGTTCAGAGCTAGACAACATCCAGGGATGTGATTTTGAAACCAAATCTGGCCTTTGTTACCCTGACACCGAAATAGTGATTTAAATTCAGGAATAAATGTACAGGAATAAATATGATGTTGCCATAAACCTCGGTTGGAATATTTCAGAGTTCTCCAGTGTGATGGAGCTCCACTTGCAACAGTAATGTGTGCCTACAGTTGTTAAGTCATGATAAACTCTGCTACCTTACTCCATGGACTGTAGCCCACTGGGTCCCTCTGTCCATGGTATTTTTCAGGGAAAAATACTGGATTGGGTTGCCATTTCCTCCTCCAGGATATCTTCCAAATACAGGGATCTAACCCACGTATCTTGCTTCTACTGCATTGGCAGGTGAATTATTTACCACTGATCCACCTGGAGATTGATCTAATTTTGCATGTGTGATTAACTGTTATTTTTTCTCTACTCCTTGTTCCCTTCTGAGATTCTCCCCAAAATGAATTACTTTTACTTTAATCTTTGTTTGAGACCTATTCTGAAGAACTTTGGAATAAAAAATGGCAATCCACTCTAGTATTCTTGCCTAGAAAATTTCATGGACAGTGGAGTCTAGTGGGCATGTAGTCCATGTGGTCACAAAAAGTTGGATGTGACAGCATGCACACTGGAGAATACAAGACATATAGTATTTTATTTGTTATTTAATATTTTTATATCATGAATAACAATTTACATTTATTCTTGCCTTTGCTAAACATTAACTTAACAGATTGATTTATTTAATGTTTCTAACTTCTTATTTTATATTGGATCATAGAAAAAGCAATAGAGTTCCAGAAAAAATATATATTTCTGCTTTATTGACTACAACAAAGCTTTTGACTGTGTAGATCACAACAAACTGGGAAAATTCTTAACGAGATGGGAATAACAGACCACCTTACCTGCCTCCTGAGAAATCTGCATGTAGGCCAAGAAAAAAACAGTTAAAACTGGACATGGAACAACAGACTGGTTCCAAATTTGGAAAGGAGTACATCAAGGCAGTATACTGTCACTGTACTTATTTAACTTTTAAGCAGAATATATCATGCAAAATGCCAGGCTGGATGAAGCACAAGTTAGAATCAAGATTGCCAGGAGAAATATCAATAAACTCAGATATGCAGATGATACCACCCTTATGGTGGGAAGTGAAGAAGAACCAAAGAGCCTCTTGATGAAAGTGAAATAGGTCAATGAAAAATCTAGCTCAAAACTCAACATCCAAAAAACCAAACCCATATTGTCCAGTCCCATTACTTCATGGCAAATAGATGGAGAAGCAATGGAAACAGTGAGAGACTTTATTTTCTTGGCCTCCAGAATCACTGTAGACAGTGACTGCAGCCATGAAATCAAAAGACACTTCCTCCTTGGAAGAAAAACTGTGACCAATCTAGACAGCATATTAAAAAGCAGAGACATTACTTTGCTGATAAAGGTCCATCTATTCAAAGCTATGATTTTTCCAGTAGTCATGTATGGATGTCAGAGTTGGACTATAAAGAAAGCTGAGTGCCAAAGAATTGCTGCTTTTGAACTGTGTTGTTGAAGAAGACTCTTGAGAGTCCCTTGGTCTGCAAGGGGATCAACCCAGTCAAACCTATTTAGGAAATCAGTCCTGAATATTCATTGGAAGGACTGATGCTGAAGCTGAAACTCCAATACTTTGGCCACTTGATTCAAAGAAATGACTCATTGGGAAAGATCCAGATGCTAGCAAAGATTGAAGGCAGGAGGAGAAGAGGATGATAGAAAATGAGATGGTTGGAAGGCATCACTGACTCAATGGACATGAGTTTGAGCAAGCTCTGGGTGTTGGTGTTGGATGGGGAAGACTGGTGTGATGCAGTCCATGGGTTCAAAATGAGACAGACAGGAGTGAGGGACTGAACTGATTTTGTATTGGCGTATACCTGATTAACAAACAAACTCATAGTTTATTATTGGCATCTTTAGGACTTTCTATATATTTTATCATGTCATCCATAAACAGTAACTGTTTTACTTCATTCTTTCCAGTTTGGAGTCATTTTATTTCCTTTTTTTCCTGATTTCTATGACTAAGGTTTCCCATGTTTAGTAAAAGTGGTGAGACTGAGCATCCTTACAATTGTTCCTGATCTTAAGGGAAATATTTTTAGTTTTTTACCATTAAATATAAAGTTAGCTGTGGGCTTGTCATAAGGTATATATTATGTTGAGTAGGGAAGCCTGGTATGCTGCAGTCCATGGGGTTGCAAAGAGTCAGACAGAACTGAGCAATTGAACTGACTAACTGAACTATGTTGAGCTATGTTCCTTCTATATCAACTTGACTAATGTTAAATTTTGTCAGAAGTTCTTTTGGCATGAGTTGAGATGATTCTATGATTTTTTTTTCAGTTTGTTAATGTGATGTATCACATTGATTAATTTGCAAATATTGAACTAGTCTTACATGTCTGAGATAAATTCCACTTGAACATATTGTATGATTCTTTAAATGTACTGTTTAATTCAATTTGCTGATATTTTGTTAAGGATTTTTGCATCTATATTCATCAGTGATATTAACCTGCTAACTAAAGACATAAAAGATCTGCACTCAGAAAACTATAAGACACAGATTTTAAAAAATGGAAATAACACAAACAGAAAGATATACTGCATTCATGAATTGGAATAAATAATACTGCTAATACGACAATAATTCCTAAGACAATTTACAGATTCAATGCAATCCCTGTCACAATACCAAGGCAATGTGGTTTTTTTTTTTTAACACAACTATAATAAATAATTAGAAAATTTATATGGAAACACAAAAGACCTCAATAAACTCTATAGGAAGAAGAATAAAACGAGGTATGATGCTTTCTGATTTCAAACTATATTACAAAACTACAACAATTAAAACAGCATGGTAGTGGTCCAAAAACAGACACTTAGATCAATGAAACAGATTAGAGAACTCAGAATTGAGCTCACACTTATGTGAATAATTAACCAAAGACAAAGGAGGCAAGGATATACAATGGGGAAAGGACATGTCTTTGATATATGGTATTAGGGAGAATTGGACAGTTACATGAAAAAAAAAATTAAACTGGACTATTCTTGTATATGATGCAAAAACATAAATTCAAAATAAATTAATTATATATAGCTAAGACTAAAACTTCTAGTAGAAAATGTAGACAGTATTTTCTTTGGCATGGGTCTTAGTAAAATTTGTTTTGAGTATAGCTACTCAGGAAAGGAAAGCAAAAGCAGAAATAAACAAATGGGAGTACATCAAGCTAAAAAGTTTTTACACAGTGAAGGAAATTATCAGCCAAATGAAAAGGCTGCCTCCTGAATGGGAGAAGATGTTTGTAAACACCTGATAAGGTAATTGCAAAATGTTCAAAGAACTCCTACAACTCAATGTCAAAAGACAAAGAAATGGGTTTTTAAATGGCAGAAAATCTGAATAAATATTTTTTCCAAAGTTGGCTGATAGGCACAAAAACAGATGCTCAACATCACTAACCATCCAGGAAATATGAAGTAAAACAATGAGATAGTACCTCACATGCTTAAAAACAGCCATTATCACACAGACAGTAAATAATAAATGTTGGTGAGCATGTTAAGAATAGGAAATCCTCATGCTCTGTTCTGGAGAAGGCAATGGAAACCCACTCCAGTGCTCTTGCTTGAAAAATCCCAAGGACAGAGGAGCCTGGTAGGCTGCCGTCCATTGGGTCGCTAAGAGTCGGACATGACTGAGCGACTTCACTTTCGCTTTTCATTTTCATGCATTGGAGAAGGAAATGGCAACTCACTTCCGGTGTTCTTGCCTGGAGAATCCCAGGGACGGGGGAACCTGGTGGGCTGCCGTCTATAGGGTCACACAGAGTCAGATATGACTGAAGCGACTTGGCAGCTGCAGCAGCATGCACTGTTCACTTCAGTTCAGTCGCTCAGTCATATCTGACTCTTTGTGACCTCATGGACTGCAGCATGCCAGGCCTCCCCATCCAGCACCAACTCCTGGAGCCTGCTCAAACTCATATCCATTGAGTCAGTGATGCGATCCAACCAACTCATCCTCTGTCGTCCCCTTCTCCTCCTGCCTTCGATCTTGTCCAACATCTGGGTGTTTTCCAGTGAATCAGTTCTTTTCATCACATGGGCAAAGTATTGAAGTTTCGGCTTCAGCATCAGTCCTTCCAATGATTTTTCAGGACTGATTTCCTATAGGGTTGACTGGGTTGATCTCCTTGTAGTCCAAGGGACTCTCAAGAGTCTTCTTCAACAACACAGTTCAAAAGCAGCAATTCTTCAGCACTCAGCTTTCTTTATAGTCCAACTCTCATATACATACGTGACTATCAGCTTTGAATAAACAGACAGACATAAACAGACATTGCAGCAAGGTAATGTCTCTGCTTTTTAATATGCTAAGTTAGTCATAGCTTTCCCTCCAAGGAGCAAGCATCTTTTAATTTCATGGCTGCAATCACCATTTGCAGTGGTTTTGGAGCCCAAGAAAATAAAGTTTCCCACTTTATTTTCCATTGTTTCCCCATCTATTTCCCATGAAGTGATGGGACTGGATGCCATGATCTTAGTTCTTGTTGAGTTTTAAGCCAGATTTTTCACTCATCTGTTTCACTTTCATCAAGAGGCTCTTAAGTCTTCACTCTGCCATTAAGTGTGCTTTCAGCTGTATATCTGAGGTTATTTATATTTCCCCCTGCAATCTTGATTCCAGCTTGTGCTCTATCCAGCCGGGTGTTTCACTTGATGTACTCTGCAAATAATTTAAATAAGGTGAGTGACAATATAAAGAAAATATAGTATGTATATTGGTATATTGAAGTATTACTCAGACATGAAAAATAATGAGATCTTATCATTTCCAACAGCTTCAGTGGATCTAGAGGGTATATTATACTAAGTGAAATAAATCAGGTAGAGAAAGACAAATACTCTACAATTCTACTTTTATGTAGAATCTAAAAAACAAAACAAACAAACTAAAATACCCAAACATAACAAAATAGAAACAGACTCATAGATACAGATACAGAGAACAAATAAGTGTTTGCCAGAGGGAACAGGCTGAGGAGAAGAAAATAAATAACTGAGGAAGATTAAGAGGTACAAACTTCTAGCTGCAAGATAAATGTCACTGTATGTACAGTCTGGGGAATATAATCAATAATCATGTAACATAGTTGTATGGTGACAAACCATAGCTAGACTTATTTAGTGATTCATTTTGAAATTTATGGAAATATCTAATCATTATGTTGTGTAACAAGAACTAACAATGTTGTAGATCAATTATACTTCAAAGCAAACAAACTTATAGGAAAAGTGTTCAGATTTGTGGTTATTAGAGGTAGAGTATGAGGAGGGGGAGTTGAATGAAGACAGTCAAAAGGTACAACATTCCAGTTATAAGTTCTAGTGATGCAATATACAGTATGACAAATATAATTAGCACTATTGTATGTTATATATGAAACTTGTAAAGAGAATAAATCATGAGTTCTCCACACAAGAAAAACTATGTTTTTCTATCTGTTTAATTTTGTACCTATGTAAGGTGATGGATATTCATTAAATTTGTTGTGATAATCAATTTATGATGTATATAAGTCATTGTTTTGTATACATTAAAGTTACACAGTGTTGTCAACTGAAGTTCAATTAAATTTTTTAAAAAAGCAAGCAAGCTAACAGTTTTATGTAAGATAAGGGAAAATCTAATTCATTAAAAATTATTTAATGTTTTACCTTTAACTGCAAAATATTTATATACAATGAGTACATTTGGAATCTTTAGATTGCTTTATTTCACATTTAATCCCCAACTATAATGATCACACCCTTGTAATTAGAGCCTGAGGGACCATTAGATTTATTTTTAATACACACAATCTCTTATATATATGTATGTATGTATATAGAGATAGAGATAGATAGATAGATGAACATGTTCTAGCAATGAAGTTAACTGCTGGATGGGCAGGGAATTTGTGATGTAACTGGGAAGATAAGCTTGGTGTCCTAATTTCTAGGTCTTTGTTCTCATTGAGCTTTTAGAGAGTACACTAAAAGCCATTTGATTTAATTCTCACTAATAACCAGAACCATCTAAGTGAGTAAGGAAATTTCTATAGCATATAATATGAACATCTAAAATTTCTTAAACTTAAGAAGTACTGTTAGGACTCATTTCCCAAATCTACTTGAGTACAAAATGGTACTAACCTGCCTTCTGAGATGAACTCACAGAATTTGAGAAAATAAAAGACCAAAACACTGAAATTGTTCATCTAGATATTGAGACGAAGCACTATAATTATGGTGATATTAGCCTTGAGCTGCACAGCATCATGCGATGAAGAGGAATAGTAAACATAAAGAAAAGGCAAGCCAAGCTATACTTTATATTAAGACAAACTTGGCTACATTTAAATAGTTTCAGAATGGCTAGGTGGTTCTATTTTTCATAAATCACTTCATCATTGAAGAATTAATGTTATGTTTAAGAGCAAATTTACCTCAATTTATGGACCTAACATTCCAAGTTCCTATGCAATATTTTTCTTTACAGCATCAGACTTGACTTCCATCACTAGTGACATCTACACCTGGGCACTGTTGTTGCTTTGGCTCCATCTCTTCATTCTATCTGGAGTTATTTCTCCACCCTTCTCCAGTAGCATATTGGGCACCTACTGACCTAGGGAGTTCATCTTTTAGTGTCATATCGTTTTGCCTTTTCATACTGTTCTTGGGGTTCTCAAGGCAAGAATACTGAAGTGGTTTGCCATTCCCTTCTCCAGTGGGCCATGTTTTAACATAACTCTCCACCACGACCCATCTGTCTTAGATGGCCCTACACGTCATGGCTTATAGTTCCATTGAGATAGACAAAGCTATGGTTCATGTGATCAGTTTGGTTAGTTTTGTGGTTTGTGGTTTTCTTTCTGTCTGCCTTCTGATGAATAAGGATAAGAGGCTTATGGAAGCTTCCTAATGGGAGAGACCAACTGAGAGTCATATTCTGATTGGTAGGGCAATGCTCAGTAAATATTTAATCCAACTTTCTATTGATGGGCGGGGCTGAGTTTCCTCCTTGTTGTTTCCCCTGAGGTCAAACTGTCCACCCAAACTGTCTACTGGAGACTCCTTGACACTCATAGGCAAGTCTGACTCAGTCTCTTGTGGAGACACTGGAATGATAGGTCCATGAAACAAGGTAAATTGGAAGTGACCAAACAGGAGATGGCAAGAGTGAACATCAACATTTTAGGAATCAATGAACTAAAATGGACTGGAATGGGTGAATTTAATTCAGATAACCACTATCTTGACTACAGTGGGAAAGAATCACTTAAAAGAAATGGAGTAGCCCTCATAGTCAACAAAAGATTCAGAAATGCAGTTTGTGGGTACAATCTCAAAAACGACAGAATGATCTCTGTTCATTTCAAAGGCAAACCATTCAATATCACAGTAAATCTATGCCCAACCATTAATGCCAAAGAAGCTGAAGTTGAATGGTTCTATGATGACGTACAAGACTTTCTAGAATGAACGCTAAAAACCGATGTCCATTTCATCATAGAGGATTGGAATTTAAAAGTAGGAAGTCAAGAGATACTAGGAGTAATAGGCAAATCTGGCTTTGGAATACAAAATGAAGCAGGGCAAAGGTTAACAGAGTTTTGCAAGAGAACACACTTGTCATAGCAAACATCCTCTTCCAACAACACAAGAGAAGACTCTATACATGGATGTCACCATATGGTCAACACAGAAATCAGATTGATTATATTCTTTGCAACCAAAGATGGAGAAGCTCTATACAGTCAGAAAAACAAGACTGGGATCTGGCTGTGTCTCAGATCATGAACTCTTTATTGCAAAATTCAGACTTAAATTGAAGAAAGTAGGAAAAACCACTAGACCATTCAGGTATAACATAAATGAAATCCTTACAAGTGTACAGTGGAAGCAACAAATAGGCTCAAGGGATTATACCTGATTGACAGAGTGCCTAAAAATCTATGGACAGAGGTTCATGACACTGTACACGAGGCAGTGATCAAGACCATCTCCAATAAAAAGAAAAGCAAGGAAGCAAAATGGTTGTCTGAGGAGGCCTTGCAAATAGTTGAGAAAAGAAGAGAAGCTAAGGGCAAAGGAGAAAAGGAAAGCTACATGCACCTGAATGCAAAGTTGCAAAGCATAGTAAAGAGAGATAAGAAAGCCTTCTTCAGTGATTAATGCAAAGAAATAGAGGAAAGCAGTAGAATGAGAATGACTAGAGATTTTTTCAAGAAAATTGGAGATACCAAGAGAACATTTCATACAAAGATGGGCACAATAAAGGACATACATGGTATAGATCTAACAGAAGCAAAAGATATTAAGAAGACGTGGCAAGAATAATAGAAGAATTACACAAAATAATCTTAAAGACCTAGATAACAGTGATGGTGTGATCACTCACCTAGAGCCAGCCATCCTGGATTGTGAAGTCAAGTGGGCCTTACAAAGCATCATTACAAACACATCTAGTGGAGGTGATAGAATTCCAGTTGAGCTATTTCAAGTTCTAAAAGATGATGCTGTGAAAGTGATGCATTCACTATTCCAGCATTTTTGGAAAACTCAAGAGTGGCCACAGGACTGGAAAACATCAGTTTTCATTCTCTAGAAATGGCATCTGGTCCAATCACTTCGTGGGAAATAGATGGGGAAACAGTGGAAACAGTGGCAGACTTTATTTTGGGGGGCTGCAAAATCACTGCAGATGGTGATTGCAGCCATGAAATTAAAAGACGCTTGCTCCTTGGAAGGAAAGTTATGACCAACCTAGATAGTATATTCAAAAGTAGAGACATTACATTACTTTGCCAACAAAGTTCCATCTAGTCAAGGCTATGGTTTTTCCAGTGGTCATGTATGGATATGAGAGTTGGACTGTGAAGAAAGCTGAGTGCCAAAGAATTGATGGTTTTGAACGATGGTGTTGGGGAAAAGTCTTGAGAGTCCTTTGGGCTGCAAGGAGATCCAACCAGTCCATCCTAAAAGAGATCAGCCCTGGGTGTTCATTGAAAGGACTGATGCTGAAGCTGAAACTCCAGTACTTTGGCCACCTCATGCAAAGAGCTGACTCATTGGAAAAGACTCTGATGCTGGGAGGGATTTGGGGCAGGAGGAGAAGGGGATGACAGAGGGTGAGATGGCTGGATGGCATCACTGACTCGATGGACGTGAGTCTGAGTGAACTCCGGGAGATGGTGATGGACAGGGAGGCCTGGCGTGCTGTGATTCATGGGGTCTCAAAAAGAGTGGGACATGACTGAGCAACTGAACTGAACTGAAGAAAGGCAATGCCAACAAATGCTCAAACTACTGAACAGTTGCACTCATCTCATATGCTAGCAAAACAGTGTTCAACATTCTTCAAGCCAGGCTTCAACAGTATGTGAACAGCGAACTTTCAGATGTGCAACTTGGATTTAGAAAAGGGAGAGGAACCAGAGGTCAAATTGCCAACATCTGTTGGATCATAGATAATGCAAAAGAGTTTGAGAAAAATATCTACATCTGCTTTACTGACTACACCAAAGCCTTTAACTGTGTGGATCACAATAAACTGGAAAATTCTTAATGAGATGGGAATATCAAACCACCTACCTACCTCCTGAGAAATCTGTATGCAGATCAAGAAGCAACAGTTAAAACTGGACATGGAACAATGGACTGGTTCCTAATGGGGAAAGGAGTACATCAAAGCTGTATATTTTCACCCTGCTTGTTTAACTTATATACAGAGTAAATCATGCAAAATGCCAGGCTGGATGAAGCACAAGCTGGAATCAAGATTTCAGGGGGAAATATTAATAACCTCAGATACACAGATGACACCACCCTTAGGGCAGAAAGAGAAGAACTAAAGAGCCTCTTGATCAAAATGAAAGAGGAGAGTGAAAAAGCTTCCTTAAAACTCAATGTTCAAAAAACTAACAGCATGGATTCTGGTCCCTTCAGTTCATAGCAAATAGATGGGGAAGCAAATGAAACAGTGAGGGACTTTATTTTCTTGGGCTCCAAAATCACTGCAGATGGTGATTGCAGCCATGAAATTAAAAGACGCTTAAAAGCAGAGACATTATCTTACCAACAAAGGTCCATCCAGTCAAAGCTATGGTTATTCCAGTAGTCATGTATGGCTGTGAGAGTTGGACCATAAAGAAATCTGAGCGCTGAAGAATTGATGCTTTTGAACTGTGATGTTAGAGAAGACTCCTGAGAATCCCTTGGACTACAAGGAGATCAACCCAGTCTATCCTTAAGGAAATCAGTCCTGAATATTCATTTGAAGGACTGATGCTGAAGCTGAAGCTCCAATACTTTGGCTAGCTGATGCAAAGATGTGACTTTGTGGAAAAGGCCCTGATGCTGGGAAAGATTGAAGATGGAAGGAGAAAGGGAAGACAGAGGATAAGATGGTTGGATGGCATCACTGACTTGGTGAACATGGGTTTGAGCAAGCTCCAAGAGTTGGTGATGGACAGGGAAGCATGGTGTGCTGCAGTCCATGGAGTCACAAATAGTTGGACATGACTGAGCGACTGAACTGAAGAGCAAAATCCTATTATAAATTTTATTCAGAACTCTGTAAGATACATCTGATAAAAAGAAGTATTCTCTTTGAGAAGTCCTAAATTTTCCCAAATATATTTTAAAAAGTTTTTTTAAAGCACATTATTTTAAACAGAAAAAAATCTTTCAATCCTCCATCAATAAGAGTGAACAGAAAATAAAATGGCAAACCCTCTAAGAATCAGTCCAATATGCGTTCCAATGTGAGCTAAATACACAGAGAAACAAGTAAGGATGCTAACTTTTATCAGGGTGATATTTGTCTACAGCAAAGCACCAGATTTTCAGTGAACTGTCTGACAAAGACACATCAAGACACAGAACTCCAACCCCACAGAATGCCCTCATGTGTTCCTTCTCAGGCAACCTCTTTCATCACAGAAGCAGCTAGTGACCTGATGTCTACCATCATAGATACTTTTGTTTATTGTAGAATGTCATAATCATTATTTGTTATTGAGTCCAGCTTCTTGGACCATGGTAACATTTTTGTGTACATGCTGAATATATATCAGTAGTGTGTTCTTTTTTCACTCATGAGTAGTACATTGTATTGATGTGACAAAATTATTACATTTGTTCTCGAGTTTAGAAACATCTGTATTATTTCAGCTATTTCAGGCTATTATGAATGAAACTACTATGAACATTCTTATATAAGGATATGCTGTTGTTCCATCACTAAGTTATATCTGACTCTCTGCAACACTATGGACTACAGCATGACAGCAGGCTTCCTTGTCCTTCACTATCTCCTGGAGTTGGCTCAAACTTGTGTCCATTGAGTTGGTGATGCCATCCAACAATTTCATCCTCTGTTGTCCCCATCTCTTTCTGTCCTCAATCTTTCCAGCATCAGGGTCTTTTCCAATGAGTTGGTTCTTTGCATCAGGTGGCCAAAGTATTGGAGCTTCAGCTCCAGCATCAGTCCTCTTAATGAATATTCAGGACTCATTTCCTTTAAGATAGCCTGGAATGATCTCCTTGCAGTCCAAGGGACTTTCAAGAGTCTTCACCAACATTACAATTCAACAGCATCAGTTCTTCAGTACTCAGCTTTCTTTATGGTCCAATTCTCACAGCCATACATGACTACTGGAAAAACCATAGCTTTGATTAGATGGACCTTTGTCAGCAAAGTAATGTCTCTGCTTTTTAACATGTTGTCTAGGTTGGTCACAGCTTTTCTTCCAAGGAGCAAATGTCTTTTAATTTCATGGCTGCAGTCATCATCTGCAGTAATTTTGGAGCCCAAGAAAATAAAGCATCTCACTTTCCATTGATTCCCTATATTTCTGCCATGAAGTGATTGGACAGGATGTCAATCTTAGTTTTTTTGAATGTTAAGTTTTAAGACAGCTTTTTCACTGTCCTCTTTCACTTTCATCAAGAGACTCTTTAGTTCTTATTCACTTTCTGCCATAAGTGTGGTGTCAGAGGCATATCTGAGGTTATTGATATTTCCCCCAGAAATCTTGATTCCAACTTGTGCTTCATCCAGCCTGGCATTTTTCATGATGTACTCTGAATATAAGTTCAATAAGCAGGGTGAAAATATACAGCCTTGATCTATTCCTTTCCCAGTTTGGAACAAGTCCATTGCTCCATGTTTGGTTCTAACTTTCACTTCTTGACCTGCATACAGGAGGCAGGGAGGTGGTCTGGTATTCCCATCTCATTAAGAATTTTCCACAGTTTGTTTTGATCCACACAGACAAAGGCTTTGGCATAGTCAACAAAGCTTGAGTAGATGTTTTTCTGGAACTCTCTTGCTTTCTTTTTCCAGTGGAGGTTGACAATTTGATCTCTGGTTCCTCTGACCTTTAAAATCCAGCTTGATCATCTGGAAGTTCTCTGTTCATGAACAGACCTCACCTGGAGAATGTTGAGCATTACCTTGCTAGTGTGTGATATGAGTGTAATTGTGCAGTAGTTTAAACATTCTTTGGGATTGCCTTTTTTTGCAGGAGCCGGGACGGGGTTGATTGGAATCAAAATTGACATTTTCCAGTCCTGTGGCCACCGATGAGTTTTCCAAATATGCTGGCCTATTGAATGCAGCATTTTCACATCATCATTTAGAACTTGAAATAGCTCAACTGGAATTCCATCACCTCCAGTAGCTGTGTTTGTAGTGATGCTTCCTAAGGCCCACTTGACTTCTCAATCCAGGATGTCTGGCTCTAGGTGAGTGATCACACCATCATAGTTACCTGGGTCAATGAGATCTTTTTTGTATAGTTGTTCTGTGTATTCTTGCCACCTCTTCTTCCATACCATGTATGTCCTTTATTGTGCTCATCTTTGAATGAAATTTTCCCTTGGTATCTTCAATGTTCTTGAAGAGATCTCTAGTTATTCCCATTCTGTTGTTTTCCTCTATTTCTTTGTATTGATCACAGAGCAAGGCTTTCTTACCTCTCCTTGCTATTCTTTGGAACTCTCCATTCAGATGGGTATATCTTTCCTTTTCTCACATTCCTTTAGCTTCCCTTCTTTTTTCAGCTGTTTTTACGGCTTCCTCAGACAACCATTTTGCCTTTTCCATTTCTTTTTCTTGAGGATGATCTTTATTACTGCCTCTTTTACAATGTCATGAGCCTCCATCCATAGTTCTTTAGGCCCTCTATCAGATCTTATCTCTTAAATCTATTTGTCACTTCTACTGTATAATCATAAGGGATTTGAGTTAGTTCCTACCTGAATGGTCTGATGGCTTTCCCTACTTTCTTCAACTTAAGTCAATTTAAGGTAGTAAGCAAGATGACAGAGTAGAAGGACATGCACTCATCTTCTCCTGTGAGAACTTCAAAACTGCAACTTGCTGCTGAACGACCACTGACTGGAGAATGTTGTATCCCACCAGGAAAAGATACCTCGTGTCTAAGGGCAAAGGAGATGCACCAGCAAGGTGGTAGGAGAGGCAAAATCACTT
Source organism: Oryx dammah (assembly GCF_014754425.2). Taxonomy (NCBI): domain Eukaryota; kingdom Metazoa; phylum Chordata; class Mammalia; order Artiodactyla; family Bovidae; genus Oryx; species Oryx dammah. Next base: position 44,878,033 of record NW_024070206.1, on the reverse strand, counting down.
TTAGGATCAAACCCCATACCTGCCAGAGATGCTCGGAGGAGTCAAACAAAACATTGTGCACACCAGGACCCAGAGACCCCACAGATACTAAGCCAGACTTAAATTTGAATGTTTGAGTGTCTCCTGTGGTCAGCAGTGGCCTACTGTGGGGGCAGGTGTTCTGACTGCAGCAGACCTGACTGCAGCAGGCCTGCGTCACGTAGTGTATGATACAAGCCCTCTTGGAGGAGGTCACAATTAACCCTACCATAGAGCCCCCGAGCAGACGGCCCACAAACTGCAGTACAACTACACTAAAGCAGCACACATAGATTTAATTATAAATATACATGTCATTGATAATCATGGATGAAGAAATCTTCAACTCATTCAAGACTATGCTTTTTGTTTTGTTTTTCAGATGATTTTTAATGACAAAGGCAACATATTACTAATTTGTGACGTAACTGCTATCTTTTTTTGATTAATCAAAAATGAGTTTAGAGGGAGTTCATTAGGCTTTGGTAATAAGTTCAGTCTGTGGGTCACATGTTTTGATTTGAAATATGCTTGACACATTTCAATTTCTCAGTCAGCCAATTCCATAAAAGTTCTGCTACATATGAATAACATTTAATTTTTTTTATTTCAATTTTTTAAATGTATTGTTTATTGTTTTTAAGTCAGTAAACTTTGTCCTATAAACTGAAGCTGTATTTTGAAAAGCATACATATTAAATATTTATATCTTTTTGGTTGTTAGAAATTCACCATGATAAGGTCATTATCTCAGTTGGCAGCATATTTTATTCTCTACTATCTATTTTGTCTCATGTAGAATTTGAATCTCAGCCTTTCTATATCTTGTACTTTCTGTGGATCCTTTATAAATTGTATTTCCTTTTTTATTCTGGCATGAATATGATTGTCTTTTATCTGGATTGTCATTTATATTTAATACAATATAGTTTTATATCTATGATCCTATTTTGTGATTTTTTATCTATTCTGTGTATATGTATGCACTCTGTTTTATGGCAAAATCTGAAAAAAATTAGAAACACATAAACTAATCAAAGTATAAAACTAATAAAATCTTATGTTTTCTTCTTGGGTTATAATTACCTATGAATACATCTTTAAATCTATGAGATCTGTCTCATGGAATTATGTTTGAAATTTTATTTCTATTTAAAAATATACATTAGATATTATTATTGTTTTCAGTAGTCACAATCTATTTATGTTTGTCCATGTGTGGCTCAGCGGTAAACTATCTGCCTGCTAATGCAGGAGACACAGGAGATATGTGCTTGATCTCTGGGTCAGAAAGATCCCTTGGAGGAGGAAATGACAACCCTCTCTAGTATTCTTGCCTGAAAAATCCCATGGACAGAGGAGCCTGGCAGGCCACAGCCCATGGGGTCACACAGAGTCAGATAGGACTGAGCAAACACGAGTGTACTACTTTCATTGCTTTAAAGTCACAGATAAAATATCATTGAAATTTTTATCAAGAATCACATTCTCTGCCTGGAATCCATACTTTAACAGTCCTTTAATAATGATTTCTGCTGATTAATCTTCTCAGCTTTTGTTTTAAAATGCTCTGATTTTCACTTCTATCCTACAGTTATTTTTATTGCATGCAGCATTGATATGAAATTGATATTTCTTTTTTTTTTTTGGTGTTTTAAGGATATCATTCCATGTTTATTTGGGTTTTAATTGTTGCATTTGTGAAGACAGCTGTCAGTTTGCATTCTTTAAATCTTTGTTTTATTTGCTGTCTGACTTTGGTTTTTCCTTTGGTTTTCATTTTCAACAATTTCTCTATGGTGTTTCCTCATATGAATTTATATTTAATTTATCTTGCTTAGAGATGAATCTGGACTGGTTTATTATCAGGTCTAAAGGACTCTCAGCCATTATCTTTCTGAATGTTACTGCACACAGTCTGCTCTCTGCTGTTCTTCTTATACACGTTCTATTCTCTGAAAGCATATTTCTCTCTTGAATTTTATGTTTATTTTATCCCTGTGTTTTAGCATGAACAATATCTTTGTATCTATCTTATTAATTCTAAATTGGGATGTGTTATTTTTGCTGCTAAACATTTCCACTGATTTTTAATTTGCTTTATTGTATGTTATATATTTATATTTCTATACTGTTGTCTTCAAATCCACTCTCATAAACTTTCTTCTGTACTGCAAGTATTATCAGTTTGCTTTTTATTTCTTTAAACATAGTAAGCATTGCCATTTTGTAATCTGTGTTAAGTATTTTCAGTATCTAAAGTGTAAGTATTATTAGGTATCTTTCTGCTATCTGTATAATTTACTCCCTCTTATATTGCTATGTTTTTTGAGTCATGTTATTTTTAACTGCATGCTAGACACTTTAAGTTTTTGTCACTAATTTTTTTCATTATATTTCATTGTTTTTCAAAAGATGATTATTTTGAAAAAGCTACATTACCATTACCAGTCAGGGAAGTCTTATCCATATTCTCTTTTAAAAAATACTTCATACATTTCAGCCAATAAGAAAAAGTAAGTAATACAGGAGGAAATATATTTTATAGGATAGTTTACCTTATCTCTTTGTATGACACTTTTAAAACTTTGTAAACAAGATTTTTTTTATAAATTGTGTTGATCTTAAAAATAATTTGTCTAAAACTTTAAGTATGGGGAAAGATGTATAAACAATATTTTATATTTTACTTATACTATTTGACAAATTTTTAAAACAAATAATCCAATATTGATGAAATACATATAATATGAAACATTATATAGCAACTGTTTAAGACATAAGGCATTCTTAATGATGTAGGGAACTGTTTAGGAGATAATTTTTATTTTTAAGATGTAGCATATAAAGGGTATAATCCAAATTTGGCATGATACATGGAGAAGTTTCTTTAGAATGATGAAGAAAATGTCACTTTCTACCCAAATTGTGGACTTTTTTTATAATTAAGATTATATGTTAGTTAAGAAAAAAGAGAAATATCTGATAAAAGTAAAACCCAATGAAAATTTTTGTTTGTTTATTTTCTTTGGTTCCATGTAGGAAAAGTTGCATTTTCCTTTTATATTTTTTGTCTAACAATTCTAATCTGTAAAAGCTTCTTGGGGACAGCAACAATACAAAAGGAAACAAACACAAACAGCAATATAACAGCAATTATTCAGAAAAAAACAAACAGCTATGGAGGCCCGTCTTCTTTTTGTCACCTGTCAGAACCAGGTCACGTGTCTTCGGCCACAGTTTATGCTTCCTGCAGTCTTCTTTCAAAGCAGAGTTTCCAATAATTTTCATGCTTCCCTTGGCATCTCAAGCCCATCACAATTTGCACTGCAGTCTTCTCATCCTGTGGCTTCCCTGTACGGGCTTCTTGTGTGTGTTGCTCTTAGTTCAGTGTCCTTCCTTTCATCATATGTGAAAACACTTCTAAGGATCAGAGTTCACTTGTTGGTTTCCTGAGCCAGAGAACTGGTAACTTATTTCAATTGTTGTCAGAATATCACTTTTTAAGTTTTCCCTCCTTTAAATATTTATAGAATAACTGTTCATAGGTTAAAGAAAAAAAATATTTTTTTCTCCAAATATATTAAGTCCAGTGCTCCTCTAAAATAAAGTTCTAACTAAACTCCAAGTTCTTATTTTTATTCTTTCTCTGTTATGAAATTCAGGGTGGTACTTAATGTAAAATTCTTACTATTTCTGTGAAGCTAGTAGTTATCTCCCATAGGTAAGGATTACATCTAGAAAAGAACAATTCATATTGCTTTGCCATCTACCAACTGTTAAAGTCATCAATAAAACAAGTCAAAAGTGAGTCTTTCAGCCGATGTCACGATAAAAGAGCAAAGCTGTCATTCTGAAAATCTGGGGACAATGTGCCCCAGATGGACAGAGTATATCCTTTTATATGAGTGTTTTCTGGGGGAATTATCTGAAATTTCAATAACTATTATTTTTCACCTTCCAGAATGAGGATGGAGTCCTCAAACTTTCCCTGCGTTTTCTACTTCCTATAGTGATTCAACAATTAAATATAAAATCATGGGCTTTTGGGGAAAAAAGCCTAATTTAAAAATCATCTCTATACACTATCAATATCCTAGAGCTGGGACTATTTTAATTTCTCAAAGATATTTTAAAAACCACTATATACCTGTCTGTATATGCAACCAGCCAGGATTATGCACAAATATTGCCATTCGCATGGTCTTTTCTCATTAATTTAATTGGCCTATAGTTATCTCGTCTCCCACAGGGAAACAAAATAGCGTGAAATCCTTCACCATTTGTATTTTGAGAGGAGGGGAAAAATGCTTTATTTGGAATATTGCAACTTTTATTTGATGAAAGTTACTATTAACATATTTTTATAATCTTCTCAGCCTAGCAACAGCAGGAGTAAAAGGTGTGAGGGCCATGTAATATTCATGAAATTAAGACGACTTGAGATGAAAGGGAGTTCCATTAGAGAGACCAAGTGTGACAATATGACACATATTTGCATATTTTACACTTTAAATCTTTTCAGCACATCCAAGTTGATATATGGATGTAAACATGCATTGCCAGTTTTTAGCATATTATAAGCCCTCAAGACTTTGCATGCATTTTAATATGTTTCATTATTGCTGTAGATTTTAATTTCCAAACTGCACAGCTTTGATGGAAGGAAGCTGGAAGTTGAGGCATCTGGCCTGTGCCCCAGGCAAGCAGTCTTTTCCTGAATATTTTGGGCAGAAACCAGGCTATTTATTTGTGGGGCAGTGGGGGGAAATTAAAAAAAAAAAATGTGCTGCCCAGAAGCACGTTTTGTTTGGTACACATACTAATTAAGTGTTAACTTAACCATCCTGGCAGGAAAGCGAAAGCATTCGACTGTACATGTGCCAAACGAGACAAGTTGTGTGGAGCTTTTATAATCCCTTTTTCCCTCCTCTCAGCCAGGCTCAGTTCCTACAGTTTGAAAGTGGAGATTATTGAAAACAGTTTTTAAAAATGAGTTTGAAATAGTGTTTGTTTTTTAAAACAATTGAAAATAGTTTTTAGTTGTCCATTTTATTTTCTGGAACATAGGGTCCCTCGTTAGTATAGGAAAAGTTTTTCACATAGACTAACAAGGACATATTTTACCAAAAGAACACAGCACCTAGGGATTTCCCTGCTGGTCCAATGGCTAAGAGTCTGTGCTTCCATTACAAAGGGTGTGGGTTCAATCCCTGTTCAGGAAAATAAGACCCTTTGTTCTGCCTGGCAAGGCCAAATAACAAAACTACAAACAAACCTGGTACCTATGTAATTAGAGGTCTTCCATTTATTTTTTGTTTCACAAACCTTTATATTTAAATAAAGATGCATGAACTTCTTCTGCAAACTATTACCTAAGAAAATTTAAAATAATTTAAAGAAAAGTAATGATAAATAGTTGCCTTTTAATCCATTGTCATGACCTTTAATGAAGAAGATGACTTTTAAAGATGGTTTCTAATGATTATATCAAAATTTATTTTTATTGATATTGAACCATCATGCTTCACCTGTTAGCTTCTCTCAAGTGTTCAATAGCATTTTATTTTAATTTTCAGTGCTACATTAAACCGTCGAGTTCAAAAGGTCCTCTAGTCATATGAATCTTCCCATAAAGGTTGAAAATATATAGCAATTATTAACTATTCAGGGATATATTTGGATATTCTGCACATACAAAATGCTTTTTAGAAACATAAGAGCAATGGAGAAAAATTCAAAAGCTTTATTTCTCCTCTAAATGAATTTCTAAACAAGTGAGAGAAAAGTATGCTTAGGTTTTTTAAAACATGCTTTACCATCCTAAGAACAGACATTCATTTGAAAATGAAACAAATAAACAAGAGATTCAAAGTTTATCAGTTAGTAATTAGGAAGTTACCAATTCCTAACCTCATGCGAAGAGTTGACTCATTGGAAAAGACTCTGAGGCTGGGAGGGATTGGGGGCAGGAGGAGAAGGGGACAGAGGATGAGATGGCTGGATGGCATCACTGACTCAATGGATGTGAGTCTGAGTGAACTCCAGGAGTTGGTGATGGACAGGGAGGCCTGGCGTGCTGCGATTCATGGGGTCGCAAAGAGTCAGACATGACTGAGTGACTGAACTGAACTGAACTGAGCATAATGGTGGAATTTGATCACTGCGCTACCAAATATTTGCAATCCCTGGTGGAATAAGAATGAACTATAGTTTCTGCAAATGTGTTCTATTAAATTACATGGCCTGTCCTACTTCTAAGTCACACTTAATTCCTATCCTTTCTCTTCTTCTTTATCTTCCCTAGTAAAACAAACAAACAAGCAAAAGGACTGAGTCTGTTTCCTTACATGTCAGTCTAGTTCCTACTAGATCATTCCCAAAGGGACTGAATTCCTCTACGCATGACTTTTAGGCACTGGCTGGGAATATGACATGAATGAATGTCATGTCTCCCACAAGATAGTATTTTGCCTAATTACAATAAACATTGCTGTCCTGGACTTTGCTCTGCACAATCACTGGACTTTTCTTACACTGGGTGCATAAAGATTTGTGGTTGAGTTTAATACTTTCTTTGGAAATTCTGACTTGGAGGAAACTACCATCTTTTTCAGAACCAATATCTCTGTCACTTCCATTCCCTTTGTTCTTCTAGGCCCCAGCCTTCTTGTCCTCACCACAGAACCTCTAGTTTTCCTATGTTCTATCCCAGAGTAGGTGTCTATTAATTGACCTTGATGCAGCCTTACATGTAGCTCTGCTATGAGGGCTAAACAGGTTCCCCATGTGTGTCTCCTGCCACCTGCATTATTGTGTGCAGTGTGAATCACAATTGTCATAAATGCATAGAGAACATTTGTTGATTTTTCATATTTGGTCAAGTGAATTAACTCACTAATTCACGGAATATCAAGTTCTTCTGAATGTCTCACAGTCCTTCAGGTGAACTAGACAGTAACACAAACGGGAAAATTCCCCTCATTTGTGTGCTGCACTTCTTTGTGATGTAACATCTTGTCTGCATGATTATTTATTTCTACTTTGAATCTTACATGACATTTAATCAAAAACCACAATCAGAAAACTAATTTAACCAGGGTACATAACTCACACGGAATCTTTTTTTCTTACAATGGAAACTATGAACACAAAATAATAAAAAGAAGTACAGGACATCATGAAAATAAAAGGAACTTTTACTGAATATTTACTTTGAGTCAAGCATTTTACCTGAACTACATTTCTTTTCCCTCATGACAGCCTCATGAGGTAGGTCCAATTATTTGTATCCCCATTTTCAGAGGAGAAAATTGAGGTTCAGGAAGTTAAATAACTTGCCTAATATTACACAGCAGGCACATAGAAGCACATTGTTTTAGATTCATCTATCAGACCACAGAGTTTATGAACTTACATTTTGTGGCATCTTGCCTAGAAATCAGATTTTTTTTAAAAAAAAATCATCTTTGAATTCAAGGATTTTAGAAAGAGGACTTCCTGTTGCTCTAGTATCTGAATAGGGGAACAAGTAGAATTTCTGTGCCCATCACACCATCTTTCCTTGACAACTTCCAGATGATAGGTCAAATGTTTTAAATATTCCATTTTATCACTTCATTAAATATAAATTTATTTCCTATTGTCAGGGTCTTCTGTATTCATAATAGTGTCCCCCTCTCCAACAATTAGGTCCATTTTCCAGTGTTTCCAGCATCCACATACTGCTTCTATCAGACCAGTGCTATCATTATCATGCTGACAGCACTTTCCTAATGATTTTCATCCTATAGTTTCCATATTGTAATACTCTGTGTCACTCTCTTGAACTCCATCTAACCTAAATCCTTTGCTGTTGATTTATACATTAAAGCTACTCTTCCTTACAAAATTTTATCTTTACCTTTACCCAGACCCACATTTGTTTACTTAACTATTGATTATCAGCTATTTACTTAATGCCAGGGACTAATCTAGCCTAGATGTGCAAGTTGGAGCATAAAGAAGGCTGAGAGCTGAAAAATTGATGCTTTTGAAATTTGTTGCTGGAAAAGATTCTTGAGAGTCCCTTGGACAGCAAGGAGATTAAACCAGTCAATCCTAAAGAAAATCAACTGTGAATATTCATTGGAAGGACTGATGCTGAAGCTGAAGCTCCAATACTTTGGCCACCTGTAGCGAAGACTGACTCATTGGAAAAGACCCTGATGTTGGAAAGATTGAGGGCAGGATGAAAAGGGGACAATGGAGGATGAGATGGTTGGATGGCATCACTGACACAATGGACATGAGTTTGAGCAAACTCCAGAAGATAGTGAAGGGTAGGGAAGCCTGGTGTGCTGCAGTTCATGGGGTTTCAAAAAATTGGACACAATTTAGTAACCAAACAACAAAAACATTCTAGCCTCAGATGGTAAGAAAAGAATAAGTGTAACTGAGCCCTCCTCTTATTGAACTATAGAGATGAGGACAAAGACTATTATACAAATTTACAACAAATGATTTATATGACAGGGTGAAACACAAAAGAAATACAGCATAATGATTCCATAACTTCCAAAGGTGGAGATAAGTGAACCATAGCCAGGGTACATGGGACTGGAAATCAGGAAAGAAGCAGAAAGGAACACCAAGGGCCCGAATTGTACATCCTTTTGTTGAGTGGTCAGAGAAAAGGCCTACGAGTCAAGCTGCAGCCAGAAAAACAAGTGCCTAAATGCCATGATGAAGAATCCAGTCTCCTTCTTAAAAGCCAGTGTGAGTGATCATATGGTTTTAAACAGAATCAATTAAACAGGCATGAGGAAATGTGTGAAAGGTTGAAGTTGTCTGTGAACTTTAGGACACTGTAGTATTTGCCATTTAGAAAGGTCACTCTGGCTCATTTGTATGGAATACATTGGCAAAGGATGTGGCTGAAAATCAAGTAACCAGTTATCAAACTATTGTATTCTCATTTGGACAAGAGCACCAAAATATAGTGGACACATTGCAGAGATACTTAGAAATAGAAACCATAGAACTTGGCAATTGACTGGATGTGGGAGATCAAAGAATAAATAAATAAATAAAAATAAATAAATTTCCCTAGATCTCTGCCTCTGGAACCTGCGTGGATGTGAGAGGTGAGCAAGTAAGAATATGAAAAGAAAGTTCAAGTAGATACATACTTCAATAACTATGATTGTATATTAGTATTCCTTGTTGCCAAGTGTGCAGTTGAACCATGCCTTTTCCAACCAAGTAGACTGTAAACTCCTAAGTTTAGGAACTGCCTAGTTTTATTTCTTCTGCATCTCCTAAATAGCTCAGTGTTATGCTAAAAATTTAATAAGGGATCAATGAATGTTTTTCTATAGTTTGCTTGATCAATGCTGAGAGGAAATACATTAGGCTCTGGCTCAGAGATATCATTGTGGGATGTATTTTTCCCAATTATAGACTCACAATTGAACTTTACATGTGTTTTGCTTTCAAATGCCTGAACTCAGAATGGAATTTTTAAAATCTGCTTTGTAGAGGACATACACAGTGAAGGTGAATAACCAAAAAAAAATCTGTTTTCAGAAACTGGGAAGATGATGGTATATTAAAAGTATTCCTGTGAAATTGAAGGAGGTAAAAAAAAAAAAAAAAAAAAGATACCAAGGCTGGCCAAGCTTCTTTTTGTATGAAATTCAGTCATCCATTGCTGCTCTGGTCCCCTGGGTTTGTACTTTTCCTCTCTCCATGACTATCTATCACTGCTTGTAAAACTCTTGCACTAAAAGATCTTAAAGTTCACAGTAAAGCAATGCAATTATTCTGAGTCATTCCTTCTTACCTTTTAACCTAATCTTGAGAGGTGCCGAGACTGAAGAAGCACAGATCCCAAAATGAGCCTAATCTTGTCTCTGAAAATAGCACTTCCTTGCCAAGAAGAACTTTCTGCTTTTGAATGGCTGCAATGATGAGAAAAAGAAGCTAGGCTTCATTAATGGCCCTGGGCATGGTGGGCACTATGTCTGAGCGCCCTTGCTTTCTGCAGAGAATAGCGCTGTCTACTTACTGACGCCTTTTCTTTTTTTCCCCTTTTTATCCTTATAATGGCTGTTGGCAGAAAGCTTTGAAATAGCTCATTACTGATTTCTAATTCAGTAAGTTAAAAGAGTGAGAAGAAGGGCAATGCAGATTCATATTTAACTATAATTCTTTGGAATGCCTACTATGTGGCAGGCAACAGGTAGGTGCTGCCATGACAACCCTCTAAATCAAGCATTATGAACTTAGTTTAGTAGCATAAATGGGCTAATTGCTATATTGTAAGAAAATCATCAAAGGTGGGGAATCTGAAACCAGATCTTCAGATGCCAAATGCATTGATCACTTCTTGACCTTTATTTTTTCCAGTTTATTGAGGTCAAATTGACATGTAACATTGTATTGATCCAAGGTGTCAGTCTCTTGGCAATCAGGGATTAATGAACAAGACAGTAAGTAGCAAGAAAGTGGAGACAGGAGATACTGACTCCTCATTTATTTTTTTCCTATGAGCTTTAACATTTGACTGCCAGAACAATGATCTCATCACCAACATTTTCTGCCAGATGAAGCTTTTACAAAGAAATGGCATCTTTTGCCACTTCAACATCCCATCCAGCCACTGCTCAGGGAGAAGGTACTGTGTTGCTTCTGCTAGCAGTCAATACTCATGCTTCCACCTGTGCTCTACATCCCTTGCCTCCTGCCTTCTTGTCTGAACTCACTTCCTTTATCTTCCCCTCTCTCCCCTGCAACTCCTAGTTTTCTACAGATCCTGCCAATCAGCACTTAAGTTTACTCAAGTCTCTCCCAACTTGGGAAAAGGAAAAAAAAAAAAAAAACACATACAGTGAAACAGTCTCTTTTATCCTACATCTCAAAAGATCTTCACACTTTACTCCCAACCCCCTTCATAGGCAGCAAGCTACCTCCATGGATTACATAATTTAAATAAACTATTATGGACCAAGTGTTTGACATATAGTAAATCACAATAAGTGTGACCTGTTCTTTCTCACAGAATTGTTAGCCTTTTTATCTCAGTCCTCTTCAGCATTGGATCAGCTTTCAGGATCAGGATTCAAAATTATAAATCTCATTTTATATTTTATTTTCTCTTGCCTCTCTTTTATCTCATGATACCCACCTAGATTGGTTTACCTCTCCTTCTCTGCCTGCCCTTTCTCAGATTCCCTTTATTAAATGTGAGGTATCTTTGGTATTCTGACTCATGACCTTTTTTTGATTCATTATCTACCCTCTCTCTTGTTCCTGTCATCTATTGGAATGGTTAACAATTTGACAATGACTCCCATTTTGCTTTTTGCCCAGGAATATCCATATTCAAATTTTATATCAAAATTGATTTATCTATTTTGATAACTTAGAATCACTTCAAACACAACATGCTAATTTATAAAATCACTCAGGATAAAAGAAGGCTAAGTGATATTTCCAGAAAAGAATAAATGTTGGTGTATTCTAGAATGGTGGCAATAAGGATGAGGATAAATGGGTAGATTCCAAGGATATTTTTGCAGAAGTGGAAGGTTCTGAAGACTGATTATTTGTAGTAAGGAGACGAAATCTAAAATCATTAAAGTAGATCTGTCGCTTCAAATCTGAAGGAGAGGAAACAGCACACGCAGTTTTAGAAGAAGCTGGAGAGGTGGGCATGAATAAGTAGTAAAGGTTCTTATATGTATGGGGGCTTTATCCTAGCTGCAGTGGAGAGCTGCTGGAGTCTTTAGACAAAGGGAAGATGTAATCAGATATGTCTAACAGGGAGCTTACTCTGACTGCTTTGTGGGGCTGACTATACAGCAAGGTAAACAAAAGAGATATATGAGCAAATAACTAGAATCACTAATGATTAAGTCATGCCAACATAATTAATGCAAGCAATAAAAATAAGATAAAAATAAAATAAAGATAAGATGAGGGGAATTCTTTTAGATTGCTAAAGAAGGGTTTACACAGAAATAAAAATTGAAAAATTTTATTATACTTCCATGATGCATTAGATCTAAGTAGAGGAAAAATTAGAACTTCTCAGGAAGACAGAATTCATGTGGAAATGAGTAACACATCAAAGTTGAATTCCAACAGGAATGTTTTCGGTGGGACGTTGGACTGACCAGTCTGACTGATGCAGGGAATTAGCATGGAGGAGCTTCTTGAGAAAAAGCAGAGACGATGGCACTTGTGAATGTCACTGAACTAATGAATGCCCAGATGTTTTCCTAGGGAATTTTTTCCTAAGCCATTTCAGGGTCCTGAACTGAAAATTTAGATTAAAACCTTCTGTGCTTTAGGACAGCAAACATGGTGAAAGAAAGCCTCTAGTTAAGGCTAGAGGGATTAGACAAAGAAAAACAAGTCTTGAGGGTATTTATAGGGTCTGAGGCATGAGGTATTGAGCAAAGTTAGCTGCAAAGGAAATGGAATGAAATTGTTGGAAGTGAGAGAATCAAGGAAGAAAAAACATCAAAATAAACATTACACACATTGATCTAGTTATCTAATATCCCTTCAAGATATAAAAGGGAAATGCATTTGGTTCGAGTAGAATATAACTCAGTGTCTCTTTTTAGAAACAGTTTGCATTCTGTAAAGAGACTTGGGGTAGTTCCTATCTGCAATTTTTCTTCAAATCTTACATCTGTCTTTATCTTATTCCTCCAGTGCCTAAAAATTTAGGAAGAACTATCCAAAGATGACTCCAAAACTGGAAATACATCAAACTCTGCCAAGGAGGATAACAAACAATGGAGAAACATTAGAATTGTGATGGCAGAAATGTGAAAGTGGGGAAAAGAGATAGGGGAGACAATAACAAAAAATCCTGCTCTAAGCATGACATATAAGTAAGATTTAATATTTTCCTCTGAGCAAGCCCCAGTTAATTTCCGGGCAGCAGGCAATTTGACTGGACAGAACAACTTCTAGGAGTAGTTACTGCAGATAATCCAGAGCTGTTTGACAGACAACGCTAAGATGTTGTGTTGTTTGATATATGCTTTCAAAATAAATGTAGAAAGTATTGGATCACAGAATGAGGACTCGACACTTAGAATTTAGATATTTCTCACTGAAGGAATGAGCCAAGAAATAACACAGGCCACAAGGGCAAAGTCAAGAGAAGGACAGCAAAAACTGAAGAACGTCAAGAAAAAGTTAGAATATCAGAGCTCACAGTTTTGGCTACTGGTCTAATTAATGTGAAGATGAAGAAAAGATAGGCTGTTTATCACATTTGCTTTAACACATCTGACCAGTTTTCTTTATGTATGTGTTAATAGTGATAGTGATGGGAATTATAGGTCTGAATGCAGCATTATGCACAAAAACAGTAAAGCTCGGCAAATACTCAAAGTTTCAGAAAATTGCAGGCGATCCAGAGAGCATACAATATTTCTCTGGGCTATGAACTTTTAATGAGAACATATGGCAAAAATAATATTGGAAAATACCCTAATGCTGGAAAGATTGAAGGCTGGAGAAGAAGGGGATGACAGGGGATGACAGAGGATGAGATGGTTGGATGGCATCTCCAACTCGATGGACATGAGTTTGAGCAAACTCTGGAAGTTGGTGATGGACAGGGAGGACTGATGTGCTGCAGTCCTTGGGGTTGCAAAGAGTCAGACACGACTGAGTGACTGAACTGAACTGATGGCAGAAACAATGATAGAGAAGCCAAAGTTTAAAAAAAATCTTGCCTACTTATTATAATTCAAATTCTTACTATCATGCCACAGAATCTGGTGACAGCATTGAAAACATAATCAGTAAAGACTTTTCCCTTTTAAGGAACAAATCCCCTAGTCCTCAAGCACTCTATAAGTGGAAACAATCCTATAAGAGCAAAAATATGAATTCCTGAACAGTTTGGAACTGTAAATAACCTTTTCCTGCCCCCTAAAGTAGGCCTGGGGAAGCACACAAATCTGAAAATTTAAATAAATTGTATAATTTGGGGAAATAGAATAGAAAAGGAAAGTGATAAGACATAGGAAATGAACTTTGCACTCTGAACCAAAGCTAATTCCAAAGTCCTTTGTTTCATAATGTCTGGTTAAGAAGAAGCATCCAATTAATTACACTGGAACAAGTAGCTTTCCACATATCAAAAAAAAAAAAAAAAACCTAGACAAAGACTTTATATACTTTTTACAAAAATTAACTCAAAATGTATCACTGACCTAAACATAGAGTATAAAATTGCTACTGCTGCTGCTGTTAAGTCGCTTCAGTCATGTCTGACTCTGTGCAACTCCATAGATGGCAGCCCACCAGGCTCCCCCATCACTGAGATTCTCTAGGCAAGAACAATAGAGTGAATTGCCATTTCCTTCTCCAAGGCATGAAAGTGAAAAGTGAAAGTGAAGTCACTCAGAAAGTGTCCGACTCTTCACGACCCCATGGACTGCAGCCGGTAGTGATAAAACTAGAAGATAACATAGTAGATATTTTAGATTGAATATGGCAATGACTTTTAGATACATTGTCAAATTCACAGTCCACGAAAGAAAGACTCAATAAGCAGACTTCATTAAAATTAAAAATTTTGCTCTGCTCAGTGACACTGTCAAGAGAATAAGAAGAGAAGCCACAGACTGGGAGAAAATATTTACAAAAGACACATCTGATAAAGGACTGATGTCCAAAACAGACAAAGAATTCTTAAACTCAGTATTAAGAGGACAAACAATCAATTAAGCTAGAGATCTTAACTTGACATGTCACCAAAGACCATATACTCATGATGAACAGGCATATGAAAAGATACTGCAATTCATATGTCATCAGGGAAATGCAAATTAAATTGATAAGATATCACTGCATACCTATTATCCAAAATCTAGAAAACTGACAACACCAAATGCTGGTGAATATATGGATCAATAGGACTCTCATCCAAGTGGTGGAAATGAAGAAATGGTTCAGATATTTTGGAAGACAGTCTTATAGGCATCTCCTATAAGAGTAAACATATTCTTATCATATGATCTATAAATCATACTCCTTGATATTTACCTAGAGAACTTGAAAACTTATGTTCACAAAAGAACCTGCACATGGATAGTAATAGCAGCTTTATTCACAACTGCCAACTTGGAAGTGACCAAACATCCTTCAATTGATGAATAAGTGAATTGTTGTACATCCACATAGTTGACTATTATTCAGCACTGAAAACAAATGTGCTATCAATCCAGGAAACCGGACATGGGGGAACCTTAACTGCACATTTTTAAGTGGAAGAGTCAATCTGAAAAGGCCATGTGACTCCAACTATATGACATTCTGAAAAAGACAAAGATATGGAGACAGGAAAAAGACCAGGAACAGGTACCATAAGTGGAACACACTTCCTTCCCACACCCACTTGAACCTAGAGAGTGAATTTTCCAAGAAATGAGTTCTCAGAAAATGAAACTAGCTCATATTTTTTCATATCTTCCACTACTTCTAATCATCATCTTTCTCCAAGGTCCAAAAGACAGTTTTTGTGTCCTCTTTCCAAACAGTTGTTAACCAAGCTCCAGGCCAGAAATATCTTTCATGTGCAAACTGAGCTGAGCTGAGAAGGCGTCAAGGAAGCCACTGGCAGCAGATCCTGACTGCATCCTCCATACATGGAAATGGACACCACTGCCAGAGCAGTATGAGGTGAGGAGAATAGGTGGGCCATGGATGGACAGTTATGAAGCCCACTTCGAATCCCTGATCTCTCATTTACCCCAATGCACTTGAGTAGATAACTTAAAACTTCTCTCTGCATCTGAGAAGTTTGCAAAATGGGGGTAGGGAGAGCTGGATTTGATAATTGCTTCTAGCTCTAACATTCTGTGATCTTTGAGTCTTTTTCAGGCTTTTTGAGCTAATTCCCTTTATGTTTAGGCCTGCAGGTGGTTTGGGGGATTAATCAGGATCCCTTTCATTCTGGAACCATTCCAGCTAAGCTCAGAGAAAGGGAGCAAACAGTTCTATTCTGCTTGTGTAAATCTACATGCTTGCAGATACAGATATCTACATGTTTGCAGGCACAAATATTAGGTGTAATTTCCCTGGTGGCTCAATGGTAAAGAATCTGCCTTCCAATGCAGGAGATGCCGGAGACATGGGTTTGATCCCTGGGTCAGGAAGATCCCCTGGAGAAGGACACCACAACCCACTCCAGTATCTGGGAAATCCCATGAACAGAGGATCCCAGCAGGCTACAGTCTGTGGGGTCACAATTGCTGACACAACTTAGTGACTAAACCATCACCCTAAGTATGCACAGACTCATATAGGAAAGGAAATGTCATAACTTTAAGCTTTTGATATGAATGATATCCATCTTCTTTTTATACTGACAAAACTGTTTCTTTCCCCTCTTAGCAAAATTATTTTCCATTCCTTTGGTTCCTTTAAGTTTTTGGTATTAAAATGTATTAATGGTAATTATCAAAATACATTGCATGTACTTTTAGATTCTTTACCATCTTAGCCACCAGGGAAGCCCTTCGTATACATTGTCCCTCTTATTTTTCATAAGTGCTTCATAAGAAAATCAGTGTAAGGTAGTAGTTTCTATAGTTAACAAAAAAAAAAAAGGAGAGAGAGAGGACTTCCCTGGTGATCCAGTGGTTAAGACTCTGTGCTCCTAATGCAGGTGTCCCTGGGTTCAATACTTCATCAGGTAAATAGAACCGACATGCTGCAATTATGACCCAACACAGCCAAATAGCTAAATATTTTAAAAAGAAGAAGAAGATGAAACACAGGATAAGTGATTAAGCTTAATTCGTGTAACTAACAGGTAAAGAACTGGCATTTAAATTCAACCCTTCTGATGTATGATTTCTTATACTTATTGATATATCAAATGGCAGAAAACAGGACATTTAAACAATTGTATATTTATAATACATCTTCTTTGGATCCTTAAATTTATAAAGTCACTGATATAATGGAAAGAAAAAAAATATTGCTTTCTTCCGATTCAAATTTAAGAGAAAAAAATGCTTTCATGTAACAAGCAAAGCTAGGATGCTGATTTGACCTGCAGATAAATTAAATATTTGACTTGTTATAATCCAGTGAAGTGATAAATCTGTGGACAGTATGACACTTCACAGAACTCTGGTCTGAAGACCATGCTGGGTTTACTGGTGCAGCTTGCACCATGGCACTGGGCATCTTTTATTCTGAAAGAAAAAGTGTGCATCATCCTTAAAGTTTACATAATTTTTCCTCCTCTCCATTGAATCTCCTCTCTCTAACATACACGTATTATAGTGTTCTCCAGAGAAGTAGAACCAATAGGAAATATACATATATACGTGTGCGTGTGTGTGTGTGTGTGTGTGTGGATAGTGCTCAGATGTGTCCCACACTTTGTGATCCCATGGACTCATCAGGCTCCCCTGTCCATGGAATCCATGGAATTTTCCAGGCAAGAACACTGGAGTGGGTTGCCATTTCCTCCTCCAAGGGATCTTCCTGGCCCGGGTATCAAACTGCATCTCTTGCGTCCACTGCATTTGTAGGTCGATTCTTTACTACTGTGCCACCTGGGCTTCTATATATGTATGTGTATATATATATGAATTATATACAATATATATGAATAGCTATCTAGCTAGCTTATGCAATTATTGACGATGATGAATCCTATGTTCTCCAGGGCAAGTTGACAGTTTGGGGACTAAGGAGAAGTGATTGTTAATACCAGCTCAAGCCTGAAGATCTAAAGAACAGGGAGTCAGCTGTGTAGTTCCAGTCTGAAGGCCATTAGGCTTGAAACCCAGGAAGAACTAATGTTTCTGTGCAAGTTCAAAGACAAGAAAAAAGTTTATGTCTCCAATGAATCAGTCTAACAGGAAGAATTCTCTCTTACTCAGGGTAGTAAGAAAAGGTGACCTTTTTCTTCTATTCAGATATTCAGTGGATTATCTGAGGCCCATCTACAAAAGTGAGGGCAATCTGCTTTACTTGGTTTATCAATTTAAATGTTAATCCCATCCGAAATACCCTCAAAAATACATATTAATAATCCTGACCAAATATCAGGGCACCCCCAGGACTGGACACAAAAAATTAATCATCACAGCATAATAAGTAAAGGAACCTACTGCCGATGGCCTGAGCTATACAATATATCAGGAGAAAAATTGGTGAATGTTGAAGTTATTCTATTCTATCAATAGAGAATCCTCTAGAAAGTCCCATGAAATAGAGCAAACCTCCACACAGCTTTATTTCTAGTTTCTTTCTCATAGCCACTATTAGAAGCTGAAATTTTTAGAAGTTCACTTGTTCATTAGAACAGAAGGGGAAAAAAAAAAAACATGGTAACAGAGACTTAAAATAACTTTTGCCTACAGTAGCTTCAAAGGCTCTTTTTCAAAAGCATATTTTAAAAGTCCTGGGGAAAAAATGTTAGTCTTTCTAGTTCTCATATACAAAAAAGTAACATGTGGGGTGGGTGCTTTTCAGAATATAGTTCAACTGTTATTAAAATAAAAGAATCTATAAACTTGTAGGGCTCTCATATGGGATTCAGGGGAGTGAAATTCCCTAAAAATGTAAGCAGTGATTTTTGTGTAAGGGAATTAGTTTTAGGAGATAGTTTACTACTTTCTAGGTCTTTCCCTGGTGGCTCAGAGGTTAAAGCATCTGCCTCCAATGCGGGAGACCTGGGTTTGATCCCTGGGTCAGGAAGATCCCCTGGAGAAGGAAATGGTAACCCTCTTCAGTATTCTTGCCTGGAGAATTCCCATGGACGGAGGAGCTTGGTGGGCCACAGTCCACAGGGTTGCAAAGAGTCAGACACGACTGAACAACTTCAATTCACTTCACCTCACTTACTACTTTCTAAGGGATAGTTGACTGCTTCAGAAAGTGATATTTAAAATTTTCCATCCAATAATGAGTAACAGAGAGAAGGCATGGAGCCCAAGCAAAGGAAAGTGGGGTGGTAAAGGTCATTCACAAACGGCATAGTCTAAAGAGATTTTCTAAAACAGGCTGACATTCTAGGCCATGTAGGGCTCTGCTCATTTAGAATAGCAAGGTTTAGAGGACCAAAGGAAAATGAGCCTCTACTTCTTCATGGCCTGTGATAAGTTAGGAGAGGATTCATACTTCAATTCTTGAAACTGCAGCTTACCCCCAGGCTCCTCTCCACATTATGCTCACCCATTTCCCACAGGCAAACAAACATTCCTCAAGAGACCTCTGAAGGCAGGCAGCAGAGTGTCAGATCATTGGCTTAAAATGTGCTTCTGTTTCTTAACAGCTGGACTACATAGTCAAGGAGTATACCTGAAGGCCTCAGCTTCCTTGGCTAAAACACAGAATGAGTTCTTTCCTCAGATAGTTTTTATGGACAGAAATGAAACAGTACACGAAAGGGATTTACAGCAGAAGCTAAAGAGAATAGATTGGATGTGTTCATTAGCTTCTATTCTGTGCTGAGCCCTCACTAAAATGACAATAAGGGAATCTTTTAAGAATATACCAACTAACAAAAGGAAAAATGAAAGGGAAACAACAGCAATAACATTTTGGGCTCTGGAAAGTTGATAGATACTAAATGCTTAGACCTCGAAAAGCTGAATTCAAAACTAGCACTGGATAAATTAAAGAAGCAATTCAATTAACATGAAGAAATTCTATAAACCTCCAGAATTGGTGGTACTCTGGCAGAAATGTTAAAAACCTCAAGAATCAATGGTATCTTTGGGAGGGATTTATACTGGGAATAATGTAAAAACATTGAAAAAGTGTGTTCAGAAATCACTTCTCAACCTAGACAGTGTCCTCTCCAGGGAGTAGTGGGCAGCAGTATTGGATGGTACAATGATGAAGGAAGGGATGCTTTTGGCATTTGGTAGACTAGGATCAATGATGATATATTTCTGCACTGTATGTGATAGTCGCACCTAATGGAGAATTGTCCAGTCCCAAATGTCAATAAACATCTCCCATTAAGAAACACTGACTTAAACTCTTCTCAGATTCCTTCATCAAATTTGCATAGTAAAGTAACTACCACCTCTCAGCCTATTGGAAGACTGGAATTTTATGCTCTAAAAATGGTAAGCAGTGGTATCTACATAGGATGCTATTGAATACAATTGTGGGAAGGTGTACCATACTGTAGCCAATGATGTTAGTGGTCATTAGAACTCTTAGCCTTCTTTCCCAACCTAATCACAGGACTTTCAGCCAATTTGCTGACTAGGCAGCAGAAGAAATCAGGGGATTTTTCTGAGAAACATGACTGGCTCATGGGAAATTTTCTAAATGTGCTAATCTAGACAGATAATTGCTCAGTGAAATAACAAAACTAGAATACCCTATGTGGACATTAAGAGTTGAATATTCCCATCCTGAATTCAGATACTCTAGTTATTTTCTTGTAATATTATGTTACAAGAAGATAACAAATGTTAAACAAGAGAGAAGCCAGAACAAATAAACAAATAAGAACAAAAAGTTGGGAAAAGAGACTATGCAGGAAATATATTTACTACCCTAAGGAAGAAAAAAGAAGATCAGTTTCCAGGTAAACTAAAGATAATCCTTGAAATAGGAAGTAGACAATTTAAAAGAATAAATATGAGCTTAAGGAAATAAAAATTGCAATAGAAGAAATGAAAAAATGTAATAAAAATATAGAAAAATAATTTTGAAAAATAATCTCATAAAAAAAGGAGCAAAAGAATGAGGTTAAAACAATAGAGAAACAATATGAAAATTATAAGACCAGTACAGGAAATCCAACATCTGCATAATAGAGTTCAAAAGTGAATAAACATAGAAAACAAAGGAATCAAAAAAAAAAAAAAAAGATAGGGGGAACTTGCCATACAGCACAGTAGGCTCAACTCAGTGCCCTTTGATGACCTAGATGACTGGGATGAGGAGGTAGGAGACTGAACCAAGAGGGAGGGGATATATGCAAACATTGCAAACATATAGCTGATTCACTTCACTGTACAACAGACACTGGCACAACATTGTAAAGCAATTTTATTCCAATAAAAGTAATTCTAGAGAACCAAGTAAGGTGAGCTTCCAGGTTGAAAGGGCTCAAGAAAACAAATGAATATATAGCTTTACAAAGGCACAATATTTTGAATTTAAGAATGATGTGGGCATCAAGTAAGTAAGTTTGCATACACAAAATTGAGAATCAAAATGGCATTAAATTACTTAAAATAAAATAAAACAAATAAAAATGAGAAAATAAAAGACAATGTGGAAATGTTTTTAAAATTCTGATATGAAATTATTTCCAATCTATGACACTGTAACTCATCCTTGTCAATCAAAAGCAAAGGTAGAATAAAGATATTTTGACATGAGATTGCTAAAATATTCTTTCCATGGCCCTTTCTTACAAAATGATGGCATAATATGCCTTGAAAAAAAAAACAAGAAAATAAACACAAAATTAAATATGCCATAATGGTACATTGGTT
Source organism: Oryx dammah (assembly GCF_014754425.2). Lineage (NCBI taxonomy): Eukaryota > Metazoa > Chordata > Mammalia > Artiodactyla > Bovidae > Oryx > Oryx dammah. The sequence goes on along the minus strand of NW_024070206.1, from coordinate 44,856,512 downwards.
CTGACACAAATTAGAGAAGCAGAGGAAATTCCTTGGATGATGATGAAGGGGCATTTCCACTTACTGGAAAGATAAGTGGACAGCAGTTCTAGAGTTCTAGCAGTTCTAGACACTAGTCAACAAGACTGAAGCAAATCAGAAGATAAGAAGATGACAAAAAAAATTCCTAAAGGATCTTAATGTATTAAAACAAAATTTCAACAAAATAAGGAAAGGATGAAAACAATTTAATTAGAAAATTAACTTAAAAAACCTAAAAAAACACAAGAGAAAAGGGAAAAATATTAACTCAAAGGCAAAAAGTATTAAATATTTAAATTATTTACTACAGATATAATCCAAATGGTGACAATTATTTTTAGATGATGGAGACATAGAAACAGTGCAAATAACATAAACATATATATGACTATATATTTGTTGAAGTTGCTTGAGTTATAATATCATAGTTTCAAGTGTACAGCATAGTGCTTCAGTAATTTCACAGATTTTCAGTAATTTTATTTTCAGTATTTTTACAGATTATACTTATATAATATAATATACATTATATTTTAATATAATATGCATTATATTATAATATAATATACATTATATTTAAATATTTATATGTTATAATAATATATATATAATATTAGTTATAAATAACTTTAATAAAAGTTGTTAAAAGATAATGGCTATAATTCTCTGTGCTATACAGTATATCCTTATTGCTAATTTATTTTAAATATAGTAATTTGTATTTCTTAATCCCTTACTCCTTCCCTCTCCCCGATGGTAACCACTAGCTCTAGTTTCTATATCTGTAAGTCTGTTTCTGTTTTGGTATATACATTTGTTTTAATTTTTAGATTCCACATATAAGTGGTATCATGCAGCATTTGTCTTTTTCTGTCTGACTTATTTCACAAAGCATAATATTCTCCAGATCCATCCAAGTAGCTAGAAATGGAAGAATTTCAATATTTTTTATGGATAAGTACACAACTGAGCAACTGAACTGAAACTGAACTAAATATTGAATTAATACTAAAACTAAATACTGAATTAAATGTGTGTGTAGCTGTCATGTCTGACATTTTGCAACCCCATGAACTGCAGCATACCAGGCTTCCCTGTCCTACACTATCTCCTGGGGTTTGCTCAAACTCATGTCCATTAAATCGATGGTGCCATCCAACCATCTTATCCTTTGGTGTCCCCTTCTTTTCCTGCCCTCAATCTTTGCCAGCATCAGGGTCTTCCAATGAGTTGAGTCTTTGCATCAGGTAGCCAAAGTATTGGAGCTTAATGTTTCAGCATCAGTCCTTCCAATGATTATTTGGGGTTGATTTTCTTTAGGATTGACTGGTTTGATTTCCCTGATGTCCAGGGAACTCTCTAGAGTCTTCTCCAGCACCAAAGTTCGAAAGCACCAGTTCTTCAGCTCTCACACTTCTTTATACTCCAACTCTCACATCCATATATGACTACTGGAAAAACCATACGTTTGACTGTATGGATTTTTGTTGGCAAAGTCATGTCTCTGCTTCTTCATGCACTGTCCAGGTTTGTCATAACTTTTCTTCTAAGAAGCAAGTCTTCTTTAATTTTCCACTCCAGAATATCTGGCTCTAGGGGAGTGATGACATCATTGGTCATTAAGACCTTTTTTGTACAGTTCTTCTGTATATTCTTGGCTTGATGGTAATGAATCATATATATATAAATATATATGTATATATAAACTCCAACTTTATTACTCTGTTGATGGACACAAGTCACTTCCATGTCTTGTCTATTGTAAATAGTGCTGCTATGAATATTAATGTATATGCATTTTTTTAATTAAAGTTTTCATTTTTTTTTCTGTGTATATACCTAGGAGTTGAATTGCTGTATCATATTGTGGTTCTAGGGCTTCCCAGGTGGTGCTAGTGGTAAAGAACCCACCTGCCAATGCAAGAAACATAAGAGACATGAGTTCAATCCCTGGGTCAGGAAGATCCCCTGGAAAAGGGAATGGTAACTCAATTCCTGGACAGAGGAGCCTGGATGACTGTCTATAGGGTCATGAAAGAGTCAGACATGATTGAAGCAACTTGGCATGTATGCATGGTAGTTCTAATTTAATTTATTTGAGAAGCCTCCATACTATTTTCCACAGTGGTTGCATCAATTTACATCCCTATCAACAGTATACTATAGTTTTCTTTTCTCTACACCCTAGCCATCATTTATTATTTGATGACTTACTGATAATAAAATTACTAATTTTCACCAAGGTGATATGTTATTGTGGTTTTGATGTGCATTTGTGTAATAATTAATGATGTTGATGATCTTTTTATGTGTTTGTTGACCATAGGGGAAGTGTCTACTCAGGTCTTCTGCTCATTTCTTGATTAGATAATTTTTTGCTATTAAGTTGTATGATCTATTTATATATTTTGGACATTAATCCCTTGTTGATCATTTAATCTTCAAATATTTTTTGTCATTCTGCTTTCTTTTGATTTTGTCAATGTTTTCCTTTGTTGGGCAAAATTTGGTAAGTGAACAGAATCCCATTTGTTTATTTTTTCTTTTATTTTTTTTTACCATAAGAGACAGGTCAATATATATATATATATATATATATTGCTACTATCAATGCCAAAGAAAGTTCTTAATCTCATTATTTTACCCATGTAGCTGTCCAGTAAGATACCTACTTGAGGGAAAATGGGGAGAGAAATATTGTTAAGATCTCCTTTTTCCAAAGAATCACAAAATAATAATAATAATTAAAAAAGCATTATTTAGAGATGTAGGAGAAAACAGAAAATAGACCTTTTAAAAAAGAAAAAAGTTATTGTCTCTGTATAATAAGATAGTGCAGAAGACCAGAGATCTTGTCAAGAAAATTGTAAATATCAAGAATGGGCATAATAAAGGACAGAAATGGTAAGGACCTAACAGAAGCAAAAGAGATTAACAGGAGGTAGCCAGAATACATAGAAGAACTGTACATAAAAATGTCTTAATGACCTAAATAACCATGGATGGTATAGTCACTTACCAAGAGCCAGACATTCTGGAGTGTGAAGTCAAGTGGGCCTTACAAAGCATTACAATGAACAAAATTAATGGAGGTAATGGAATTCCAGCTGGGTTATTTCAAATACTAAAAGATGATGCTGTTAAAGTGCTTCACTCAATATGCCAGCAAGTTGGAAAACTCAGCAGTGTTCACAGGACTGGAAAGGGTCAGTATTCATTTCAATCCAAAAGACAAGCAATACCAAAGAATGTTTGAACTACCATACAATTGTGCTCCTTTCACATGCTGGCAAGTATGCTTAAAATCCTTCAAGCTGAAGCTAGGCTTCAGCTCTATGTGAACAAAGAACTTCCAGATGTACAAGCTGAGTTTTGAAGAGGCAAAGGAACCAGAGATCAAATTTCCAACATCTGTTGGATCACAGAGAAAACAAGGGGATCCCAGAAAACTTCTGCTTCATTGACTATGCTAAAATCTTTGAATTTGTGGGTCACAACAAACTGCGGATAATTCTTAGAGATGGGAATACCAGACCAACTTACCTGTCTCCTGATAAACTTGTATGAAGGTAAAGAAGCAATGGTTAGAACTGGACATGGAACAATGGATTGGTTCAAACTTAAGAAAGGAGTATGACAAGGCTGTATATTGTCACCCTATTTAGAAGGAATGATGCTAAAGCTGAAACTCCAGTACTTTGGCCACCTCATGCGAAGAGTTGACTCATTGGAAAAGACTCTGATGCTGGGAGGGATTGGGGGCAGGAGGAGAAGGGGACAACAGAGAATGAGATGGCTGGATGGCATCACTGATTCGATGGACATGAATCTGAGTTAACTCCAGGAGTTGGTGATGGACAAGGAGGCCTGGTGTGCTGTGATTCATGGGGTCACAAAGAGTTGGACACGACTGAGCAACTGAACTGAACTGATGCAGAGTATATCATGCAAAATGCAAGGCTGGATGAATCACGAGCTGAAATCAAGATTACTGTGAAAAATATCAGTAACCTCAAATATGCAGATGATGCCACTCTAATAGCAGAAATAAAGAGCAACTAGAGAGCCTCTTGATGAGGGTGACTGAGGAGAGTGAAAAAGCTGGCTTAAAACTTAACATTAGAAAAAAGTAAAGAAAAAACAACAACAAGTAAGGTCATGGCATCTAGTTTCATCAATTCATGCCAAATAAACGGGAAAAAATGGAAACGGTAAGAGACTTTATTTTCTCGGGCACCAAAATCACTGTGGACAGTGACTGAAGTCACGGAATTAAACAATGCTAGCTCTCTGGAAGGAAAGATATGACAAACTTAGACAGAATATTAAGCCGAGATATCACTTCCCTGGCAAAAGTCTGTATGGTTATAGCTATGTTTTGTTTATTTGTTTGTTTTTCAGTATTCAAATACTGATGTGAGAATTGGACCATAAGGAAGGCTGAGCACCAAAAAACTAATGCTTTCAAATTGTGGTGCTGGAGAAGACTCTGGAGAGTCTGTTGAGTAGTGAGGAGACTGAACCAGTCAACTCTGGTAATCAACTTAATATTCACTGAAGGTCTATGGCTGAAGCTGCAGTTCCAATACTTTGGTCCCCTGATGTGAAGAGCAGATTCATTGGAGCAGATTTATCAGGACTATTCCCTAATGCTGGCAAAGATTGAAGGCAAAGGAAAAGGGGGTGACAGAGCACAAGATGGCTAAATAACATCACCAACTCAGTGGACATGAATTTGAGAAAACTTTGTGAGACAGTGGAGGACAGAGGAGCCTGGCATGCTATAGCCCATGAGATCTCAAAAAGTTGGATGGGATTTAATGACTCAACAACAACAATGAATAAGAAATGTGGATGTGGAAATGGTGTCAGAAAACTTCTTTTTAAATAATGAATTCTTTAAAACTTGTTGCATATCTATGATATTTTATAAAATAAAAACTAGAAGTGTGTATAACACTGATAAAAATAAACAATTTAGGTAGCGACTACACATTGTAAATAAAACAATTTGGTTAGTGCCTACACATAGAAAACTAAGATCATGGTATCCTTTCCCATCACTTCATGGCAAATAAATGGGGAAACAATGGAAACAGTGAGAGACTATTTTCTTTGGCTCCAAAATCACTGCAGAAGGTGACTGCAGCCATGAAATTAAAAGACACTTGTTCTTTGTAAGAAAAGCTATGACCAGCATAGACAGCATATTAAAAAGCAAAGACATTACTTTGTCAACAAAGGTCTATCTAGTCAAGGCGATGGTTTTTCCAGTAGTCATGAATGGATGTGAGATTTGGACTATAAAGAAAGTTGAGTGCCAAAGTATTGATGCTTTTGAACTTTGAGATGTTGGAGAAGACTCTTGAAAGTCCCTTGGACTGCAAGGAGATCCAGCCAGTCCATCCTAAAGGAAATCAGTCCTGAATATTCATTGGAAGGACTGATGATGCATCTGAAGCTCCAATACTTTGGCCACCTGCAGTGAAGAACTGACTCACTGGAAAAGACACTGATGCTGGGAAAGATTTAAGGCAGGAGAAGGGGACAACAGAGGATGAGACGGTTGGATGACATCACTGACTCGATGGACATGAGTTTGAACAAGCTTTGGGAGTCGGTGATGGACAGGGGAAGCCTGGCGTGCTGCAGTCCATGGGATCACAAAGAGTCGGACACAACTGAGTGACTGAAGTGAACTGAACACATTTTCCGTTCTTAATATTATTTCTATTGGCAGGAATAATTTAAAAATTGCACGGATTTGTCCTCTTAAGCACTTTTTGGTACTACTTACTTTCTCCATTTTCTCAATACACTTTTATTCCATGCAAAGTTTATTCCGATATACCATTGTCTGAATTATCACAGAATTTCAGTCAGTCCAAAGTTGAACTACTGTGTTTGATAGTACTACACTATCAGTTAAAAAGTTGAATTATTATTTTCATGGTAAGAAAATAAGAAATGTGTTTAAATAAATACTGAGTTAATACAAAGTGTGATCATAATGTAAAAAAGATTCATCTTTTAATAATATCACCAGAGAATAATTAAAATATAATAATATTTTGGTATGTCAAATGTAACAAAAATATATTTATCTTCTTAATCCTCACAACATTCTGTTTTAAACATCACTAATCCTATTTCAGCATAGGAATTACAAATAACATCATTAGATTAAATTTTTTTAATGGTTTCTATATAGAGGACCATGCATAAATATTTCCTTTAAATTACATTACTTAAACCCTTTGGGAAAAAAAAAAAAAACTAAATAGAGACTTAGATTCAAGAAGGCTAAGTTATTTGCCCATGTTAAATCTAACAGTTGCTCAATAACCATTTGGACCCTATATGTTGTGTTCTTATGTTCTAGAGATGATAGAAAGATATTGCCTACACTGTACCTAACTCTTCAATTCTATCTTCTGAGGAATAAAATGAGTATTCAGTGGACTCTGTTCTCTCAATCAAAAGTGTGGAAATGGTTTCAAGAATATATGTATTGATTTCAGTTCAAGGGTTAAGAAGCATAAAGACTTTTATCAAATTTCTTAACTTTTGTGACTATTTCATCCTTTTAATCTTGGGCATCTTTTGCCTATTTCTCCATAAAGATTGTTGTAATGATCAAAATGGGAAAAAGGCCACTGAGAAGATGGAATCCCATAGCAGAGCCAGGGTTCTTTTAGCCAAGTGAATGTTAATCTAATCAAAGTGATGAAATGAATACACAAGGCATTGAAAAAGTAGTAGATAGATTTTTAAAAAATGATAAACTTACTTTGCTTTGTCTAGTTCTGCATTAGTTGCCCAATCACTGAAGGTGCCTGACATCAGCTAACTTACTCTGTATACAAGGTTTTGTGGTGACTTTTCTGAAATAAATGTCGTCCAACTGGCGTTAACATGCATTACAAAGATATTCACACGTTTTGACCATACACATAGGTCTTTCCTCATGCTGCTTCTTCAGACTCGTCCTAATTTCCTTACCTTTCTTCTTCCAGTTCCATGGCTCCAAACAGTCAAGTAATGTATCATCGGTGGTGTTTCTACTCACCACTGTTTCTATGGAAACCTCTGAGAAGAAATGAATTGCAGTTACAGTCTGTTTTTGGTTTGTGTCCATAGACTGAGTCAATCAACCTATGGAATAAATTTGGCTTTTTTCTTCTTTTATTGGCTGGTCATATGGGGTTGGCCTCATATAATCATAGGTGTGGGCTAAGGAAGAGGCACTAATGGGTGACACAAGGATCTGGGACATCTACAAATGCATCTTACTTTTGACCTCCACACTTGTTTGTGACTCATTTAAATGTACTTCTTTTATCTTAAAATGGATCAATATTGATAATACCCAACCACACAAGTTGGTGATATTAGCTCTTAATGGACACTTCTGGTCTTAAGCCCACTTCATGGCACATGGTTGTTTATCTCTTGCCTATTTCAACCAAGGAAATATTTTATGAAAGGCATGTAATTCTGTTACAGCTGGTACGGTTGTGCACAATGTAGTGGGCTACATTGTGATTCTCCTACTAAGGTTTCCATGTACTCCATACAGCATCTGTCTCTAAAAGAGGCATTGCATATATATCATAGCCTAGATGTGCTACAGAATATCTTCCAATTCTGTGCTCCAGAATCTCTTCCAATTGCTTTCCAAATATTTGCATACTTTAATGTCATCAGATATATTCTGATGTCATTGTATATATTCAGGAATATTCTGAAATGTAGAAAATATAGTTTCTAGAACCCAAAAAGACCTAGGAAATATCATGCCTCCTTGTTAATATAGGGAGGTGAGGCATATACTGATATTTTATGCTCCAAAATATTGAGCAGGAAAGATTTTATTCAGGTGGCAAGTCTCTAAATCTTGCAAAGTCCTTGTTAAGAACTTTAAAAGATTTGAGACTTCCTCCAACTTGCAAGTTGCAATTGTTGGCTTGTAACAGTTTTATGGATACTAGATGAAGGCACAGAACCCCTGTATCAGAGATGAAGGATTGTGTTAACGACAACTTAGCAAGCATTGTGAACACTATGTTTGCCTCAGTTTTCATTGCCACTAAAGTATATTGTGATCTTATGAAGGGACCTTGGTGAATGCTGTGCACCAGTAGGTTTGCATCATGATGAAGGAACCCTGAGTTTAATGAACCAAAGTCTTTTAAAATAAGCAGTAAGCCTACATGATCTATATCTCAGAGAGGACTTGTCTTTATTATCCTATACAGAAAGCAGACCTACACTTTGTTCTGGAGAGACACTGCATTTTCCTACTCTCATTGATATACAGACATTCTTGAAAAGATAGTCCAGAACAAATGCAGTCAGTGCCTCTGCTTGTTAACATGCAGAAACGCTAGAGACCCATGGAGAATTGTCTCCCCAAAGGCCTTCAATGTACTTGCCAGTTCTTGTTCATCTGGTCTGATCTCTTTGGGGAAAGACTGAAGGCATCATTACCATATATATTTCCCATGGTGTTGTAGGATTGTTTTCCCCAGGGATCAAGTAGTTTCTCTTTCAGTTAATAGATTACAGTAGAAAGAGAATAGTTGATGAAATCTGAAATTTTGTTAAGGGAATCATGACTTTTTTTTAATTGAGGCAGAAGCCCTTACCTTCCTGATTATCCATGCTTGATTTGCTCTTTTCTGTGTACATTAGCAATATATTGTTGGAAGCCTGTCTATCTTGCCCATGCGGATGCCTTTCTCTATGAACCATCTTCATAGCTCTCTACAGATATGCATTCCCTAGCTGTCACTATGACTTAGCTATTATTAAAAGTTAAACACTGAAGCCTGATGTTTTCCATATGGGGATGCTATCAACCCCATTGTTCAATGAGCCAGGTATGTAACTGCATCTCCAGGCATCATCCCTGATCTACAGGAGGACAGCCACCACTGAGCTTCTTCGTGATCCCAAGATCATTTTCATCAGTATATTCTTTGTTTTGATACAAAGATTTCTCTCTAGGTTCATGGTCATATTATACTTTTGCTAATTTTCTCTAAAATATCCAATCTCTATTTGTCACTTCTGCTGTATAATTGTAAGGGATTTGCTTTAGGTTATACCTGAATGGTCTACTGGTTTTCCCTACTTTGTTCAATTTAAGTCTGAATTTGGCAATAAGGAGTTCATGATCTGAGCCACAGTCAGCTCCCAGTCTTGTTTTTGCTGACTGTATAGGTCTTCCCCATCTTTGGCTGCAAAGGATATAATCAGTCTGGTTTTGGTATTGATCATCTGGTGAGGTCCGTGTGTAAAGTTTTCTCTTGTGTTGTTGGAAGACTATGCACGCTGTGACCAGTGCGTTCTCCTATTGTTGAAAGGCAACAATATTGCCTCCTATTGAAAGGCAAAAGAGAAAAGGAAATATATATCTACTGTTTTGCAGAGTTCTCTGCAAAACTCTGTTAGCCTTTGCCCTGTTGCATTCTGTACTCCAAGGCCAAATTTGCCTGTTACTCCAGGTATTTCTTGACTTCCTACTTTTGCATTCCACCCTTCTATAATGAAAAGGACAACTTTTTGGGTGTTAGTTCTAGAAGGTCTTGGAGGTCTTCATAGAACCGTTCAACTTCAGCTTCTTCAGCATTACTGGTCAGTGCATTGACTTGGATTACTGTGATATTGAATGGTTTGCCTTGGAAACAAGAAGAGATCATTCTGTTATTTTTGAGACTGCATCCAAATACTGCATTTCAAACTCTTTTCTTGAACATGATGGCTACTTCATTTCTTCTAAGGGAGTCTTGCCCACAATAGTAGATATAATGGTCATCTGAGTTAAATTCACCCATTCCAGTCCATTTCAGTTCACTGATTCCTAAATTGTCGATGTTCACTCTTGCCATCTCCTGTTTGACCACTTTTCAATTTGCCTTGATTTATGGACCTAACATTCAAGGTTTCTATGCAATATTGTTCTTTACAGCATCAGACTTTACTTCCATCACTAGTCACATCCACAACTGGATGTTGTTTTCACTTTGGCTCCATCTCTTCATTCTTTCTGGAGTTATTTCTCCACTGATCCCCAGTAGCATATTGGGCACCTATTGACCTGGGAGTTCATCTTTCAGTGTCTTATATTTTTGCCTTTTCATACTGTACATGGGGTTCCCAAGGCAAGAATACTGAACTGGTTTGCCATTCTATTCTCCAGTCAAATTCCTTACAATTATATAGTAGAAGTGACAAACAGATTCAAGGGATTAGATCTGATAGAGTGCCCAAAGAACTATGGATGGAGGTTTGTGACATTGTATGGAGGCAGGAATCAAGACTATCCCCAAGGAAAAGAAATGCAAAAAGGCAAAATGGCTGTCTGAGGAGGCCTTACAAATAGTTATGAAAATAAGACAAGTGGAAGGCAAAAGAGAAAAGGAAAGATATACCCATTTGAATGCAGAGTTCCAAAGAATAGCAAGGAGAGATATGAAAGCCTTCCTCAGGGATCAGTGTAAAGAAATAGAGAAAAACGATGGAATGGGAAAGACTAGAGATCTCTATAAGAAAATCAGACATACCAAGGGAACATTTCATGCAAAGAAGGGCACAATAAAGGACAAAAATTGTATGGACCTAACAGAAGCAGAAGATGTTAAGAAGAGGTGGCAAGAATACACAGAAAAAATATATTAAAAAGATCTTCATGACCCAGATAATCACGATGGTGTGATCACTCATCTAGAGCCAGACATATGGAATGTGAAGTCAAGTGGGCCTAAGGAAGCATAAATGCAAACAAAGCTAGTGAGATGATGGAATTCCAACTGAGCTATTTCAAATCCTAAAAGATGATACCGTGAAAGTGCTGCACTCTATATTCCAGCAAATTTGGTAAACTCAGTAGTGGAAATGGACTGGAAAAGGTCAGTTTTCATTTCAATCCCAAAGAAAGGCAATGCCAAAGAATGCTCAAACTAACACACATTTGCACTCATCTCACACACTAGCAAAGTAATGCTCAAAATTCTCCAAGCCGGACTTCAACAGTATGTGAACCATGAATTTCCAGATGTTCAACCTATATTTTAAAAAGGCAGAAGAACCAGAGATCAAATTGCCAATATCCACTGGATCATCAAAAAAGCAAGAGAGTTCCAGAAAAAACATTTACTTCTGCTTTATTGACTATGCCAAAGCCTTTGATTGTGTGGATCACAATAAACTGTGGAAAATTCTGAAAGAAATGGGAATACCAGAACACCTGACCTGCCTCTTGTTAAATCTGTATGCAGGTCAGAAAGAAACAGAATTGGACATAGAACATACTGGTTCCACATAGGATAAGGAGTACATCAAGGCTGTATATTGTCACCCTGTATATTTGACTTACATGCAGAGATCATCATGAGAAATACTAGGCTGGATGAAGCACAAGATGGAATGCAGATTGCAGGGAGAAATATCGATAACCTCAGATATGCAGATGACACCACCCTTATGGCAGATAGTGAAGAAGAACTAAAGAGCCTCTTGATGACAGTGAAAGAGGAGAGTAAAAAAGTTGGCTTAAAACTCAACATTCAGAAAACTAAGAGCATGGCATCTAGTTCCATCACTTCATGGCAAATAAATGGGGAAACAATGGAAACAGTGAGAGATTTTATTTTGGAGGCTCCAAAATCACTGCAGATGGTGACTGCAGCCATGAAATTAAAAGATGCTTGTTCCTTGGAAGAATAGTTATGACCAACCTAGACAGCATATTAAAAAACCAAGACATTACTTTGCCAACAAATGTCCGTCTAGTCAAAGTTATGGTTTTTCTAGGAGTCATGTTTGGATGTGAGAGTTGGACCATAAAGAAAGCTGAGTGCTGAAAAAATGATGCTTTTAAACTGTGGTGTTGTAGAATACTCTTGAGAGTCCTTTGTACTGCAAGGATATCCAGCAAGTCTATCCTGAAGGAAATTATTCCTAAATATTCAATGGAAGGACTGATGCTGAAGCTGAAACTCCAGTACTTTGGCCCCCTGATGCAAAGAACTGGCTCATTTGAAAAGACTCTGATGATGGGAAAGATTGAAGGTGGGAGGAGAAGGGGATGACAGAGGATGAGATGATTGGATGACTTGATGGACATGAGTTTGAGTAAACTCCGGGAGTTGGTGGTGGACAGGGAGGCCTGGCATGCTGCAATCCATGGGGCTGCAAAGAGTTGGACATGACTTAGTGACTGAACTGAACTGAATCCAGTCTCTGAGTCTACTGATTTCTCCTTCACTCACCTGCCACTGTAGATTTGCCATTCCAGTATCATTTTCACTGGGCATTTTCCCTCAAGTTTCCAAAGGCCATTCTAACAATGAATTACTATTTTATTCCAGGATTCTTTCCAGGGTTATGAAAGAGTGTTCTTCTGTCAATAAATCTCACTATCTAACCTTATGCTCATCTCCCCCAGCATCATCACCCTCAAGATCTGTCCCTTACACACTTTTCTGACTTCTGTCTGTATATGGAGGCTACACCTTTCAGATCCTTCAAGGGAAGTTCTCTTTCCTTTACCAGAAATCTGAATAGGGTATGTTATGTTTTAATCCTTTTGGTGAGGGGATCTATTGGATAGAAAACTAAATAAAGTAATAACAGAAGCAGAAGTTATTAGAAGAAGTGGCAAGAATACACAGAAGAACTGTACACAAAAAAAAATTCTTCACAATCAAGATAATCATGATGGTGTGATAACTCACCTAGGGCCAGACACCCTGGAATTCGAAGTCAAGTGGGCCTTAGAAAGCATCACTATGAACAAAGCTAGTGGAGGTGATGGAATTCCAGTTGAGCTATTTCAAATCCTGAAAGATGATGCTGTGAAAGTGCTGCACTCAATATGCCAGCAAATTTGGAAAACTCAGCAGTGGCCACAGGACTGGAAAAGGTCAGTTTTCATTCCAACCCCAAAGAAAGCCAATGCCAAAGAATGCTCAAACTACCACACAATTGCACTCATCTCACATGCTAGTAAAGTAATGCTCAAAATTCTCCAAGCAAGGCTTCAGCAATATGTGAACCGTGAACTTCCAGATGTTCAAGCTGGTTTTCGAAAAGACAGAGGAACCAGAGATCAAATTGCCAACATCCTCTGGATCATGGAAAAAGCAAGAGAGTTCCAGAAAAACATCTATTTCTGCTTTATTGACTATGCCAAAGCCTTTGACTGTGTGGATCACAATAAACTGTGGAAACTTCTTCAAGAGATAGGAATACCAGACCACCTGACTTGCCTCGTGAGAAACCTATATGCAGGTCAGGAAGCAACAGTTAGAACTAGACATGGACCAACAGACTGGTTTCAAATAGTAAAAGGAATACATCAAGGCTGTATATTGTCACCCTGCTTATTTAATTTCTATGCAAAGTACATCATGAGAAACGCTGGGCTGGAAGAAGCACAAGCTGGAATCAAGATTGCCAGGAAAAATATCAATAACCTCAGATATGCAGATGACACCACCTTATGGCAGAAAGTGAAAAGGAACTAAAAAGCCTCTTGATGAAAGTGAAGGAAGAGAGTGAAAATGTTGGCTTAAAGCTCAACATTCAGAAAACGAAGGTCATGGCATCTGGTCCCATCACTTCATGGGAAATATATGGAGAAACAGTGGAAACATTTTCAGACTTTATTTTTTGGGGTTTCAAAATCACTGCAGATGGTGATTGCAGCCATGAAATTAAAAGACGCTTACTCCTTGGAAGAAAAGTTATTACCAACCTAGATAGCATATTCAAAAGCAGAGACATTACTTTCCCAACAAAGGTCCATCTAGTCAAGGCTATGATTTTTCCAGTGGTCCTGTATGAATGTGAGAGTTGGACTGTGAAGAAAGCTGAGCGCCGAAGAATTGATGCTTTTGAACTGTGTTGTTGGAGAAGACTCTTGAGAGTCCCTTGGACTGCAAGGAGATCCAACCAGTCCATTGTGAAGGAGATCAGCCCTGGGATTTCTTTGGAAGGAATGATGCTGAAGCTGAAACTCCAGTACTTTGGCCACCTGATGCGAAGAGTTGACTCATTGGAAAAGACTCTGATGCTAGGAGGGATTCAGGGCAGAAGGAGAAGGGGACGACCGAGGATGAGATGGCTGTATGGCATCACTGAGTTCATGGACGTGAATTTGAGTGAACTCCGGGAGTTGGTGATGAACAGGGAGGCCTGGTGTGCTGCAATTCATGGGGTCGCAAAGAGTCAGACACGACTGAGTGACTGAACTGAACTGAATTGAAGAACTCATTGTGTTTCAAGGCAGAAGATTGCAGCATCTTCAGGTATGAGAGGAGTGTTAACCTTTAACACACACACACTTCTAAAAGCCACAAAATTCTAAGAAATCAGGGGATTTGAGTTTGAGTGCATTGTATCATATCTCTTAAGCTTCCCTGTGGCTAAGTTAGTAAAGAATTCACCTGCAATGCAGGGGGCCTGGATACAATTCCTGGGTTGGAAAAATCCCCTGGAGAAGGGCAAGGCTACCCACTCCAGTATTCTGGCCTGGAGAATTCCATGGACTCTATAGTTCATGGGGTGGCAAAGAGTCAGTCAGACTGAGTGACTTTCACTTTCACTTTCACTTTCATCATATCTCTTATAGTTATTATTTCCCTATAATTTCCAAACACTACTATTTCATTCATTTCTATCTAATACCATCTAAGTTCAATACCTATGGAAATTTAAGCAATTTCTACCACGCCAGAAGCCTCCAGTGGTTCTATAACTGCTACAGGTGGTGGAGCTCTTGTTGTCAGATTACTTAGAGTTCCAAAATCTTAATTTTACAAGGGTCTTCTGTATAGGTCATTTTTGGTGCCTGTTGTCTTAGGCTGGCTGTTTATTGACAGCTGATTATTGGAGAGTGTTCTCAGGATTAATATTCATGTGTCAGGAAGGAGAAGAATTTGACAAAGTTGGTAAATTAATCATTAGAAAATGTCTTAAATGATTCAGTAGAGAACGCTGGAACATGAGATTCTTCTACAGAGTTGTTCAGATATGAGGCAAATGAGGTAGATTTTTGACCAGTCATTGGACGAATGCTATAAACAAAATGGGGCAAGACTTGGGGAAAGTTAGTCTCTTCAGAAGAACCAGTTCATGGAGTGAGTCTAAGCTAAAAACTTGCCATTCATTGACTCCCCCAGCATCTGTGGGAGTGAATACATTTTTCCTAAAGAGGAAAATCTGGGCAAGATAATACAACATCCACAATGGCATTAATTCATCATATTCTATAAACTAAAAGAATAAATTTTACTGATATAAATAAATAGATGACTTCCCATGTTCCTGAAAGACTCTACACTTCCACTTTATTCTCTGGTCCTCTTGCCATCAAGATGAGTTTGCTCCTTAGTTGTTGTTCTTACTCCAGCATCACCAGTTTATCCCTAATGTCTGTCCCTAATGGATATATTATTCCAATGAGAAACAAATTCTTGAGTTTTCTATCTTTTAGCAATAATGAGAGAAAGAAAAAGGAAACAAAGGGAAATAAAGCCAGAGAGATGGAGAAAAAATAAAAATTTTAAAAATGAAAAATTTATGTATATCCCTTCCAGACTTTTTCACCTTTCTCTGCTAACTTCTTGAGTTTTCTAAAATCTCAGTCTCCTCTTCCTCCTCCCTTCTCTTATTCATTTTCCCCTCAATCTACTCTGAAGATCTGATCCTTTCATGATATTGAAACAACTAACATATTTCCCATATCAATGGCTATTTGTTTTTAATTACCATTCACTTCTTGAAATCCTTTATTCTCTCCAATCAATAACAATATATTCTCTTGGTTTTCTTTATATCTCAATGACTAATTTTTTGAATCTAATTCACAGGGAGTTTTCTTGAAATGAAACTTTAAATGTCAGAACTTCCCGGGGTTTAGTCTTAACACCCTTACATTTGAGATATATATATTTGCTTTTTTAAGAAATATTATCTAACTGTTGTTGTTGTTAAGTCACTCAGTCATGTCTGACTCTTCATAACCCCATGAACTTCAGTATGCAGTCTTCCTTGTCCTTTACGATTTCTGGGAGTTTGCTCAAACTTATATCCATTGAATTGGTGATGCCATCCAATCATCTTATCCTCTGTTGCATCATTCTCCTCCCACCTTCAATCTTTCCCAGCATCAGGGTCTTTTCTAATGAGTAGGCTGCTTGTATCAGGTGGCCAGAGTGTCAGAACTTCAGCTTCAGCATCAGTTCTTCCAATGAATAGTCAAGGTTGATTTCCTTTGAGATGGACTGGTTTGATCTCCTTGCTGTCCAAGAGACTCTCAAGAGTCTTCTTGAGCACCATACTTTGAAAGCATCAATTCTTCCATGCTCAACCTTCTTTACAATCCAACTCTTATATCCATACATTACTACTGGGAAAACCATAGCTTTGACTATATGGACCTTTATCGATAAAGGGATGTCTGCTTTTTAATGTATTGTCTATGTTGGTCACAGCTTTTCTTCCAAGGACCAAGTATCTTTTATTTATTTATTTTAATTTTACTTTATTTTACTTTACAATACTGTATTGGTTTTGCCATACATCAACATGAATCCGCCACAGGTGTACATGAGTTTCTAATCCTGAATCCCCCTCCCACTTCCCTCCCCCCACCATCTCTCTGGGTCATCCCAGTGTACCAGCCCCAAGCATCCTGTATCCTGCATCAAACCTAGACTGGCGATTCATTTCTTACATGATATTATACATGTTTCAATGCCATTCTCCCAAATCATCCTACCCTCTCCCTCTCCCACAGAGTCCAAAAGTCTGTTCTATACATCTGTGTATCTTTTGCTGTCTCGCATACAGGGTTATCATTACCATCTTTCTAAATTCCATATATATATGTGTTAGTATACTGTATTGGTGTTTTTCTTTCTGGCTTACTTCATTCCACATAATTGGCTCCAGTTTCATCCACCCCATTGGAACTGACTCAAATGTATTCTTTTTAATGGCTGATTAATACTCCATTGTGAATATGTACCACAGCTTTCTTATCCATTCATCTGCTGATAAACATCTAGGTTGCTTCCATGTCCTGGCTATTATAAACAGTGCTGCAATGAACATTGGAGTACACGTGTCTCTTTCAATTCTGGTTTCCTTGGTGTGTATGCCCAGCAGCGGGATTGCTGGGTCATAAGGCAGTTCTATTTCCAGTTTTTTAAGGAATTTCATGACTGCATTCACCATCTGCAGTTATTTTGGAGCCCACGAAAATAAAATCTCTCACTTTCCCCATCTATTTGCCATGAAACAATGGAACCAGATACCATCATCTTAGTTTTTTTGAATGTTGCATTTTAAGCCAGCTTTTCCACTTTCTCTTTTACCTTCTTCTGGTTATCTGGCTTTAAATATTCTCTGCACACTTTTAGCACTCACATTTCTGTGTCTAGATTGCACTATTCTTCTAAACTGCAAAGTTATTCTTTTATCTACTTGAAACCTCACACAGGTGTCTATTAGGCACCTCAAGTGCTTCCCTGGTGGCTCAGAAACTTGTGTTTGATCCCTGGGTCAGGAAGATCCCCTAGAGAAGGTAATGACAACCCACTCCAGTGTTTGCTTGTTTGTTTTTTCTTTAATTCATTTATTAATTTTAATTGGAGGCTAATTACTTTACAGTATTGTGGTGGTTTTGCAGTATATTGGCATGACATATGGCATGTATGTACATGCCATACATGTACACAAAGGTGTACATGTGTCCCCCATCCTGAAACCCTTCCCTTCCCATCTGTCTGAGTTGTCCCAGTGCACCAGTTTTTAGTGCCCTGTTTCATGCATTGAACTTGGACTGGTCATCTATTTCACACATGGTAATATGCATGTTTCAATGCTATTCTCTCAAACCCTCACCTTCTCCCACAGAGTCCAAAAGTCTGTTCTTTATATCTGTGTTTCTTTTGCTGTCTCGTGTATAGGTCGTCATTACCACCTTTCTAAATTCCATATATATGCATTAATATACTGCATTGGTGTTTTTCTTTCTGACTTACTTCACTCTGTATATAGGCTCCAGTTTCATCCACCTCATTAGAACTAATTCAAATTTTTTTTAAAATAGTTGAGTAATATTCATTGTGTATATGTTCCACAACTTTCTTATCCATTCATCTGCCAGTGGACATCTAAGTTGCTTCCATGTCCTAGCTATTGTAAACAGTTCTGTGATGAACATTGGGGCACACATGTCTCTTTCAATTCTTGTTTCCTCGGTGTGTATGCCCAGCAGTGGAATTGCTGGGTTGTATGGAAGTTCAATTTCCAGTTTTTTAAGCAATCGTCACACTGTTCTCCATAGTGACTCTGCTACGGGATTGCAAACTAGTATAGCCACTCTAGTATTTCTGCCTGGAGAATTCCATGGACAGAGAAGACAGGAAGGCTACAGTTCCTGTGGTCGCAGAGTTGGATGCAACCAAGCAACTAACACTTGCAGTTGCACTAGGCCCCTCAAACATATGACTAAAACAAAGCTATTTTAAGTCATATAATGACTTCTTTCAAAAAAGGCTAAAGCTGCTTAAAATAAAACCTAAACGTCACTCTTTTATATTTTTTTCACTCCCCATATTGAACTCATTTCCAAACACAGTTGATTTAGGTTCCAGATAAAAACTAAAATCTCCACATCTTCATCTTTTTTTCTCTATGAGAATCTTAGTCCCAGCTATCACTATCTCTTGGGCTATTTCTATGAACTTCCTATTAGATTTTTTTTCCTCATCTTTTTCTCTTGTAAATTACTTCAGACAAAGTAGTCAAGTTATTTTGGAATTATAGACTAGACAATACTTTGTATTTGCTTAAAATCTTCCAATAGTTGTCTTCTTGCAATTAGAATAAAATGTATACTCATACCTTGGAACACACATTATCAGCTGTTGTGTATTATCAGTTGATATATATTTTTTCTATATCACCTTATGTTTCATTTTCCTTATTGGCTTCTCTCCATTCAGAGCCACACTGGCCTGTAGTCCGTGGTTAGTTCACTCAAGGTTACTGCACTGCTGTGCCATCCCTTTTGAATGAGCTCTCAGTTTTGACCATTACTGGTTCTAGCCTATATATGGTTCAATATCTGTTGAACCACCTAATAGAAGAAAGCTATTACATTACTCTTTACCAAATTATGTTTGTGTGTTTTTTTAAAAATTTTCGTATTGCACTTATTAGCATCTGATTATTTTCCTTTATTCTGTTCCTCTTTCTAATAAAATATAAGTTGAGTTAGCTTGTATCCTACCTAATTTATTTTCTGTTTCATCTTTATTGCTTTAGAATGTCATATATTTGTTCGGGAAAGAATAAAAGAGGAAAGAAGGGAGGCATGGCAGGAAGAAGAAAAGAAAGGAAAACCGTAGTTTCTTCACTCAATTTTTTCCATTGAAATTAGTTGAAGTAAAAGGCTAACATAAGGTACATATCATTGCAGACATTGAAATATACTTGATTTCACTGTCTGTTTTTTTTCCCACCTGGAATTACTTTACAGATTAGCAAATAAGGCCCATTACTGGCAATGAACACATCATTATATTATGCTTGCAAATATTATTACACTGAATGAAGGTGTTTGGTATAGCATAGCATTTAAATACTTTTCAAGTTAAAGTATCTACATTGAATGTGATTTATTAAGTATCAATTTTCAATTAGATAGATAAAAGATGTTATTTTTTTTTTCTTTTCACTGTTATGCTACCTGGCAAGTAAGTATGTTAGCAAAGATTGTTTCTAATCTAAATGACTGTATAAACTCAAAATGACTATCCAAACTTTGGCCACCTGGTGCAAGAACTGACTTATTGAAAAGACCATAATGCTGCAAATGATTGAAGGAAGGAGGATAAGGGGACGACAGAGGATGAGATGGTTGGATGGCATCACCAACTCTATGGGCATGAGTTTGAGCAAGCTCTCAAGCTGGAGATGAACTGGGAAGCCTGGCGTGCTACACTTTGTGGTATTGCAAAGACTCGGACATGACCAAGTGACTGGACTGAATTGAACTGATATAAACTCAAACAACTTTTCCAAAGTTCAGTAAAATTTATTGATAAACTGACTGACTACATATGTTTGATATTTTTTCTGCCAATTTGATAAAACAAATTTCTCTTTCTGGATAGTGGAGTGACTCATTATGGAGTGACTCTTTATAGAATGAAGGTCACATGCATAAGAACTGTAAAATTTGGACACATGTGTATACACACAATCCCTGGGATATAACAGTTTTTTGAAAGAGAGTTAAACTTTAGAAGAAGGAATTAACCAGGCATTTAATAGAGCATCAATAATAGGGAACATTGATTTTAAGGCACAGCATAGCTGAAATAAAGGACTGAAATTGTACGGACATAACAAAAGCAGAAGACATGAAGAAGAGGTGGTAAGAATACACAGAACTATACAAAAAGATCTCATGGACCCAGATAACCATGATGGTGTGATCACTCACCTAGAGTCAGATATCCTGGAATGTGGAGTCAAGTGAGCCTTAAGAAACATCAGTACAAAAAAAGCTAGTGGAGATGATGGAATTTCAGTTGACCTATTTCAAATTCTAAAAGATGATGATGTGAAAGTGCTGCACTTAATATGCCAGCAAATTTGGAAAACTCAGCAACGGCCACAGGACTGGAAAATGTCAGTTTTCATTCCAATCCCAAAGAAATGCAATGCCAAAGAATGTTCTAACTACTGGACAATTGCACTCATCTTACACACTAGCAAAGTAATGCTCAAAATTCTCCAAGCCATGCTTCAACAGTACCTGAATTGTGAACTTGAACTGTGTTCAAGCTGGATTTAGAAAAGGCAGAGGAATCAGAAATCAAATTTCCAACGTCTTTTGGATCATTGAAAAAGCAAGAGAATTCCAGAAAAACATGAATTTCTGCTTTATTGACTATGCCAAAGCGTTTGACTGTGTGGATCACAATAAACTGTGGAAAATTCTTCAAGAGATGGGAATACCAGACCACCTGGCTTGCTTCTTGAGAAATCAGCATGCAGCTAAAGAAGCAACAATTTGAACAGGACATGGAAAAACAGACTGGTTCCAAATAGGAAAAGGAGTAGGTCAAGGCTGCATATTGTCACCTGCTTATTTAACTCATATGCAGAGTACATCATGTGAAATGCCAGGCTGGATGAAGCACAAGCTGGAATCAAGATTGCCAGGAGAAATATAACCTCAGATATGCAGATGACACCACCCTTATGGGAGAAAGTGATGAAGAACTAAAGAGTCTGCTGATGAAAATGAAAGAGCAGAGTGGAAAATTTGGCTTAAAACTCAGCATTTAGAAAACTAAGATCATGGCATCTGGTCCAATCGCTCCATGTCAAATAGATGGGGAAACAGTGGAAACAGTGAGAGACTTTATTTTGGGGGGCTCCAAATCACTGCAGATGGTGACTGAAGCCATGAAATTATAAGATGCTTGTTCCTTGGAAGAAAAGTTATGACCAACCTAGACAAAATATTAAAAAGTGGAGACATTACTTTGCCATAGTCAAAGCTATGGTTTTTCCAGTAGTCATGTATGGATGTGTGAGTTGCACTATAAAGAATGCTGAGCGCCGAAGAATGGATGTTTTTGAAATGTGGTGTTGAAGAAGACTCTTGAGAGTCTCTTGGATTGCCTGGTGATCCAACCAGTCTATCCTATGGAAATCATTCCAGAATATTCATTGGATAGACTGACGCTGAAGCTGAAACTCCAATACTTTGGCCACCTGATGTGAATAACTGGCTCATTGGAAAAGACCCTGATGCTGGGAAAGATTGAAGGTGGGAGGAGAAGGGAATGACAGAGGATGAGATCGTGGGATGGCATCACTGACTTGGTGGACATGAGTTTGAGTAAGCTCTGGGAGTTGGTGATGAACAGGGAGGCCTGACCTGCTGCAGTCCATGCGGTTATAAAGAGTCAGACATGACTGAGTGACTGAACTGGAACTGTATATCTGAAATCCCTTTTCTAAAATCCTGACATCTTGTGTTGGCAAGAGCCAGATGTTGAAACCCAGGGCAATGACAGCCTCCAGAATATAGTGAAAAATACTAGGAAGGAGTTAGAGAAGGGTAACTCAAAAGTCTGTATATAAACCCTAGTCAAATAACAATCTGAATCTTGAACCACATGCACGTAGGAGCAGAATAAAACCATCTTTCAATTGAGGTGGGAGGAATTGGGAGATCGCGATTGATACAGATATACTATTGACACAATGATAAAATAGATAACTAGTGAGAACATACTATATAGCACAGGGAGCTGCATTTAGTGCCCTGTGGTGACTTCAATGGGAAGAAAGGTAAGAAGGCATGAAATATATGTATCTATATGGCTGATTCATTTTGCTGTATAGTAGAATCTAACACCAACATTGTAAAGAAACTATACTCCAATAAAAAGTAATTAAAAAGTGAGATAAAATTACTGAACTAAAATTTGAGCAGTTACCATCTGCACACAAGACAGAGATTGCAGTAACCAAGTTAATTGTCTTCTAAAATAAAACTGAAAATATCTACACCCATTGAAGGAATGTAACAGAATTTATGTTCTCAGAAACATAATATTTACAATGTCCAAGATCTCATTCAAAACTATTCAACATATGAAGATAGAGAAACAAAAAAAAAAAATGTGGCCCAATTCAGATAAAAAGACAATCAACAAATGCCAAATTTTAGATAATACATGTATTGGAAATATCAAACCAGGACTTTATAGGGACTATTAATATCATAACTATGCTCACTGAAGTGTAAAAAAAAGATGCTTGTAATTAATGAAAAGGTAGAAAACCACAACAGAGAAATAAAAAATAAATATTAGGAAAGGAAAATTTTAGAACTTTAAAGTATAATGTAGGATATAAAAATTACTGATGATGTGGGCTTGTGAAATGAATATGACACATTAAAGAAGAGAAAGCTGGAAGATGGATTAGTAGAAATTACATAATATAAATATATGATAAAAACAGAGCAAAATTTTAGAGTTGAAGGCAATGTAAAATATATTAAAATCTGTACACGTGTCTCTGAAAGAAGAAAAAATTAAAAAGGAAGAAAATAGTCACATAAATAATTGCCAAAAACTTCTAAACTTAGGGAGAAAGCAGAAATTTACAGATACTTGAAAGCTGGATAAACCCAAGAATAATAAACATGAAGAAAATCATACTTAGGCTCATCACAGTAAAACTGATAGAAATTAAAAAGAAAATCTTAAAAGCAACTATAGACAATTTATTACATATTACATACAATTAAACACGAATTCACATGACTGAAGATTTCATCAGTGATAATGCACATCAGAACAGAATGAGACAGACTCTAGATAGTGTTAAAAGAAAAAAGAAATAATAATAATAATTAGTAAACAAAAAAATTGTCAATCCAGAATTTTATGTCTAGGGGAAATATCATTCAGGAAAGAAGGTAAAATAAGATGATTTCAGATAAAGCAAAACTCAGAGGATTCATTTTGAGTAGACCTGCTCTACAAGTGTTACAATGTTATTTTAAGAAGTTCATTAAAGTGGT
This sequence comes from Oryx dammah, assembly GCF_014754425.2. Classification (NCBI taxonomy): domain Eukaryota; kingdom Metazoa; phylum Chordata; class Mammalia; order Artiodactyla; family Bovidae; genus Oryx; species Oryx dammah. The sequence continues at coordinate 44,832,856 of NW_024070206.1, read as the reverse complement.
GCAATATTAACAAGTCAAAATATAAAAAGTTAAAAATGCATATTGTAATATCTAAAGTAGCCATTAAAAGTACACCAAAGAGTTATATCTTTAAAAGTCACAGCCAAATTAAAACACAGTTCTAGTTCTAAAAAAAAAAAAAAAAATCTATTTCAAGAGAAGGCAAGAAATGAGTTGCATGTGAATAAAAGCAAAAAAAAAAAAACAAAAACAGAGGACAGTAGGAAAACTAATAATGAAACTGTGAACCCAATTCAACCATACCAGTAATTGCATGGCATATGCCATGCAACAGTAAATCCAAGAAGGTTTAAATGGCTATATTAATATAAAACAAAATAGACTTTGAAGCAAATAATACTATTAGAGATAAAGAGGAACATTTTATGATGATAAAGTTCAGCTAATCAGAAAGATGTAGCAGTTATATATGTGTGTTCACTAAGTAGCAGTACTTCAAAATACATGAAGCTAAAATGCACAACATTAAAAGAAAGCAGACAATTCAGCAATAATATTAAATATTTAACTCATTTATTTAAGTAATTAATAGAAAAATCAGACAAAAATAATCAGTAATGCAAATATCTTGACCTAATTGATATCTATGGAATAGTACACCCATCAAGTCCTGAATATGCATTCTTTTCAAATGTACATAAAGTGTTTATTGAGACTAGTGATACATCCATAAATTGGCCTGTTACATGTTCCTTTAAGAAAATATAAGATATAAAATATTGGGAAGGAGGAAGATTAACAAAATAAAGAATTAGACAAATAAGTTAAAACATACATGTGAAACAAAGTAAAAAGGCTTGGGAGTGAGAAGTGAATGAAAAGAAAGCTGAATACGAATTAAAAAGTATTTCATCTATGTCAGTCTTTGGGCTATTTTTCTACCTTGGAAGAAGAATGACATATTAAGTACATCAAACAAACAAAATAACTGGTTGGTACAATGGATATGTTTTTCTTATAATCATAGAATTGTTGAGAACTCATTTTATTTCTTTATATGGCATAGAACCCATTTAGGGGATATATTTTAATCATCTAAACTGTCCAGTACTTTTTCCTTGTGTTTTTCTCTACACTCAGCAATGTGAGTCTCAAGAGTTATTTGGAATTTATTTATATATGGTAAACATATCTTCCATCATTTTTCAAAGAGTAAGACATAAAGAATGACTACATGATTCAGAATATACTGACATTACTTGTGTACATCTGCTATTTTTCCTCCCTAAGTCCTTCCTCTGCCTAGAAGTTCTTCCCTTCTTGCATAGAGATCATAACTGAGGAACAAACATAAAATATGTCATCCAAGAGGACAACTTAAAAAATGTTTTTTTAATGAGAAGGTAATCAGAAAGTGATTGTGAAGTCTGTACATAATCTTAATTAGAGTGTTTGTAACCATAACATCACAGCATGACTGATGAGGAGGGCTTTAATCCCAATAGCAACAATCTGTTCTAAAGATTTCAGAATTCTGCTGTTAAGCAAGGCATTTATAGGTACTCTGGGAAAGTGCAGGTGTAGCTGAGCCCAAGTTATTTCATCAGCTCCATAGATAATAGCCAACTACTTATGTGTGATCAAGACACATTACTACATGTGTTTATCATACTAGATGGATGGATGGTCCACTTTTGATAAATAAAGGTATCAGCCAATTATCAGACTACTTTTTCTCAACAGGAGATAGATGATAATTAAGCGAAATAACGATTAATAAATACATATAATGAGAGGTTTTTTGTTTTATTTTTAGTTACTTATTATAAAGGCTTTTATTGAGCACTTACCCAAGGAAATATTACAGAGGAACTCCTGGGCTTTGTTACTTAATATATATATATGTGATTATCCATGGACTGGAAAAGTAGAGGAATATATACATTGATTTTGATTAAATACTTTCCCAACAGAAATTTTTAAGCAACTTCCCAAGAGACATTGTTGTTATAGGCTGCTGTTTCTATAATGGACTCAGCAAAAGCCTCATACTTGTGTGTGTTAGCATGTATGTTTGCCACAGTGTATTGGTTATTATTTGCTGCCTTAAAAATTATCCCCAAGCTAAATGACTTAAACAACAATCATTTCATTTTATCAAACTTCTGTGGGTCAACAATTTGGTCTGGGCCCAGCTGGGTTTTTCATTTGTTGGTATTTCCTGGGGCTACTTTTGTGACTGCAGTATGCTGGCAACTCAATTACAGTGTTGCAGGCCTAAGAAGACTCAGTTCTGCATGGTTTCATCCTCCAGAAAGCTGGCCTAAGCTTCTTCACATGACAGCACCAGGACTCAAGAGGAGAGAAAAGCTACAAGGTTTTGGTGGCCTGACCTTGGGAATCATACAACATTACTTTCATTATTTCATTTCTGTAACTAAGTCAAAAAAGCCTCCCAGATCTAAAAGGTGAAGGAATACATACCGCCTCTGGAAAACAGAAGCGACACATACCTAAATGTAATTTTTAAATTAATTATTACAATTTAATGAACACAGAGATTATCATTTTCATAACCATGGCCACCCTGGGATCATCACAGAAAAATTTCTCCCAAGTTCTTATAGAACTCAGTATGAGAGGAAACTCTGCCAGACAAAACATACAAAACAAACACAGACTAAAACAAAATAAAATATTCTTTAACATACCCATTGGATTATTCAAATTTAACACTTACATAATTTAAGCTTTTAATTAAATTCTATTTACTTTGGACAATAGTGAACAAATGTATTGGATGCTCAAATTCCCTTCTTCAAGAAAGCATTTACATTTCCTAGAGTTAAACTCTAGATCTATATATTTACCCTGTAAGAAAACATGTTCCTGACAAAAGACCTTCCAAGTGACAGTTGATTTAACTATTTTTTCATCTTGGTTCTGGTTGAGTGCTCCTCTTCCATTCTACCATTTACTGTTTTCCACTGGGTTTATGTACACTGATCTCTGCCTCCTAACAACTAATGAGACAACTTATTAGAAAGCTGGTGTATTTGTTGCAATTTTTTTTTCAAATGGTTTTTCAACAGTTTTTCAAATAACATTCTTTAAGGCATAATAATCCAAATAATTTCAAATAATTCAGTTTATATTTTAAAGAACAACAACATATTTTTATTAACCAGTTATGGTTATTGACAGTGTTCCACTTGGATCTCCTTGGATCTCTTTTAGACTTCTTATTCGATTTGGTTTCGAATGACCTGCACCTCTGATTCTTTTCAGAAGAATTTCCCCTAGAAGAAAGAAGCAGATTTCCTGTGCTCACAAAGAATAGGGGATGCCTGGGAGTTTAAATCCATGGGGACAACCCTTAACAAATGACTTAATGGCATGAAAGCTCAGCTTCCTTACCTGTAGAGAAAAGAACTCTCAGGTGTAACTCACACACCCTAGTTGCCCATGTGGACTGGGCTGAATCATGTTTTATAGGACTTTGCCTAAAACCATGCTCTAATGTGACGTTTTTGCTTGCGTCCTTGCCTCACTCACCTGTTTCTCCTGGGAAGACATTTCTGAAAAGATCACTTTGCACTTACCTCAGGTTTCTGAGTAATATGACCTAAGACAATAAACCAATGATCTATATAATTATTTAACTTAGAAAAGTTTATTCTTCTCAACTTCATCATCTGTCATTTTACCAGCTATATTAGCCTGGTAATACCTACTATTACCTCTTTATATCCTTTCTCTACTGGTATCTTAAGTAAAATGTTATGACCTGCACAAGTTTGCAGAACAAAATGAAAGCTTTGTTTAAAAATATGATATTAAAGAGCCTTTATTTAATGTCAAAAAATACTTGAAAGTTATTTCCAATATAGTACAGAAATTTTGTTATTCCATGTAACGTATTGACTTGTGTGTTACATTAGCACCCAAAAAGTTAAGGATTGAGACAACCACTGGGGTTATTTCAGATACATGAAACAATCCTTCAACCTAAAATATTTGACTCAAACTAACAATGTCCACAAGTTTGTCCTTCTTAGGTTTTCATAGAAAATTCGACCAATGTTCTTACGGAATCAAATAAGTCTCCTTTTTACACATTCATTTCATACACATTTGGTGTTTATCATGTGTAAGACACAGTGGGGCAGAATAGACTATATCAGTGCTTAAGCAGTCCAGTAACAGTCTAGAATATTTCTGGATTGCTTCTGACAGACAGTCAAACATAATTAGATACATTTTTTAACAGATGTTCCTAATTCACTGTTAATTCCATCAGTTTCTTGGCCAATCGTTAATATAAAAACATTGATTGAGTGTTGAGTTAGTGCTGAGTGTTACAAATACATTGCACATTTTTGGTAGAAAAAAATGGCATTCATAGTCTTTGTGATAAAATAAGCAATTAATCTAACTGAGAAATATAATATATGAAACAATGATAAACAATACAAATAAGGGTTCTGCAAAGCTGTTACATTCTTTGGCATTGAAGATAAGTGTTCAGAGTTTAGAATATAGGAAATGCATTGAGGACCAAATTAGGAAAATATTCACTGAGAATTAGAAGTGTTTTGAGGGTCACCAAGAACACTTTCAGACTTGATAATTCTCTAAGGACTCACATAATTTAAAAAAAAAACCTGTTGTATTCATTATTATAGTCTATGACAATGAAAGGACACAGGTGAAAATCAGCAAAGAAATGGTAGATGGGCAAAGTCCAGCAGCAACCAGGAGAAAGCCTCTAGGTATCCCCTGCCAGTGGGAATGCACTTAATTCTCCCAGAAAAAAATGTGATAACACATGTGAAATGTTGCCCACCAGGGAAGCTAACTATGCTTGGATGTCCAGGGATTTCACTGGGGTTTAGTCCCAGGGTCATACATCTCCCAGGTGTCTGTTCCAGAATTCAATCTCCACTTTCAGAGAAACAGTGAGTAGTTACCAGATAGCACATTGTCAGAATTAAGTTACATGGTTAAAGTGTTCTTATTAGCCAGAATATTTCACAGGCTCAGAGATTATTTTCTAGGAGCTGACCAAGGGATACTTATGAAGACAGTCTCTTCTTTGCTATGTCTAGGGTTTGGAGCAATGTAATCTTACTGAGTTAACCCTTTCCAGCCAAAGCAGCTTGGAAAGAAAAGGTCACAAATCAAAGTGCAATTTCAATTTAAGATATTTATTTCAGCATCCAGGTTACTACATATTCCACTATCAAGTGCACATTCACCTGCATGGTCCATTTCCTGAAAAAGAAAAGTTTATCATTATTGCAGAAATACTTTATGGGAGTAGAGAGCTGTGCATTTGGGGTGAGGAGCAAAGTTAGGAAACCAGTTGATGTTTTTCTTATTTGTATGTGATAAATCTATTTTTAGAAAATTTGAGCTGTTACATCACTGATATCCTACTTACTTTATGTCATCGAATCTTTTTTGTTTTCAATATTTAGTGCTTTTTGGAGAATAGAACATTTATGCCTAGCAAGTTGACACGTTGTAAGTGACAAAAATCCAAAGTGTGAGGTATGTCAAATAAGCTCATTTGGCTTTGAAATATGCCACTCTCAGCTAAATTCTAAGTTCATCTTTGTTTTCTGGTCTTTAAAAAATATACCACAAGGCTCTTTGACAAAGAACAGATCCTCAAAACAGTAAATGAAATAAGAAGGTCCTGGAGCCATTAGAGAATGTATACATTTAACTTCAAACATAAGAAATGTATTCTTAATTAATTGCCAAGACTTTAACAAGAAAAAAAAAACAAATATAGCAATTTTAATGGTGTTATTTAGGTTAAGGAACTCAGTAAATTATAATCAATAAGGAAAAAGAATTAAAGTATGCTAAGCATCTGGTATGCCTTTTATTAATATTTGATAACTGAAAGACAAATGGAAATGTAAGTTGGCAGTATTTTAAAGGAATCATACATTTCCCAGTATGAGATAATAACCACACCTGTTAGTTGAGAAAATTAGAATATGTCATTTACTAAATTTATTTTCACTGAATTAGTCATATTAATATATATTTAAAGGATATATATGTTGACAATATGTTCATTATTTAGTAAATACACATTTCAATTTGTACATGGAACTACATAAACATGGAGCTTTAAATTTCCATAGGTTCCCTGGAGTCTAAAAACCAAAGTATATTACCATTGCCCTTGATTAATCTATATAAAATAACAATTTCATCAGTTTTTTAAAATAAATCTTAGTAGATCACTATTCCATATGGCATTGTACCTTTAACTGAATTCAGTTCTTTCAACTCAGTTCAGTCACTCAGTCATGTCCGAACTCTTTGCAACCCCATGAATCTCAGCTCGCCAGGCCTCCCTGTCCATCACATTCATCTGGAGTTCACTCAAACTCATGTCCGTCGAGTTGGTGATGCCATCCAGCCATCTCATCCTCTGTCGTCCCCTTCTCCTCCTGCCCTCAATCCTTCCCAGCATCAGAGTCTTTTCCAATAAGTCAACTCTTCGCATGAGGTGGCCAAAAGTACTGGAGTTTCAGCTTTAGCATCATTCCTTCCAAAGAACACCCAGGACCAATCTCCTTTAAAATGGACTGGATGGATCTCCTTGCAGTCCAAGGGACTCTCAAGAATCTTCTCCAACACCACAGTTCAAAAGCATCAATTCTTCGGTGCTCAGCTTTCTTCACAGTCCAACTCTCATATCCATACAGGACCACTGGAAAAACCATACCCTTGAGTAGATGGACCTTTGTTGGGAAAGTAATGTCTCTGCTTTTGAATATGCTATTTATGTTGGTCATAACTTTTCTTCCGAGGAGTAAGCGTCTTTTAATTTCATGGCTAGAGTCACCATCTGCAGTGATTTTGGAGCCCCCCAAAATAAAGTCTGACACTGTTTCCACTGTTTCCCCATCTACTTCCCATGAAGTGATGGGACCAGATAATATGATCTTCATTTTCTGAATGTTGAGCTTTAAGCCAACTTTACTGCCCCTTAAAAATGTGAGATCTAATACTGGGAATGGGAATACAAGACCACCTGACCAGCCTCTTGAGAACCCTATATGCAGGTCAGGAAGCAACAGTTAGAACTGGACATGGAACAAAAGACTGGTTCCAAATAGGAAAAGGAGTATGTCAAGGCTGTATATTGTCACCCTACTTTTTTAACTTATATGCAGAGTACATCATGAGAAACACTGGGCTGGAAGAAGCACAAGCTGGAATCAAGATTGTCAGGAGAAATATCAATAACCTCAGATATGGAGATGACACCAGCCTTATGGCAGAAAGTGAAGAGGAGCTAAAAAGCCTCTTGATGAAAGTGAAAGAATAGAGTGAAAATATTGGCTTAAAGCTCAACATTCAGAAAACGAAGGTCATGGCATCCAGTCCCATCACTTCATGGGAAATAGATGGGGAAACAGTGGAAACAGTGTCAGACTTTATTTTGGAGGGCTCCAAAATCACTGCAGATGGAGACTGCAGCCATGAAATTAAAAGACGCTTACTCCTTGGAAGAAAAGTTATGACCAACCTAGATAGCATATTCAAAAGCAGAGACATTACTTTCCCAACAAAGGTCCATCTAGTCAAGGGTATGGTTTTTCCAGTGGTCCTGTATGGATGTGAGAGTTGGACTGTGAAGAAGGCTGAGCGCCAAAGAATTGATGCTTTTGAACTGTGGTGTTGGAGAAGACTCTTGAGAGTCCCTTGGACTGCAAGGAGATCCAACCTGTCCATTCTGAAGGAGATCAGCCCTGGGATTTCTTTGGAAGGAATGATGCTGAAGCTGAAACTCCAGTACTTTGGCCACCTCATGTGAAGAGTTGACTCATTGGAAAAGACTCTGATGCTGGGAGGGATTGGGCGCAGGAGGAGAAGGGGACGACAGAGGATGAGATGGCTGGATGACATCACTGACTCGATGGACATGAATCTGAGTGAATTCTGGGAGTTGGTGATGGACAGGGAGGCCTGGTGGCTGCAATTCATGGGGTCGCATGAGTCAGACACAACTGAGCGACTGAACTGGACTGAACTGAACTGAATACTGACTTCATGACTTATACCATATTTTAGTTCCATCTGGTATTCATTCTCTTTCTTCTATAAATTCAAATACAAGCCAATATTCAAAACATAAGATAAGACCTATCACCTTCTGGATATCTTACAGATTGTTCTATTTTTCATTGACATTTCTTTCATGAGAATTCACATAAAGGTTAGTCTTTACCATGTAATTTAGCAATTCTTATTCTTAACTCTTAAGCATTTGCCATTGTTTTGCATATTAGTCTTCTCTAAAAATCTAGAGCATAAGTTTTAAAGTTTTTATAACTTTATTTGTTAAGCTTTTTCTCTGTTAATAGCCAATTATTTGTTACATACAGCATTATTGCTTATTATATTACCATCTATGAGGACATTCTTAATGGATATTTTTTATAAAGTATTGAGTCTTCTGACTTCCACACAACCTTTGGTCTAGAGTCTCTTTACTTTAGGATCTATTCCTCCTGTAGGGATTGTGTCTGTTTTGCCTTTTCCAGTGGTAATCTTAGTCATTGATTTCCCATTGTGTATCTCCTCTGTGGGCTTCCCAGGGGGAGCTGGTGGTAAAGAACACATCGGCCAATGGGAGACACATAAGAGACATGGGTTCAATCAGATCAGTAGGTTTGGAAGATCCCCTGGAGAAGGGCATGGCAACCCACTTCAGTATTCTTGCCTGGAAAATCCCATGGAGAGAGGAGGCTTGTGGGCTACAGTCCATAGGGTCTCAGAAGAGTTAGACATGACTGAAGCGACTTAGCACGCACACAGCTTATCTGTATTATCCATTTGAAGTTAGATTTGATTGCATTTGATAGTTCTGCATTTTTTTTCCATTTCATTAATGAAATGAAGGTAAGTAGAACACAGGACCAAAGACTGTGTTTTATGCTTTGCAAGATCACCCCTAACAGCTAGCACAGTTATGCAAGGGAATAGTGGACTAAGAAATCAATCAATGGTGATACTGATGGACAGACCCACTAAAGCACGGTGGTGAGGATTACACTTCATGGTACTTCAGGTGAAATTTCACCTTTTCGTTTTATAATAAAAGCTAACATCATCTTTTGTAATCTGTTTAAGGAGGTTACACCAAAGAAACTATCTAATTTCTCGGTGGGTACATATTCCTCATATAAATGAGGAAAATAAGCAGTGAAATGTGTAACTGTTTCAGAGAAATTTTCTTTGTCAATATTTTCTCAGGAATACTAACATAAGGAGTAAAGAGAAAATCATTCTTTTAGATAGCAATTTGTGTTTTCTTATGATAACATAAGAGCCCTTTAGACCTCGAAGTTAGTCTGGAGTCTGGCAGATGAAGTCTTCCCCAGCCAGGAGTCTGTCTTGGACACCTCTACGATGTGAAATCTCTGGTGAAGAGGAGTTGTGCTTGCTAGCACTGTCACAGTTCTTGGATTTTTTTCTGTGTCTTTTTCACACAGCAAGATGGTTTGTGAGTGCGTTGTGACTGTGTGTCAGGAGGCGCCTCATTACTGGTCTGCATGGAGATGAGAAGGAACTGAGGGAGGCTGACATGGTTTGCATTAATTGCATAGCTATCTGTTGTTCTTGAAGCCATCCAAGCATATAATAACTTAAGTAGAGTTTCAGTGAGTTAGAAACTTCAGCCTCTTGTAATATTTTGGCAAGCTGATTCCCTATTATGGCACAGTCAGTACTTTTATGTAAAGTCTTCACAGTGAGCAACAAAGGCCACAGACCTTTGTTTTCTCCTGCCACTCAGTGCCTTGGGGATATTATACGTGTGCACACAAAAGACGGGAGGTCACTGATTGTAGCTCTGGAGTCAGAGTTAACCCCTCCAATCATTTAAATCTCAGGTACTAGTTGATTCTTTTTCCAACAAGTAGTTTGATCCAACAAGAAATATGGTACAGTAAGTATGGGGGAAATGCTCAAATATTTTTATAAAGTATATTAATAAAAGTCCACATAATTTTTCAAGCTTCTTTCACAGAAGATTTGTGGTAGGTACTCAAAAATCATTGGTTGATGGAAATTTGACTCAGTGGCATAATATAGGGAATGGTAATCTTTTCCACTCAGAACGATATTAGGACTCATGCGGTTTAACAGTTAAAGATGTTTCTCTCAGAAAGAAATCAAGTAGTATATTGCTGAATGTATAAACAAGTTTCTTTTAAAAGCTTGAAAATTGACATTTATCCTCTTCCATTATAGTATATCTTAATTTACTATTGGGAGATAGAAACAAGAGAATTATAGCCAGAGAGAGCAAAGGTCAATTTTGAAAGTGAAAACTTGTAAATGAGAGGTCTAAGAAAGTAGGGCCCAAATAATATAATTATATCTGGACCAATAATTCTATCTGGACAAAATGATAACAATGTATAGCATTTTTTATAGTCTCATTATATCAAATAACCTCAAAGTGATCATCAAATGAGAGTTAACAGTGATTAATTGACCCATCTGGCCATCCCCTTTTGTTGCTTCAAAAATGGAACAACATTTTCTCCATTAGAGACATTTTAAATTGCATTTATTACACTAATGAAGCATTCCTTGTGCTTTAATTAAGTGCACAAATGTTGGGGCATAGCATCTATCTCTCCCAGAATGGGAAATTGTTACCTCCAAGCTGAAAGGATAAACGAGATACTTACCAACACTTTGAAGAAGAAAGGAGTCAACTTCTAAAGGGAGAAAAAGAAATAGCTTTGGGAAACCTAATACTTCAGGCTCACATAAGTAATGAAAAATTTCAAATGTATACATCAATCAAGATATATTTATTAACGATTTATTACGTGCAAAACACTGTATTGAAGAAAGCAAGTATGACAGATATGCAGAGTCCACACAGCAGCCCAACTTTTAGGGGAGAAATGCTAATTTCATTATTGTATTTCTGTCCCCAAACACATTCCCAAAATATATGAGGCAGCTTATAAGTTAATGTGATCAAATAAAACAAATGAAGAAATGAAGACCTCTCTGGGCAGAATGAGCTAATTTAAAAATATTTAAACCCTCGAGAGCCAGAAGGGAGAATATATGAAAAGTGTGGAATAGTTGGAATCAACATTTTTAAGTCTGGATGTTTTATGAGTGTTTAATTGAATTATCCTCTTATGGCTATGTTGGGGCACATTTATCAAGATTTCTGCAATTACTGGTTATTGTGAGCCTAGCCAGTTGTAATGTGCAAAAAATAGCTGTCTTTGATCCTGAACTTTGCAGGAAATCAGAGAACTGGAGCACTCTGTCCAATTGAGATGCAGTCAGAGTCACAGTCCATGCTTTAACGTAAGAAAGCTTTGCTGCAGTAACCATCCTAGGCTCTCTGTTTTCTTAATTAATTCATGGAGCAGCAGCATAAGAATGGCCTGGTAACTTGTTAGAAATGCAATATCCAAGGTCTTAAACAAGACCTGCTTCATCCATATCTATATTTTTATCAAGATTCCCAGATAATTTACACACTAGTGATTATACTCCACAACCATCACTTATTTTTTGCTATAGGAAGTAGAAGCATTGTCTGATTTGAGAATGTAGGGGAAAAAAAAATCTGAAAGTGCTTGGCTCAACTCTGGACTGTGTTTTTGGTTCCCCTCTTTGTGCCAAGGACATTTTCTAGTCTGTATTTCACCATGATGTCAATGTTTTGAGGTAGGCTCCTGCTAAGATCTGTCATTAATCAACTCTGTCTTGCTGGACAGGGTAATTAAAGTACGAAGATAACTTATTAAGAAAGCAATGTGGCCACACATCTAATCCAAGTGTTCCAATCAGTTTTGTGAAATGAAGTTGATAATCTTATTCTTCGTCTGTCAGAGAACAATGATAGCTTCTAGCACAGAGCATTCTAGTGTACAGATTCTTTTACTTATTTATTTTTTCTCTGAAGTATAACTCAGACCCTACTCTACAATTCTGTTCTGACTGCATTAGTTCATAGATGTTCAGGTCATGGACATTTCAACCATATCCCACCTCCAGTCTCCTTCCTCTAAATAACATCAAATTTTTATTTTTAAATATAGAACTTATTTGGCATTTTGATTTTAATTATTTTTTATTTTGCATACAGGAGAGAATTTTCTGTTTTAAGACAAATTTCAAGACCTTAAAGTGATCCAGCTTGCTTTCTCATCTCTTATCATAACGCCAAACGTGCATCATTCTTTAGATACATAGGATTGGTTTTCTGTTTCCCCAATACACTAGGAATAACATTCAAATCCTACATCTTGTTCTAATGACCTGTACCTTATTCCTTACTCAGATTTATTCCAAAAGTCACATCTAACTCTCAGTTTGCCTGTGTGCTTTTTAAAGCATGTTTAGATTAAGTCAACGCTATACACAAAACATTTAGCATAGTGTTTACCCTTAATGGGGCTTCCCTGGTGGCTCAGATGGTAAAGAATCTGCCTGCAATGTGGGAGACCCAGGTTTGATCCCTGGGTTAGGAAGATCCTCTGGAGAAGGGAATGGCTACCCATTCCAGTTTTCTTGCCTGGAGAAGTCCATGGAGAGAGGCACTCAGCAGGCTACAATCCATGGCATCGCAAAGAGTCGGACACAACTGAGCAACTAACACTTTCACTTTCATTTTACTCTTAATATTTGATAAAATTCAGTTCTATTGACTTCTCACCTAGATGCTTATTTGTGGTCCTAGGATGTGAGACTTGTGATGATAAACTATATATTTGCTTTTGATTGAAGTATTGCTGATTTACAATATTATATTAGTTTCATGTGTACAACATTGGGATTCAATATTTTTATAGAATAATGGCTATACAGTATGTTCATAATATTTATTTTATACATAGTAATATGTATCTCTTAAACCCATATTTCAAACTTGTCCCTCACTTTTCCTCCTCTCCCCTGGTGGCCATTAATTTTTCTCTATAACTGTGAGTCTATTTCTGTTTTGATATAATCATTCCCTTGTTTTATTTTTTAGACTCAACATATAGGTTATAACATAGAGTATTGGATCATGTTACATGTTTTTTATTTTTTAATAAGAATTTTGTGTATGAATGAATGAAAGGATGCATGTGAATGAATGTGTGTATGAATGAATGAATTTAATAGGCTTAGTGTATTTGTTTTTTCTCTTAAATTGACAGAATACACTGTTTTGTGTCTCTGTATGGAGAGATATAAAAAAACATCACTCCCCCATTTCACAGGTTTGTCATCTGTGCAAAGGTCAAGCCACAAACAATTGTCAGCCTCTTCCCACAATTAGCAGCAATTTGGGGAGTTCACAATTCAGTGGTTCTCCTTCGCTGAGCAGATGTTTCAAATGAGAGGATGGTTAAAACTAGCTGTTTATAATTTATATTGTGTTAGTCTAAATAAAAACATACACATTATCAAAAGTAAAATTAAATGATCATCAACTCAATTAGCTACTTTATTGTTATCATTGAGTTTATTGTTTCAATTGCATCACTGCAAATTAGCAAAAACCTTAATTTGTATAGAAATCATATATTCATTTTGACCATAATGTACCCATATCTTCAGATTGATGTTATTTAAATGAAAACAATGATACAATAGGGTTAGATTTTGCTTCAGATTTAGAAACCATAGCGTTTAGGACTACAGCCCTTACTATTTGCAGGGTGATAAGCTTAAAGTCCAAAGAAGAGCTTGCTCAACCTGTTCTGCAGGTCTGACATGACTTCACATGAATAAGACTTTCCCCATACATATGAATGTATGTCTGGGACAACTAAGGATAATTTATGTGATGTTACTTATTGAAAACAAGATATGTATTTTGGTATGGTATTAATTAGAGAAAGATCAGGTACTTTTCTGGAATAAATAATTATGAATGAGTAAGCAACTGGGGTTTTGACTCTGGAATTTTTGTTTAACCCTTGAGCAATGATCTAATTAATGGAGAAATCATCTTACTTATCACTTTTCATTTTTCCCAAACATGGTATTTTTTTTCATTTGCTTCTGTATTTAATTTCAAAAGCATAGATTAAGCTCCACCTCCTTTTAGACCTTCCTAATTATCTATCCCTCATTAAATTTATCCTCCAATTTTATAGTACATATAATCTGTAAAACACAAATAGCTTTTATGTGCACTTAACAAGTATTTACTGATCAATCAGTATAAGCAAGGTGTTTTAGAGAAACTATAGAAACCAATACTCAGTGCTCTGAAACAGTATTTTCTAATTGATTTATGTACTACATTGGTCTTCTAACTTCCTTTAAAGAAGCATATCTCTTTTATTGCCACAACACCTAACAGAGATGAGTCCAGTTGGAAACCCAGTTGATTAATTCTGCCTTCCCTGTCTATAGCCTTTTAAATATTGGTGGTACTTCCGTGCTTCTCACCATGAAGGCCAATTAAACCTCAGTGATAAATTACACCTCTTCTTGATTTTTTTTTCCAGAAATAACCTCCCACTTAATCTCTTGACCTTTGTTCTCTACTCTGGATTCTACTGTCCCTATGCCTTGACTTCATACTGAGCTTTTGACATCTGCCTCTTTTCTATCTCAGTTTGATTTAAAAAAAAAATGCATTCTTCTGTTTCTTCCGTTACTAACTGCGTTTTATCCACTGTAGTCTTTATGCTCCCCATGTCTTCTTACGGGCTCATTTAAGAATGTTTCCCTTTGTGAAACCTAATCTATGGAATTAGGTTAACTCCATTTGCGTGGTTAACACTCACTGGTAGTATTCTATTAAATTTTCCTGTTCATAACTAGAACAGAGAGATCCAGATAGATTGACAGGGAAAGATGAAAATGGAAGTATTTGTGAAATTCATATTTTTATTGTCTGAACTTTTTAGGAAGGAAAATGTCATCAGCAAGAACCAGCATAATATATATTGAAAATTCTATGTGGAAATCTAATTAGAGCGTGTAATTGTGTGAGGGACTTAATAGTCAATGTTGAAAATGTAGACTGGAGCCAAATGACAAAAGCTTGGTCATTCTCTATGTATGCTCTTAAAATATGGTAAATTTTTTGTTCATTGAAGGCTATTTCCATTCCTGTAAGTTCACCTATTACCTTAAACTTTCAAGCTGGCTTTATGGACCTTGAAGGAGAATTCTAAAGTTTTGAATTATTTGGGACATGATTTACTATTTTTTTTTCCTTTTTATCCTGTAGGAGAGTGAAGATGATTACTGTCCTGATCCATTGTTTCAAACTCCTTCCTTGTTTTTAGAACGATAGTTAATAGCTACAATGCAATCAATATTGCTTTACTCTATATAACATCTCCCATACAGGCAATATTGCAAACTCCTTTTTTCTTTTAAATAATACATTAACCAAGTTAAATAATAAAGAATAGCCCAGAGAGAGAAAAAAAATGAATATTGTGTACAAAAAGGGAAAAATCAGCCCTTCTATATTATTTGAAAGGAAGTTAGGAGTTTATGAGGTAGAGGTCCAGGAAGATCATACATCATGGGAATAACTACTGTGTTTTCAAGCTTTCTAGAATCATCCTAATTTTATGAAGGCAATTTTGAAATGTCACTGTGAAGTGATGAGCTTTCAGGGAAAATAAAAATTTGCCAATAAAGCAACATTGTATTATGCCATGGTAAAAGAAGCTGGCTTCAATTTTAACTTTGAAATTTGAGTGTAGAATGTACTTTTGTGACAGATATAAACTATTTTCAAATGACTTATATAGTGTAGAAGGTTCTTGTATGAAAAAAAATGCATTTAGGAACAAACACAGAATCTAATAAATATACTAAATACATGGGACAGAGAATCATCATTAATATTGTTCCAAACAATGGATAATTGTAGAAAATCATGGTTAGAATTCTTACCTGCTCAGGCTGTTCTGTAAGCCTGTTATATTCACCACATCCAATTTCTGTAGGGCCAGTTCTATACATTCTTTGAGATTTGGTTCAACTGAAGCAACCTCTGAGATGAAACTCCCCAAAACTGGTAATTGACCTCTCACCCCTAGTGTCCTATCCCCATTCATATTATTTCCTTTGAAGACTGTCTTTATTGAGCTTTGCATGATTGCTATTGTTTTCTTGTTATTTCCCCTGTTGGAGACTCACCACTGAATTCCCCAGAATACTTTATGCATAGTTATTGTTTGATGACTCTTCAGCTATTGAAAAATGTGCCAGAGATAGTACAGAGTTCAAGTCTAATAAATGATGGGATATGAAGCTCTGAGATTGGAAGCAGAAATTTTGATCATATTATCATGCATTTTAAAAGGCAATATAATATTCAAAATGTATTTCCTGGCCATTGAACAGATCCAAAGAGGGTGCATTTCCTTCCACTTGTGCTATGGTTGACTAGGCAGAAAGCTATTGTAAAAAGAGCTAAGCCAGTCAAAAGTATTTCGTGTCATCTGGATATAAAGAGAATGCATGATTTTCTATCATCTTCACCCAAGACAGACTGTCTGGTGATCAACTGCCTTGATCACCCTCATATTGTGTTTTCCATTCAGGTTAGAGTCTAGAAGAGAAAAGGAAAAAAAAAATGTTTATATATAACATAAACATATATGGTATATAATGCTAAGTTTAAGGTAAGCATAATTGAGTCATTAAACTTTGATCCTTAAGTTTAGAGTCCTATAGAAGAGGAGAAATCTATTCTCGGAGACATGTGCTTACTTCTGATATAGATGAAGAAATGAACAAGCTCTTCACATCAGTGCTTACATTTGTTTTCATTTTAAAAAGTGGGTCAAACTACCCCCACTCAATTTTAAGCTCCTGGAAATTAAAATTTTCCACCTTTAACTTGTATTTCCAGGCCCAAGAAAGAGTATCACATAAAAGGCATGCACTGAAATTATGTAAATGAACGAATGAATGAAGTACATTCTGATCTTAATTGACTATGTTATCTACTTCAAGAATTGCTGGGAGTAGGAAAAAGCACACAAAATGTCTCACTTACTCCTTTCTGTTGGCCCCATTGTTCCCATTCTGTCCTCTTTGGATGCATGTAGGAAGAAGGCTAGCATCAGGAATGTTTCATGCAGAATGTGCAAGATAGATCTAGTTCTAGGTCATTAGTGAGTTATACACATATGGAAACAACCAGGCAGTTGGTCCCTAAAGGCTACTTTAAAATGTGACAGACTAGGAGCTGCAAGCACTCAGAAGAAGGGAATCTCAGGCAGACTGTAAATTAGGTGAAGCTTTAAATTTCACTAAAGGAAAGATCAATGGTAGTGTTGTTTCTTTTTAAATCTATGGCCTTGTATGCTAGTCAAACCATTCCTATTTTTCTTATCCATTAAAACACTAAGGTAATTTTTGCTTCTATGTGAGGATCACTGAGTTAGCTTTTGTTAAAGCACTTTGAAAATCATAGCACTAGCAAGGATGTAAATGATTATTACTCATTTAGGAAGCTTCAAGGACGGTCAGTGGATCTAAATATGCATAAAGAAGGTAGACATATGGGGTTCCCCTGGTGGTTTAGCAGTACAGAATCTGCCTGCAAAGCAGAAATGACAGGAGATGGGGGTTCACTCCCTGGGTGGGGGTTATCTCCTGGAGGAGGGCATGGGTACCCGCTCCAGTATGCTTGCCTAGAGAATCCTATAGACAGAGGAGCCTGGCAGGCTACATACAGTCCATAGTGTTACAAAGAGTTGGATAGGACTGAAGTGACTTAGCACGCACACATGGTTGACATATTTTGGAAATGCAAAGGGTATACAAAGGTAAGAAAAAATCTAGAGGTGCAAATAAATCTGCAAATATGTAGAACTTAGTAGAGGAGTGTCCTAACTGGTACTTGGATAGAACATGTTGTAGGAGTAGTGAAAATTATATGGGATTCCCTTCATTCATTTTTTACCCATCTGCTCCCCCAGTCCCTCCAGTACATGGTAGGCAGTATAGTTATATATTCAGATGAAAACCAGTTTCTG
Source organism: Oryx dammah (assembly GCF_014754425.2). Taxonomy (NCBI): domain Eukaryota; kingdom Metazoa; phylum Chordata; class Mammalia; order Artiodactyla; family Bovidae; genus Oryx; species Oryx dammah. The sequence continues at coordinate 44,814,866 of NW_024070206.1, read as the reverse complement.
TCTCATTGGTGAGAAAATGGCTCACTATTACTTAGTAAAGCAATTGCGCTGAATCCTTTATCAACCCTGGTTATTCAATCTAGCTCTATTCAGAAAAAGAAATGCAGAAGAGAAATAATGGATTTTCCATCCTTGAATAGGTGTTTTGTCAAAGGTCCAAACCTATGACAGAGTGGTTATAATGATTTTCCAAATCCACTCTGGGCTTTTCCATTAGCATTCATTTTCTTCTCGTACAAATGGTTACCAATTCAAATAGAAGTAGTTGAAAAAGTTCTCCCAAACAGGAAAAATTCTGCCTGAAGCTTGAACATACATACAACCTTTCATAATTTATTTTAGAATAAAGGGAGGAAAGCTACAAAGTTATATATATATATATATATATATATATATATATATACACACAAACTTGCATGGAAGAGTGATTTCTCTGTGACATATTGGACACAAGTATTTTCTGAAAGAAATTTAGTCTGCTCTTAATAACAGAGACCAGAAAGATGAATGTATGTGCATGTGTGTCTATAAATATATGTGTGTGTGTGTGTGTGTGTGTGTGTGTGTGTGTGTGTGTGTGGCACAAGCGACTGGACAGAAAAAGAAGCAGATGTGTCAGTTGCTGGAATCTAGTGACTTTTAGAAAGTAGGGAAAATAACTTTAAGACAAAAATTACACACTTGTGATTTCCTGCAAACTCTCTCCCCAGCACACAAACAGGAAAGCATTTAACAAACAAACGAGAGAGCCTAACCTGGCAGAAGAAATGCCATGAGAATGCTAGGAGGATATCTCGTTGAGATCTTGTGTCAATCATTAAGTCTGTCTGATACTCAGTTTCCTTATCTATAAAACTGTTATAGTAGTATCTACTCTGTTACCTACTTTAATAGGTCATTTTGAAATTCAAGCAAGACATCACATAAAATCATCTGTAAATTGATAATGGATAGTCAATCTTTAAATATTGTTATTTCTGGGTATATCATCTATTGAAATCTCATTCACAGCAATAACACAGAAATATGGCTCTTGAAGGTTAAGATGTAAAAGAGAGTAGTTTGGTAAAAGTTTCAGCATATCTTAGGTAGCTGTGGTAGCCAGACAGCCTCTTATGGTCCTTGGATTCAAGTATCCATAACCTTATGTGGTGCTGTCCTCACTGAGCTAGAGTTTGTCTATATGACCAACAGGTTATGGTTGAAGTGATAGCATGTCACTTTTGCAATTAGGTTACAAAGATATTTGAGTTTCAGATATAGTCCTTCTGGTACTTTATGGCTTGGGTGCAGTATGTCAAATTTCCTTATAAATCATAGCAACCACCATTTGGCTGGGGATTTACTGTGTACCCAGTCCTATGCTAAGTGCTTCATAGATATTACCTCATTAAACTTGTACCTCAACTTTCATGGAAAAAGTGAGATTAGCATGAAGTCTTCCTGTGTATCTCTGTGCCCTTTTCAAATTAGATGCTAGCACTGGGTCAATTAGAGGACATAAGAAGGGGTCTGTATTTCAGAATTTTGGCCCTTTTCTGCTAGTTAGTGCCTGTCCACCTGAGGAAGTCATTCCAGGGTGTAGTATCTTGCCTCATACTTCCCTCAGGAAATTTCCCTCTAATGATGTGGAAAAGGCAAAAATAAATCTCTTAATATTATAACAGAAATGCAAGAATTGTGTTGCTTTTAATAAAAGGGCTATTTGTCACAAAGGGCCATTAGAATGTCAGAGAAAGAGGAGGTCACAGCTGTTTGAGACACAGTTTGAACTTCCAAGAGAAAGCCTTCATTAAGGTGATTCTATGATGGGAAAGGGAAAACCACAAGGATGTGTGTTTTGGAACAGAAACATGCAAATACATACACATAGGCACATGTACATACCTTTCTTCCATTCTTCTGTGGGTCAGGAAAATAAATGTGTGTGTGTGAGCAGAGGAAGATTTATTGTATAGACAGTAGATTGGTCATACTTTAGAGTGGAGTGTTCCAGAGGTGCCTCTTCAAACTTCATTTCTCAATTAAATGGGGATAGGAGAATTATGGGCATTAATCCTCTTTGAGCTGAGACAGGGATTAAAACAAAAACATGTTTCACCTAGTCAGTAACCCCAGGAATCCATGAGACCTGAGCTGCTCAGATCAAATTTATTTTGAGAGCTCACTGAAGTATTTAAGCTCCTCTTGATTAGATGTTATAATGATCAGACAGAGAAGTACAATGAGCTAAACCTTGCTCAGGGCTTGATGACATTACCAACCTAGTTTATTCTCAGGAATGTGGCAATTTCATTAATGTATCCACTTTAATTTGGAAAATTATTTGCTCTAGAAAAAAGAGTTACATGAGGACTAATGTTCAATTTGTTTTTCATGTTCTTTAAATGCTAATGATATGTATTAGTTTAGAGGGCCTGCCCTCTCAGTGATTCCCCGTCCTGTGATATATGATATAATTACAATGGCAATTGATCTTTGACCGAAACGTTGGTAAAATGGAATGGAAGTTGCTTTTCATGTGCCAAGGTTACAGTTAAGGACACAAGGAGCCTTGCTCAGGCTTGCAGATTGGCTTACAGAGCTTTATCTAACATGAGATATTGATTGCTTGCCTTTTACAGTCATCACATTCACGCACCTGAACATTAAGAATGAGATGAGAGAGAGCAAAAAATGACTCATATGAAAATGGTCAAAAGATGTCAGATGCAGGAGAAAAGTTAGTCAGTATAATTTGGTTTTGGAAGTTTATGAAAAGAACCTGATGCAAGCCTCACAGCAGATAAGAATAACTAGGAAGCTTCTGGAGCGGGAATGTGACTAAATCCACAAGTTAGAAAGTTGTCCTCTGCTCTGCTCTGCTCTGCCTCTGCTCTGCTACTAGACCTTTCTGAGCCCCTGCTTCCATACCTCTAAAGCAGAGTTAATAATAAATAAACCACACTTAGGAAATCCATAAAAGATCTGTGTATTGTCAGAGTGAGAAAGAACCTATGAGGTTGTCTTGGTAGCTTATTCACTCATCTTAGGTAAACTTATAGAAAACTTAAATTATGGCTCCAGTGATGTAGTAGAAACTTTCAAGCATAGTAAACTACAGATTTTTTTTTTAGTTTTAAGAGTTGAGACTTGTCAGTCATTTATGCCTAAGGGTTGATGTTCCTATCAATTTCTTTTCCAAAACCTGCTCTAGGTAGAGAACCTTTGACAACATTCAGCGCCAAAGTGGAAAAGGGACTCAGGGGAAAGCAGAGTGAGGTTAACTGGACTGTCTTGATGAGAGGGCACTTCTGGTAGGAAGCCAATTAGTGACTCAGTGGATGTAGTATCTGTGTCTTCCGTTGACCTTACATGAACTTCATTGAGCAGCTTCATCAGGGTAATCTATATGTCTTATTGAATATTGATATGCCTAACTAGGTCACCCATCATGAAGAGGAACAAGTCAATGCAGAAGGCATGCCTTACTTCTCTCCAGGGCTGGGTATATATCTAGAATTGTTGACAAAACCTCCTCTATAAATATAACTGAAAATGAAGGGTGAAGTTGAAGAGACAACGAAGTAGAATTTCTAATCATACAACTTTTCACAGTATTGGTTCTCTGAAAAACCATCTGGTAAGTACCCAGAACTAGTCCCAGCCACTTCAGTGAAGAATTTCAGGCTATCTGAGTGGCATATAGTTTAACTCAGCAGCTGAGAAGCCAAAAGCAACATTTGCCTTTGTACTATAAGAAAAGCCTTTGCCTTTTGAAGCTATAACCCAAACAAATTATTTTAAAGACCCTTATTTCTGAATATAGAATATAATCTCCCCTAACACATACACTTTATACACACACACACACACACACACACACACACACACAGAGTGGTCTCTGACCTTCTACTTGCCAAAAACACATTTAAGAAAAACTATCCCTTTTCAATATTTTGCTGATTCTGTCTCTCTTCTCTTGAGGAAGAGTTTGAGAACAAGTTGAAGGTCACTTCAGATTTTCCAAATCAATGATTCATTTAGCAATGTAGTCATGGCTTAAAAATGCAGCTGCATACCCGAAAATGAAAGGAAATAGGAGATTTCTGCAGTCCCAATGGGATCAGAGTGAGCAGCCCACATTAGTCAAGAGCCTGAGCCAGGATTTGAAAAGACATGCTCCTGAACATTGAGTAAGCCAGTTTCGTTTGATTAGACAATGAATGCTTACTTAAGAATATTTGCGCTAATGCTCCCTCTGATTTAAGTAGGTTAGACCTGAGTTCCCAACTGCCGCTCATGTTTGCCAATAAAAACCATCTCATAAGTGGAAATTAACTATGATTTATTTTTTAAAAAGGTGATAGTTGGTAGGAGAAACATTTCTAAAACGTCAAGAAACTCAAGTCTTTTTCAACTTATTGTATTGTTATAATAAAGATACTATTTGAATAATTCTCAGAACAGTCTGACGCTTTAGAAATATACATTTACTGCCATCCCTATATTAGTCATATCAAAAACTACTTCTGGGGAATGGAGAGAAAATTAAGTTGTAAAAGTAGTATATTGGAAGTAAGTAAATAAATCAGAAGCACATATTTCTTTAAATACCAAATGCATAGCAATAGGTAGTAACTCATAAAACAGACGTGGAACATTTTATAGGAGATAACATATTATAAAGTGGTTATCATCAGGCTAGTATTCAAAGATATCCTAAAAAAGGTGACATTAAAATGATTGTAATCAGCAATAATACTGATCCTAATACTAATATCAAAAGTAATAACTTTAATATTTCTTTCTGCAAAAGAAACATAGTTCTTAAAAGTAGTAAGTGGAAATGTCTATAAGTGATTTTGAGTGAAACAAAGTATACTGATTGTTGGGGTAAGTCAATAAAATATTGCTATGCAAGCAGTTCTAAAATTTTTAACTAAAAAATGTGCATATTTTAGCCACCTTGCTAATTAATGGAGATAATTTTTTATAAAATCAGTTCAGTTCAGTCGCTCAGTCGTGTCTGACTTTTTGTGACCCCATGAACTGCAGCACGTGAGGCCTCTCTGCCTATCATCAACAACCACAGTTTACTCAAACTCATTTCCATTGAGTTGGTGATGTCATCGAACCATCTCATCCTCTGTCGTCCTCTTCTCATCCCGCCTTCAATCTTTCCCAGCATCAGGGTCTTTTCAAATGAATCAGCCTTTTGCATCAGGTAGCCAAAGTATTGGAGTTTCAGCATCAACATCAGTCCTTCCATTGACTATTCAGGACTGATTTCCTTTAAGAGTCTCAAGAGTCTTCTGCAACACCACAGTTCAAAAGCATCAATTTTTTGGCACTCAGCCTTCTTTATAGTCCAACTCTCACACCCATACATGACTACTGGAAAATTCAGACTTAAATTGAAGAAAGTAGGGAAAACCACTAGACCATTCAGGTATGACCTAAATCAAATCCCTTAAGATTATACAGTGGAAGTGACAAATAGATTTAGGGATTAGATCTAAAAGACAGAGTGCCTAATGAACTATGGATGGAGGTTTGTGACATTGTACAGGAGACAGGGATCAAGACCATGCCCAAAGAAAAGAAATGCAAAAAAGCAAAATGGCTGAGGAGGACTTACAAATAGCTGTGAAAAGAAGAGAAGTGAAAAGCAAAGGAGAAGAGGAAAGATATACTCATTTGAATGCAGAGTTCCAAAGAATAGCAAGGAGAGATAAAAGAGCCTTCCTTAGTGATCAGTGCAAAGAAATAGAGGGAAACAATAGAATTGGAAAGACTAGCTATCTCCTCAAGAAAATTAGAGATACCAAGGGAACATTTCATGCAAAGATGGGCTCAATAAAGAACAGAAATGGTATGGACCTAACAGAACCAGAAGATATTAAGAAGAGGTTGCAAGAATACACAAGAAGAACTGTACAAAAAAGAGCTTCACAACCAAGATAATCACGATGGTGTGATCACTCACCTAGAGCCAGCCATCCTGGAATTTGAAGTCAAGTGGGCCTTAGAGAGCATCACTACGAACAAAGCTAGTAGAGGTGATGGAATTCCCATTGACCTATTTCAAATCTTAAAAGATGATGCTGTGAAAGTGCTGTACTCAATATGCCAGCAAATTTGGAAAACTCAGCAGTGGCCACAGGACTGGAAAAGGTCAGTTTTCATTCCAATCTCAAAGAAAGGCAATGCCAAAGAATGCTCAAACTACTTCACAATTGCACTCATCTCACATACTAGTAAAGCAATGCTCAAAATTCTCCAAGCCAAGTTTTGACAGTACATAAACCATGAACTACCAGATGTTCAAGCTGGTTTTAGAAAAGGCAGAGGAATCAGAGATCAAATTGCCAGTATCTGCTGGGTCATCGAAAAAGCAAGAGAGTTCCAGAAAAACATCTGCTTCTGCTTTATTGACTATGCCAAAGCCTTTGACTGTGTGAATCACAATAAACTGCAGAAAATTCTGAAAGAGATGGGTATACCAGACCACCTGACCTGCCACTTGAGAAATCTGTATGCATGTCAGGAAGCAACAGTTAGAACTGGACATGGAACAACAGACTGGTTCCAAATAGGAAAAGGAATACGTCAAGGCTGTATATTGTCACCCTGCTTATTTAATTTCTATGCAGAGCTCATCATGAGAAACATTGGGCTGCATGAAACACAAGCTGGAATCAAGATTGCTGGGAGAAATATCAATAACCTCAGATATGCAGATAACACCACCCTTATGGCAGAAATTGAAGAAGAACCAGAGAGCCTCATGATGAAAGTTAAAGAGCAGAATGAAAATGTTGGCTTAAAGCTCAACATTCAGAAAACTAAGATCACAGCATCTGGTCCCATCACTTCATGGGAAATAGATGGGGAAAGAGTGGAAACAGTGGCTGGCTTTATTTTTTTGGGCTCCAAAATCACTGCAGACTGTGATTGCAGCCATGAAATTAAAAGACGCTTACTCCTTGGAGGGAAAGTTATGAATAACTTAGACAGCATATTAAAAAGCTGAGACATTACTTTTTTTATATAAGATACTCATACTCTACTTTTTCAGTTAGAAAATTTTTGTTTGGGAAAATTTTAACCGAATGAATACCTCACTTGATATTTTTCAGTAACCTATCTGTGTTTTAAACCAGTAAAATAAAAAGTAATGTGATAGTTCATTTGTTGGTTGATGCTGCCTTTACTTGTGTTCTTCTCCTTTGAGGATTGGATGTCATATCATTTGGGTAACTACTTCAACCAGTTCCTTCCTGCTGTCAGTCTCTTTCCTGCAGCTACCTTAAACCCCTATCTCTGTCTTCCCCTTTATATACAGATGGAGGAGTCACTGAAAAGATAATTATAATTGGAAAGGGTTAAAACTTGTGAATGATTGATTCAATTGATTAGAATAAATTTGACCCATCTGTAAGTTCAAAAAGATAAATCCAAAAAAAATAAAAACTGTTAAACCATTTTTGATTGAACTAAACACATACTTAACCATGCAAATCAATCTACTTAATTTAAATAATTATTATTGAAATTGACTATATACATAGCACCATATAGATGTTCTGTAATATGGAACAGAAATATGATGTGGCTATACACTAAAATATTTGTAACTTATTTGGGAAACAAGGTATGTATTTATATGTGAGTAATGAACACTATGACAATGTGTAATCAAATAATATGTTTGTATTACAGAAATAAAAACTCTGCTGTATATGAATCATATTTCTTATGACTGGCAACACATATCTGATCTCTGCTTCTAGTATCAGAGAGTGATCCTGTTAGGAAGACTCTGGGAGCAAAGTTTAAATCTGCTCTTTAGAAATGAGAAGCTAAGTTTCAAGGCTTTTCCTCTGCTCTGTGCTATTTTACTAAAAGCCTGGATAACTCGATACTTAGACAGATAACTTCAACACATCTCTAGAAATAGTTTAGTGAAGTTTTTATCTCACATTCAGTCCTAAGCCTCAATAGTTTTCTCTTCTTAGGTCTGTGACGACAAATAGTCTTACACATGGAGTGTTCATTTACTATGCAATTTATTGATTATAGCTCTAAGGATGGAAAATAAGATAATATCATGCCACATGTTTCATGTCACAAACATGTGTTTAACAGATTCTTTAAAGAACATTAAATGAACAGAAACAGAGTTACCTCCATGGTTTGGCAAAGCTTCCAGAATGACTCTTAGCACTAAGAAGAAAAACTGCCTCTCAAACAAACTCAGTGAGTTCTAAACTTGGACACCTTCCCAAAGTTGACTCAATTGGAATGTGAGTGTGTATGTGTGTGTGTGTGTGTGTGTATGGTGGGGGCAAGATTTTGTGAGGGAGGCATGGTACAGGCTCCAGTGAAGAAAGACCCATGCCATCAAAGGTACAAAAGCAAGAAAATGTGAGAAGTACTTAAAGCGTGGAAATGAGCCAAGCATTTCTTCCTGGGAAATAAGTTATACATAGAAGAAAAATAAAAGGTCACATAGAAAGCGAGGGTGGCATCATACTTTATGACCCTTGAATGCTGAACAAGGTTTTGTACTTGATTTTGTAACAGTGGTGAATCATTCATAGTTCATAAATGAAATGATAAAAAATCTGGAATAAATATACTAGATAGATTGAAGGGAGATTGGCTAGAGCAGGAAAATCAGTTCAGAGATTATTACAATTGTTACACCTGACCTAGGTGATAGCAGTGGGAATGGAAAATATAGGGATAAATATGATAGCCATTTTAAGGACTTTATAGGATTTGTCAAGTCCCTTTACCCCAGAACTATGTATACTTTGTGTATAATCCTGGAGTGAAAAAGATAAATAAAACAAACCACCACAACCAACACCAGCAACAATATGAGATGATTCCCTTTGCTTGATTGTCCAAGTCAACACCGGTACTTAGAGGAACTCAGGTCTAGAACTGAAGGTTTGAAATGGTTTTCCTCATACCTGTTTAAGTATTGTTTCTTCAAGACCAGATTCAAGTCTGCTAATGCAGATTTTCATTGTTAACATATCAAACTTTTTCTATACCCAGACATTTAAATTAAAAAAAAAAAAAACATAGCTCAACACCCTCCTGAGAGAGATGAGTGCTTTGCAAACATTCTCTCAGAACAGCCCTCTGAGAAAGGCAGGCACATTATCACCCTCTCCCCTTGAATGCTGGCAAATAGAAAGTTACCTTTAATTCATCCCTGTGTCCTTTGAATAACTGTTTTGTTATTTCAATAAAGGTCAGAAGGCTTAATGCACAGGGAAAGGTTTGCTCAGGTTTTGGTTTTTTTTATTTTTAATTTTTAAAAATGAACACAAATACAAACCCTGCTCACTGGTGGCTTTGAGATACATAATTTCCACTGCCAAGAAGCCTAAGCAGTTGTGATTTTTGATCAGAATATGAAACCCAGAATATTCTCAGGAACAGCATAAACTTAGTCGGTGCTGTCTCTTCGAGACTTGAGCTACCCACCAGAGGATGGATGGAAACAGAAATGGTGCCTTCCTTCAGAACACACGTGCTGTCTCATAACTTATTTTTGGTTGAAACACAAATATCATTTTATCACCAATGTTGTGCGTGTGTATTTTGGTCTGTTATTGTTTTGTGTTTGTCTTATTTTTAGAATTAGTCCACTGGCCTGAATCCTAGGCTAAAGGATACAACTTTCTCCATAAGGACACATCATTCTGCAATTATAGGGAGACCATACTAGATGTATTCACAATGAGCCTTACAAATCTAAGCAACGCTGTCTTGCTGCCTTTCTGTATCTCAGTAGGCATTTTTTCACACTGGTGTTCAAGTAACCGTTTTTGATGTGACATTCATTCCTCTCTTCCACTCTTGTTTACTAGTAGATACCTAGTGTCTATTTCAGATGTTATATTCTCCCAATTATTCCAAGAGTAGAAAGCTATCAACTTAACTGGGAGAAGTTGCTGTGTAATATCAACAACAACAATATACACAGCAGCGGCAATGGATTTATCAATCACTTGTTAAATGCCAGGCTGGGTTTAAAATGTTTGGCCAATATAATCTCATTTAGTGATAAGAAGACCCTAGTTTGTGTCCCCTCCAACCCCATTTTTCAGCTGAGTCATCTGAGAGAACAGGGCTGAGGATAGGTAACTCACTAGAGGCCACGCAGCTATAGGAACACTGCAGCATGTATTTCCTCCCCTACTCCTCCCTTTCTTATCAGCTGCTATGAAATCCACTCTAAGAGGGTACTGAGATGCCAGAAGCAGGCCTCCAAGTCTGCATGTTTTAAAGCAAAATATACTTTATTGATTAGCACAAACCCATCATGGAAATGCCTTTCTGAATGATAGAAAAGAAAGACTCCTTTATTTAGGGGAAGTCTGGTGTTTACACCCTGATAGCTTAGTTGAGAAAGAATCTGCCTGGAATGCAGGAGACCCCAGTTCAATTCCTAGGTCAGGAAGATCTGCTGGAGAAGGGATAGTCCACCCATTCCAGTATTCTTGGGCTTCCCTTATGGCTCAGTGGATAAAGAATCTGCCTGCAATGCAGGAGACCTTCATTCAATCCCTGGCTTAGGAAGATTCCCTGGAGAAGGGAAAGGCTACCCACTCTAGTATTCTGGCCCGGAGAATCCCATGGACTGAATAATCCATGGTGTTGCAAAGAGTCAGACACGAGTGACAGACTTTCACTTTCTGGTGTTTAAATGTGTGGGAATCTTACACAGTCCATTTTAATTCTTAAATTAAAATATAAAAATAGTGAAGGAAAAACAGTTTAACATTTCCTAACCTGGTTGTAAATTTGAGGGTTATTCAACCTTTAGTTCTTTCCTCTTTTCATAAGTCATACAAAGGGTTCATGTCAATAAATTAGGTCTTTGTTTTTATGCTTATGATTTAATATTATAATTTTGGAGACAAGTATTCCAATGTAAAGCTTGTCATAACAAAAATGAAAGTGATTTCAAATATTAAAAGTGCTGAGCTGAATGAGGAAAAGAAAAATGTGGCCATGGATTATGAATTTGGTTACAAACCTACAAACTATGGAATTCTAATTCCATTTTCAGTTTTGATTCTCTAGGGCTCCAAGTACACATCAAAGGCCTTTTCTCGTTTTCATTTTTAATGGGTTACTGCTTAAAAAGTAAAATCTACTGTGCTCCTGGGTCTTCCACAACAGGACTCCCCTGTGAGCTGACCCCAACTTCCCCACCACCACAAAGAGATCTGTGTGTGTCCTGTGTGTAGACTAGCTTGCAGCCAGCACTTCTGCAAGTCCTGTCAACCCACATCCAGAGTGGCCTCTATCTGTATTCAAATCCCAATGTTCAGAACTAGGAAAACCACCAAAATGAACACCAGTTCATGCGGGCACTAAGTTTGGAGTTCTTAGGTCATTTCCATCCAATATCCTCTTCTGCTACCTCCTGCCAATGAGAAGGGGGAGAAACACTTTCAGGATGAACAAAAATGAAAAATAAAACATAATATCATAGTGAACGGAAAATTTAGAGCAATGCATTTCCATTGACAATTATAAATATGAGCATTCATTCATCGTTGATAATGTGTGGGTGTCTGACTCTTGCTACATTATTTAAGATAATTGTGTCTTCATATGTAAGACTAATTGCAGGAGCCAATAGTACATTTGGGTGGCTTTTTTAAAACAACACTTAAGTTTTTCAATCTATTTAATGTTCTAGCATTTTAAAAGTTGCATTTAAAAAAAAGTGTGAAGTAGATTAAAGTACTCTGATGCTTTTGAACTGTGGTGTTGGAGAAGACTCTTGAGAGTCCCTTGGACTGCAAGGAGATCCAACCAGTCCATTCTGAAGATCAACCCTGGGATTTCTTTGGAAGGAATGATGCTAAAACTGAAACTCCAGTACTTTGGCCACCTCATGCGAAGAGTTGACTCATTGGAAAAGACTCTGATGGTGGGAGGGATTGGGGGCAGGAGGAGAAGGGGGCGACAGAGGATGAGATGGCTGGATGGCATCACGGACTCAATGGACGTGAGTCTGAGTGAACTCCGGGAGATGGTGATGGACAGGGAGGCCTGGCGTGCTGCGATTCATGGGGTCGCAAAGAGTCGGACACGACTGAGCGACTGAACTGATGAACTGAACCGATGAATTGAATATTGATAACATTGTTTGAATGAGATGAAAAAATCCAGACTGTCTTCAACTTTCAATGGTTCAACTTATGATTTTTCAATTTTATAACAGTGTAAAATGATACATATTCAGTAGAAACTGTACTTCAGATTTTGAATTCTACTCTTTTCCTGGGCTAGTAATATGACAATCTCGATGATGGTTGGGGGCAGCCAGTTCCAGTCAACTTGTGAGATCACAAGGGTAAACAACTCATCCAGTTAGAAAACCATTTTGTTCTTAGACAACTATTCCATTTTTCACTTTCAGGACAGTGTTCAATAAATTACATAAGATATTCAACATTTTTATATCAACTAGGATCTGTGTGGGATGATTTTGCCCAACTGTAGGCTAATGTAAGTGTTCTGAGCATGTTTAAGGTAGGTTAAGCTTAGCTATGATGAAAATGCTATGATGGAGTTAGCATATCTGTGATTGCAACAAGCTTTCTTACTATTGGACTTTTGCAAATACTCTCTCTTCTCCTTTTGATTAGAACCCACTCCCTAAAGCTTGCCCTCTTTCTCTCATTTACTCACTTTTTCACTCTATCTAGCTGACTTCTCAGATATCAAGGTTCGGCTTGGTGCCTACCTTCTCTTAAAACACTCCCTTGAGCCCCTCCTGTTCACCAAAATCTCTCTTCTCAATGCTTCCAATGTACATTATAGTTACCTGTTTGTGTCACTGACGAAATTTCATTATGATTGCCTATTGTCATGTTTGCTTTTTTCAACAAACCATCAGTTCTGTAAGTCAGAATGCACAGACTATCTTGTTTACCAGTCATTAACCAGTGCCTAATCTAATATTTGATATATAATAAGTGCTTAGTAAAAAACACTCGCTCCTTGGAAGAAAAGCTATGACAAACCTAGACAGCATATTAAACTTAAGAAACATCACTTTGCCAACAAATATATGTATAGTCAAACTATGTTTGTTTGTTTGTTTGTTTGTTTTTTCCCAGTAGCTGTGTATGGATATGAGAGCTGGACCATAGAGAAGGCTGAGGGCTGAAGAACTGATGCTTTCAAACTGTGGTGCTGGAGAAGATTCTTGAGAGTCCATTGGACAGCAAGGAGATCAAATCCAAACCGGTCAATTCTAAAGGAAATCAACCCTGAATATCCATTGGAAGGACTGATGCTGAAGCTCAAGCACCAATACTTTGGTCACTTGATGTGAAGAGCCAACTCACTGAAAAATACCCTGATGCTGGGAAAGACTGAGGGCAGTAGGAGAAGGGGGCAACAGGGAGTGAGACGATTGGATGGCCTCACAAAATCAATGGACATGAGTTTGAGCAAACTCCAGGATATAGTGAAGGACAGGGAAGCCTGGCATTCTGCAGTCCATGGGCTTGCAGAGCTGAACATGAGTTAGCGACTGAAAAAGAAGTGCTCAGTAAATTCTGGTAATTTTCCTAAACCACACATCACTTTCCTAGGTGTTCATAGGGAAGCTTCCCTTGTGGCTCAGCTGGTAAAGAATCCACCTTCAATGCGGGAGACCTGGGTCTGATCCCTGGGCTGGGAAGATCCTCTGGAGAAGGGAAAGGCTATCCACTACAGTATTCTGGCCTGGAGAATTCAATGAACTGTATAGTCCATGGGGTCGCAAAGAGTAGTCCATGGGGTTGCAGAGACAAAGACACGACTAAGCGACTTTCATTTCACTTCACTTCACTTCATAGTGAAACTGGAACACAGACCACCCAGCTTAGGACATTTCCCCCCTATATCTATATCTATATATCTATATCTATATCATCTATATCTATATCTATATATATATAACGGGTATATGAATATATATTACTTGGCTCCAAGTAATCAGGAGACAAGACTTAATTTTTCTCAGATTTTACCAAGAAAAAAAGATAGTTTTAAGCCATGATTCCAAGTACCCATATTATTCCTCATTTTTGTTTCTCTGCTGGTCCATCTGCCAGTAGGTTTGGGCAGCCATCTGGCTGAGTCACACTGTTTGAATCTCTGTGTCTCCTTAGAGTGCTTCTCCTTATTTCTCACTCTGCAGTCTTCCCACTTTCCATCATTTCCCTCAACAGCTGCTGGCAGAGCCCACCTCTGCTGTCATTTGAGGGCATCACAAGTCTGGCCCCACAGAACTGGTATGCAGCCACATGGTGTCCATCATGCCAATCTTTTCTCAAGATGACTTTGAGACACTGTGGGGGCCACTCCAGTTCTTCCCACAGAGGTTGTCCTTTCATTTCAGAAAGATTTCAGTAATATCCAATCTCTCATTTGCAGAAGTTCCAATGTGGTGAAGCACTGATGCCAGACTTTCAACCATTCCCAGTTCTCAGTCACACATGGCTCCACTTACCTTGAGTGACAGCCTCTAAGGAGAAGGTAAGATGGGCTGAGTCCCAGAAAAGAAAACTGGCAAATGCCATTGTAGGGTCTAAGTGGATAAAAAAGCAACACCAATGACATTTTGAAAACAATTATTTTTAAAAAGACATTCTGTGTAGATTTGTTTCCAAATGAATGAATACCAAACAATCTCCTTTACTTAGCTTGAAAATTTCCTAACAGCAATGATGACATTTTCCTGCACATATATAATTTAAATGATACATTCACATGTGCATACACATACACATATACATACATACATATGCATACATACTCACAGGCAACTCGAGATTTAAACATCTCAGGAGGTAAAATAAGTTCCTACCCATTAGTCTTCAAGGAAATCACCCTCACTTGTTCGAAAATTCAGGTGTATATAAAAGATTTAATTTAGACATCACCACAGTTTATAGATTTTGAGGCCACAATAATGGCCTTAAGAAATTAGAAATTGCTATTTTAACTCTTGTTTTTCAACACATAACTTTAAATGACCTATGATAGCATCCCCTAAATGAACCAAGATCAAGTCAGAAAAATTTGTTCTAAGGAATGTGGACAAGAGAAGTAAAGCAATGTAAATTTGGCCTTGTATTTACTTTCCTCAAAAACCCCCTTTCTGTGGAATGAAGAACAAAGTTTCTTACAGAGCCTTCACCTTCCTGACTAACCTCCTTTCAAATCCATTTAGGTTGTTGCCCTATGTTCTAATTCTAATTTTACTAATGCTTCCCAATCTATTCCATAAAGAGCCTTCCTCACCTTGCTATCCCAGTCCAGGCTAAACCATTTTGTGCTATACCTCTAATCATACTAAATTTCCTCATAGCACTCAGCAGAATTCTAACTTGGATATCATTTCTTTACTATGTTTTTCTGAGCTAGACTATAAAGTTCAATGATAATAGGGATTCTAGAAATCTTACTTACCACTACATTTCCATCAAGGTCAATATGTATAAAGTTTTGATCAATATGTGGGTAATGAATTATTACACACATGATGATTAGTTAATATACTAGGTGCTTTTATGATGTCCCCATGATCTCTCTAATATATTTTATTCAGGTTCTTATCATAGCAACATAGACTTTCTTATGTCTCCTGTCTACATAATTATTAATGTTCACATTCAATCTCAATAATTCCAAAAAGTTTCACATGATCTTTCCCTCCAGAATAATTTTAGAGATAAAAAAAGGCTGTGTTTTCAATCTATTTTGAATAACTGATGTATCATCTGCATATCTCTAGACTCTGATGTTGGGAGGGATTGGGGGCAGGAGAAGAAGGGGACGACAGAGGATGCGATGGCTGGATGGCATCACCAAGGCGATGGACTTGAGTTTGGGTGAATTCCGGGAGTTGGTGATGGACAGGGAGGCCTGGTGTGCTGCAATTCATGGGGTCGCAAAGAGTTGAACATGACTGAGCAACTTTACTAAACTGAACTGAGCCCTCTTTCAAATATATAAAAGGTTTTAAAAAAAAAAATACAGGAGATTTTTTTTCTCTGAATTGTCCAGATGGCTGAATGGTAAAGAATCCACCTGCCTACACAGAAGATGCAGGAGATGCTGGTTTGATTGCTGGGTTGAGAAGATCCTCTGGAGAAGGACCCACTCCAGTATTCTTGCCTGGAGAATCCCATGGAGAGAGGAGCCTGGTGGGCTATAGTTGATGGGGTCACAAAGAGTCAAACATGACTGAGCATGAGGATAAGTTTCTTAACAATGCAAGCTAGGACATGAAGGATTTAGAGAATGTATCAGCCAGGTTGAACTTGGTTATGCAAAGATAACAAATCACCCCAAAATCTCAGGAACACAGAATTTATTTCTTACTCATGTTATTTGTCCATCATGTGTCAACTGAGTGACTTTACTCTTAATATACCCAAAGAGAGAATTAGTTTGAGGGATATTCCATTTCTGTGTTGTCATAATTACCAACACAGGAATGAGGAGCAAAGAGAATGTGCACTGACTCTCCAAATCTTATTGGCCAAAATGTCTAATGAACATGTTCAGCTTCAAAGGGGCCATGGAAGTGCAGTCTTACCAGTGGCCTGGAGGGAGGAAAACATTTAGAGCTTTGCATTGATGACTGTCCCAGGGAGGAACTGCAGTGTAGATCAAGCATTGTTAGAAAACTGAGGAAAAGAAAAGAAAGAGTTTTGACTTTAGAGAAAAAAGAGTTCTCTACGTTGATGGTCAAGAAGAAATCTATTACAGGTCTAATTTTTAAAGGACTGGATAAAGTGTAAATTCACCATTCTCAAAACAGCATTTAAGGTGAGGGAACAGTTGCAAATTGATTGAATTTGGCCCCAAGGAGTCTGACAGCAGCAAGAGGATATGTTGCTAGAGAAACTGGCCTAGTATGAGCACTCAAAGTGGGTGCCCACAGTGAAAAGAGTGACATCAAAGCATAGGTGTGGGCACAGCTTCTGGAATTCTAATGAGAGGTAATATGTGAAATGTGGGTTCCACAAGGTGCCGTGGCCTGGTAACACTCTGTATTTGAACTCTCTCTATTGTAAACAGAGATGGACACTTCAAGATCTAGACTTCTATAGGGAGGGCACAGGGCCCACCTCAGGCAAGTTGGCAAAATTCTCAGATCTGAGCAAACCTAAATTTACTGGGAAACTTAGAAGAGTTAGAGAGGGAAGACATGGTAAATCCCACATGCACGTTTGTGTGTGTGTGTGTCTGTGTGTCTACATTTTTACAAATTTGCAAAGTTTGTTAAAGGTCTAGTTGAATAGATGGGTTTTTTCGTTTGTGAAGAGCAGACTAGAAAAAGCAGATCAAGAGGGGAATTCATGGTAGAACATCTCAAGAATTAAATAATTATGGCTTCACAGAGAGCAGTCTCATGGTTGATTTTAGAATAGAATAAGATGATTAGGTAAAGATATTTAAGGATGTGTTTGTCTAAGGTTTTCTAAGGAAATCAAACGTCTTTGTCCATCTTGATAAAGATGGAAAAAATCAGATGTCTTATGAAGGCACTAAACCTCTGTGGCATTTCCAGACAACACCAGTTGGGACAAGCATTGTCTACAACAAGGACAAAGAAGCAAGGTGGTCACAGTGGATCCTTTGTGGCTTATACAAAGCATCACTCTTGTTAAAGGGTTTTATCGACAACTCTGATAACTCCACTTATTTCCCAAATGTTCCAAACAGAACTTTGCTCACTCTTACTGAGTACCAAAAATGACCCTGTGTACATTTCTCCCCCTAAAAAATCTTATGGATCTAATTTATGTCCCCACAGATTTCTTCCAGTCAGTTACCCTCTTAGTTCTTATTTGTTTTTCCAAAGTCAGCTATGATTTAGATATAAACTCTGAGAAAGTTTCATAAAATGATACTAGCCACTGTACTTAACTTTCCATCAGTCCTATGGCCAGGTGGAGCCACAGTCCAACAAATTTCTGGGCCTTGTATGTTGCATCAGGTTTCCAAAAGCATCTTTCCTTCCTGCTCAGAATTGGGCACCTGTTATTCACTCATTACAAATTCCAATGTTACTTATTAGAAATTAATGCCTTAAATAGCTAGGTCAGTTTTAAAATTTTGCTTATGTCATTTGTAAAATCCCTGCTAAAACTTTAAATTTGTATACAGTTTTCAGGACCAAGTATGACATTATTGTTTACTCAGTAATGGTTTATTGTGAAATATCTGACTTCCTTGGAGGAATGGATGTGAGGAACATCATCTTTGTCACAGAATCCAATGTGGAAATGAAATAAAAACACAAATAGCCATAGTTTGATCAATTTCATGAAAGAAGAGTAGTGACTATACCAATGGTGGTAGTAATAAAAATCAAGCATCTTACAAAGTTTACATACACTCCAAAATAGGCAGGACATCTGTAAATCTAAAGTGTTACTGATTAGACACATGAATTCCCTGGTACTTTTGTCATTACACAGAAAAATTCACTTGTAACTCCCCTTTGAACTCTGCTCACTCTATCTCAGATACACTTTAGACCTCTGCTGCTGCTGCTGCTGCTGCTAAGTCACTTCAGTCATGTCTGACTCTGTGTGACCCCATAGACGGCAGCCCACCAGGCTCCGCCATCCCTGGGATTCTCCAGGCAAGAACACTGGAGTGGGTTGCCATTTCCTTCTCCAATGCATGAAAGTGAAAAGTGAAAGTGAAGTCTCTCAGTCATGTCTGACTCTTAGTGACCCCATGGACTGCAGCCTACCAGGCTCCTCCACCCATGGGATTTTCCAGGCAAGAGTACTGGAGTGGGTTGCCATTGCCTTCTCCGACTTTAGACCTCATTGGTCCTCATTTCTATATTTGCCTTCACAAACGAAAACGGTTCCTTTTCGGAGTCTGTTTGAGGGAATAATTAAGGAAGCAATGTATTTACAAGGGAAAAGCTAAATCTGATGCTCTGTGGCCAGAGACTTGTCTTAAATTGTCTTCTGCTTTGTTAACTAGTTAAGATTGAAACATAGGCATCTGTGTTGCCAGGACTAGAGTGAGAGTCTTGACTGCAGAGTTTTATGTCAAGTAAAGAGAACAGGATAAGCATGATTTATCCACCATTGGTTATATATTTTAGCCAAGATGAAAGATGAGAATAGCATGATCAATATTCTGTATAATTGTTGATTAGTAGTTGTGTTCCTGATAATTATTTTCCTGGATGGTCAGAAAATTTTATTCCCCAGGAGAAATTTGCTAAAGAGTTATTTCATCCAACCTATATTGATACTACAAAAATAAGAAGTATGGGATATAAAAATGAGAAAATCATTATTTAATCTCAGAGGTTTGTTGTTTCTTCTTATTTTTTTTTAAATTTCACATCAATGAAATAGATGCAAAGGTTATTACTGAAAAAGTGTCATATGTGCTTTTATTTGCCAACATTTTAGGAGGCAGTAATAAGAAATTCACTTTCTGGCAGCTGGACACAGACTTTTGGCATCTTAACTGTCATGCCCAAGGGGGAAAAGAAGTTAATGAAAAAAGTCTTGTGAGAATTAGAATGGGTTTCAGTAGAATGTATCCAAAGTGTGGTAACAACATTGTTCACTAAACATAATGAAGTCAAGACCTCAAGATTATCATCAGATTGGCCCAAAACAGAACAGAGTTCTCACTTTCTCCCTCCCTCCTCTTTTCTCTCTCTCTCTCTCTCACACGCACACACACACACACATCTGGCCCAGTGGCTGGAGACATCTGAGCTGTAGAAATTCCACTGAATAACCACAGTTATTCCCTCCTCTGACATCTTATCATACCCCCCCTCATTTGCCACTGACCACACCACTACCTGCAGATTTGAAAGAGTAATTGCACCCAGTGAGCTTCATGGACTCTCATCCCTAACCCCCCATTTACAGTGTTTGTAAAGTTAAATTTACAAGGACATCATTCAGACCACCAGGGAACCGCTGGATTTCGTATCTAAGCTACCTATATTTCAGACAATTTCCATTTGACAAACATTCATCAGACACTTATCATAACTTAAACATCATAGTAACACAGCATGAATAAGACATATTGGAGGTGCCAAATCCAATGTTTGAGAACAATAATAATAGCAGTTCTGTGTAGCTAATATGGCTTGTGTTGTAAAAGTACTTTGTATGCATTATTTCTTTTAATCTCTGCAACCCATCAATGAGGTAGTTTATATTACTATGATCTTGATGAGGAAATTCAAGTTTAAAGAAACTAAATCATTTGCTGAGTCATATAGGGGATCATGGTAAGGTGAAGATTCAGACCAAGGCACTATTATAGCAAAGACCAGGTTGTCAACCACTGTACTTTCTTCTCTCTCTGTACCTTACCTCAGGTATCATGCTGCTTCTTTATGTAGTGAAGTGACACACTTTATGTAGTGAGGTGCCCCAATTTCACAATGTGATCATGTCAACATTTTGTGAGTGAGGCCACTGATCCTGGGTAGATTTACTTGCTTATATAGTTTCCTGGAAGTTTCTAAGTGTGGGCTCATCTGCTCCTCTGCTTTACTTGAAGATGCAATTGTGCTTTTCACAGCTCTGAGTCAAATTTAAATTGGTGACAATCATTATGATGCTTGTTAATCACTATCTGCTTTTAGAGGCCATTAGTCCCCTAAAAATCTCTTTCTCTCTCTCTTTTTCCTCCTGGGAGTCTTTGTAATATTTTATACATGTGTTCCCAAATGAGCTTGGTCAAGGTTATGAAGAATTACCCAAAGATTCCCCCTGCCTTCTGTTTGCTATGTGTGCAAGTTATGTAGAACTTGATAGCCATGGTAGATATCAAATAACATTTTCCTGTAGGACTGCCACCTCTAGGGAGCTTATACAGAGTGTAGACACCACTGATATCACTAGATCTGCTGTTTTTGAAAGGATCCAATGGTGGAACCACTTAAAAAATAGTGGTACCTCTAGCCTGAGGTAAAGTAGAGAAACACTTTGTTCCTTCCTGGATAAAGATGACTTGGTCAACTGTTTTGAAACAACAAACAATAACACAAAAATGCTAAGCTGTTAATAAGCTGATGAGCTCTTGCAAGCATAATATTTCCCTGTGCAGATGACATGTAGATGATGTCTGAAGGGATCTGTAGAGACAGTTCCCTAATCTTTATTTCCACAAGAGGAATCTATGATTCTGGAAAGCATCCTCTATACATTTGTAGAGAAGCAAAATATACCATCCTTAAATGTGTCTCTTTGGCATAGGGTTAATTTAGACTGATTATTTTTAAGAAACAAGACTCTGGGAGTCTTTGTATTTACCTCTTCCTTAGCTACCTAAGGGCTTCCCTTGTGGCTAAGCTGGTAAAGAATCCACCTGCAATGCAGGAGACCTGGGTTCACTCTCTGGGTTGGGAAGATCCCCTGGAGAAGGGAAAGGCAACCCACTCCAGTATTCTGGCCTGGAAAATTCCATGGATTCTATAGTCCACGGGGTCGCAGAGAGTCAGACATGACTGAGCAATTTTCACTTCACTTCTAGCTACCTAAAGTATTTAGATTTTTTTTTCTTTGTCATTATCTCCCTATATTTTACACATCAAGACAGCAAACAAAAATAAGCTCAGAGATACTGAGTTTTCCAAGATTAAAGTCTAGAATTTAAAAGCCTATTTCTGGAATAGTGCTGTCACCAGAGACATCTACAAAGAGTATGAGATAGGCATGGTGGGAGAAACTCAGCAGAGCCTAGAGATCAGAATTCACTCAGATAATATCCCATTATCTCTGTATGGCCCAGAAGACATTTGATTACCAAACATTTGCTTTTCCATCCACATGTGAATTGTCTTCCTCCCCTTGGAAGTCCCAAGTCACTATTCCCAATATCCCTTCCTGTTTTTAACTAAATATAGTATAGTATTTAATGTGAGGGCTTTAGCTGTTTTGGTAAGTTACTCAGTTTTACGCTCTTTCATGGTAAATCCTTTTCATCCATAGTTAATCCATAAAATGGTTTATTGGTTGTAATTCCTATTAAGATTCTACTCATTAATGGCCAGATGTTAGATCTTTTAAATTGGAAAAACTTTTAAATTGGTGAATTTTTAGATAACTCTCATTGTAGCTCAGTCAGTAAAGTATTTGCCTATAATGCAGGAGACCTAGGTTCATTTCTGGGTCAGGGAACATCCCTTGGAGAAGGAAACGGCAACCCACTACAGTATTTTTTGCCTGGGAAATCCCATGGACAGAGGAGCCTGGAGGGCTTCAGTCTCTGGGGTCACAAGAGTTAGACATGACTTAGCAACTAAACCACCACATCATAAAAAAGCTGTTTTGTAGGGGGAACCACTGATCAAAATAGCCTACTCCAGCCAGAACCTATAGTAACCATTTGCATGATTTATCTTACAACAGGAAAGTCTAGTAAGAAATGAAAAAGTAATAAGCTACCATGAACCAGAAGAATTTGGGAAAGGTCAAAAGCAGAGAGGAGACACCAGTTCATATGTCTTACCAACCTCCTCAGAATCATTCTTGCTAGAATCCATCTTGGCTGAGTGATGCTCAGTTCACCAGTAAGGAACTTGAGTCAGAGTGATTGACCAGCAATAACCCCGAAACTAACCCTAATACCATAAAACAGTGACTGCAAGCCATGTAGCATAGTAATTCTTCTGGGTTCTCTTACCCCTCTGCTCCCCTCCCAAGTACTCCTTTCCAGTAAAGTCTTTTGCTTTGTCAGCATGTCTGTCTCCCTTGAAATTTTTTTTTTTTTTTAATTTTTTGTCTCCCTTGAAAATTCATTCCTGAGTGATAGATGAAAGCCTATTCTTGGACCCTGGAAGGGGTCCCTCTTCTTGCAACAGGTTTATGGGTACCTATGGAAATATTAAATTAAAAGATGAATACAAAGAAATATAACAACTAAAACTAAGAATCCTTTAATTAAAAAACATGGTTTTGGAAGTGTTATTGAATTTGTAGTCTCAGCTTCCCCTCATGGGTCTTACAGATGTTAATAAAAACATTAGATTAATTAACAAGAGAATGAGAGGAAGCCAAGGAGAAAGTCAAGGGACTCTTCCCAATAAGGAGGATATTTTTAAAGAATTATTAAGAAATAAGGTAAATAAAGCTAATATTGAAAGAGATGGAACAGAGAGGAATTGGGAAAGAAGGAGTCATGGAACCTGTCCAGCAGAAGGAAAATCTTTAGATGATTATTAAGAAATGAGATGAATAAAATGGACATAAGTGTAAGAAAAACTAAAGTTTTAGTTCTGTACTAAAGTTCATGGGCAAAAGGCACTGCCACGCTCCACCCTCTGCCACGGCACTTTAGCATTAAAGGCCCCTAAGAAGTCCACTATAATTTGGAGACTTTTTTTTTTTTTAAGGGAAGACAAAAATTACACTGATCAGCAATTAATTGGAGATAGCAGTTAGGACAATTAAAGATTTACTCAAAGTCCTTGGTCCCTTTGCTCAACCCCTCACTTGGAATCCAAGGCCTCTTACATACTGTATTGCTGACCCTATTCATGATGCCAATTGTCTTGCTGTTCACACTATTTTCATTGTTTGCTGAACCCAGGGAAGGCAAGGCTCAAGCTAAGAGGCTGGAAGAAGATGCGAGGAGCCATAGGAACTGCAGACACGTTTATTCTCTCCTGGCTGGCAGGGCGGCCATAACACAGCCTCTTTCCTGGCTGATACAGCAGCCATAGCAGCAGCCGCAACATAACTATAACGGAGCCATAGCATAACCTCACATAACATAACCATGATGCTGCTCCAATGTGGCCCCAAAGCCACAGCAGCAAAGCCTTCCCAGATGATGTACTTAAACATCATCACCAGTACTCATATAGGCATAATGCCCAAAGTAGCTCACAACCAAGCGAGTACCTCATGATGCACATGTGCAGTGCTGTTATATAATCATTATTTATAAAACATGGGACAAGAGCGAGAAGGCATGGAGTGAGAGAGACTGACCACTGCCATCTTGGCTAATTTTCTCTTTCCTTACATATGGGAATAGGTAAAATGGCTAAGGGATTCAGAGAAGTTTCCAGGGCTCAATATGGAAACGCCACAAGCTGTGATACCAAACTCACTGGTGGAACACTGACTCATGCTATAACAAGTTTATTGTTGTTTAGGCACTAGGTCATGTCTGACTTTTTTGTGACCCCATGGACTGTAGCCCGCCAGACTCCTCTGTCCATGGGATTTCCCAGGGAAGAATATTGAAGTGGGTTGCCATTTCCTTCTCAAGGTGATCTTCCCGACCCAGGGATTGAACTCATATCTACTGCATTGGCAGGTGAGTTCTTGGCCACTGAGCCACAAGAGAAGCCTCCATAATTAGGTTAAGCAAGCATAAAAGTGCAAGGATTGAAGGGATTATAAAGGTTGGAATGTTTGAGCCAGTGTTACATAAAGAGTCTATGTCAATGTTGCCTGAGTGTTTTATTGAAATGGGTGTTATGCCTGGCAGAACACTTCTACCATCTTGTAAGATTCAGACTTGCTTATGTAATCCTATGAGGCTACGTTTAGAGGTATAAGAGTTGATGGAATTGAGATGAAATTTTGTAAGAAAATTGGTGTATTTGAACAGGCTTTATATAAGATGGTTGGGTTTCTTTTGCCTAATTGTATTGTGGGGACAGACACTGTGTCTCATTGGTGAAAGTTTCCCCTGCCTGGTATTGTATAACAGGGCATGTAAATCTGTTCTTTGTGCTGTCCTTATTTTCTCTGTCATGTCTGACTTTTTGCAACCTCAAGGACTGCAGCCCACCAGGCTTCTCTGTCCATGCAGATCCTGTCCTTCCAGCAATGTTAACTCAACATGTTAAAGGGAGCCACTAGGATTGCCTGAGCTCACACAGTGTGAGGTGGAAACAAGAGGCTGATATGGAGGGGCTCATAGGAGCCACGGTGGATGTCATTTGCTCCAGAGGAATTGATCTCAGGCTTACTTGCTCAAAAAAGAGGGTTTTTATTGAATACTTTGTACAAACTTTTGGAAGGCATGCTACATTGAACTCTGAATTTCTAGAACATAGAAATCTTTTGATTTCCATCTTTCTTGGAAATTGTCTCCCTGATATAAAGCATAAAATTAAAGAAAGTGTAAGTATAGTTGGATGGGCAGCCTTTTGATATCATTCCAACCAATTATTTGTGGAACTGAAAACAACTGTCTTTGTTTTGCATATCTCTACAAAATCAGAAGTTAAAGACAGTCCATAATCACTTGAAACTGTGCCCAGTTAATTCAATCAGCTAGAACCTGAAACCAAAAGAAGTAAAGGTGGAGAAAGGATTTTAAAAGTACAAACTGTTGGAAAAGCTATCTCCTAAAGGAAATGGCTTGAAAAATCCTAGGGATGGAGGAGCCTGGTAGGCAACAGTCCACAGGGTCTCAAAGAGTCGGACACGATTGAGCAACTTCACTTTCAGTTTCACTTTAAAAATTATTGGTCAGGGACAAACTCAAGTCTTAAAAGTCTTTTCCACAAACGGTACAAAGCCTTAGCCATCTGAGCAGATAAACTTAACTCACTTCAACTGTTATTTATAAACTAGCAAGTTTTGTAGTGTACCTGATTTATGACTAAAGTTTTAAGATGAAAACTATACAATATCTGTCAATGTCTATCTGTATGTATGCATGTCTATGTATGAATAGTATAAATATGGTATTATCCTAACTTTGGGTCTTATTGCCAAAATTAATTTATAAGAATGACTCCAATTAGCTAAAATAAACAAGTGCTTAAATGGAATTTTTCAAATATATAATAAAACAAATCTATTTTTTTTAGTTCACATGGTTCAGTATTAGTCTTTAGTAAACAAAAAAAAATGAAAATTCAACACTATTTGTTTAATTAGAATCAGATATCTTTAGAGGTGTCATCATTAAATATAAAACTTCATTCTACATAAGTTTATCAAAAGTCAAATAAATAAGTTTATGCTATCTCTTGTACAAAATTTGTCAGAAAGAAAAATAGCTTGGGATGATGGCTGAATTTGCCTACTGTGTCATGGAGTTTTTGTAGGTAATCTAAACATAATTGTTGGGAACAAGTGATTTAGATAGATGTAAGTGGGATAAAACTTAAAAATAGTTTCCAAAATCTTTTAATTACTTAAAACTTCAAGTTTTGCTAAGTTAAATAATGAGAATTCTTTTAATTAGTCTTGGTTATTTCCAAGTAAGATACAATGTTGTTATTGCTGCTTAATCATTAAGTCATGTCCAACTCTGTGACCTCCTGGACTGTAGACTGCCAAGCTCCTCTGTCCATGCAATTTCCCAGGCAAGAATATTGGATTGGGTTGCCATTTCCTTCTCCAGGGGATCTTCTTGACCCATGGATCATACCCACCTCTCATGCTCTGCAGGTGGATTCTTTACCACTGAGCCACCTGGAAAGGCTAAATATTAATTACTAAACAAGGCTAAGTTTACCTACTGAGGAAATGTATGTTTCTAGAAATAATGAAATATAATTATGTTTGCTAAACAAAAAGAATATTGGTATAACAAACAGTACACAATGCTTATTTCCTAGTGTTCATTAGAAATAAGGTTTCTAGAATTAAGAATTCTAGTAAATAGATACAATTAAAATACTTTATTAAGAAAAACATATTTTATGCAAGGAAATTTCTTAAAAGATATAAGAAATGGAAATATATTTTGTTAAATGAAAAGAAAGTAATTCTGTCCTAAAGAGGAATTAATTTTAAAAAGTAGAGGGAAAGGATATAACACAATTTTAATGAGAAAAAGGAAGTTGCATAAGGTATGTGGAAAAAAAAAAAAGCCCTGAGAGAATTTTTTACATGGTCAGGCCTGGCTAAGATAGAATGAATTTAGTTTAGTAAATGAATATTAATATTAAAAGTAAGCTAGTACAAAACTAAAATTTGGTTTTATCTCTGTGTAAAGAGAACAAGTTTTCACTGACTATTGATCTGCTTTTGAGTACGTATTATGAATGTTTTTTTACCTTTTAATTAATCTGTTGTAACTTTTTGTATTTGCCTTTGAAATATTTTATTATTGCTTTGGTTAAGTGAACAAGTACTGTTTCACAGTAACTTATACCTTATTTGACCAAGTATTTTAAAGTCTTTTGATATCTTTGACAAACTTTCCAAAATTAAATGCTAAATAAATTCTTTTGCTCTCTAGCTATCTTTGAGATTTTTCAGAGGACCACTTTAAAATCTCAAAGAGAGATATTAAACTAATTAGTCTTATGAAGCATTGTCAAATAGGTGATAATAAAACTTCCTAGGTTTTATTAGGTAGATGAATGTTATTAATATGTGTTATATAAAATTATATGCAATTTCTAAAATTCTGATATGATCTGATAATTCATAATTCTAGCTATTTTAGGTGTTACAACATAGAAATAACTAAATGTCTTTGTAATTGCATGATAATCAGATATTTAATCATAACAGTTTAAGTCTTGTTATTTATACAGTTTTGGGGGTTTTTTTATGCTTTTGCAGAAATGCTTTTTCTTCAAGAAGATATACAGGACTTTTGACAAATGCATGTTTCTGATAACTAATAGACCAGACTACTGAACTGAGTAAGAAATTATAGAACTGATGGAAAAACTGATTGATTTCTAAAACTGCTAACAAATGATCAAGATCAAAAATAATTAACTACATAGGACTCAGTGACCTGGTGAAAATGATGATAATTTTTATGACTAAAGGAGTACGTCAAAGCTGTATATTGTCACCCTGCTTATTTAACTTCTATGCAGAGTACATCGTGAGAAACGCTGGACTGGAAGAAACACAAGCTGGAATCAAGATTGCCAGGAAAAATATCAATAACCTGAGATATGCAGATGACACCACCATTATGGCAGAAAGTGAAGAGGAGCTAAAAAGCCTCTTGATGAAAGTGAAAGAGCAGAGAGAAAAAGTTGGCTTAAAACTCAACATTCAGAAAACGAAGATCAGGGCATCTGGTCCCATCACTTCATGGGAAATAGATGGAGAAACAGTGGAAACATTTGCAGACTTTATTTTTTGGGGCTCCAATATCACTGCAGATGGTGACTGCAGCCATGAAATTAAAAGACGCTTACTCCTGGGAAGAAAAGTTATGACCAACCTAGATAGTATATTCAAAAGCAGAGACGTTACTTTGCCGACTAAGGTTCATCTAGTCAAGGCTACAGTTTTTCCTGTGGTCATGTATGGGTATGAGAGTTGGACTGTGAAGAAGGCTGAGTGCCGAAGAATTGATGCTTTTGAACTGTGGTGTTGGAGAAGACTCTTGAGAGTCCCTTGGACTGCAAGGAGATCCAACCTGTCCATTCTGAAGGAAATCAACCCTGGGATTTCTTTGGAAGGAATGCTGCTAAAGCTGAAGCTCCAGTACTTTGGCCACCTCATGAGAAGAGTTGACTCATTGGAAAAGACTCTGATGCTGCGAGGGATTAGGGGGCAGGAGGAGAAGGGGACGACCGAGGATGAGATGGCTGGATGGCATCGCAGACTCGATGGACGTGAGTCTGAGTGAACTCCGGGAGATGGTGATGGACAGGGAGGCCTGGCGTGCTGCGATTCATGGGGTCACAAAGAGTTGGACACGACTGAGCAACTGAACTGTCTGAAATATTCCTGGCTTTTTAATCTTCATTTTCTCAGACTTAAGGAAATTTTTTTTCTCTTTTCTCTTAAGCTAATTATGATTTACAACAATTTGGAACATTCCCTGGTGACTCAAACGGTAAAGAATCTGCTTGCAAAGCAGAAGACCCAGTTTTGATCCCTGGGTTAGGAATATCCCCTGGAGAAGGGAATGGTCACCTACTCCAGTATTTTTGCCTGAAAAACCCCAGGAACAGAGGAGTCCATGGGGTTACAGAGAGTCGGACACAGCTGAGCGACTAACATACAAACACACACACACAAGCAAAATGAAAACATTTATCTCTTTCTCCCCACCTATTCCCTCCAGGATTTGGACTCTTAGTGACTATTATTATTTTTATGACAGTATAGTTGTTTACTTACAGTAACTACATATTTGTTCTCCTTGTAACAGCACAGTTGAAAATATTGGTTACATAGACTCAAATAGGAACTAAGATTACCTTTATGGAGTCATAAAGCCCCTTGGGTGGGTAGGGAGGGAACAACATGATATATTGCTTATAGCATTTCTGGAAGCCTTACTAGGTGAGTAAGGAAGGTCACATCCTGGCAGGCAAAGAATTTCTCAGGATATCTTGGAAACCTTGAGAAAAGAGGAATTCGCCAAAATCTATAAGTATTATAATTTTATCCGATGGCAAATCATTTGTTTGGTTTCTTAGCCTAAAGAGGCCAAATGTTCAATCTTGAGATTCTTTATGAAAAGTTACAGCAAAGTAAAGTAAAGTTTAGTCACTCACTTGTGTCAGACTCTTTGATAATCTATGGACTGTAGCCTACCAGGCACCTCTGTACAAAGGATTTTCCAGGCAAGAGTACTGGAGTGGGTTGCCATTTACTTCTTCAAGCAAAGCAGATTAAAAGATCTATATAGTCAATCACCATTCTTGTTGTATTTATGTAAATAATCCGGAGAAGGCAATGGCACCCCACTTCAGTACTCTTGCCTGAAAAATCCCATGGATGGAGGAGCCTGGTGGGCTGCAGTCCATGGGGTCACTAAAAGTCAGACACGACTAAGTGAATTCACTTTCACTTTTCACTTTCATGCATTGGAGAAGGAAATGGCAACCTACTCCAGTGTTCTTGCCTGGAGAATCCCAGGGACAGCGAAGCCTGGTGAGCTGCCATCTATGGGGTTGCAGAGAGTCGGACACAACTGAAGCGATTTAGCAGCAGCAGCAGCATGTAAATAATCAGATCAAGTTTATTGAAACTAAACTTATCTTGTAAGCAAGTTAGTCTTTATAATCTAAGTATTAATAATAACTTACTAACTTGTAAGTTAGTAAATTATTATCTTCTCTCTGTGTCTTCATATGGTCGTTCTGTGTGCCTCTGTGTCCTTGTCTTTTTCAAGGATGCCAGTCACATTGCCTTAGATCCCACTCTGATGACCTCATTATGACTTAAGTATTACTTACTCAATCACGTCCAACTCTTTGTGATCCCATGGACTGTAGCCCACTAGGCTCCTCTGTCCATGGGATTCTCCAGGCAAGAATACTCGAGTGGGTTGCCATTTCCTTCTCCAGAGGATATTCCAGACCCAGGAATCAAACCCAGGATTCCTACGTTGCAGGCAAACTCTTTACTGTCTGAGCCATCAGGGAAACTATTTCTCTAAAGATCCTATCTCCAAATATAGTCACAGTCTGAGATATTGGTTAGGACTTCAACATATTTAGAGGGGAAGCAACTCAGCCCATAGCAGTCCCATAATAGAAAAGCCATTAAAATTATTATGGTACATGTAATTATACTCTTCAGTCACTTAAAGGTACAATATTTTGTTAATATTCTTGGGTGTTAAGAAAGTTTTCATGTTAAAGAGTTAATTTTAAAAATGGATAATACATTATTTAGAAAATAATCTAAAATTTATAAAAGCATACATATATCAAAATATAATATATATTAAAACACATATTTTAAATTAACCTAATTCTTGCTCTATCTGCTCCCATAAACCTAACAACTCACATTTGTATATATAGGATAGGTATGGTTGAAAGAGGGAATTACTGTCTGCTATTTTGTCTGAGTTGTATAGACATGGGTATTTAGGATTCTCTTTTAGGCATTCTTAAAGTATTTTCTTTAACAAGCATTTATTATTTTTAGATCACTACAGAGGAATACTGTCAACAAAGAAATGATAAAATAGCAGAGGCTCAACATAGCAGAATTAATAATACTAATTTTAACAGATTTAAATTTAAAATTCTGTTTTCTTAAAATTATTTGCACTTGTATGAAACATGGAAAGCTGGTTTATTTCCAGATAATACATAAAGGTCCTTAGGTTTTCATTGTTCTAAATAATGAAATAGCTCAGATCCAGAGGTGAGTCAGAAGGAAATGCATGAGCCCAGGGCAGTATCTTCTTCAGAGAAAGTGAGAACTCCAGGCGTGGTTAACCTATAGAGGAGAGGACTAGGACATCTTCACAGCTTTCACATGGGTGATGGGCTTCAGGTGATGGGACCAAATATCAGATGGATTAATTGGATTACATGTGCATATCTAGAAGGCAAAACTAAGATCAATATTTTCTTCCTTTTAATGCAAGTATATTGACTGCCTATCATATACCATGTATTGAAGAATTAAAAAATGCTAAAGAAGCAGATATATGCTTAATACATTTTGAAAAGGACTTTTAACAGTTATTCTTAGTTGAAAAGGTTGTTTTAACTGTGGTGAGTCACCCATCCTTAAAATGTTCTGAGTGAGAGTGTATGCCCATCTCCCAAGGGTCCAGCATCAAGATTTTCTGAATCCAGGTAATTTAGAATGATGGTTCTCTAACCTTTGCACTGAGAAAAATTACTCAGAGGAGTGGTTAGAACACAGATTCCTGGCCATAACCTCAGAAATTCTGATTCAACATATAATTTCCATGTCTAATAAACTTCCAGTACATGTAGATGTTATTGGTCCGTGGACCACACTTGGAGTAGCAATGTGTAATCCAGGGTCATCTTCCTTTCAAGATCAGTAATTCTAAAATACAGACAGAGAAAAATATCTGCTTCATCAAATTCATTTTCCTCAGCTCACGAAAAAGGGAAAAGATGGCTGAGGGGAGGAAAGAAACACTATCCGATCAAATACAGAAAATGCCCAAAATGACAGAGCTGTTTCTGGGACAGTGAGATGTTTAGAAGACAAAATTTCAAGGAAGTCTCCCAGATGATTCTTGTAAAATGATTTCAAATATACATTTTTTTTCAAAGATCCCCAATTACACTCTACACAGATCTTAGATTTCACTGACAAAGCTTTAAAAAATGATGCATTTACTCCATGCAGGCAGCAGTCTCTGGAGCCAAAGCCTCTGAGTTAGTGATGTGTCGCAGCTGGTTTTCGAGCTGCGTTGAAAGCTTCAAGCTTTGGCACGACTGAGCATTAACTCAGCATTAAGCAGAAGCTTTGACACTGGAGACTACAAACTTGGATGGATTAAATACACATTTTGAATATCTCACAAAACACTAGCAGTAAGGAGGATACAGAGGTTTTTAAAAAGAGAGTGAGAGAGGAAAATAAAAAGAGTGCAATGCAAATGAACAGAGACTTGGGCCCTGCAAATCCTAGCTGTCCTGCCTTCACTGAGACTCCTTTTCCTTCAGATACTGAAACATTTACATCCATCTTTCCCACAAGAATGGTTCTGTGAGATTTCAACCTATGGGAACACCATTGGAACACAATCAAATTTTTTGTAATAGTGACAAACTGTAATCTAGCATCTTTTATTGTTTAAGAGATTAAAGCCAACTGCAAGTCAGCTCCCAGCCCCAGAATAGCAAAAACCAAAACCCAAAACAAAAAAAAAAGTCACCAGACAGTAAGCATTCAGTATACTCACACAGGTTACTAAAATAGAGTATAGATAAATGTCACCCTCTAGTTCTATTGTGCATATAACTTTCAAAACAGTTTCACAGATATTGACTCATTTGATTCTGCCCATAATCCACATGATCAGGATTATCATGGCATTGTCCAGGGGGGAAGAATAAAAAAAGCAAAAGTATATCTGAGAGATTTAGCTCCTGCCCATGGTTACATAGAAAATTATAGGAAATGTCAGGACACGATTCCAGTTTTACTAAAACCAAGTTCTCAGAGTTTTCTCTTACTATGCATAGCCATAGATTCTAATACCTACTATTACTACAGTGAATAAATTTTTTTCATGTGTTTAGTTTTCAATTCTTATTCCTAAAGACCTTAATAAAGATCCTAAAGAATCTCTTTCTGGAAGTATAACACAGCAGTAATGAGGAAAAATGATATATTATCCTAAGCATACCTATGTCCTAAAGGTAGGGATTTAAAAGATGTCCTACAAGTGTGTCAGAATTCTGCTCCAAATCCAGAGCACATTTATCAGTTAAATATAGCTGATTACGTACCTTCTTTTCTTCCATCTCTCCTTCTTCTCTCGTTTTTGCTGTCTCTTTTGGAGACCAGTGTTACCTGAGGGAAGCTCTGCATAAGATTAAGAAACCCAAATGGATTAAGAAGCCAGACAGGGTGCTCAGGGCTGGTGCACTGAGATGACCCTGAGGGATGGGATAGGGAGGGAGGTGGGAGGGGGGTTCAGGATGGAGAACACATGTACACCCATGGCTGATTCCTGTCCATGTATGACAAAACCACTACAATATTGTAAAGTAATTTGCCTCCAATTAAAATAAATAAAATAATAATAATAATAAAAGAAACCAGTAGGCCTTGCTAATGCACTTTCAGTGCAACTCTGTGTTAAATAAACAACCTCATCTGATAAAAGAATGTTTTGGGATGCACATGTATGTTTGTCAACTTAGACTGTATCTACAAATTCTTAAAGGTATAAATTCATCTAGTCATCTGATTGTTTTTCTGCTGATTCAATGCAATCATTAAGTTGGTTTTCATCACAAAAATTGTTTTGGAAATTGTCTAAATACAACACTTATAAAGCTCAAGATTCATTTTCTTTTTCATAATTCTTCAAATTCCCACAAGTGTTTATTAAGCATCCACTTCTAATTTTCTGGGTTAGAAAGAGGAGGGCTATGATCATGGTTTTCAAAAAGTTTAGAGAGTCAGAAGGCACATATATTTTAACAAATATATGCAACAAATTGCTACAGCATAAAAGTTCATAGGAGAACAACTTCTGCCCATGGAAATGCTCCACATACCCACTGTGGGCATATTAAGAAAAGTCATATATTAGATGAAATAATTTATTTAAGACCTTTAATTAAGAAAGGGTCCAACAGGACACAGGGTACATTTATACAGGGATGAATTAAAGGTAAAAAAAATAAAATC
This sequence comes from Oryx dammah, assembly GCF_014754425.2. NCBI lineage: Eukaryota > Metazoa > Chordata > Mammalia > Artiodactyla > Bovidae > Oryx > Oryx dammah. The sequence goes on along the minus strand of NW_024070206.1, from coordinate 44,780,778 downwards.
TTTGTTTAGTTAATCTTTCCAATGAAGAAAACGCTACTAGAATTTTGACACAAGCTAGATGATTGATGTTGTAGAGTGCTTCCCTCTGTACATACAATCTGCTGAGTTTAGACAGTTGATATCTTCTCACCTTCCCTTCATTTGGGGTTGGGGGACACATCTGGTATAATCACAATAATACAATATCATTGAAAGGGAAAGATGGCTTATGACTGTGGCTTATACAGGAGGAATTTAGTCCACAATTCTACCCGTTTCAGTTCAGTTCAGTTCAGTCGCTCAGTCGTGTCCGACTTTTTGTGACCCCATGAATCGCAGCACGCCAGGCCTCCCTGTCCGTGACCAACTCCCAGAGTGCACTCAGACTCACTTCCATCCAGTCAGTGATGCCATCCAGCCATCTCATCCTCTGTCGTCCCCTTCTCCTCCTGCCCCCAATCCCTCCCAGCATCAGAGTCTTTTCCAATGAGTCAACTCTTCACATGAGGTGGCCAAAGTACTGGAGTTTCAGCTTCAGCATCGTTCCCTCCAAAGATATCCCAGGGCTGATCTCCTTCAGGATGGACTGGTTGGATCTCCTTGCAGGCCAAGGGACTCTCAAGAGTCTTCTCCAACACCACAGTTCAAAAGTCAATTCTTTGGCACTCAGCTTTCTTCACAGTCCAACTCTCACACCCTTACATGACCACTGGAAAAACCATAGCCTTGACTAGACGGAACTTTGTTGGCAAAGTAATGTCTCTGCTTTTCAATATGCTATCTAGGTTGGTTATAACCTTTCTTCCAAGGGGCAAGTGTCTTTTAATTTCATGGCTGCAATCACCATCTGCAGTGATTTTGGAGCCCAGAAAAATAAAGTCTGACACTGTTTCCCCATCTATGTCCCACGAAGTGATGGGACCAGATGCCATGATCTTCATTTTCTGAATGTTGAGCTTTAAGCCAACTTTTTCACTCTCCTCTTTCACTTTCATCAAGACGTTTTGCAGTTCCTCTTCACTTTCTGCCATAAGGGTGGTGTCCTCTACATACCTGGGGTTATTGATATTTCTCCCAGCAATCTCTACCCGTTTAGCTAAAACCTGTTATTTGCAGGTATACCACAAAGTTCAATCTGGGCCAAATCAAATGATGCCCACTAGAAAAGCCTATTGTGATTAGTATGATCCTTAGGGAAGCAATCTATTTGTTCATTACAAGAGGGAAATACTGAGTATTTTCGAGAAACTAAGGCAACAGGCATTATGCCTTCAGGGAAGACTGGTAAGTGCTTAGAGCAGGGCATGAAGCAGATACACAATCTAGATTCCTTGAAGCTGGAATCAGAGTCCAGTCTCCAGACTCTGGGAACCTGTAAGAACAAGATCAGGTCTAGGGAACCTGAGACTCAGTTAGGAACCCATATGTGCTGATTCCATCCAAGTGGCACCTCACATAATCTTTGCCAGTGACTTTAGGAGGCAGATGTGCACTCCATTTTGCAGATGATGAAACCGTGTCTCCAGAAAGCTAGAAAGAGAAACAACAGTTACTGTATCAGCAGCAAAGCTCATGGTGCTGGATCATTACATTTTAGCACAAAGCCCAAAGCTTTCAAAATACCCTATGACACAAAACTGAAGCCTGTGGAGCTATGTTTCTGCCTTAAAGATGTGTTTCTGTGCACAAAGCATGTGTGTGTGTGTGTGTGTGTGTACTTGTGCACACGCACCTGTGTACCTCTTTCAGAGAGGAATAAAAGTTGGAAGGGAGGATGAAGATCTTTAAGATTTTAAAACGTGGCATTTATGACAATCATATTGTGATCCATCTACTAAAACATAAAAACATGGAGGCCTAATCTCCCCAGGTTTAGGATGCAATTCTGCCTCTGGAATATCAAGTAACAGTATGGAATGCAAAGACAGCCTTTGACTGAGGACAGTCTGGGAAACAATTTTCCACTACACCGTTAGCATATCTGCAATCAAAGTCTGTGTGTATCTGTGATTTTTTTGAATCCTTTCACTTCTTTCTTCCTCTTATTCTTCATTGTGTCCCTACTTTCCCCGCCTCCTCCCGATGCCCGCAAACACTTTCTCTCCCTGATGGAGATGGGAACCAAAAGGAAATTGATGCAGTGGCGGGTTTAATATGACATTTGAAAAGTGACTTTTTGATTTTCAATTAACCTTGCACAAAGAGGAAATATTGAAATTCGCCCCTTTGTTCTTGGCTGGATCTGCAGACAGGCTGGTTGGTACCAAGAGCTGATACGGGTTTGGGGTGGGGCAGCGGAGAAGGCAGGAGAGGGAGAGAGAACCTGGCACCTCCGAAGCCCTCCTTCTGTTTGCACAGAATGAGACAGGACTAGCCTGTGGTAATTACTCTCAGAAGGAGGAAACAGGTAGGGAAGAAAACGCTCTCGTCATTTGTTTGACTTAATTGTATGCTTTTATGAGCCGTCTGGCTGGAAGGATTAAAGTTACTTTTAATAACACTTCCTTTCAGAAAGAATTTGATTTGAAGTCTCCCAGCAGGGCCTCCCCAGCAACAGCAGGACCCCTTCCCCAATCTGTGTGCCCCTCCTCCTTTCCCCTCTAGTCAGTCCTCTCCTCTTCGCTTCTTTGAAAGCCCTATTGTTCTGTTTGGAGAAGAAAGAGACTCTTACACGGTGATATGATGCGTAAAGTTAACTCCGTAAATCTCCTCTCCAGATTTTCTGTACAATCGTCTCCGAAGGCGGTATTCGCCCCCCTCCCCTTTGGAAGAGGAAACCTTGACAATTACACATGGGAATAAAGTAGCTGGACGCTGTGACCTCCTTGGACAACCGCGTGGGGACAGCGGACAGGCTGGTGAAACACACACTCCGATCATTAATAAGGCGCAGTGTTTTTGCCCACCGACCCTTTCCATCTACCTTCCGTCTCCTCTCCGGTCCTGTCCTTGTAGGTGTCTGCCCTTCTCTCCCAGCTTTTTTCTCTCGCTATCCTTCTTCCCTCTCGATGTTTTTTAATATAAGTTCCCTCTGATTCGCCGGCTTACCCAACCCCGACACACTGGGCGGGGGGCCTCGGTCCCTGGAGGCGCGGAGTGCGCCCTGGCCAGGCTGAGCGCTGGGTCCTGCGCCCGCACGCGCTGAGACTGCGTCTCATCCCTAGATGGCAGCAGGATTCTGAAGCTGGCGCAGCCCAAGGCAGCCCTTCTGGTCTGTGTTCCTGAACAGATTGCCAGGGGATACAGCGGCTAAATAGCTCGGCGCCTCCCTGGAGTGCAGGTCAAGCAGAAGAGCAAGCCGGACAGACGCATCTGGCAGGGCCTCTGAGGTCGGATGCTACAGCTCTGGACACCCCATCCTCCCAGCACACAGATGTGCTAGTGTGTTAAATTAAAAAAAGAAAAGAAAAAAAGAAAGAAAAAGGGAGTTTAGCGACTTGGAGACTGTATCTTGTTAAAGACCAGTGATTCTGGACGGTGAGAAAAGTCTCAAGGTCTGAATACACAGAGGACACACAGGCATCCAAACCATGAGCAATCACTTGTCTTCATCCCAGGGACCAAGCTGCTTAGGCAGGAAGGCAGCAGGATGTGAAGACGGAGACTTCAGCCAGGCTGGAGTCCTGTGCAGCTTGGGAGAAGCTCTTTCTGTCCCTGAGCCTGTTACCTCATCTATAAAATTGAAGCTATTAGAGCTTTTAGCTCTGTGTACATACAAAAAATTGTCAGGGTTATCAAGAGGAACAAAGGAAGGAAAAATTCACTTTGGCAGGAATGGTCTCTTTGCTGCAGCATTCGGCCCAGAACAGAAATTCTCCTTCAGAGGATACATCCCAATGGTGCTACAGTATTTATTGTGATTAGCTAGAAATTGCTTATTTGAAAACGAAGGGTAGAGGTGGTTGCACAATTTATTTATTTTTTTTTAAGCTATTTTATTTTTTTTTTATTTTTTTTTAAATTAATTTATTTATTTTTAATTTTTACTTTACAATTCTGTATTGGTTTTGGCATAGATTGACATCTCAATTACAGGAGGAAACCTATTAAAAATTCCAAAATATGGAGGCTGAACAACACGCTTCTGAATAACCAACAAATCACAGAAGAAATCAAAAAAGAAATCAAAATATGCATAGAAACTAATGAAAATGAAAACACAACAACCCAAAACCTGTGGGACACTATAAAAGCAGTGCTAAGAGGAAAGTTCATAGCAATACAGGCATACCTCAAGAAACAAGAAAAAAGTCAAATAAATAACCTAACTGTACACCTAAAGCAACTAGAAAAGGAAGAATTAGAGAACCCCAGACTTAGCAGAAGGAAAGAAATCTTAAAAATTAGGGCAGAAATAAATGCAAAAGAAACAAAAGAGACCATAGCAAAAATCAACAAAGCCAAAAGCTGGTTCTTTGAAAGGATAAATAAAATTGACAGACCATTAGCCAGACTCATCAAGAAGCAAAGAGAGAAAAATGGTTGCACAATTTAAAAACCAAAGACCTTTACCTCTAAACTTCAATTATCTACACCCTGGCCTCATCGTTGACTTTGTCATCACCTGGAATTTCTGTATGTCAGGAATCCTTATCACTGGCTACAAGCAGAAGCCTAGTAGCTATGTCACTGATGGGTCCCAGAATTCAGTGAGAAAAGTAGAGGCTGCCCTGCTGAGTGTTGTTTTGGAAGATATTACTGTTAACATGGCATACAACACACCATGTGAGTCAGGAAATGTACTCACCAAATCTGACTCAGAGAGAAAAAAAATATGCAAAGATTTTTTTTTTTTAATCTCTCATAGTATAATGCATTCTTATGTTTGCTACGAGTTCTGTCCTTTTTTAGTACCATGGCAACCTTTGTAACAAAAGGGCAGGAGGATAGAGGTTTCTGACATATACCCTTTATTTTGTCTGGGGTCTTGTATCCTCTGACGCCCCAGCCCACCCCAATCCACAACTTCTACAAATATACCTTTCCCGACCTCCCCTTCCAGGAATTAGGTAATATGTGTAAAATCTTCACTAACCTTGATTATTTACACCAAATAGAGAATAGCTTCACAGTCTACAACTCTGCTTACCAGGGCTTTTATGGGCTCCAAATCAAAGCAGTTTCAATATGATATTGAAGTAGTAGGAAGGTGGGGAACAACAAAGATGTTGAATAAAATTCTAGCCATTGCCAGTTTTCCTTCCTTTAAAACATCCTGCCAGGTCACAGGACAGGAGGCAGAATCAAAGAATTTCTGTTGTGTTTGATCCTGTTGTTTGAATAGTAAACCTATTCAGTGTTATTACTAGACTCTTGTAGCAACAACTGCAGCAACATTGTGAGATCTGTAATTCCAACAATCTCATGCTACAATATGCACCTGTCACATAACCTCATCCTTATACCTTCCTAAGAGTCATTCTTGTTAGGCCAGTTCTTCAACCTCATAAAATCCTCTACTTCAGAGATTTCCCTCTCTAAGCTTGAAATCAGCTTCCCGCTGTCTATTTTTCCACCCAACTTTTTCCATAAAAATTGCCAAATTGAACCCTAGGATTGATCCTTGAGTCTTTCTTATTCAGATCCTCCACCTTCTCCTCTGGAAAAAGCCTAACACTGAGGACTTCTCATGGACAGATGGGAAAAAAAGATTAATACTAGATGGGTATTCTCTGCTTTCAGCCAGAGAAGGAGAAAACATTGTTGAGAAAAACAGACATTGTTCATGAAAAAGATTCAGCCTTTCTTATTGCTGTCACCTCTTGGCAGAAAGCGAAGAAGAACTAAAGAGCCTCTTGATGAAGGTTAAAGAAGAGAGTGAAAAAGTTGGCTTATTCAGAAAACTAAGACCATAGCATCTGGTCCCATCACTTCATGGCAAAAAGATGGGGAAACAATGGAAACAGTGAGAAACTTCATTTTCTTGGGCTCCAAAATCACTGCAGATGGTGACTGCAGCCATGAAATTAAAAGATACTTACTCCCTAGAAAAAAAGCTATGACCAACCTAGACAGAATATTAAAAAGCAGAGACATTACTTTGCCAACAAAGGTCCATCTAGTAAAAACTATGTTTTTTCTGGTAGTCCTGTATGGATGTGAGCGTTGGACTATAAAGAAAGCTGAACATTGAAGAATTGATGCTTTTGAACTGTGGTGTTGGAAAAGACTTTTGAGAGTCCCTTGGACTGCAAGGAGATCTAACCAGTCCATCCTAACTGAAATCAGTTCTGAATATTCATTGGAAGGACTGATGCTGAAGCTGAAACTTCAATACTTTGGCCACCTGATGAGAAGAACTAACTCGTTTGAAAAGATCCTGATGCTGGGAAAGATTGAAGACAAGAGGAGAAGGGGATGACAGAGGATGAGATGGTTGGATGACATCACTGACTTGATGGATGTGAGTTTGAGTAAGCTTTGGGTGTTGGTGAGGGACTGGGAAGCCTGGCATGCTGTAGTCCATGGGGTGGCAAAGAATTGGGCACGACTGAACTGACTGAAGTCATAGCATCCAATGTTAGATAAACCCTTTATGCTGCCTAATAGTTCATTTATTCCTGGTTATTCTTTTACCTTTTTTTTTAAATTGAAGTATATAGTTTATTTTCAATATTGTGCTAGTCTCAGCTCTATAGCAAAGTAATTCGGGTTATACAAATGTGCATGTTTATGTATATGTGTGTGTGTGTGCATGTATTTTTTCAGATTCCTTTCCCTTATTGGTACACTTGGTTATTTATTAATCACTGATTGTTTAATTTATTTACCTCTACTTAATTCTTTCCTAGTGTCTTTAGAAAACTTTGACCTTCTACTCAAGGATTTTACCACCAAGTACCCTACCTTTCCTTATGTTAGATGAGCCTCTCCCAAATCTCACAGGATGGAACTCAAAATCCTGCTCCCAATATAAATGGTAATCTACCTGTGATCTCTCTTTAACTCTGATCTCAAAGGAGAGAGGCCCTTTATCTGACGTAAGGACCCCATACAGAAATTCTCTTAAACTCATCTTCACTTATTTCCTAGATCCATCTCTCTCTTCTGTCTTTCTTTCTCCTTCTTCTCATTCTTTTACTACAACTACTGAGTCTAAAAATTTTCTTTTTCTTTTCTCTTCATGTTCCATTCTCATACATGCATCATACTGTCATACTCTTTACATGCCTAGTTTTAATGAACTGTTTGTAGGGACACACACACACACACACACACACACTCCCCAGTTCTCTGCTCAACCAAGACTCTTTGCCTTTGTTCTTGGATCTTTCTGTGCTACAGAATAGCTTCCTTTCAGTTTTCTTTTCTCTTTCTTTTGCTAATCCTTTTAGATTCAGGCTTTGGGACCGCAACTTATGAAGTAAACTTTGCTGAGTATCCAAACAAGCTAAGTCCTTTCTTTATTTTGCTCTGCCGGAGAACATGAACCTTTATCATAGAAGTTACACACTAATTTTTTCCTTACTGTTTGTGAAATTTCTGATTAACATGCTGGGATGTAAGCTTCTCGAGGGCATGACTTCAAGTGTCTTATCCATCTTTAATTGTTTAGTGCCAAATGTGAGAGCAGGCACATTTTGTGAAACTTTGTTTTAGATATACTGGTCATATTGCCTTCTGTATCTGTTTTATTTTAAGAAAAATGTTTGTTCACATCAGTGCTGCAGAGCAGAGCACTCTTGAAATTTTATTCTGTATTATCTGACCCCTCTCCTCATTTTAACTGTCTGCACTGTGCTGAGTGTTAGTGCAAAAGCCAGTCAGTATAGCTTGTGAGATCATCCGGTAGAGAAAGTTCTTCCAAAACAAGCATGATATGTTCCATGAGGCATTTCACATTTGAAGTAGATACTATAGAGAGAGGGAAGAAGTAGTAGCAGAAGCAGAAACTTTAAAGTCAGGAGACAGTTGGAGGGTAGTAGATAAGAAGAGCTATAGTGGTCCCTCAATGAGCTGAGTTTTGAAAACAGAAGTAATAAACAGATACTTGATCTGATTTAAAATAATAATTTATCTCAAGTTCTCATAAAAAGTATCAGAGTTTGGACTAGACCATGGTTTTCTCTATATTAAGACAAATGTGCTTTCTGGTCCAACTTGTCTGTTTTGCTCCTCCTTGTATGTAGTCTGAAGACACAAAGATAGGAGTCTCATGGTTTTCTGGTCCAAATGATCAAAAGTTGATTTTAAGTTAAAGAGTTATTCATTGAGGATGTAAATGATCACACTTGATTGACATTTATTGTAAGTCAGACAATCATAATATCATTATCATCCCTATACACATTTACGAGACTTGATTCAAAGGGTTGTACATGTATAAGGTACCTGTAACCTTGGCTACAAGAGCATCCTGTGAACAATGAGAAACATTTCACTAAATTAGGATGTTTGTTTTTACAGAGTAATGTCTTGAGAGCAAAAACAAAAGAAAAACAAAACCACAAACAAATAAACAGAAAGCAACTCATTTGTTCCCCGCTGGCCATTTGGAAGAGAGCTGAAATGCTGAGTCTGATAAATTCTCACATCCTTAAGAAATTCCAGAGTGCAGAGTGCAAGTGATTGCCAAAAAATACTTGTCCTTAAGGAAATTGAGGACAATTGTTTGAGTAAGTGAAGATAATAAAATATTGAAGAATATACTTGCTCTGAACGTGTAGATTTTGATCATATATTGAAATTATGGGGATCTCTTGCTGCTGCTGCTGCTAAGTTGCTTCAGTTGTGTCCAACTCTGTGCGACCCCATGGATTGCAGCCTACCAGGCTCCTCCGTCCATGAGATTTTCCAGGCAAGAATACTGGAGTGGGTTGCCATTGCCTTCTCCATGGGGATCTCTTGATGACTCAAATACCCTTATATCCAAATGTATGAGAAAAACGACTTGTGGACAGAGGATCTCAAATCCCATCACAGAAGAAATCAGTCCACTGCTCATTTCCAAAGCCCTGTGGTGTCTGTTGGACATGAATTGGAACAAATTCCAGGAGATAGTGAAGAACAGAGGCAGGCAGCAGTCTGACACAACTTAGCTACTGAATACAAAAATGGTGTCTGTATTAATTACTGCCTTTGAACCACATACTGGTCAATCAGCAGCACTGAGTATTTATCAGTGTTTATTCTCATGATCATTTTGAAAAATACTTGTTTTTCTACTTGAAAAAGTTACATCTTACAATGGCTGAGAAAAGTGTTTTTAGTTTCAGTGGTTTTTAGTTTCCTGATCTACAAATGGTGTTGGTTATATCTGACTCAGACTCTTCCACTGAACCCTTAGGTAAGCTTCATATTTTAAAATCAAATATTTTAAAATTAAAATATTTTTTCCTTCTTGAAACTTGCCCCAAATTTAATATTTCATCACTCTTGGAGCATTTTCCTCCTCTTACTTCTTTAACACTTTTTATCTCTAATATTCATTCATCTTACTACTTTTTTTATATATTTGTTTTACCCTATTGTTTGATTGAATACATAGGGAATCTTATATTCTCAAGACAAAGTACAGTTCCTTGAAAAGTCTACCTAGTGCAGTGTTTGTCAAATTTTGTTTAAAAAATCACCATGATTCTATAGGGAACTTAGACCATTCTATAAGAAAGAAGTAAGGAGGTATGCTTTTTTAAAGATTTTGACAAGCTGTATTAGAAAATTGGTTATTACCTTAATAGTATTTATGAATTCAAAAATTTAACCTTCCTTTCCCCTGGAAACAAAGAAAAAATAATAACTACTAACTAAAAAAGAAAATGAAACTCACCTTAAAATAATTTTTGACTTAAAATAAGTTTTATTAAAATTTTGTTTTTTCTTTATTTTTTTAAAAATTGGAGGAAACTAACTTTACAATGTTGTGTTGATTTCTGCCACACAACAATGGAACTCAGTTATAATTTAAAGACTTTTCTCTTTAAGAGTAGTTTAGATTCAACAAAATTGAGAGGAAGTACAGAGATTTTCTGCATATACTTTGTCACCACACATGTACAGCCTCAGCATTATCAACATCCCCCACAAGAGTGAAACATTTGTCACATTTAATGAACCTAAACTGACTCATCATTATCAGCCAGAGTCCATAGTTTGCCTTGTGGTTCACTCTTGGTTTTGTACTTTCTATGAATTTGGATAAAGATATAATGACATGTATCCATCATTATGCCACCATAAAGAGGACTTTTACTAAATAAGAATCTTTCACTAAAAATCCTCTGCTCTCTATTTATTCTTCCTCCCCATCCCCATAAGCCCCTGGCAACCACTGATCTTTTCTATTGTCTCCATAGTTTTGATTTCCCCAGAATGTCAGGTATTTAGAATCACAGTTTGTAACCTTACAGATTGGATTCTTTTACTTTAGTAATATGCATTTAAGCTTCCCCATGTTTCTTTATGACTTACAATAGCTCATTTGCTTTTAGCACTGAATAATATTCCATTGTGTCGACACACCACAATTCATTTATGAAGCATATCGTGGTATCTTCCAAGTTCTGGTGATTATGAGTTGGTACTTTAAACATCCCTATGCAGGCTTTTGTATGAACAGTATAAAGGAGTGAGATTCCTGGATTATATGGCAAGAGGATGTTTAGTTTTGTAAGAAACTGCCAAACTGTTCTCCAAAGTGCTATACAATTTTGTGGTTCCAGCAGCAGTGAATAAGAGTCCTTTTTTGTTCTGCATGCTCTCTAGCATTTGATACTGTCAATGCTCCACATTTTGGCTGTTCAAATAAATGTGTAGTGGTGTCTTCCTGTTGTTTAATTTGCATTTTCCTGATAGTATATGACTTGGGCCATCTTTTCACCTATTTTCCTTTTAAATATGTTCTTTGGTGAGATATTTGTTAAAGTCTTTGGCCTACTTTTTAATCAAGTCATTTGTTTCCTTATTGTTGAGTTTTTAATGTTCTATTTTAAATAATAATTCTTTATCAGGTATGTGTTTTGCTAATGTCTTCTCTGATTCTGTGTTTCCTGCTCACATTCTGTCAACATTGATTTTCAAAGAGTACTAAAATTTTTAATTTTAATGAAATCCAGCTTATTATCTCTTTCATGGCTCATGCTTTTGGTATTATACCTGCAAAAGCATTGCCACACCCAAAATCATCTAGGTTTTCTCATATGTTATCTTATAGGAATTTTAAACTTTTGTGTTCTGCATTTAGGTCTGTGAGCCATTTTGAATTAATTTTTGTGAAGAGTGCAAGATCTGTGTTTTGACTCCTTTTTTCTTGCAGATGTTTAGCTGTTAAAGCACCAACTGTTGAGAACAATCACTTTGCTCCATTGTTCTTTTGCTTCTTTGTTAAAGATCATTTGACTCTATATATTTATATAGGCTGATTTCTGTAGGCTCTCTATTGCATGCCGTTGGTCTATTTAGCTTTTCATTTATAATACTGCCTTGAGTATTATAGCTTTACAATAAATCTCTTAAATCTGGTGGAGTCAGTCCTTCAACTTTATTCTTCTCCATTAATATTGTATTGGCCCTTCTGAGTCTTCTCTCTCTTCATGTAAACTTTAGAATTTGTTTGTTGATATCCATATGATAACTTGCTTCATCTTTGATTGGAACTGCTTTGAATCTATAGACCAAGATGGAAAAAACTGACATATTGACAATATCAACTCTTCCTATGTATGAACATGTAATATCTCTACTTAGTTTTTTTTTTTTTATTTTATTAGGATTTTGTGGTTTTACTCATATAGATCTTGCACATGTTTTATTGAATGTATAACTATTTCTTTCCAGGATGCTAATATGATTGGTATTATGTGTTTGATTTCACATTTCATTTGTTCATTACTAGTTTATATAAAGATTGATTCTTGTACATTAATCTTGTGTCCTACAAACTTGGTATAATCTATTATTATTTTGAGCATACTGTTTGTCAATTCTTTCAAATTTTCCATAGATATCATCTGTGACAGAAATAATTTTATTTTTTATTTTCTAATCTGTATATTTTTATTTCTTTTTCTTGTCTTATTTCACTAACTAAAATATCCAGTATGATGTTGAAAAGGAGTTGTAAGAGGAAATTCTTGCCCTAAATTTGATCTTAGTTGCATATCTTTGAGTTCTTCACCATTAAATATGATATTAGCTGTAGATTTTGTAATGATATGCTTTATAAACCTGAACAAATCCTCAGCGACTTTTTAGCAATGCAAATAAAAATAAATTTTGTTGTTTTTGTTGTGTTGGTCACTAAGTTGTGTCCAATTCTTTGCAACTCCAATGTCATTGAGATTTATTTAATGTGTAAGATGAAGAAATTGGGGCTTGACTGAAGATGGTTAAACAACCACATCTAAAAAGTGTCCATCGATTAATCAGTATCAGTCTGGAGAGATGTCATTTTGTTGGGATATGGAGTTTTACACATTGCCACTTTTAGTCAATATTCTGATCAGTATGTTAACTAACCAAAGATGGCTTATTGAAAATGTAGTTGTATATAACTATGAAGAAATATATATTTATTTCAAGTAAGCACATCCGTGTTGACTCCCAGGTTTGTTAGGTACCTTGTCAGATATTTTACTGGCTACAAAGACAAAATATGATCACTAACCTTGATGATAATACATTTCTTAGAAGATAAAAGAAATGTAAGCAAGGCAAAATGTGCCAGGTTATGAAGTGTCCTTTTTCTTGCCTCCACATTTGCCATTTTCTCTTTCTTACCACCCCAGAGATGTTGGATTCCACCTCTTTTTTTCAAAATTGCCAAGCTTTCCCACCTCAAGAGTTTTGGACCAGATATTTCGTTTCCGCAAAGTACTCGTTACACTCATCCAAGCCCTTAGTGCCTGCCACATATACCAGCCCTACCAAAACACACTCATGTGTCCACATGTTCACATGCATGCTTTAGATCTATTCTAGACATTTTCTAGAGCTTACATAAAATATCACAAGTCATTTATTTCTGCTATTTACTATCCTAATACCCTGCCCTTTGTCTTCATAGAATTTATCATTATACTGATATTTTTTAACACATGTACTTGTATATATTTATTTTATGTATGGCTTCTGTATGATCAAAGAAAGCAGAAAACAAGCTCGTTTTGTTTTTCACATCATGACCAATAATGAGGCCAGATCTCTGTAGATGACACATTCACTATATGAATATATTTATAAAAATTATAATATCTACTTCCTGGCTGGAGAATGATGATGTTTGTATCAAAGTGTAACATTGGGCTGAAACTTGACAGTTGTGTAGGATTTTTATAGACCAAATATTGAGGAAACTAATAATCCTACTATGCTTTGTACTATCTAGCCCATGGTTCAAGTATTTTATAGAGTTCTGACTGACACTTTCAAAAATGGACATTGATAAGGAGGAGTGTACAGAAAGAAAAGCAACCAGACAGTAGAGTACAAATATATCAGACATGACATTGTTGAAGTAACTGAATGCTTAGCCTGAAGAAGAGGGAGACATGTGATCACAGTTCTCTATCATTTTACCCATATAGGAGAAAGATTAAAATCATTTTCTGAAACCTCAGACAGAGTTTAACATAAGGCCAATGGGTAGAAATAACTGGGAGGCAGAATTGGGTTCAATATGTTAAGATTTCTCTGAAGATTATAGTGAGTAAAATACAAAAAAAAAAAGTATTCTGCTGTTATGTTTTGGGATCCTTGAACTAAGGATTCTTATGGGGACTATGTAACCTTCTGCCTAAAAGTTATAAATGGAAGACCTGAACTTCGTGAAAGATACAAACAAGTGACTTCTAACCCTTATTGATTCAGAGTGGCAGAAGTGGGATTCATGCCTTGCTTTGTTTTCTCACTTATAAAATAAACAAGATGATAATAATAGTAATAATAACAACGCTAGTAATGATAATCCTATGAACTGCTGAGAGAACTGAATGAGAAAAAACGTTTTATAAAGCACTGTTATATATAACAAGGGATGCAGAGAAGTAACAGCAACAATGCCAACTGACCTTTGTTGCTGTTGTTTAGTTGCACTGAGAAAGCACCTATAAACTCATCCCAGTTACTCACATTTGCACAAATAGAGATTGTGTATTACACAAATAGTAATTGACCCATGATGTGGTGATTAAAAATTAAACAGGAGTAGGTGAAACTTGATTTTAGTGACAGTTTGTCATTAAGTAATTATGATACTTAGCCTCATGGATTGTTTATATAGTTGGGAAATAAGAATTATTCATTAATATTTTGTCTATTTTATTTCAGTTACCTATTTTAGGTTTACTAGCCTGGTTTTCTCCCTAAAGGATGATTCTCTGATAGAAATGAATGTTTTAGATTTTAGAGTCATTTTATTTTTTTTTTTTTTTTCTTAAATTTTAAAACAAAAATGTGACTTTAAAGAGCCAGAAAATGAATCCTAGGATTGGGGGATTGGTATGGGGACAAATTTATGCAAATGAAATACATAGATTAGTTTGGAGGGAGTAGAGTGCCTTAAGAACAGAAATTATGAAACAAGGGAAGCAATCAGTTTTGAGAAAAATATCTTTCTCATTGGGCAAAGACAATAGGACTTCTTACGGATAAGGAGTTCTGTTGTTGTATGTAATTTGTATCTATTCTCTTGCCTAGTAGAAACTAAATATGAGCATGGGAGTCCTCTCCTTCCTTAGCATTTTAAATGAGCTTAAAAATCAAGATTGCCAGGAGAAATATCAATAACCTCAGATATGCAGATGACACCACCATTATGGCAGAAAGTGAAGAGGAACTAAAAAGCCTCTTGATGAAAGTGAAAGAGGAGAGTGAAAAAGTTGGCTTAAAGCTCAACATTCAGAAAACGAAGATCATGGCATCTGGTCCCAACACTTCATGGGAAATAGATGGGGAAACAGTGGAAACAGTATCAGACTTTATTTTTTGGGGCTCCAAAATCACTGCAGATGGTGACTGCAACCATGAAATTAAAAGAGGCTGGCTCCTTGGAAGAAAAGTTATGACCAACCTAGATAGCATATTCAAAAGCAGACACATTACTTTGCCAACAAAGGTCCATCTAGTCAAGGCTATGGTTTTTCAGTGGTCATGTATGGATGTGAGAGTTGGACTGTGAAGAAAGCGGAGCACCGAAGAATTGATGCTTTTGAACTGTGGTGTTGGACAAGACTCTTGGGAGTCCCTTGGACTGCAAGGAGATCCAACCAGTCCATTCTGAAGGAGATCAGCCCTGAGATTTCTTTGGAGGGAATGATGCTGAAGCTGAAACTCCAGTACTTTGGCCACCTCATGTGAAGTGTTGACTCATTGGAAAAGACCCTGATGCTGGGAGGGATTGGGTGCAGGAGGAGAAGGGGACGACAGAGGATGAGATGGCTGGATGGCATCACTGACTCGATGGACGTGAGTCTGAGTGCACTCCAGGAGTTGGTGATGGACAGGGAGGCCTGGCATGCTGCAGTTCATGGGGTCACAAAGAGTTGGACACGACTGAGCGACTGAACTGAACTGAAAATTTTCTTGCTGGAACATAGGTGGTGGTTGTGCAGGAGCATGAAGGGGAGGTTCTGGTATAAGAGGATTCCTGAGAACACTAACAAAGTGCCCAAAAGATTTAATCCACAGGTTTTCTCACTGTGATTCTCCTCTAGGCTGGTTACTGAACCACAGATAAGTCATTGATCACAGGGAAAAAAATGACTTGATATTTAAATAAAATTGCATTAAACAAACAAGAAGAAAGAAGTGGGAAGATCATTGATTATAGTTGAGCTATTTTGTGTGAAAAACCATTTTGGGAACTTTATCTTCAGAACATCCTTATGTTTAAGTATCACCTTATCATTCATAATAAGAGGAAACGTAAGTTCAGAGAGGTTAAAGTTTGCCCCAAAGTCATGCCACTACTGAGGAATAGAGGTAAAATTTAAGCAAAGACTTGCTCATGCTGCTCTTACCACATATTATTAAAATAAACTATTATTTCAATATTTTAACAACTATGCACAATTGTAATATAAATTTCAATTGTTACAAAAGTAATCAACTAATTTTTATTTCTGAATTAAACAGAATATTTAAAAAAATAATGCTTTGGACCATAAAACCACTATCAAAGCATAGCTTATAGCCTAGTAGCAGAATGATCTAATTGCTAATCAAGGTACAAGACAGAAAAATTATATTCAGCAAATTCATATTTTTTTATTTTCACTTCCTCCCCAATCTGGTTATTTGTATCAGAGGCAAGTTATAGTGTTACTATTGGCTATAAATCTTATGGTGTTAAATCTGAAATGTATCTAAATAATCAAGTTTTAGTCCAAACTCATGAATTTACAAGTTAAGAAGATGATGCTCAGAGAAGATAAATACTTTGAACACAGTGACACAAGCTGTTATAAAATCAGCACGAGAACTCTGAAAAGCATGTGGCAGACACTTTTCTAGGTACTGGGCCTGCAGTGGTGAATAATAAAGGCAATGACACTGCTCAACTAGAAATTATAGTTTGCTGATGAGTGCAGGGAATTAACATGAAGGAACCTGAAAATATATAAAAGAAATATGCCACGTACAAATTAGGTGAAAAAACATTCCTGGCAGATAAAACCTCATGCATAATGAGCCTTTAGGTGAGAGCAAATTGGCATGTCTCAAGAACAGAAAGAATGTTTTATGTCTTGAGTGTGTTGGTCTAAAGGAGACAGCAATTAAACAAGGTTAGAGGTGGACTAAAGCCAGATTGCCTGAGTTTTCATAGGCCAGAGTCAGAAATTAATTTACATTTTATTCTCAATGCATTAAGACACTTTAAATGTTTTAAGGTAGAGAAAACATGACTCTGTTTACAATATATACAGACTATGTGGGGTATTGTGTGAGAGAATGGACCGGCTGTAGCAGGAAGGCGATTTAGGAGGTTCTGTGACATCTAGGGGATGGATGATAGTAGATCAGTAGGTAAGAATGGCAGAAACAGGAGTGAAGAAACCTGGGCAGGTTTCAAATAGGATTTGATAACAAAGTCAGCAAGTCCTGCTTATGAATTTTATGCCTAAAGAGAAGGAAAGAGAAGAAGAAACAAGGATTATTTGGAGGGGGCGGGCGTGCTGTGGGATTGAACAATAATAGTAGGGTTGGTTTGGTGTTGAAATAGTTAGCTAGCGGATATGAGACAGACAAAGAGGAGGAGTGTGAGGGATGGGGAAGGTATTGAGTTCTGTTTTGAAGATGGTAAATTTGAGATGCATATTAGAAATCCCTTAGAGAGATTCTCCTGGTGATGGGGGAAGAGGTCAAGGCTAGAGATACAGTTTGGGAGTCATTATCATATAGATGAATTTGAGGCCATGGGAGTATATGAGATTACCTATGGATAGGAGATAAAGATCCCAGGAATGAGCCCTAAGGACTTCAAAATTTTGAGAGTAGCATTTTTCTTTAAATATATGTCTTTCTGTTTAACTAGTAGATTTAATTTCAGAAGTTTTCTCTTTTAGAGTAGTTATGTCAAAGCAAAGCAATTATTATTTCCCTTGAAATCTTTCTTAATTACCATGCCCCCAAAGGCCAGATATATAAGCTATAAGTAAGTTTAATAAAGGAATATAAGAATATACACTGTTGTACAATTTGTTTGATTGTTGCTTTGAACTTGATAGCATTTCTATCTTTGGATATCACCTGTCATTCAGCCTTTGCTAATAATAGATTGTGATTGTGCATGCTATAATATCGTTCCAAACTCAGAAGGAGGCATTATGCTCTATGAACTGTATGCTCATGAGTTTAAATTCTGTCAAAAGTACAGCTAGGGAGTACCTTTGTCACTCAGCAATTGCAGTTCAGTATTACTCAAATCTTCTTTAAGCTTCTCATTGAAGAGTACGATGGGGCCATTTCCATCCTAACTCCCAGTTCTGAAGCACAGGGTTATTATACTGTATCAATTCCAAGGCCTGCCAGCTGCAGGTTTGAAATAGCTGCACTCAGTGAAACCTAACTTTTAAATCCCCTGAAAGAGAGTTCAAACCTTTATTGTCCTAAAATAGACCAAGACAGTATGGCTCAGTAAGGGGTCTTCAGAATTACCATCTTCAGTGTTCTGTGTAGGAAATAAAAGTCCTAGAGAACTTTTCATGAGCAGGCTTTTGGCCTGAGGCTCTTGAATAACATCTTTTCAGTTTCTGTCTGTATACATCAGGATTCATGATCACTTATCACCTTTACAGGAAGAAGGGACTACTTCTTTCATGAAGTGGCAGGTCTGTTTTATGGGATGAGATATATAAAGTGATTGAATCACAGATGCGATTTATGATTGCTGGTAAAGGGACTGGTTGCTAATTTTTTAATTATCTAAAACATTGCATAAATAATAAACATTCCCATGATTGCACAGGAGAGGCTGTGAGAGTAGAAAACCAAGCTGTATCAATTTCTAGCCAGATTTGTGGCCCTCAGCATACCCCTCATCCTCCCACCCGCAGCCAGCTCCCCTTTCTGACTTTTCACAAATCTACACACTTGTCTTACTTCTGGCATTTCTTCTGTTCAACCCCAAGGCTTCATTCTGACCCTAATAGGAATTACTAAAATCACCTTCCTGGATTATAAATCTGGTTCTGAGTAAATGGAAGAAACTTTCCAGCCCCCTCAGAATTCCCTCCAGATTGGCTTCCTGTTCTGGCTTCTAATACCTGCATGGTTTCCATTATCTTGCCTGCCTTTATTCTCAACCTGCTTTGAGACTGACTTCTACTGAGGACATTTTTGCTATCACCTGGCTCCTCTGGTCTAGAATCTCCCTGAAGCTTTTCAAACTCTGTGACCTCCACTTCCTTCATCTTTAGCTTCCTTACTATAGCTGGATTCTCTGACTTAACTTAGTTTCATGGTTCTCCTATCTCCTGAAGGTAAACCCAGTTTATGTCTGACTCCAGAAAGTCAAAGTCCTACAGAGAGGAGAATAATTATCTTCATGTCCTTTGGAACATTCACCTCAATTCACTTTGAATGAAAATGAGAAGGTCCTTAACAGTATTTCTCTAAAGAACAAATACTAATGCCATGCCTGATTTTCTATTACTTTCAGTAAAATAATTATCTAAATGGATGTTTTCATTTTACTATTCTTACCATTTTCATATTTTTACATATGATTTAAATGTTTCCTTTGAGGATTAACTGGCTTAAAACAAAATATGTCTTAAGCATCTCATTTTTTTAATTATTTTTTTTACATTCTTTTCTCATTGACCTTTCCAAAGTAGAGGTGACGGCTTCTAGTACTTTTTCCATATTGACGTCTGACTTCCTGTGCCAGTTTTCAACGCCTTAAAGTAAAGAAGTTAATAAAGGAAAAAGAGGGAACTTTGATGCTGCCAACTCTTAAACAATTTAAGCTGTGACTTTACTAACCTTAAAGTAAATGAAGCCAGATCCAGTGGCTGCACGATCAAATGCTGTTACAGGATAATTTAGTCCAATTGAATATTACAGTAATGGGGGGAAAATGAATTCTGTGCACACTGAAATTTCTGCTTCTGCAGGAGAATTAAACTGCTGAATGCCCATGTTCCCCACTGAAAGTATCTCAAATATACCTTAGCCTGCTGTGTGAATGTGAAGGTCAAGTCTTTATAGAATAGTTCTCCCAACTGGAACTACCCATTTTTTCCCTGTTCTTAAAAGTTTGTATTATCTGAATAGTTTTGAAGAACTAGTGTAATTTCACAAATGAACTATATTAGAATACATACCATTGTTTTCTTCATTTAGCCTTATGTTTCCAAGGATGCTACAGAATTTTCCATTTTACTGACATGCAACTAAAGTCCATGCAATGCTGACTTACTAAGCCAATGAGAATCTATGTAAATAATTCTTAACTTTCCTTCTGTGTAGTGAATACTAAGTTTTATAATTTTATGGACATATCTTAGGTCCAAAATACACATGTAGAAAATATGTGGGGAAAAAAAAACTATTGAATGTTCATCTCATGATCAAGTAAACATATACACATTATTTACTACTCTTACAGACGCTGGACAAGCTATGAGCACAGAAAGGTATCTATCTTGAGGTAGCACATAAAATAGAAAACTTTAAACATGATCACCATTCATTAAAGTACCAGAAAGTTCAGGCCACAGAAATTAAAAGGAAAAAAAATAAATAAATAAAAATAAAAGAAATTAAAAGGAAAATTTCGTATTCACATGGTAGGGAGACAAAGGTGAGAAGGCTGGGGGCAGAGTGGATAGGACCTGAGATAAGTCCAGAAGCATAATAGAACTAAATATTTTAAGGGAAAATCTGATAAAAGGGAAGAACAAATTATAGAGAATAATATTTAATCTAAGATTAAATTTTCTTAGTTCATTCACAGTCACAGGGTTATTTTTTATATTTTGAGAAAAGAGAGAGAAAAATTCCAGATACCCCTCCAAAATTCACATCTTAGATAGTTATGTAACCCAGCAAACAAAAGTCACCCAACACTTTTGTTTCTAAATGATGTAATTCCTTCTGAACTGCACCCTTTATTTGTCCCTCAAAGCATTCCCATCAAAAATTGCTGAGTTATTAGTATGTGCATGTGTATGTGCAAAATTGCTTCAGTCATGGCCACCTCTTTGCGTTCCATGGACTGTAGCCCACCAGGCTCCTCTGTCCATGGGATTCTCCAGGCAAGGATAGTGGAGTGGGTTGCTGTGCCCTCCTCCAGGGGATCTTTCCGACCCAGGGATTCAACCCATGTCTCTAACTTTTACTGCGTTGGCAGACAGGTTCTTTACCACTAGCACCACCAAGACATTACTAGCAGATGCTGCCCAAAACCTGTAAAAGGGCAACATTCATATGATAATTTACCCTTGTTGATGGAGACTATGTTAATCAAGCATTTGTATGAGACACAGTGTGACTAAGAACGTCTACCTTAGGATATTAACTTCTGCTGCTTCCCAAATCCTAGAATACATCCCTGATTTTGCACTATTGTTTAGACTATGTCCTTTTCATCTATTCCTCCATCCATCCATTACTCTGTACAGTCTTTTACTGAGCACCCACTCTTTGCCTAACACCATGCTAGGTTCATAAAAGCATGTAAAAGAAATATTCAAAAATGTCCTTCACCTTATAATGACTCCATCACATTATTAAAAAATACACTATTAAAAAATTCATATCAAGTTCTCATTTTCTTTTTTTTCCATTCTAATTTCAGGCACATGATGATGATTAATTTTTCTGGGTATAATTGCTCTAAAAGTTTTCTTAGTTTCATTCCATCTACTTATCACCTTGCTTACTTGCATCATAATTTAGGATTGCTTAATCTCTCATTTTTGTCTAGAAGCACCACTCTGTACACATTATTTAAGCAACAAAAATCTCTCCTTAAGGCCTTCACTTCCTGCTTCTGCTTTTTTTTAAATTTTTGTTTGCCTCTTTTCACTCTCTGGAGAAATATATGCCCCAATCCATTTATAGTTAGATGCTTACAATTAAAATGCCACTGTCCTTGTTAAGTTGCTTTACTGATATCTTTCTCTGCCAAAGCCATGATAGCTGTAAATGAGATTCGAGTCTCATTTTCTTCACAGACCAAACAAAAATCAAAATTTATGTGCACAATTGGTGGCCAATTTTCTTATTTCTGCAAACAAGATGCAGTCACGTGTTGGGAGACACGTTCCTGTGATGCCTGTCTACATGGTGAGGATTTGCTGCCCTTTTCATCCCTTTTGTCCTCTGAAGTGCTCTACTGGCTCCCTTGACATCCTCATCATAATATAATCATCGTCGTTGCCATTAGACTAAGATTTTCTGAGTTTAACTGAGAAATTCAATTTGTTCAGGCACAGAAGCCTGTGACTATGTCACTTTCTGTATTAGCCAGGAAGGAGAATAAGGAAGAGAAAATCTGTAAGTTGAAAAGAAACACTAAATGAAGTGTTTATTTAAACGTATTCTAAAATATGTTTGTCTACTTGACCTAACTACTGACTTAAACGCAATAAGAAGACATTTTAACACCATTAGTATTTGGATTTCTGCCAGAGAAATCCTGCCTTGCTTTATATCCCCTTAGGCTGTACTGATGAAACTACCTAAAAATGGGGTTTAATAGCACTTAATTCATTTTAATGCTTAAGCAACCAGTAAAGTATATCAGATGTTGAAAAAAATAAGACTCTAGAGGTTAAAGAAAGTATTCCAGCAGGGACTTCCTTACTAATATATAAAATGTGTTGTGTTTTCTCTTGGAGTCATGGTGAGGACTCGTCTTCCACCAGGCAGTGATTCTTGGCAAACACTGCTTTGTTCCAACAGCATTTATGTTGCTGCATGCATCAGGGGAAAAAAAAAATGATGTGTTTTTCCAGAACTTGCAGTCCAGTTACGACCACAGATCTGCCTGACATTGGTGGTCTTGTGGTGGATGGTGTTGCAGACATTAAAATTCTCTTTACCCAATAAAATTAAGCAGTCTAAATTTTAGATGCAGACTGCTCAGGGACAAGATACTAAGTGCTGCTAAGTGTTTTGTTGAGAGCCAGTGTTTAAGTAAACATTACAAATTATAGTTGTCTTGTAAATAATGTGGACTGAAGCCCTTGAAAAATTTATTATTCATAATTTACATCATTTTGTCAGCTGAATCATGTAGCTTTTTTTCTCAGAGAAATTGATGGAGGTATTGGTTTGAAAACTGGCAAGAACAGTAAGTGCTTTTTAAAGATGCAGACAAGGCCAGTGCTTAAGTCTCTTCCAGAATGAATCTCTGTCGGAAAAGACCATCCGGAGAAGCAGTGATTCTGACCACACCCTGCCCTGACAGTTATACTGGTGTTTGGTCCACTCAGCTTCAACATCCTTAAAAGGATGAGGTGAGTTGAGGCCTTCTTTTACTGCATCTGCCCTGAGGACCTCAATAGGAAAGATTGCCCAGAGATTTAGGGTTAGTCACTTGTGTAGACTTTTTAGTTGAAATCACTTAGACATAATCTTTAGTTGAAACTGTTTCTTTTCTGCCATATCTCATGTATGTGTGTGTGTATCCAGGTGCATGTAGTTAAGTGAAATAAAGTTTAACAAAGAATTTATTTTCAATTGTATCCGGAGAAATGAACAACTGAATCCAGTTCTTATTTCTTGACCTGTATAATGCCCTTTCTGTTTGAACTCTGGTTTCAACAGATAAGAGTATCTGGCTTCTGTTCATGAATGTGATCATTTATACAGTGAATATTCCTTGTGCTCCATTTATGAGCCAGCACTGTGCTGGGTCCTGGAGAATGGGTGAAAATCCACGATTACAATGTGATAATGTACATACTTTGGCAAAAATGAGAATACAGTGTATCAGAAACATAATGAAAAAAACACTTGTTTCAGCCTTTCAGTGAGGGATATGTTCCTGGAGGAAGCAACCCTTTTGTTGCACATCTTAAAGTAGGAACTATGCAAGTGAAGAGGGAGAGTAAACAGAAGGAAGGATGTGTTTAAAGTCACAGTGAAGAAGGAGAGATCATGCCAAGAAACGGCACTTTGTTGTGATCGCCTGGAGCCCAGAATTTGCACTGGGGTGAGGCAGAAAATGGGATATTAGAAAAGGTGAAAGATGCTGGCTTTGGTGGATGGAATAGATTTATCTGTGGCAGCAGAGACTAGAAAGCACTTTCTTAGATCTCTTTGTGGGTACAGGGAAATCAGTTTTCAGTTTTCTCATGTGTAAAATGAGGAAGTCAAACTCTACAATCACCAAATCCCTTTCCAGCTTTAAGATTCTGTGATTCCATGAATTTTTGCTGCCTTGCAAAAAAAAAAAAAATGAAAATATTCATGAACACGTGAATCAACATTCTCTCCTATAGTAAAAAATCAGTTTCATTATCCAAGATTGATATTTAGAAAATTGCTATGCTATCATACATGTGTCATGCAAATCACATTTTTAACTGTTAAAATAGTATCTATTGTTAGCATAAAGAGAAAAAATAATTACAAATATTTATTGTTATTTACAGTTTAATTGTTCAAGAAAATGTGAAAATCCCTCAACTTGTACTTAAAGTTTCCTAGCAAACTAAACTGTTAGTTGAAACAATCAATTTGTTATTATTCAGTAGCTCAGTCATGTCCAGCTCTTGGAACTCTATGGACTGTAGCACACCAGTTTTACCTGTCCTTCACCTTCTCCCAGAGTTTGCTCAAACTCATGTCCATCAAGGCAGTGATGCCATCCAACCATCTCATCCTCTTTTATCATCTTCACTTCCTGCCTTCAATCTTTCCCAGCATCAGGGTCTTTTCCAATGACTTGGCTGTTTGCATCAGGTGGCCAAAGGAGCTTCAGCTTCAGCATCAGTCCTTTCAATGAATATTCACTGTTGATTTCCTTTAAGATGGATTGGTTTGATCTGGCTGGCAAAGGGATTCTCAAGAGTCTTCTCAAGCACCACAGTTTGAAGGCATCGATTCATTGGTGTTCAGTCTTGTTTATTGTCCAGCTCTCACATGCATACATGACTACTGGCAAAACCTTAGCTTTGACCATATGGACCTTTGTAGGCAAAGTAATATCTGTGCTTTCTACTGTACTGCCTAGGTTTGCTTTTCTCCAAGAAACAAGAGTCTTTTAATTTCATCGCTGCAGTCACTGTCCACAGTGATTCTGGAGCCCAAGAAAATAACTCTGTCACTGTTTCCATTGTTTCCCCATCTATTTGCCATGAAGTGATGGGACCAGATGGTATGATCTTAGTTCTCTGAATGTTGAGTTTGAAACCAACATTTTCACTCTCCTCTTTCACATTCATCAAGAGGCTCTTTAGTACCTCTTTGCTTTCTGCCATAAGTGTGGTGTTATCTTCATATCTGAAGTTATTGATATTTCTTCTGGCAATATGGATTCCAGCTTGTGCTTCATCCAGCCTGGTGTTTCACATGATGTACTCTGTATGTAAGTTAAATAAGCAGAGTGACAATATAGAGCCTTGGCGTACTCCTTTCTCAATTTTGAACCAGTCCATTGTTCCATATCCAGTTCTAACTGTTGCTTCTTGACTTTCATACAGGTTTCTCAGGAGGTAGGTCGGGTGGTCTGGTATTTCCATCTCTTGATGAATTTCCTACAGTTGTTTTGTGTGTGTGTGTGTGTGTGTGTGTGATCCATATAGTCAAAGGCTTTAGCATAGTCAATGAAGAAGAAGTAAATGCTTTTCCAGAATTCTCTAGCTTTTTCTATGATCCATCAAATGTTGGCAATTTGATCTCTGGTTCCTCTGCTTTTTCTAAATCCAGCTTGAACATCTGTAAGTTCTTGGTTCACATACTGTTGAAGCCTAGCTTGAAGGATTTTGAGCATTACTTTGCTAGCATGTGAAATGAGTGCAATTGTGTGGCAGTTTGAACGTTCTTTGACATTGCCCTTGTTTGGAAATAAAATGAAAACTGACCTTTTGCAGTCTTGTGGCCACTGCTGAGTTTTCCAAATTTTCTGGCATATTGAGTGCATCACTTTCACAGAATCATCTTTTGGGATTTAAAATGCTCAGCTGGAATTCCATCACCTTCACTGGCTTTGTTCATACTGATGGCCCACTTGATTTCACACTCTAGGATGTCTGGTTCTAGGTGAGTGATCACACCATCGTGGTTATCTGGGTCTTTCAAATCTTTTTTGTATAGTTCTTCTGGGTATCCATGCCACCTTTTCTTATTATCTTCTACTTCTGTTCGGTCCATACCATTCCTGTCTTTTATTGTACCTATCTTTGCATGAAATGTTCCCTTGGTATCTCTAATTTTCTTGTAGAGATCACTAGTCTTTCCCATACTATTGTTTTCCTCTTTTTCTTTGCCTCTCTGAAGAAGGCTTTCTTATCTCTCCTTGCTATTCTCTGGAACTCTGCATTGAGATGGGTATATCTTTCCTTTTCTCCTTTGCCTTTCACTTTTCTTTTCTCAGCTATTTGTAAGGCATTCTCAGACAACCATTTTGTCTTTTTGTATTTCTGCTTCTTTGGGATTGTTTTGACCTCTGCCACCTGTACAATGTTATGAACCTCCACCCATAGTTCTTCAGGTACTCTATCAGATCTAATCCCTTGAATCTATTTGTCACTTCCACTGCATAATCAAAAGGGATTTGATTTCCCTATGTTCTTCAATTTAAGTCTGAATTTGGCAATTAGGAGTTCATGACCTGAGCCACAGTCAGCTCCTGGTCTTGATTTTGCTGATGGTATAGAGCTTCTCCATCTTTGGCTGCAAAGAATATTATCAATCTAATTTTGCTATTGACCAGCTGCTGATGTTCATGTGTATCCTGTGTTGAAACTATTGATAGATAAATCTATCAATAGTTTCCTGAAATGAAGGCAAAATATTTTAGTAGAAATATAATGCTGAAAATTCAAGTGGACATGTCATTACTGATTTTTATACATGTTAAAACTGGGCCAATATCTAACTTTGGGAGTATTTATAATTTATCAATTTGCTCATTTCTGTGTTCCACATTAAAACTTCCTGGGAGCTGTTTACACTTCATCATCATTAGTAATTTCTACACTTCCAACAACCAAAATGTCAATCATCATATATGTAATTAGACATAGACACATACCTCCAGATACACACTTTGTGTTGTTAGATATGCAATTATTGTAAAAGCCCAAAATGTCTAGATATGTCATTTTATCACAAGAACTTTTTCAAAATTTCTTAAGAATTGAGTCAAGTAGTTTAATTATTTGAAGATTTTAATGAAAAGGGAAGAAATACATTAGATATGAATTGCTTATTCAGAATCACATGGCAAGCACAATGCAAGGACAATGATGAAATGAGAATAAAATTTGGTAGTTTACAGAGTTATATACTTACACTGCCATATAGACTTACCAGCCCTATTGAAACCATAGTATACTGGTTTTCAAGTGTTCCAATTTTATGCCAGATAGCCTAGACATTTTTAGAACAGCAGTCTGTTCAGTTCAGTTCAGTTCAGTTGCTCAGTCGTATCTGACTCTTTGTGACCCCATGAATCGCAGCACACTCAAACTCACATCTATCAAGTCGGTGATGCCACCCAGCCATCTCATCCTCTGTTGTCCCCTTTTCCTCCTGCCCCAATCCCTCCCAGCATCAAAGTCCTTTCCAATGAGTCAACTCTTCACATAAGGTGGCCAAAGTACTGGAGTTTCAGCTTTAGCAGCATTACTTCCAAAGAAATCCCAGGGCTGATCTCCTTCAGAATAGACTGATTGGATCTCCTTGCAGTCCAAGGGACTCTCAAGAGTCTTCTCCAACACCACAGTTCAAAAGCATCAATTCTTCGGTGCTCAGCTTTCTTCACAGTCCAACTCTTACACCCATACATGACCACTGAAAAATCATAGCCTTGACTAGATGGACCTTTATTGGCAAAATAATCTAGGTTGGTCATAACTTTTCTTCCAAGGAGTAAGCGTCTTTTAATTTCATGGCTGCAGTCACCATCTGCAGTGATTTTGGAGCGCCCCCCCCTCCACCGCAGAAAAAAAGTCTGACACTGTTTCCATTGTTTCCCCATCTATTTCCCATAAATTGATGTGACCAGATGCCATGATCTTTGTTTTCTGAATGTTGAGCTTTAAGCCAACTTTTTCACTCTCCTCTTTCACTTTCATCAAGAGGCTTTTTAGTTCCTCTTCACTTTCTGCCATAAGGGTGGAGTCATCTCTATATCTGTGGTTATTGATATTTCTCCTGGCAATCTTGATTCCAGCTTGTGCTTCTTCCAGCCCAGCATTTCTCATGATGTATTCTGCATATAAGTTAAATAAGCAGGCTGACAATATACAACCTTGACGTACTCCAGTTACTGTTAAAATAAGCAGTTTCATTCTCTCAATAAATAGTTGTAATGTGATTAAGTTTGGCCAGTTATTGAATTAAGCATTGAAATTACCAAAGCAAAAGTAAGTCAAAACTTGTTTCTAGGAAGTTCATTGTACAATAAGGATGCCACCCTTTAAATTAGCTATGACAAATTTTGTGATACATGTCAGTTGAAAATAACTTTAAGTACTTTGGAAAGGTGCCTTGGAAGGGATACAATCCAATTTGTAGGACTTAGAAGGTCCCCTGTGGGTGTGTTTTCCAAGGTAGGTTTATAGAAGAAGGTAGCATTAGAGAGGGAATTGTGGGGTTCTGAGGAGAATCAACATGTTCAGGCTATGTGGGTGGGGGAAGTGAAGTGCAAGCAGCCTGAACAAAAACATCCAGATGGGTGATGGAAGATGCAGGCAGCATGATTTTATGGAAGTCAAGGGCACAGAGGATTTCTGCAACAGTAAGGGTGTCAAAGTTGAAACCTGTAGAGAGCTTAGAGAAGAAAATGATCAGAAAGTAGATGATGAATTTAACAACAATGTCATTAGTCTTTTTGGCAAGGGTTAGTTCATGAAATGATAGGAATAGATTCCAAAAGGCAAAGAGCTAAAGAGTGGCTCTGAGGTGTAGACAGGTGACAGATATTTTATAAAGTGTGGTTATATAGAGAAAAGACATAGTAGGGTAGAAAAAGGGAAGAGTTTGTGCGTGTTTAATATTTTGGTTCTTGTGTGTATGTTTAATGATGCGAGTTCCTGAGCCTGTGTAAATACAAATGGGAAAGAATTGGGATCAAATGCCATATAGCAATTCAAGAGAAGGCTTGTTGGACCAAACGAGGGTTGATATTATAAGATCCAGTGAATACAGCGAGGCATTAGCTTTAGTTGGGGAAAGGAGACTGCTTCAAACAGAAAAATTGTATTAAAAGGCTGTCCTGTTGGTAGGAATTAAAATCTGATGATGTTCCTATTTGATGTCTTCTCTTTTCTCTGTTGTGTAGCACATGGATGCATGGCTACAGTGCAAGGCATAGGATGTTTTAAGAAGAGATGTTTTGAAACAGTGCTGGAAATAGCAGCATCATCTAGCAGTGCAAAGGGCTTTGTTGTGTGTGACTGTGCTGAATTTATACTAAAATGCTGTTGAATGATTTTTCTCACAATATTTAGAGAGCAACTAGCTACAAGAGAAGGAGGACTCATGGTTGGACAACATCGTTGATATGTTTGACAAAAGAGACCAGGCTGTGTGACAAGAAACAAGGAGAATGAACAGGATAATAGAGGGTGAAAAAGAAAAATAAACAGCTGAACACACTGGAGTTTCAAAGAGATTGGAGTTTAGCTATATTTATGATAAACAAGTAAGAGAGCTGAAAAACAACAGATTAAGATGTGATATTTCATATCTCAGAAGTAAAGCAGATCAGATGGGTTGGTTTGGTCTTGATTTTATAGAAAACCTAAATTTTGGCCTTGGGAGTGGGTAGCTGAAATTAATGCAGTTATTCACTGAGATGAAAGTGTTATGGTACCAAACAAAGAATGACTGAGCTGGAAGACAGTGGCAAAGCTCTATCCTTCCCGAAGTTCTCACAAGGAACTTAGACAACTGACCACATCCACTGTGTCTGAAGCCTCATAACATCTCAATATCCTGCACAACAGCACTGTTCTTTCAGTTACCATTTTGTTCTTGTCACTGTACTATTGACTCTGAGATGTCCACAGCATGCTGAAGAAAGTTTGGAGAGGAAGGCATGCTAGATCATGTAAGAAAATATAGCCTAGTTCGGAACAAAATCCAGGAAAGTACAGATGACTGGAGGCACTTAGCTTTGGGACTGGGAAACTTGTGGGTAAGATCCACTTGTCAAATCTTTTCAAAGTAAACAACCCCTGCAAAGTCTCAATGAATGAAGAGAGGGCCAAGATCAGAGATGGATACATCCTCTCTAGAGTGAGCCATTGAGAATATACCATATTGAGGTTTAGGACAAACCCTGCTCAGATAGGACAGGCAGACTGTAAGGTAACTGTATGAGTTTCTAGAACACTTAGATGTATAAATTCTCTTCTCTCTTCCTTTTATCTAATTTATTTCCCTCTAACACCCCTCCTTCTCTCATATTTCTTATCACTCTGCCCTCTCTTTTCTTGCTTTGTTCTATCTTCTCCACACTCTTCTCTCTATTTACTGTCTTTCCCCCCAACAACTGAAAAAATAAGATTCAATAAAGTGCAAGATCTACAGCTGTATCTGAGGAATCGCTGCTGACACTTTCTCTGTCCTGCTGTGGGTATCATCTTAAAGGATCCACAGTTTTCTCTGCCTGACCCACGATTAACCAGCAGTTCCAATTCAGCCCAAGCCCAGCTGACTGTGCTTCCAGAAGGAACCTTTTGCCCATAGG
Source organism: Oryx dammah (assembly GCF_014754425.2). Classification (NCBI taxonomy): domain Eukaryota; kingdom Metazoa; phylum Chordata; class Mammalia; order Artiodactyla; family Bovidae; genus Oryx; species Oryx dammah. The sequence goes on along the minus strand of NW_024070206.1, from coordinate 44,750,486 downwards.
ACACCCTTTATCCTACTTACCTGTGACCTTTCCACAAAGTGTAATTCCACAGAGCTGATCCTGGTCTTTTATTGCTTGACCTGGAAGTCGCATGAAGACACATATGGATATTCTTTCATGTTCATTTGTACCATCTGTCCTCCTCCGGTCTCTGTCACTCAGCCTTTGTTCCTTGATTGTGTGTATGTCCCATTGGAATGGCACATAGCCATTTCATTCATAATGAAAGAAAACTCATTTCATATATGATTGTCAAATTCTGAAGGCCTCAGCCAGCTAGAGGTTACCATCAATTGTTGAGCAGTGACTCACTTCATTGTGGGATATCACCTTTTGCTTGTTTCAAATAAAGTGGCAGCTAGAGGGGTTTGGCAGGGGCGTTCTTCTTTCTTCCTTGTGGGAGAGATTAAAAAAAAAGAGAGAGAGAGACAGAGAGATACTTTCATGAATCATGCAAGTTGTCTCCTACCACGCCAAGGAAATTATCTGCTCTACACTACCATCAATACCATTGACCTTTATCATAAAAAGCAGGTCACTTATATCTATATCCCATTAAAATCATCATTTTACAATCACTTCTTCAGTACTATTAAAGTCATGTCAAAAAGAATCATTGACTTATTGTCAAACACATCCAACCATCCACATTAATGTACCTACAGACACCTCACTAATCAGCAGGCAAACATTGCCGGATACCCAGGAAAGCCTTAGGAAAGAAGGTTTCTGATTCCACCCTCCCTAGTTGAACTGTGCATTTCCTCTCTATCCTGTACCTAGGCACAGTTGATGTTTAGTTTATCACATCAATCTTTATACATTTAGAATGAATATTATTTTATTGCTCTCACTGTCTACAGTGGCAGAAATTCCATAGTACTTCAGAGGTTGCAAATGAGTCTTCATGACCCCTCTGGCCTTACTTGGTACTGGGTTTTAAATGAGTCCCAAATGATGCTTGTTGAATATCTATCTCTTTTGGTGGAATTAACCAAAAACAAACAAACAAAAAATAAGGCTGTTACCTTGCCAAATGACAGAGGAATTGTGTGTTATATTAAATCCAGGAAATAAAACAATACTTTGGCCACATTTGGTTAGATAAAGCTTCCTGTGAAAGGGGCATTCAAGTGGGCAATTTTATAAAAGTGTAACTGGAATATCTAAATAGGGATTGGGGAGATTTCTGAATAGGAAATCATTCTGATCATAACAATATGAAAGAAAATGAGGTGAAAATTGTCTAAAGTTGAATGTATGTTGGTGATAAGAAAACATCATTTCTAAAAATAACTACTTTCCAGACAAACTTTTCTTGATTTTTCTCTAAAATGCAGAGAGTAATTGTTCAAACTTTTGAGAATATATAATGAAATGTATAGAACTTCCCAGGTAGCACACTGGTAAAAAAAATCCATCTGTCCATGCAGGAGACATAGGTTCAATCCCTGGGTCAGGAAGATCCCCTGGAGTACGGCAACCCACTCCACTATTCTTGCCTGGAGAATCCCATGGACAGAGGAACCTTGAGGTTCCTTGAGGGCTACAGTCCAAAGGGTCACAAAGAGTTGGACATGACTGAGAGCGTGAGCACACAATGGAATGTATAACGAAAGGAAAGGGGGTGGGGGCTGGTGGTGGTAATTTGGAGTCATTCTTCTGGTAAACTGGATCAATTAGAGTTAAATGAGGCTCCTCTGCTTGACAGATACGAGCACCTAAATTTTACCTGAAGAGGGATGGATTTAGGATTAAATGACTAAATGTGTAGAATTAAAACATTAGTGCAGCCTGGACCTAGGATTCTAGAAATTCATTATCATGCTTTTTCTCCCTTCCTCCCTCCTTCCCTGTCTTCCTTTTTTCTCTCCTTCCCTCTTTCTTTTACTTTTCAAGATGTAGCTAAAAGAAAACTACCCATTTGCATGCAGGGTTTGTTGGCTGAAACTCACTCCCTCATCCATTAGGAAAATCTGCTAGTGTGATCAAGAAGCTAAGCAGCAGAGTGTCAAGAGCAGACAGTCTAGAGTCAGAAAGACTTGGTCAGAAGTCTTGCCCCCATTTCTGTTTTGTTGTGACTTTGTTCGAGACACTGACTAGTTCTGTGCCTTTGTATTTCTTCTCTTCAATATCCATTATCTCCAGCTTTCATGTCAAACCTGCACAGCATATATAAATATACATGTACAATCATCAGCAATGCAGCTTCATATTTCCAAGCCCCATGGTCACACAGAACTATTCACCTGCATTGTATACACTCTGTTTTAAAACCTTTTTTTTTTTTTTTTTCTTAGTTTCTACATGGCAAACTCCTGACTTTTATCTGAACTCCATGACTATACAAGCTAAACTTACTTGGCTGGATTTTTCCACTCTAGTTCAAACATTAAGTAGTAGAGGGTAGGAAAGTTAAGGCCTTGGGGTCTCATTCTGTTATCTATACTTTATCCCTAAGTATTTCTTTTCAGTTCCACTTATACATTGACAATTTCCAAACACATGTTTCTACCTCCCACCTACTCAGGGCTTAAGGTGGCCCTGGACATGTCTTTTATATTATGGGTGTGGTGCTTAGTCTCTCAGGCATGTCCAGCTTTTTGTGACCCCATGGACTGCAGCCCTCCAGGCTCCTCCGTCCATGGGGATTCTGCAAGCAAGAAAACTGGAGTGGGTAGCCATGCCCTTCTCCAGGGGATCTTCCCAACCCAGGAATTGAACCAGGTCTCCCTCATTGCAGGCAGATTCTTTACTATCTAAGACACAAGGGAAGCCCAATATCTTTTATGTCAATATCATGGCTTAAGTGAAATTCTTAATGGACCCTCAAAAATCTGCTTCCTTAAGGGTAAGTAGGTCACACAACCATCTACCCAGCAACTTCGGCAAACAAACTGAGAGAAATGTTTATTTCCTTCATTTTCTTATTAAAGCCAATCCATCAACAAGTTGGAACTACAGCAAAACTTTCTTTAATCTATTTCTTCTATGGCCATTGCTATCATTCTGGTCTTACCCACCATCATTTCTAGTCTGGATAGCAGCAATAGAGTTTGGCCTCTTTGCTTTTACTTTATACTCCATTTCCCCACCCCAGATATGCAGAATGATTTCAAAGAATGTAAAGGAGATTATTGTTTAATCCCCTCAATGGCTTTATTTAATGTTGAGAATAAAATCCTGTTATTTACCCTGGATTTCATGACATGACTTCTAACTCCCTCATTCCCCTCAGCTCACTGTGCTTAAGTCAAATTAGCCTTCTTTCTTTTTCTTTCACCTGCCCATTTCTCCTCTCTCTTAAGGCTTTTGAAATAAATAATCCCTTCTTCTGCCTTAAGTTCAGTTCAGTTCAGTTCAGTCGCTCAGTCGTGTCTGACTCTTTGCGACCCCATGAATCACAGCATGCCAAGCTTCCCTGTCCATCACCCACTCCCGGAGTTCACTCAGACTCACACTCATCGAGTCAGTGATGCCATCCAGCCATCTCATCCTCGGTCATCCCCTGCTCCTCCTGCCCCCAATCCCTCCCAGCATCAAAGTCTTTTCCAATGAGTCAACTCTTCGTATGAGGTGGCCAAAGTAATGGAGTTTCAGCTTTAGCAGCATTCCTTCCAAAGAACACCCAGGGCTGATCTCCTTCAGAATGGACTGGTTGGATCTCCTTGCAGTCCAAGGGACTCTCAAGAGTCTTCTCCAACACCACAGTTCAAAAGCATCACTTCTTCAGCGCTCAGCCCTCTTCACAGTCCAACTCTCACATCCATACATGACCACAGGAAAAACCATAGCCTTGACTAGACAGATCTTAGTCGGCAAAGTAATGTCTCTGCTTTTGAATATGCTATCTAGGTTGGTCATAACTTTTCTTCCAAGGAGCAAGCGTCTTTTAATTTCATGGCTGGAATCACCATCTGCAGTGATTTTGGAGCCCAAAAAAATAAAGTCTGACACTGTTTCCACTGTTTCCCCATCTATTTCCCATGGAGTGATGGTACCGGTTGCCATGATCTTCGTTTTCTGAATGTTGAGCTTTAAGCCAACTTTTTCACTCTCCTCTTTCACTTTCATCAAGAGGCTTTTTAGTTCTCTTCACTTTCTGCCATAAGGGTGGTGTCATCTGCATATCTGAGGTTATTGATATTTCTCCCAGCAATCTTAATTCCAGCTTGTGTTTCTTCCAGTCCAGCGTTTCTCATGATGTACTCTGTGTATAAGTTAAATAAGCAGGGTGACAATATACAGCCTTGACGTACTCCTTTTCCTATTTGGAACCAGTCTGTTCCATGTCCAGTTCTAACTGTTGCTTCCTGACATGCATACAGATTTCTCAAGAGGCAGGTCAGGTGGTCTGGTATTCCCATCTCTTTCAGAATTTTCCACAGTTTATTGTGATCCACACAGTCAAAGGCTTTGGCATGGTAAATAAAGCGGAAATAGATGTTTTTCTGGAACTCTCTTGCTTTTTCCATGATCCAGCAGATGTTGGCAATTTGATCTCTGGTTCCTCTGCCTTTTCTAAAACCAGCTTGAAGTCCTCCCAATAGATCTTCAAGGATTGGTTTCTCCAATTAATCATAGTCTCATCAGAAGGGCCTACCATGACTGCACCATCTAAAATTGCTGATAATATATAGTTTTGTTGTTATTGCTATTGTTCAGTTGCTAAATCATGTTCAACTCATTTGTGATTCCTTGCCCACCAGACTCTTCTGTCCATAGGATTTCCCAGGTAAGAATACTGGAGTGGTTTGCCATTTGCTTCTCCAGGGGATCTTCCCCACTCAGGGAGTGAACCCACATCTTCTGCATTGACAGGCAGATTCTTTTCCACTGAGATACTTGGAAAGCCCCTACTCCTAGCATAGTCTAAGGGGCCCTGGCATCACCAGGTAGCTTGTTGGAAATGAAGAGCATTGAGCTCCACACTAGGATAACTGAATCAGAATCTACTTGGTAACAAGATTGTGTGTTACAAGCTGATTATGTGCATGTTAAATTCTGAGATGCCATAACCTAGCACATCCCTCTCCTATATTTTTCTTTAAAGCACTGACGCTTCCAGGCTTTCTCTTGTCTATCAGTATATATTTGTGTGAACTGTGCTCCTCCGCTAAATAGAAGCTCCATTGTCAGTGTTGCTTACCTCTAACATGTCCAGGGATAAGAGCAGTGCCTGATATTCATATTGTTTGTTGAATGAATAAATGAAATATCCACACTTGCTTGAGGTCACACACTTAAAAGAGGGAAGAACTGGTATCCAAGTTCCTCCGTTAACTTCAAAACTTCCGGTTCATGAAATAAATTGTGCACATCTTTGCTCCTTTGGGAGGCTGAAAGGGATTCACAATCTAAAAGCTAATTCACTTTGAAAGTGAATTGAGATTGAATAGAACTGTGGGCCTCTTGCAGCCTTCTTGTTCTAGAACAGCTGCAATCTGGGGGTATCTGGGCTCTGACCTCAGAGTTGCCATGAGTAACTCTGGCCTATCAAGGCTACAACAGAAGCTGAATTTTTGTTTACCCTTTGGCAGGACAGTGAATTCACTTCACTGAGTTGTTTACGTAAAAAGAATGGACTGAAGAGTGCAGACTCTAAGGAAACTAGCAGCAGGGAGAGAAAAAAATGGAGGCGAATATCTGGGAAAGCGGTTGGTAGGAAAAGTCAGTTCCACCAGAGTCATAGTCTTATGGGAAGAGAAAAGGCACAAGTGTACCTTTCTTTCCCCATAATTATTTTTCTATACATCATATTGACCCCCTTCATGACAAGTATGATCATGTAAGGAGTCAGGCATTGAATATATAACACATTTATTTTTTTACTTTTCCAAACAAGGGCTTGAACTCTGCAACCCAGGCTAAAATATACATCGTTTCATTTTCTCCCTTTCTTATTTCTTCTTGCACCATTACCTCTTCAGTAGTCCACACAGAACTCATTTCAGGACAACTTATATCTCTACAGCAGAGAATAACTAAGCATCAGTATCCACAGACTTACAGCCAGAATTTTGAAAGAGAATTAAAATATACTGGGCTCTTCTTTTTATAAAAAATACCTATAAAGTTAATCTGAGGCATAAATAAACACAGAACCACAAATAAGAAAGGTGAGCACTGAAGTGGAATGCATAAGACAGTGTCACAATTTGGGGAAAAAAATAAGATTAAAAAATTTAGAAAAAAAGTACAATGACCATGACTTTGGTCATGAGAAATTCTGCAATTTTGTCCTAGTCGGTATCTTTAAGTCTGCAGAGTCCATCAGGTTCCATATTTGGTCAGAATTATTGGGATATTTAATCATGAAAGTCAAAATCGTGGGAAATGTATGTCCTTTTGCTTGGAAAGACAATTTAGACATGTCCAATCTTCAAAACTTGTTTACTCCCTTCACAGTAGTATTAGAAAAAAGTATATAAATTGTCTTCTCTAATCATTTAAATGACATTTGTAATAAAACTAAGATATTAAAATAAATGTGTATGAAGAACTTAAAAAGAAGAGACAGCCATCCTTCAAAAATAATGTTGTGTTCTTATCTGTAAGCCCCAAAGCCCTTACAACACGTTCAGTTAGCTTCAGACCTTCACTGCTTGTTTTCTACAATTTTAATTCCTATGTTTGCACTGAATGTTCTTAACAATTACTTTTGAACTGGGCTGATATATCTATTTAAAAATAAATGCAGCCCTCTGCAAATGAGTTGGATTCACCTAAACCTACATGCTCACATGTAGGCAGCACATGCTACAAGAAACCTAAGACAGCAACATTAAACTCAAATTCTTTCAAAACGACTGGTTATGTTCCTGAAACACGTTTCACTTTGTCTAGACCCTGGAAAGTCAAAGGCAGTCAGGGAAACAAAAAAAGAAAAAGAAAGAAAGAAAAAAAAAAGCAATGAATAGCAAATCTACTGTTTTCCAACTCAAGAAGCTGCAGTTGATTTGAGAAGTGGCAGAACATATAAGTTGCTTCCAATTTTATTTGAGCAAAATCTTCCATTCCAGCCTTTGTATATGCCTGGCCTCACACATCATGGTTACACACCAAAGCCCTCAGGAACTAGGGTTTTAGATCAGTGTCAGAGCATTTATATTTTTAAAAATACCCTCAAAATGCCAGCTCTACCCCAGCTAGGATTGCTTCCCCTATGTCAAGCAGTTAGAGTTGTCAACATCAGTAATATACATGACGTTTGAACTTCTTCCAAGTGACTTAACCACACACTCACCCTCCTAAAAAATGTCATTGTCTGCCCCCTTGCCATTCAAGTGTGAAGAAGAGATAAAAGATTCTTTCCCTCCTGAAATTAGAAAGTACTGAAAACAAACAATTCTAACTGAATAACTCAGTTTGTGCTAAGACCTCTTCTGCCCCATCTAGTTGGTTGACCTGCTTCAGGAAGTCAGTCCTTTGTTATATTCTCTTTAACACAATCAGATACATTGGAATTTTTAAAGAACCTTGCATTGGCTAGATGGGTTGCAATTATTACAATAAAATGCCTAAAATAGATGTTTGTGCCTATTTTTTATGGCAATAAAGACAATAGTAACAGCCTCTATAAGATTAAACAAGGAACCCAATCCCAAAAGAAAAAGGTGCACAAATACTGCCTACTCCTTTTCTCACTAAAAAATAAGCAATGTTCCTGTGAGTTCCTATTAAGCAATCTTATGTAGAGATTTTTGACCCTTCTAAATTTATTCACTCTTGTTTTTTAACATTTGATTTTTTTTGTTGTTTATTCACTCTTTTTTTGGTTGTTGTTTCTCCTGTACTGCTATTCAGTGATATCATGTGATAAAGATAAAGGCATTTCAAACATTGCAGTTGCCTCAGTTCCCATAATCAGAAAACATATTTTTTTTGGAGATGGATTAGATATATACACATAGATTCAGGGAAAACAAAGAAAAAAGAAAGAAGAAGAAACGATTCAATGAATTAACTAGCAAGCAATATTTAGGCATAAGAAAGAACACATTGCATTATGAAGTATAAAAAAAATGGTCTAGGAATTTGGTTAAATGATATTTGTATAGGCAGAGTGTTCAGGAAGGTGGGAAACTTCAACTGGGCATTTTATAAATAGATAGGATGAAAATAGTTGGGAGGAAGTGAAAAAGGCCTTTACCACATGGACAGATAACAAAAACAACTGCGGTGGGGAGGAGGGCGTTTAAACAGTGGCGCATGGGAGTAGAAGGGAATTAACTGTTTCTGTGTCCTTTAATTCATTTATTTTCTACATAGATCTTGTATCTCCTAAAATGTTTCAAAGGCATTTTAGTTAGATCGAAAGTATCACTTTATTACAGGAAGCTCATTTATGCTAGCTCAGGGAATACTAGGCTGGGGAGCTGGGAGGCTGGGATGGAAGAATTTAACATAATCTTTCCTAGAACTCCAGAAGAAAGAACAAACTCCAGCCCTAATTCTCAGGTGGGGGAACTCCAGTCATAGCGTTTTTCTGAACTGCAATGACCGAAATTTGTAGTAAGTCTTCTTTCCAGTTTTCCATTTGACTTTTCCCTCAATCTTTGCTTCTTTTTATGTTTGGTCTTCTGACTTATCTCTCTATTCCTTGCATATTTACCTTGTCCTCTTAGTTTTCATTCTCTGTCTGTGTATCTTTACTTACGGTTTCTACTCCATCTCTGGCTTTCTCTTCATATAGACTTGTTCACAGCTCTTCACGCCCTTCTCTAACTAATGGACTGTATTAAGGGCAAACTCCTCATAACTGACTGATTTTAACTTCCTATATTATCCATACAATTTCCTGGGCTTCCCTGATGGCTCAGTTGGTAAAGGATCCTGCCTGCAACGCAGGAGACTCAGGTTCAATCCCTGGATGGGGGAGATCCCCTGGAGAAGGAAATGGCAACCCATTCCAGTAATTCTTGCCTGGAGAATCCCATGGACAGAGGAGCCTGGCCGGCTATAGTCCATGGGGTTGCAAAGAGTCAGACCAGACTTAGCAACTAAACCAATTATCCATTCACTTTTCTGAAAGCAAAAATCCAGTTGCCCCAACTCTTTTCCCGTAGGACAAATGTTCATACCAAGCTGCTCACCAATTGTTGTTAGTCTAAAGAATGACTGCCTTTGTGTCTGGAGCAATGCTCATCCATAAAGGTATATATTGGTGTTTTTGTTGTTCAGTTGCCAAATCATATCTGACTCTTTGCGACCCCATGGGCTAAAGCACAACAGGCTTTCTTGTCCTTCAGCAACGCCCAGAGTCTGCTCAAAATGATGTCAACTGAGCCAGTGATGCCATTCAACTATCTCATCCTCTGTTGCCCCCTTCTTCTCCTACCCTCAATCTTTCATAGCATCAGAGTCTTCTGATGAGTCAGTTCTTCGCATCAGGTGGCCAAAAAATTGGAACTTCAGCTTCAACATCAGTCTTTCCAATGAATATCCAGGGTTAATTCCCTTTAGGATTGATTGATCTCCTTGCTGTCCAGGGCTTCCTTAGTAGCTCAGTTGGTAAAGAATCTGCCTGCAATTCAGGAGACCCAGGTTTGATCCCTGGGTTGGGAAGCCCTGGAGAACGGAATTGCCTGGAGGATTCCATGGACAGAGGACTTGACGGGCTATAGTCCATGGGATCGCAAAGAGTTGGACACAACCGTGAGACTAACTTTCCTTTCCTTTCCTTGCTGTCCAAGGGACTCTCAGGAATCTTCTCTAGCACCTCAGTTTGAAAGCATCAGTTCTTCACTGCTCAGCCTTCTTTATGGTCCAACTCTCACATCCATACATGACTACTGGAAAGACCATAGTTTTGACTAGATGTACTTTTGTCAGCAAAGTGATGTCTCTGCTTTTCAGTATAATATCTAGGTTTGTCATAGTTTTTTTGTTTTTTTTGTTTTTTTTTTTCCCAAGAAGCAAGCATCTTTTAATTTCTTGGCTGCAGTCACCATTTATAGTGATTTTGGAGCCCAAGAAAATAAAAGTCTCTCACTGTTTCCATTGTTTCCCCATCTATTTCCCATGAAGTGATAGGACTGGACACCATGATCTAGTTTTCTGAATGTTGAGTTTTAAGCCAGCTTACAAAAACCTTCATCAGGAAGATCTTTCATTCCTCTCCACTTTCTGCCATTGGTTGATATCATCTGTATATCTGAAATTGTTGCTATTTCTCCTGCAATCTTGATTATTCTTGTACTTCATCCAGCCCAGCATTTATACACAATGTACTCTGCATATAAGGTTTATCTATGTCTTGACTGTTGTAAACAGTGCTGCAATGAATATTGGGGTGCATGTATCCTTTTGAACCATGGTTTTAATCCAGACATATGTCCAGAAGCAGAGAAGGAAATGGCAACCCACTCCAGTATTCTTGCCTAGAGAATCCTGTGGGTAGAGGAGCCTGGTGGGCTGTGGTCTATGGGGTCGCACAGAGTCGGATACAACTGAAGCGACTTAGCAGCAGCAGCAGCATGTCCAGAAGTGAGATTGCTGTATCATATGGTAACTCTGTTTTTAGTTTTTTTAAGGAACCTCTGTTCTCCATAGTGGCAGTACCAATTTACATTCCCACCAGAACAGTGTAGGAAGTTTCCCTTTACCTCCACACTCTCTCCAGAATTTAGTGTTTGTAGTCATTTTGATGGTGGCCATTCTGACAAATGTGAAGTGATATCTCATTATAGTTTTGATTTACATTTCTCTAATAATTAGCTGAGCAACTTTTCATGTGCTTATATATTTACTCTGGAGAAATGTCTATTTATATTTTCTGCCCATTTTTTGATTGCTTTATATATATAAATATATATAAATGAGCTGCTTGGAAATTTTGGAGCTTAAATCCCTTGTTAGTTGCCTCATTTTCAAACATTTTCTCGCTTCCATGAGTTGTCTTTCATTTTGTTTATGGTTTTCTTTGCTGTGCAAAAGATTTTAATTCCCATTTATTTACTTTTGCTTTCATTTTCATTACTCTAGGAGAGGAATTTTGAAAAAGATTGCTCTGATTTAGGTTAAAGAGTGTTTTGCTTATGTTTTCCTCAAGGAGTTTTATAGTATCTGGTCTTGCATTTAAGTCTTTATCCCATTTTGAGTTTATTTCTGTGTACATTAGAGAATGCTCAGATTTCACTCCTTTATATGCAGCTTTCCAGTTTTCCCAGTACCTATTATTGAAAAGAATGTCTTTCTCCATGATACAGACTTGCCTTCTTTTTCCTAGATCAGTTGACCATAGGTGTGTGAATTTTTTTTTTTTTCCTGAGCTTTCTATCCTATTCCATTGATCTATATTTCTGTTTTTGTTCCAGTATCGTACTGTTTTGATGACTAACTTTGTAGTATAGTCTGATGTCAAGTAATCTGATTCCTCCAACTCCATTTTTTTTTTTTAATCAAGATTATTTTGGCTACTTGGGATCTTTTGTGTCTCTGTGCAAGTCCATCAACAGATAAATGGTTAAAGAAGATGTGGTACATATATACAATGGAATTTTATTCAGTCATTAAAAACAGTGAAGTAATGCTATTTGCTGGAATATGGATGGAGCTGAAGATCATCATGTTAAGTGAAATAAAACAGAGAAAGACAAATATGTTATGGTATTGTGTATATGCAGAATCTTTAAAAAATGATACAAAATTTGCAAAAGAGAAACAGACTCACAGACTTAGAAAATAAAGTTATGGTTAACAAATGTTCAAGAAGAGGATAAGCTGGGAGTTTGCCATATACACACTGCTATATTTAAAATAGATAACCAAAAGGACTTACTGTATAGCACCAAAATCTACTCAATATTCTATGGCAATCTAAATGAGAAAACAATTTGAATAAAGAATAAATATATGTATATTCATAACTGAATCACTTTGTTGTACATTTGAAACTAACACAACAGAGTAAGTCAACTATAGTCTAATATAAAATAAAAATTTTAAAAAGGCATATCCAGGGAGTGGCACATTAAAAGCCTGGCTGGGGCTCCTGTCTCAAAGAGCTCTGTGGACAGGGCTGATTTGTTTGCACAGGCCATGGTAATGGAAGTCACAATGACTGACACATCTAATAGGCAATGTAAGGGCCATGTTTATTTTGTCATCCATTTCAAGAGAGACAGCTCACTTATGTGGCAACGACTTTTTTTCCTACTGTGCTTCAGATTGTAATGAGACTTTTTTTTTAGGTTATTTGATCTCAAAAACAATTTTAAAAAGTAATTTTTGTTCCCATTTTAGAGATGAGGAAATTGAAACTCAAATAATTTAACCAACTTATCCTAAATCAAATAAATAATATTTAATGAAAATTGGATTTTAATACATGTTTATTAAACTTTAAATAGGATTTGTTTCATCCATCCTTCACTTCCCCACTCCCTCATTATACAACTCTGAAAATTCCAGAGAATATTTAATCCTGTACTTGTGACTTCAAACTCATGCCATTAATCATTTGGTGAACCAAATAATTGCTTTTGCTCTCTCATTTACTTTAATTATGAGCAACATTGGGTGACACTAGTTCATATTTGTCAAATGTGAAATTAATAAAAGAAAAAAAAACTTTTAAAGTTGATTTTAATTTTAAAGAACTCTTTTTGAATTATCTATCAAAGCTAAAGTAGACTGCCCAAATACTCCATAAAGTGAAAAGTGAAAGTCACTCAGTCATGTCTGACTCTTTGCGACCCAGAGGACTATACAGTTCATGAAATTCTCCAGGCCAGAATACTGGAGTTGGTAGCCTTTCTCTTCTCCAGGGGATCTTGCCAACCCAAGGATCGAACCCAGGTCTCCCACATTGCAGGCAGATTCTTTACCAGCTGAGCCACAAGGGAAGCCCAATATTCCACAGCTATGTTAGTAATAGAATTGTTTAATTAAATTGTCTAAGCCTTGATGGCAGAGACTGATTATTCTTATAACTTTTTACACAGAAAGTCACAATTCTCTTAAAAATATTTAGATGTGTGACCGTCAATTAGTAGTAATTTCAAGTTTAGGGAATATGATGTATTTATAAAATTGGTGCTGTTATTTATAACATGCATTCATTCTAAAAATATATTTATTTAATAAACCATTGCAATGCATTTTGAGAAAGAGTTGCATGGAATACTTCCTGAAGTATAACTTTTTCTTGTCACTTTGGGTGTCTAAAGTAATTAGACATGGTTTCTGATCTTAAAGAACTTGAAACATCTCACATGTGAAATGTACTCAAAATAAATAAGATATAAGAATAAGATATAAGGTAGGGATGAATAGGACAAAAATGTTCATGGTAGGAGTTCAGAATAATAAATCAATGTTGGATGAGAAAGTCAAGAAAATTGTGATGGAATTGCTGGCAAAAAGTTTAAGATAGAGTGTTAAGATAGAGTGTAAAGGAAAATAAATACATATGAACACAATTTTTTTTTCATTTAACCTGCACTCTACTAAAAATAAGGCATGTTTCATAATCAAAGGTGCTTAATGAACTTGAATCATTAGGATATGGATTTTACTTTATTTGTCTTCGGTTCACTTCAGTTCAGTTCAGTCGCTCAGTCGTGCCCGATTCTTTGTGACCCCATGAATCACAGCACGCCAGACCTCCCTGTCCATCACCAACTCCCGGAGTTCACTCAGACTCACATCCATCGAGTCAGTGATGCCATCCAGCCATCTCGTTCTCTGTCGTTCCCTTCTCCTCCTGCCCCCACTCCCTCCCAGCATCACAGTCTTTTCCAATGAGTCAACTCTTCGCATGAGGTGGCCAAAGTACTGGAGTTTCAGCTTTAGCATCATTCCTTCCAAAGAAATCCCAGGGCTGATCTCCTTCAGAATGGACTGGTTGCATCTCCTGGACTGGTTGCAGTCCAAACAACTCTCAAGAGTCTTCTCCAACACCACAGTTCAAAAGCATCAATTCTTCGGCGCTCAGCTTTCTTCACAGTCCAACTCTCACATCCATACAGGACCACTGGAAAAACCATACCCTTGGCTAAATGGACCTTTGTTGGCAAAGTAATGTCTCTGCTTTTCAATATGCTATCTAAGTTGGTCATAAATTTTCTTCCAAGGAGTAAGCGTCTTTTAATTCCATGGCTGCAGTCACCATCTGCAGTGATTTCAGAGACCCCCCCCCCAAAAAAAAAAGTCTGACACTGTTTCCACTGTTTCCCCTTCTAATTCCCATGAAGTGATGGGACCAGATGCCATGATCTTCATTTTCTGAATGTTGAGCTTTAAACCAACTGTTTCCCTTTCCACTTTATTTGTCTTGGGCATCCCCAAATATATACATTTTTAAATCACTTTATAAAAATACTGCATCAGAAATTCCAGTCAATTGTTTTATTTGTGCCTTCCTCCTCATCTCCAAAACTAAAAAAAAAAAAAAAAAAGTTAACTTTTTCTCTATAGCAAATATCTAATCATTTTAGAATGGCTAAGATATAAGATTAAGATTTTCTGGAGTAACAAAAGATCACCAGTATCAGGTTTTTGCTTCTGAAGAGTGATCCAGCCTCAGCAAAAAATTACTTCCCTCTGTCATCCATTATCAAGTCCTTGTTTGCTTGGGACACAGAGAACATGTACACCGTTTTTTTTTTGTTTTTGTTTTTTTTTCCTTTTCTTGCTTCAGTTGTACATAATGATGAATGATTAGGGATCAAGGTCTGTATTAGTCTTGCCTGACCAGTGTTGTAAACCTGTTTAGGACAACCTCTAGTCATTTCCATTTTGGCCAGCAAAGCAAAGTAGGAAGGAAAAAACAAGCAGACCGTTAGCAACAGAAAATGTGCTCTTCTCAAGGATGAGAGGAAATATGTTCAAATACTTCCGTGTTCCTCTTCAAAACATTTTAGAAATAGCATAGATCTGACTTTTGTTATCCAACTTATGAACTCTGAAAACTTAAGCTCTTTCTTTTAACAATAATTTCAAAAATCACTCCATTACCATTGGATAAACAAATTAAATGTGAAGGATGCATTTTAGCTAGGAAAAAAAATGGATATTTCAAAATTTTGAGTGCATGAGAATGCCATTTAAGTTATGTGACTGTGAAGACGTTTTTCTAAGTACCATATGCCATCTGAACATTTACTTAGTTGAGGTTCACTGGGCTTCCTTGATCTAAGGATTCTTGTCTTTAAGGAAATCATGTGTATATTTTCAGTTATTCTTATTTCCAACATAGCTTCTTTCTCATTGTATTATATTTTCTTGAAATTCTGATTGCATTCATGTTAGATTTCTTTCTTTTCTTTTTTTTTTAAACTATATTATCCATGACTCTTGACACTCATAATCCTCCCTCTCGTTCCCTCTGAGCTATGTTATAAATCTGAAAAAAAAAAAATTGCCTTTCACATTACTACTTTTCCCTTTAGTATTGTCTAACCTTCTCTTAATGTATCAACCAAGCTTATATTTTCAAATATCTTATTTATTTCTTATATTCTAGATCAATTTATTCCAAATTTAATTAATAATGTAAAACCTCTTTTTCCTTGCTCTTATTGTTAAACATCCATTGTTAGCATATTAAACACAGTTATTTTATATTTTGTGTCTAATAATTATATCTCAAGTCTTATGAGTCTGATCTGTTCTGTTTTTAACATCACAAAATGCTTAATATATAGATATAATATTATAGTATATATTTGTATTGCTTTTTACTTTGAGCTTCCCATTCTCATTGACATATTATCTGTGGGAATTCTTGAGTCCTTAGTGAAAGTAGCATCTTCCATAGGTGGATTACAAATGCTTATAGTCATTAGAGTGTTTGTTAGGTGGGGGTAGAAGGGAACTGCTAGCTCAGGAAGATTTAAAATTAAATTTTCTACTTAAAGTTTTTCAGATCAACCAAGAAGAATAAAATGACATCACAGAGCTATTTGAAGGCTGGCTTGCGATTATACATTCTTAATGGGTATTTTCTTTATTTTTCTATCTACCTAATGCCAAGGTCAACACAGGCAAGTTTTCTTAAATTCTCCTTTTGTGCTTTAGGTGAAGCCCTTTTAGGTTCTTAACCTTATATGGGGTGATCCTTTATTAGACTTTCCACCTTGGATTAGCCTATGCATCATCTCTTAGTCTGTGATTTAGGCTGAAATACTCAGAATTAAAACAGTATTTTGTGTCCAGTTACCTCCCTGGTCTCTAGCTTTCCCTTTATTGGGGGAAAAAAGTTTTAAGAATTTTACATGATCTTTTGAGTTCTTTATTTTTTTTTGATTCCAGTGGATCATCAGGTTATATGTTAGGCGTATTGGATTGCATTTGGCAATCAACCCGATATCCAATCATATGACTATTTCTGAGAGTAGACATAGAAACAAGCTATGTGCAAAAGTTGGGCGAATAGAAGGAAGTCTTTGGATAACAGTAATATAGACCATCGACTGGTCAACCAGAGTGGTTCTGAAGACCTCAAGCTGACACTCATCTTTTTATCACCAGCCTCATTATCCCAGCACCAAGGAAATTGCTTTTCCCTTCTTCTAGTAAAATGTTCAAAGTGTTTTCTTTGTGGTTTTTGCCTGAAGCATTTCTTTTGGTGTGAAAATTAATTTCACTTCATATTTTTTAAAGAAAATGAAAAAATGAGGGTTGCTGAGGTCATGACTTTGCCTCTGAGAATTCCATGTCTTCCTTGGAATGGCATGGGTAAGATACACACTAAGAAACATTCTTCTTGGAGAACAGGATTGGAATACCTTCATTCAATGTTTTCTTTTCATTGAAGATTCAATCTAAATCTTTCTTTCTGTGCTCTTCAATGTACTATACCTATATACCTTTATTTCCCATCTTCTTTCCCCCTTTTTACCCCTCTGTGTTTGCCTTTAATAAATGTTAATAGTTATCTGAACATGATGATATATTTCTTGCCTCTTTCTGTATTCGTCCTCTCTTTCAACATGTCAAATTTTTATGCTTCAACATCTGTCTTAGTTGCTCATCTGGTTGTGGATCCTTCTTGAATCCTCTCTGTATCCTTTGCCCTGAGAAGTGTTCATCTCTTCCTTAAGAATATCACCACAAATTTTATGCAGGTCTATTGAAATAGCTCTCAGATGGTTTTTCCTGTGGTCATGTATGGATGTGAGAGTTGGACTGTGAAGAAGGCTGAGTGCCGAAGAGTTGATGCTTTTGAACTGTGGTGCTGGAGAAGACTCTTGAGAGTCCCTGGGACTGCAAGGAGATCCAACCAGTCCATTCTGAAGGAGATCCACCCTGGGATTTCTTTGGAAGGAATGATGCTAAAGCTGAAACTCCAGTACTTTGGACACCTCATGTGAAGAATTGACTCATTGGAAAAGACTCTGCTGCTGGGAGGGATTGGGGGCAGAAGGAGAAGGGGACGACCGAGGATGAGATGGCTGGATGGCATCACAGACTCAATGGACGTGAGTCTGAGTGAACTCCGGGAGTTGGTGATGGACAGGGAGGCCTGGCGTGCTGTGATTCATGGGATCGCAAAGAATCAGACACAACTGAGTGACTGAACTGAACTGAACATGGTCAAACAATTTATTTCTATCCTTCTTTCTCTTAATGATATCTGAGTTTCTTAAAGGTGAAAGTGGCAACTGTTTCATCTTTGTATATTGAATGCTGAAGAGAATTATAACTATGTAATAAATGATTGATTAATAAATTAATTATCATAGAAGACACTAAAAGTACATGCTTTCATGAACTTAAGTATATATGATGATCCAAAATTAACACATATAAAACACTGACCAAGGCAGGAGGTGTGATTCAGAAATTAGCTATTATGAAAATTTGTGTATTACTCTAAGCTCAAGCCCATTTTACTCTGTTTTCTTTCCTAATTGACCATATATCACCTCAAATGCTGTCAGAGTTGTAATATCAATATTTTGAATCTCTCCTACTTGCAGGATTCTAGGTAGAGTGTGGTTGAACATATGTATGTGTGTATGTGTGTGTGCTTAGTCGCTCAGTCATGTCTGACTCTTTGTGACCCCATGGACTGTAGCCCACCAGGCTCCTCTGTCCATGGGAATTCTCCAGGAAAAAAATACTAGAGGAGGTTGCCATGCCTTCCTCCAAGGGATTTTTTCCAACCCAGGGATCGAACTCAGGTCTCCCACATTGCAGGTGGATTCTTTACCATCTTAGAGGGATATATTCTGCAGCTGATTTAACTTCATATGATTTTCTCCAAAAGTCTTGATGGATATTAGGTCATATATAGCTATGCACATTTTACAGACCACAGACCATGACATTTTGTTTAAGAAAAGTTAGCGTGTCATGATTAGTCTCTACACTCAATTACTGTTTGTTGTTCAGACTAATTTGGTAGCAGGAGACCGAGGACTAGCCTCTCTGCATTTGGAATCATGATCTGAAAAGCAGCCCACCATAGCCAGCTGCCTTCATATATCCACAGCTGAACACTCAGTCCAGTTATCTGAACATGTTAAGATGGTTAGCAGTTAAAGGGTCTTAAAAAAAATTAATATCCACAAAACCCACACATTGCAAAATGCAGGTAGGGTAGCTGTTGGGACATCTGTGTTTTCCCTCCTGGACTATTGCATTCATGCCATTAGTTCTTATTGCTTTAATTTTCTATTTGTTATTTTTTTCTAAAAGTTTGTGGAAACAATAAGAAAATGGCTGTTATTCTTATGTGTTTATGGGGTTAAAAATTGAAGAAAGTTATACACCATTAAATAACCTTAAGCTGATTCTTAACTAGAAAGGTAAGCATGAAAACCAAGTGAATTTCTGGTCAATGATAGGAGTGAGGATGTGTTTGTAAAAGAAAGATTCAATTACTTTTTGAGCTGCTGGGCAGCAGCAGGGTCTGTAAGGGTCTAGGAACCTCAGTTGCTGAGAGCTATAGGGGAGCAAACAGACATTTGTGTGTGAGTTGCCTGGGTACTGGGAGGCAGCTGAATGAATATGAGGTGATATTCAACCCCATTGTGTTTATATGAATACACATTACCATTTCCCACAAGGAAGCTGATACGAGCACCATGATGTTTTGCTATAAAATCCATTGAACATTTTCCTGCATGTTTTACTCCTTTTAAAATGGCTCAGGAACAGGCATGGGAAGAGCCATCGTCCCTCTGTAACATTCTCTTTCCCCAAATGGAAACCCATTGGAACACACTGTAGGGGTGTTTCACTGCAAAATGCTTGGCATACACAATCAGAGCAAATAAGGGATTTTCCTTTAAACTCGGCAAGTTGGGCTTGTGTGTGGTAGAGTAGGGTGGCATTCATTGTTTTTCTTATCTCTGTATTTCTATGTTAAAACTTACTTACGTGAGCAGATAAAGAGCAAGGAGATTTAATTATGCATAAATTGAAGACAATGAAGAATCCTTAGGAGTGTAATTAGCTGTGTTATGTAGATGTGTGCCTCCTTGTAGCTGCATTTTGTTTGCATAGAGATCCAAAAGTTCAGAAATGCAGGTTTAGGACAGATAAAAGACCTTTGGCCACAGGTGCACCTTCAGAGATCAGCACACTTTTTAAAAAATATTGTGTGTTAGCCCTGAATTCAATAAAATAGAAAGAAAAGCTGCCCCTCCCATTAATAGCACCAATATTAATAACAAATATTTATCCAATAAAATAAACTGTTCTGTAACAAGGTAGCAATGTTCAAACCTACTCTAAATGTATTTACAGGTTTAATAAAAAAGAGAGAGAGAGTGTGTGAACTAAGATCTTAAACCTATGGCTAGAGTACTGCTCCTAATTCAATGCCTTCTGCTTCTAAGCATCATAGGCATGGAAGCAAGAGACATGCTGACACAACTGGAAAGTGTGATCCTGTCACTACGATGAGAGGTGTAAAAAATTACTGTGGTATGGTAAGGGTTCTATATAACAACATGTTCCTCTCTCCATAGATTTTATTAAAGAAATATCAGTACACATTATGTTTGCTTGAGGTGATAGATTTCTGTGGCCAGGAAATTTCTTCTTTTCATAACCATCCTTGAGAATGATTGTCTTATCTTAATACTTAATAATAACCTGTCAGCTGTCTAGTTTTTGCTCAGTCTTGATCATCTCCTGATCTGTCTTTGGTGAAACTTGAGGACAATTAAGTTCACCATTTTACTTTGTAACTAATCATTTTTTTCAGAGTTTTTCCCAACTCAGGATAGACCTTGTGGCAAAGAAGTCCAGCTAATATTTGTCCAGAGCTGAGGAAGTTCTTTTTCACAGTGAGAAAGGGCAAACAAGGCTCAATGGTGTATGTTATTAAAGAACATTTAGGTGAAAGATTATCAAGTCACTTAAGTATTGAAATGGTTCCTTAGTGACAAGAGAGTCATTAAGGATATTAAGAGAAGATATCAATCAATCAGAAGTAAGAATCAGTTAGATGAAATAGAAAGGAAGAAAGATGAGAATTAGACAAGGAATATGTTATCTGTGTAAGCAGGCCATACTGAGAAAAATCAAAGGAGAATTGCGGTTGGCAACTAAAGAAATAAAGGTGAAAAAGACAAAGATAGGGTTGAATTGTGTTATACTAGAAGAATTGTGTGGAGAAACTCTGCCAAGAGATGGAAACAGATGACAGTATCAAATTTTACCTGAGCCCTGAGCTACCACAAAACAGTGATACATGGAATGAGAGAAGGTTCTCCAAATGGATGACTCTAAGGTCTAATATGGTGCCCATTCACCTTCCCCTGATAGGTCCTCCAGGGTTAATGTTGAGCAGAGACAACCAATCTAGAAAGTGGAGTTAATAGGAACTGAAAGTTCCCTTTATTTTCTGGAAAAGGGGGGGTAAAGTCAATGAGTTTCACAGCACACTCAACCACTGCTCCAACTTCAGCCCTGAGAGCAGCCCCCTTCCCTGACTGAGGTCTCAGTACCTCGCCTTGACGGGTGTGTGCAGTCACTGAACTCCAGTAGCAGGGTCTATTATACTTGTCCAGTCAACTTCATCATCTTCTGTTTTATGTTCCTTGTTTACAGTATTGAATTAATTTTAAAACAGTAGTATGCATACCCACTAAATACAAAAGTGTAGATATAGGAAAGTAGTCATTATGGTTAGAATTGTTTCTCTTTCTCTCCTGACCCCTAGAACTTGCGACACAGAGACAAACATAGTTGCTGAACATATTAAATGCTTTATACATTTATGTGATGTGCGTATGTGTGTGTGTGTGTGTTTGAGAGACAGGACAGAGTGAGAGAAATGTTATGCATATATTATATATATGCCATTATATATTTAATTCTCTGTTCATATATATATATGATGTATTTTGCAAGAAAACATTATATTTCACACTACACTGTTCTGTGTGTTATCTTTTTATTAATCAACTAATAGCTATAAAAATCCATCAGGTGATATACCCCTAATGTATTAGTAGTCACCAATTGATAGGTATATAGGTTATTTTGATTTCTCAAATATAAAAATCAATGGACAGAATTTTCTTGTCTACACATATTTCTTGCATGTTTGCTTGTATATCTGTAGAATATGTATCTTGAGAAGAAATTTCTGAGCCAAAGAATAAACACATTTGTATTTATGATAATTATTGCTCACTTGCCTTCTAGAAGTATTATACAATCTTATACTCGTTCTGCACTGTTTCCTCACATCCAAAATGTCACATGGTGGAATCAGCTTTGTAGTCGGGGTATACAAGTAATTAAAATGTTATTTGTGCTTCTTGGTTTGAATGATGACTATTTCTAATGGCTGTGCCAGCTTCCCAAGTAGATAGCAGTCATCTCGTATATCAGAATATTCCTGTGTTGCCCTCTTTCCCTCACCAGCATCTAGAATGTAGTCCTACATTTAGAAGGTGTTCAAAACAGTTTTACTGATTTACTAATCCTACCCCAAGGGTTAACTGGGCAACCCCAGCCGGTGACTTCATTGTGTCTTACTTCTTTTTTCCTTCTCAAAGGAAAGTATCCAAAGTGGCTCATAAGAAGTAAGAACAGGAAATGCTTCTTACTTCCCCACTCTGTACTGTTGGTATTTCATGAGGAGTGTTTAGGTGGAAAATAAATATAAACCCGGTTTCACATGTCAATAGAAATAAAGAAGATGCATGTAAATGAACTTCTAGACAAGATGTAGGACTTAAAGCTTCTTTGGATGGGAATTCTTCATTTGTGAAGTATGTTTTCCCCCAGGGGAGTAACAAGATTTGATTCAGTTTTTCCCTAAGTTAAATTAAACGAAATGGTCATATGGTCCCCAAGGGAAGACATACTTCAGATTCTGATAGGATGATGGCTTACTCCAAAGCAAGTAACTTTTGAATAAATTGGAACTGTCTCTCATGAGACATAGGGGAGAAAGTGAATTGATGTACTGGTCTAATGAGCAATGTTGTTAAAACCTTTCCAAAGATCAGAGTGTGTTTGTAGCAGGTAGTTGACTATGATGTCCCCTGAAAAGAGTATTACCCCAATAAACATTGCTGGTGTTTGTCTGACTATTTCTTTATCAATCATCTATACCCTCCCCCTCCCACACCAAGACTAAATAATAGTTTAGAAAGAAGTCTTATTTTCAATCATAAATCTACCAAAATGACGTGGTTTTTTTTTTTTCATTTCTTACTCAACACTGGTTTTCATTTTACCAAATTAATTAGATCTTATTCTGTTGAAATTCAGGTATTTTTTCAGTCCCAACTATGTGTTGCAACTTTGCATAATACTTACAAGAAATTTATAGACTGTTTATTAAGACTAGTCTCATGCTATTTTCTGGAAAAGGATAAGGAAAAACACAGGTTCAAAACCAAAGGACTTTATAGAACCGTGTAAAACAATTGTGACTCCCTTTGTCCTTTGCCTCCTGGGAACCTCTGCTGTCAGCACCTTAGTTAGACACCGGCAAGCGAACTGTGGTTGCTTTCCATTGCCTACTCTGCCCACTACAGCCAGAGTCATCTCCCTCAAGTTTCTTTTTGTTAATTTTGGCTGTGCCCGGTCTTTGTTGCAGCACGTGGGCTACTCTCTTTGTGGTGCATGGGCTGGAGAGCACCTGGGGTCAGTAGCTGGGAGCGTGCAGGGTGAGTTGCTCCCCAGCGTGGGGGGTTATAGTTCCCCAACCATATTTCCTACATTGGAGGGCGCATTCTTAACCACTGGGCCACAGGGAAGTCCCTTCCTCAAATTTTGCACTCAGAATGGCACGTCTCCAGCTGCGGTTTCCTACTGACGAAGGCGAAGGCCTTAAATGTTAACTATGCAGCACATTTGAGATCTGGCAGATGTGTCAGTTTTATTCCTTCTTACTCGGCATAGTCTTTCCTCAGTCACCTTGGATTTCTCAGAACGTTTCCAAACTTTCTGCCTGCTTCCTCTTAGGTTTTCTGGGATGAAATTTTCTCTTTGCCCACATAGAAAACTCTTCTCAGCCTTCAAAGTTCACTTCAAATTCAACTTCTGGCTGCCTCACTTCAGTCACGTTTCTCTTTCTATAACTTTTTTTGATACCCCTTGTAGAATAGTTAGCACACACTTCTTTTGAGCGGTAGCTGTTCAACACCATTCTTCATTTTTGTATGATATTAAATTTCATGGAAGGCAGGGGATGGATTTTTTTTTTTCTTTTTTTCCCAGAGACTGGGTTTTATTTGTCTTGGGATGAAGGGTGCCACAGGGGCTGAGGGAAAATGCTGCATCAGACCACCTGAGCTTCCATTCCAACTCTATGTTTTATTCTCTGAGCTTAACAAGCTTCCTTAATTTTATCCATTAATTTACATTTTCATTTATTCAATAAATACCTTTTTTGAAATTTATTCAAAAATATAATTAAAACAACTATGCATTTTGGGAGGGCACTGGTGTATAGACTTTATGAGCCTGGACCCATGTTTTCACACAGAGCCCAGAGCTGAGGAGTCTGTACTTGGCTTCATACTGTGCTGTCATCTTGAAATTCTTAAGCATTTTTGAACAAGGGCCCCACATTTTTATTTTGTACAAGACTCTGAAAATGATGTAGCCAGTCCTGATACTGAATAAGATACAGTCCCTGCTGTCATGATAAAATAGGACATAAACAAGCAAATTAGGACATGAAGAAAATGTCAGTAATAAGGCCTGTGAATGCCTAGGTGACAATCTAACTTTGGTGGGCAAGGAAAACTTCTAAGAGCTTACATTTAAAGCTTAGATTTGAATGCTAAAACTTGTCATCTGAAATGGTGAAGGAGATTCCAGGTAGTAGAAGTAGCAAGTGCTAAGATGATAAGGCAGGAATGGAATTAGATGGTTTAAGAAACACTGTTCTTGAGAAAGTAAGCACAAAGTAGAGAATGATTAAATCTAAAGATTAACCTGGACCAGATCATTAAGCCCAGGATAAGCGGTTTGCATTTTATTCTAAATGTGATAGGAAGCCATTATAAGGTTTATGGTAAGGATTTTAAATTTGATTTATATTTTAAAAGATCACTCTTTGCAATTATAGTGGGACAGAAATAGAGCAGGCCTATCAGTAAGAAGATCTGCTGGAGAAGGGATAAGCTACCTGCTCCAGTATTCTTGGGCTTCCCTTGTGGCTCAGCTGGTAAAGAATCCACCTCCAATATGGGCGATCTGGGTTTGATCCTTGGATTGTGAAGATATCCTGGAGAAGGGAACAGCTATTGCACAGGTCTAGGCAAGCAATGACAGTGGACTGAACCAGGATACACAAACAGTTGGAGAAAGTGAAATTATTTAGTGTACACTTTGGAGACAGAGTCAATTGGACTGCTGATAGATTGAGATTGAGTGTGAGGCAGGAGAAAAAGAGAGATATCAAGGGTAATACCTAGATTTTTTGTGGCGTGTCATTTATTGAAATAGAGAAGATGGGCAAAATAATTTTAAGTGACACTATGTGTTCTTTCTTGGTTATCCATGTGGGAAGTCAAGAGGGAAGTGTGTATTATTGCTATCAGAAAACACAGACCAACCCTAGGTGATTATTGAGCATCATGATTGAAATCACACATGTAAAAACAATGCCCATGATAGGCACATAGGATTGCTCATTTTATGTTACTCATATGCTATCTCTGAAATATATAGCTAAGTGCAATTGTAATTTGGAGAGTTTCATAGTAGTAAAAGTAACTGTAAAATATCTAAAGGCACAGTTGGATGGAAGAAAAGAAAGTTTGGAAATAGGAAAAGAGATAGAAGGTCAACTTGTCCCTCTCTTTAAGCAAACACTTTTACTCATTGATATCTTCATATTTCTCAGTCATCTCTCAGAATTCAAAGATACAGCCAGCAAAATTATAAAACATAAAGACATGTATGCAGCAAGGAGAAGGTACACGTTCCATACTCTGAGTGCAAACACGCCTTCAAATATTCTATAATTGACAAACTGATTCAAATGCCCACTGTAGAATCTGGCTTTATTTTGGTCAGTGTTCTCATTGTGAAAATGGAGATGAGATTTAATATGTAACATCTTCTCTGTTTTTTGTTTTAAATATCCTTCTGGTATTCTGAATCTGTAAAGTTGTTCTTACTCCAATCCAGCAGTCCTGACTAGAGAAAAAGCTGTTTTAACTTCTCATTGACTGCTTAGTGTGGCAGAGATTAGCCTCCCAGGACTGGACTTGCTGGTTAGCCAACAGTCATCTAAAGGAATTTTGGTGTATCTTATTCATCATAGGATGTGGAAAGTACACCTCAAAGAATCTTTAAAAGTAGAAATCATATATTATGATATATGAAGGCATTTGTTGTCTAGCATCAAGATTACTGAGAGCTATATGCACATATTTTTGAAATTTTGTCTCTGAATATTATCTCTATATTGAAACATAAACCTATTCTCAAGACTAGCCTTATTTGTAAGCTAATATGTTAGCATATTTTGGAATACAAAGCAGTAAAAAGAGAACCCTCCTTACAAGTGAGAGAGCTGGCTTCAACATTGCCACCAATTTTCTCCAATGGCCCTGATTTATTTAGATTGTAAAATAGATGCAAAATCATGTGGCCTTATTATCACTTCTATACTTGAATGAGAATTTTAAAAATACAATAAAGCAAAATAGCAGTTGTGAATGTAATTTGCAAAAAAAAACCAGAATGCCAGACAGGGGAAGGGATTATTATAAATAGCATTTCTGCTGTCTTGAGTCCCTCGTAGGGTCTCCCCAAATTCATCCTCTGCTGTAGTTCTTCCAAAGCATTTTCTGTGCAACATACTCACCAGGGTCCTTTGCATTGTCTCAATTCTATTGCTCTGCATAGGAAACTAAAAATACATATCTCGCAGATTTGTGTTACGCTAAATGATCATTTAAATGTTCAGATCGGAACCCCTGGAATTTTCCATCTGCCTTTCGTCTGCTGGGCTGGTTGTGGAAGAGCACTGTTGAGAGCTTCCCTGCGGGTTGGCTTGGCCGGTGGGTGTGATTGAAAATCTGTAGCTAACACTTGGAGAAACAGGGCATGGGGATAGTTAATAAAGGACAAAAATAGAGATCAAAAAGATATAAACACACATAGCAGTTTGATCTCAATATCATTTTTTAAATAATATATTTACACATTTTCAAGATCAGCCTCTCTGGGGTTTCTTGCAGGGGACAGAATATTCTTGCAAGTTGCAGGGAAGCTGATCTAGTTTTAAAGAAAAGGGTAAACGTGGCAAATAGCCAATTAGATTGCAGGTGGTGATGGTGATGGGAGGGTGGAGATGGACGGTCTTGGTGTCAAGGAATTCATGCTGATGACAGAGAGAGGGGTGAAGACACATTTGGGGCCTGGGAAAATGCAGACAAACCAGACGCAGGAGGTGAAGTAAATCACACACTTGCTTTTTGTTTGTGCTTACAAAAAGAGCCCCCCAAACATGGAGATCATTATACAGAATGGCCAAGGCAAATTAAGGAAAATAATTATTGTAGTTGATGAAGCAGAACCTCTATTAGAGCTAAATGCTACTTCACAGTGTTCAGTGGTGGAGGCTCTGAACTAAATGCATTTTTCAGCATCTTTAGTGTAGTATATTAAATTAAGTTTTAAAGCACTTTTCTCCTCCCCTTTATTTTTCCTTTCCTCCCTCCTCCCCTTTTTTCAAGTCTCTCAGGCAGGTGGTACAGGGTTGGGAATCTGGAGAATATGCTGCAAAAAGGAACTGCTGAACAACAAGTCCTTTACATCCAAACTCGTTTTTCTATAAGGTGAAGAGTAAATAAACATCTGAGGGGTGCGGTGGTTAATACTGAAGAGCTTGGACTTAGACGGACAAGGAGTGAACTGGTCTCCAGAGAATATGGGGCAGAAAAGAAATGAAGCAGCAGAGGGAAGTCTTAAGCTTGTCTGGCTTTTTTTTTTTTCTTTTTCTAATTTTATCTAAGGAACTCCTGCATCTTGAAAAAAGTGTTCGTTTATCCCCATGTTTCTTGTCTCTCTGAAAAAACAGGGCGGAGATAGGGGAGAATTTCTGTTGATTTGGGATATATGTGTTCCTCTTATTTCTTAGCTAACATAGTGATATGTTTTTGATGTTTGTTTTAATTGATGGTGTTTCTTAGGTACATTTTTTCTGTATTAACCTTGAAATCTTGAAATTCATAAGTTGTGTAGCTCTCCAGTTAGACAATAGGTTGTCAAGTATAGAAAAATGAGTCTTTCACTTCTTTCATGTCCCATGATGCTCCAGCAATAATTGGATTGTTGGCCATATAACAGATACATATAATATACACAAAGGAGAAAATTACTTTGATTTTTTTCTCTAGGGAAGTTTAAGGCCCAAAGATTGCCCTACAGATGTTCTGTGACCACCTACTGTCATTTCCATGGGGATCAAAGAGAGCAGTGTTTAACACTGTTCTGGCCTCACAGTGCTCAGTTCTCTATGAGTTTAAGATCAACATTTCTGATTCCACTTTATCCAAGAAAATACACAGATTACATGAAGGCCGTCCCCATCCCTGATGGACCTTCACAATGTCTAGCACCTGTTGTCAGTGCCATCAGTTCAAATACAGAACTGTTGATAGATGGACAAGAACCCGTTATAATACTTCAGTTTCTCATTTCAGAGTCTTTATCAAATCTGTGCATATAGCAGGTACTCAATATGTCTTTGGTAATAATTTTGTTTATCCAGAAAGTGTTTCAGATTAGATAATCTAAAAAGATGGAAATGTTTATTTGCTAATAAGCTTCAACTCCTCGCAACACCCCCAAAAATCTGTTAAAGGCTTTGCATCAGCTGCAAAGATTACTTACCATCCAACACTTCAGAGGAACATGGGACAACCTTTCATCTGCAGATGTCAATCCTGTTCCCTTTCTGCCTCGATGAGATCATGTGAAAATGAGAGTCTAACTTCAATCACCATTTAGCTCAGATGAGAGTAACCCTAGCTCTCTGGAAATCTAATAATGTCCACTGTTGAGGCTTACTCTGTGACAGGCATATCCCTAAGTGCTTTACATGTATTTATGTATTTACTTCTTATAAGAACCCTATGTGGTAGACACTATTATTTTCCCATTTTACAGATAAGACAAATGAAGCATGGAAAGTTAAACAACTTGACCCAGATCACAAAGCTGATAAAATATCAGATGGAATTTAGGGAAGGAAGGAGGCTCTGGGGTCCCGGTTCTTAATCTATACACAGTACCATCTCTTTTTTTACTGTTTCAAGGATCAAAATCAGTAATAAATGAACAACTGCTGTAATATATTTTATTTTTAAAAATGGTTTGCTGAATTTTGAGGATACTTTATAAAACGAAAGGGCTCACCAAGCTGGGCCATATTAAACTCCTACTTCTCTGATCCTGGGGGCTTCCCTTATAGCTCAGTTGGTAAAGAATCCACCTGCAATGCAGGAGACCTTGGTTTGATTCCTGGGGCAGGAAGATTCACTGGAGAAGGGATAGGCTACCCACTCCAGTATTCTTGGGCTTCCCTTGTGGCTTAGCTGGTAAAGAATCTGCCTGCAATGTGGGAGACCTGGTTCAATCCCTGGGTTGGGAAGATACCCTGGAGAAGGGAAAGGCTACCCACTCCATGGACTGTATAGTCCATGGGGTCACAAAGAGTCAGACACTACTGAACAACTTTCACTTACTTTCTCTGATCCTGGGACTTCCCTGGTGGCTCATAGGGTAAAGAGTCTGCCCGTAATACGGGAGACCCGGGCTCAATCCCTGCATCAGGAAGATCCCCTAGAGAAGGAAATGGCAACCCACTCCAGTATTCTTCCCTGGAAAATCCCATGGATGGAGAAGCCTGGGGAGCTACAGTCCAAGGGGTCACAAAGAGTCGGACATGACTGAGCAACTAACCCTTTCCCTTTCCCTTTCTTTCCTCTGATCCTACTTGGCCACTAGCTGAGAATCCCAGATTTTCCCTCACCATTAGCAAAGAGCGTGGGTGGCAAGCGCACATGCCTCATTCAGCCCATTTCTTCCTGAGGATTGTCTGTGGCTGTTTTCAGGGCTGACATATTTCTCTCTGTTCTCTGGAGTGAGTCAGGAGAACTGACTCAGGGAAGGCATTCCAAGCTCTTTGTGCAGTGGTGTTTAAAATGCAAGATCCCTTTCTCGGAGAGAAATGACTTGAAGGGCTTCAACGCAAACCCCCCTTTTTGCTCTCCAAGCAGCTGTGAGGCTGGCAGACCCTGCAGGCAGAGAAGGGACTGGCATGGGCCATGATGATACATATTCAGCAGCAAGAGGACTTGATTCTGCACCTTGCTGGTTACAGCTGCCAGATCATGAGCGATCGATAGAGAACTTTGTTAATGATGTGGAATTCACTTCTGGCACACTCTGCACAAATACATATGCAATATATTATTAGTGCCTTCAACTATGGGCCAGTCCAGATGTGATTTAATTCAAAGTCTGATTATCTTTTCCTTTTTTTTGCCTTTATAATTGGAACATCATTGATCAGATTCTGCTTTTAATAAAAATGGCAAATCATGCAGCATTGCTTGAAGCAACTTATTTGGCTGCAGACATCAGAAAATCACAAGGTGGGGTAATGAAATGACAGTGGATGCTATGGTGGAAAAGGAAAGTCACTCACAAAGTCCTGGAGTCCACGTTTTTAAGAAACATGAAGCGGGTAGATTATCTTTGGAAATTACTAGAGAAGATGTATTTATATAGATTCCTTTCCAAAAGATGAATCCAATCATCATCCCATAGATAAATGTGGAGTCTTAATGGCAAATGTTGATTTAATATTCAAGTCTGAGTCTTGCAGTAAAAAGACTGAATTGCATTAGAAGAGCTGGGCTAGAACTGAGCAGACACGGAAACCTAATACCACAGCAAATAAATCTGGCAGCACAATTTAAAACTGAAAAGAAATAGAAAGATAAATGATGTCATAAAAGATTCACAGGGGCGTTTTTAACTGAACTGCTAAATATTTTAAAACAGAATAGCCAAGGCCATTTTGTATTAGAAACCCAAATGAGTGGCTCTCTCAATTTATTAAATTGAGTTCCCTCAGTGTTTATCGGGCCTGGTGTATCTGAAAGATTCTGTTTGAGACACTGGAGTATTGGAATATTACCCAAGGAATTACCCAAGGATATTACTGACTAGTAAGGAAGATAAGGCAAGTAGCCCAACAATTTAAATAAATACTATAATAATTTAGGAAAATGAATGACAATCATATCTTCATTCCTGCAAGCCCATTTTAAGCAATAAGTCTAGAGATGTTGCCTCCTACTAAGTTCTTATGCCGTTTGTTAAATTACCCAAGTTTCTTGTCTGCAATCAGGGACCAGGCTCTTGAAGTGGCCTTGCCATATTGGATGACAAGTGTGCCATCATGTCAGATTATCTGTTTAGTTGGAGTGTTGAGTTCAAGAAAGAGGACGGGAGAAGCAGAACAGCAATAGAGGCACTTGTGAATGGCAAGAATCATTTCTAAGAGGCTGACTGCTTGGAATGGACTGGTATCTGGATCCAATGGCTGCTTATGAACCATTGCTCTCACAGCCATAGAAAGCAGAACATGGAAAGCACAACTCTTTCCATGAAAGAGCACATTTCATTTGGATCTAGCTGAGAGAATATGAGAAGGGCCTGGAATGGTAATAAGCAGAGGCATTTTTAACTTTAAAGGAAACTGCAGTGGGGAAAATAGACTTCTAAAGCCCCCTATAGAATTTGCTGACTGAGGAGTTGGTTGATATGCTCAAGGCCACTGTTAATGAAAAGGAAAAAAAAAAAAAAAATGCAATAGGATCCTAAATTCACAGCGGGCTTTTTTAATTGAACATTTACAAACTTTTAAAAACTGGAAGACTGCTTTAATAAAACTAGATCAAACTTTTAAAAGGCAGTTTGAGCCGAGTAAATCACCAGTGAGTATGCTGGCATTCCAGCCTCTGCCTCCATTAGCTAGTGTGTGGCCCTATTTTATGGTTTAGGGTGTATGGGCAACAATGAACTTTGAAGGCTGTCAAAAGAAATGGTCCCTGCAGCACTGAGTGTGCTTTGAGGAATTACAAGGGGATTCTACCCGCCCCAAACTAGCTCAGCTTCAACCTCTCACTGGAGAGATGACCTCATTTGTTAAGGCAAGTGGAAATACACTTGGGAAGGGATTTTTGTTTTGTTTTGTACTTGGTGGAAATTTTGTTATTAGATCCTTTTAGCCTATTAGCCTATGATCCAGTTAAGGATGAGGATCTGTGGTGGTTGACAAGATCAAGCTGCAGTAGCAGAGACACTTGAACATCAAAGAAGCTGTGTGATTTCCCTGGGGCTATTTTTTCCTCTGGAAGTTCCTGGTAGGAAAAAGGTCTTCAAGGGAGAAGAAAGGTGTTGGACACAAATTTCACTCACTTTTCTAATTAGGGCCATGCTATGAATTTTCATAAATGTGTATGTGAAATATGTGACTTTCTCCTTATCAATAAGCTACTCTTTTATCCAATCTTGTTCAGACTTTGAAAACATGTGTCTTCATATTTCCTTTCCAACTTTAAGGACCAACAGTCAGGAAAGAACGTTAGTACAGTAGTTAACATTAAATTGCATATAATCCAACCTATGCTCCTTTCTAGTGGAGCCTGTCAGGCTACTGTCCATGGGATCACAAAGAGTTGGATATGATTAAGTGACTAAGAATAACACAGATATTATAAATGCTTAATACTTGGGAACAAAGGATGGTTTATTTTTAAAAGAAATATAATTTTAATAAAAACAAGAAAGAGAGTGAAAAAATTAAGATGTAATTGTTTAGCCTCTGAAGTCCATGTGTGCTTAGTGCTCAGTTGCTCAGTCATGTCTGATTCTTTTTGACCATATGGGCAGTAGCCCACCAGATTCCTCTGTCCATGGGGTTTTCCAGGCAAGAATTTTGGAGTGGGTTGCCATTACCACCTCCATAGACCATAGTTCATAACTTAAAAAATATATATACATTGACTGTCTTCATCAAAATTATCAAGAAACTGAGGAACCCAAATAAATAACTAGAGGGGAATTATTTACCATGTAAACACAATGATAGATGTCTTCCTCAAAAGGATAACTATGCTAACCTTAATGTCCCACCTTCTACACATTTAAAGCATTTCTTTCAAATTCCTGTGACTCCTATGGAATCAACTTAGAATTTTGTGCAAATGAAAAACAGTCTAGAATTCCAAGTACATGTAACATTTTTACCAAATAATTTTCCAGTTGGTGGTGTCCGTATTTGACCCACATCCTCCAGAGAGACAGGAGGATGAGAGTTGCCAAAAATCAGTGCTTTTACAAACAGAATCTGTTTATAGTGGAGTGGGATACAAGGGTTCGACCTCAAAGACCTTATCTTTTACACACAATTCTTCTAACACAGATGTTTGTGGGTTGTGCAACTTTTAGAGCACAAGGGAAATACATTTTTGCCTCCTAGTATGTTGGAGATATCAACAGACTTTGATCAATATTTATTAGGCTCTGCATTGTGACTCTAGAATGGCTCTTTGAAACACACATATTTCCATGACAACAAAAGATGTGTTTCCCCCCACCCCTCATTCTTCTCAAAGTGAAAGTGCCACCCACAGTGTTTCTGAAGAATATAAACTTCAGTTTTTCAGCAAATCATGATACAACTTTAAGAAGAACAGAGACAGCAAGAGTGAGTGAGCAAAAGAGAGAGACTGAGAGACAGAGATAAAGGAAGAAGGAGAAAGATAGGAGAGTGCTAAATTAATCAAAGACATTCAGTTTGCCTGAAAATATTGAGAACTCCGGAACATTCTCTAAGGGGTCTAAGCTTTTCTGTGAGTTTTTCCATTTCTTTGAAACAAGACACCCTCAGCTATTCAATTGCTTTTTGGAGGCAGTAGACCTTTCTCTAGCAAAGTCTGCATTTGTTCTGCTTTTCCAATTGTCCATGGTGTGACACTATGAACAATGATAGGTTTCACAGACTTAGGAAAATGTGCCTGTTGTCTTCAGCTACTTGGCCCTGTCTGCCTCTTCGTATGGGGCAAACACAACTGAGTGTGCAGACTATCCTATCATGCCACACGCATGCCGATGGTCTCTCCCCACGCACAGGTAGGGCTGTGGGGAGGGGGAGTCATCCTTTCTCCACTTATAAGGTTTTTGTTGCATGTGCATTTATTTCTGGGATCTTCAAGGTGAAGTTCTGGTGTTCTGTAAATCAGGAGGCCATATCCATTCTTGTAGAAATGTGGTGATTCAGCTGTGTACCTGATCACTTCCCTCTTTGACAGAGGCTGAAGCTTCATCACTCAAAGGCCCTCACTGAAATGTGGATGAAATTAAATTACTTTGGTCCAGAAAGAATACTTTTGTACTGTGAGTGAATATAATTCCTCAAACTAGCTTGGTTACATGCAGACCGAAATGGTAAAATTCTACCTTATTTTCCCTGTCATAGTTTTTCCTGATCCTACTAGGGTATGTAGAGGAGTAGAATGAAAAAGTCAATGAGAAAGCGAGAAATTTTGCAGGTAAATATTTAGCCCAGTATTTCTAATTGTCACCCTAAGGTCCCCTGCCATTCTGTACAGGGAATACACCACTTAATGTATTCCTTCTCCCCTCTAGGCCCAGGACCCTTTATGGCTTGGTTGCTGAGGTTCCCTGAGATGACTGTCATTTGTGGAGGTGATCAAAACTTTTCTCTCCCTGTAAGATATTTGGATATGAACATATATTTTGGTTGTGGTTTACTTTCTCAGAATTTCAAGTTCTGTGATGTTAACATTGTGACTAGCAGCCATGTCAAGTCAGATTAGATCTTTTCTGTCCTAAAAATGCTCCTGTGCCAAGGTGTGGTGGCAGAGGATGAGAGGGTGAGACTGAGGACAGCTAAAGTAGGTTTTTATCTCTAGAGCTAAAGCCAGACCAGGAGGAAGTGTCCTGAGAAACCACAGCTTGAGGATAGACAAATGGGGAGTTGGTAGTCAACTGGCATAAAATCTCAATCATGCAAGATGAAGAAGCTCTGGAGATCTGCTGTATAACTTACCTATAATTAGCCATATTGTATTGCAAATGTAAAACTTTTGTTGATGATGGATTTCAAGTTACGTGTTCTTGCCACAATTAAATAAAGAGACAAAAGTGAAGGAAAGAAAGACATGAGGTGTCAGTAGTACCTAAAACATCCTCTATCACAAACATTTCTCTTTCAAAGGTTAGCTGAAGACCTACTGCCTATATTTAGTGAAACTTCCGTTTGATTTTAATAAGTAATTCAGAACCCATATCACTATAAAGAAGGTCAAAAGACAGGGGTCATTACACCTTTTTTAGAATTCATCCTGTCTGGGAGCTAAGAGACTACAATTTAAGAAAGTCCCTGCTATGATTGTGTGAGAAGTATATCAGGTGCTGTCCTCTCTTAATGGACACCAGTGATGGTAATAATTGTCATCTAAGGATGAAGGTGGGCCTGAACATTGCTTTTTCAAATAACTCAAGTTTTACTCTATTTTATGTACCATCCCAGTGAACTGGTAGAAGCATTAGATACTGTCTTTTGAGATCCACCTCCCATGACCATTGCTTTCTAGGGCTGAACCAGATTTCAGTGGGTCTTAGTACTGAAGAGGGCATCCCTTGTGGCTCCGCCTGCAATGTAGGAGACCTAGGTTCAATCTCTAGGTTGGGAAGATGCCCTGGAGAAGGGAAAGGCTACCTGCTCCAGTATTCTGGCCTGGAGAATTCCATGGACTGTAAACTCCATGAGATTTCAAAGAGTCGGACACAACCAAGCGACTTTCACTAGTACTGAAGAACATATTTTGATTGAGGGCAGGTATTGGTTCTTAGATACTTATTTTTGCCTGCAAAACTACTGGCTGTGGTTGCTAGATCTCATTTAGGGGTGCAGGAAGCACTGTTGTTACTGAACCAACAAGGTTGCAGCATGTATGAAAGACTATAAGTGGATTTTCTGCTCTATTTACAGTTATTGTTTCTTCGATATGTCTTTGTCTTCCAAGGGCAATGCCCAGAAATCTCAAAGGCTTCTCACTTGAGCCCAATCACACCTTTGCTCAGGTCCCTTACCACTGTCTTGTTCACTGTCTCTCTTTCTCCTTATAATTCATTCACAGAGGGAGATCCTTTCTCAAGTCTTTATATTGATGATGTTGGCATGGAAATGCATTTTCTTTCATTTTAGTAGCTGTTGGTAAGAAAGTATCTTCCCCTATCCTTTTAGTAGAGGTTCTTCTGGCTGGCCTAATAATTAAATTGACACAAGACAGTTTAACCGGAAAAACAAATTTAATTATGTATATGCAGGAGTTCTATAGAAATATGAGACCCAAAGGGGAGTCAGAAAATTGAGGTTTCTGTTGTATTCTGAGCTATGGAGAAGAGGTAAAGTTCTGGGACTTCAAAGAGGAGGAAGGCAATTCACAGAAAGAGCAAATGCTTGGTAAACAGATGTTGCTGGACAATACAGAAAGGTTTTACCGTACTTGACAAATTTGCTCCCTGTGTACATACCTAGTTTATATTAGACTGTAGTTATCTATGATGATGGCTCCCTTTCTGGGTCAGGTTCTCTAAGTTCTTTGAGATGTAGGGGGAGATAAAAAAAATAAACTTCCTAAGTCTTATGTTTCTTAAAAACAATCAGCTTAAAATAATTCTCATGCCAAAGAGAAATATTTTGGGGTGGCAAATTTTTCTTCCTTACACGGTTCTTGTACTTTCTTCCCTGAACACAGAAAACAGCTAACTCTTCAGGGAGAAAAAATATATAATGTCATAAAGAAAAGATGAGTTGGAAAATAAGAAATTTCATCACTAGTATCACCATATATATTTCTGTGGATTGTTCACTGTAAGCTGATCACTTATGGCCAAGAGGACTAAAATGGACTAAAATCTAGGCAGACCACCTTTTGTCAAGCATGCTGTGTATGCAAAGGATGTCTTTTTCTAATTCATACAAAGTCCTTATGAATAAACAGTGGCCTTGCTAAGCATATGTCCTTATTATCAGGAATTCCTGAAAGTTGAGAGAAGCGCTCCATTCTTGAGAGCTTTGTCAACACACAGCAGACTCCTTTGATATTTGATCCATTCTCTCCTCTAACTGAGCATAGGTGTCATGTATGAAAGAAAATAATTTTATACCTTGCCCAGTGTACATGGTCTGGCCCTAGAGTTCTGACTCTGGGAGAGAACCATTTGTGAAAAAGTTGTTCTGATGTTTCAGGAAAAGGGAAGGTCATGAGGAAAGGCAAAGACCACATTTTCTCTTAAGCAATGCTTTTCTATCCTTTGAAAGAGCAAACTGTAAACTGGGCTTGGAAAAGAAATGTTCTCAAAAAATGACAATGACAGCTCTAGCTTTAATTCACTCTTCTGACTCTGACAATAAAGTGACAAATGAAATCAGTGACTGTCCTGGAATAGCTATCGTTTCAGTAGTTAAAGAATGTGGCCCTACATACCGGCAGAAACATGCATCATTGGAGAAAGTGGGATTCCTCTTCACCAATTATTCATTTATGTATTGAACTTTGTATTTAGACATAAAACACTTGATCTAAGAATTCTGTCAAATGCAAATGCCTCCAAGGAGTAGGCAAGTAGCATAACTATTTGGTGGCTGTGTATATACTGTGGTGAGTGGTAAGGACAGAGAAAAACTTAAGAGGCATATCTCAAGAGCATTTAAACACAGTATTCAATAAAGAGTCTGCCAATAGTAATGGGTGGTAAAATAATTGGTTGAGAGGATATTAAGTTAGCAGAAAGAAACAACATGACTGTGCACATCTCCTGTTGTCAAGCCCCTTATCAATCTGCAGTCTCTTCTCATTTTATAAGTGAATAAGTAAAGGCTCTAAGAGATTTTGCAGCTTCTCTAAATTTATTCTCTAAGAGAGGGGCGGAGCAATGAATCAATTACAAAATAAATATTCTTCCAATAAAAGTGTCATTTTACATCAGCATGCTGCCTGCCTTAAAGATCTTATCTCTCTGAAGAGTGGAGAGGTCTATACATGAAAAAAGTGGGTCTGCTGGGTGATGTTGACAGAAGACCACAGGTGGGACATGCTACTCTAAATCTGGGTGGATCAAAGAAGTTTAACTTTTTTCAAAGGTTTGGAGGTGGTCAAAAGCACATGTGTAATTGCGCAAGGAAACACAGAAGTGACTAGAGATGTAGGTATTATTGCTAAAATATTGTATTGGGGAGAAAAAAAAGTAAATTAGATTAAATAACGTGTCATGCCTAAAGGTAGAAGAAAGTGCATGTGATCTTTATTAGAAAATAAACTTGAGAAAATAATTGTTATTTCTAACCCATGAATAAAACCATAATTGGCTTTATCACTTCCAACTTTAAAACTCTCACTCTGTTATTTTACCCAATAATGTTTCAGTAGGTAAACCATCCATAACTGTATAAAACAAAGAAGCTGTTTTCAGATCAATATGGGTACTTAATCCTAGGTAATGTAAACGAAAAAGAAGGAAGGAAATAGAGGAAAATATAAGGGATTCTGATTTTTGGAAAGCATTTGCCAGTTTTCATGTAATTTTATGGAAGAAATTAATTCAAATTGGCTTGGATAGGAGCCTTGTCATATGCGTCAAAGACTCTCAGAAGAGTCCAAACCAATAATGATAAACAAGACTGTATCTTGCTGGGAGGAGGTGGCTATTACCATGCCAAAGACTACATTTTCTGAACAGCAGTAATCAGTTAATTGCTCTAGTGTGTACCACACCATGGGAATCCCTATCAGGATTAGACTCCATAGAATTTCACAACTTGAAGGATTAAAAGACAGGACAAGATAGTTTTAGTTTGTTTCAAAAAAATTTCTTTAGGACCCAATAATACTTCGCTAGCTTTGCAAATAGCCACCTGCCCACTAAAGAGACCAGGAAGTAGGTCTGAAAATCATTACCTGAGGCCATGGACGATAGATAATTCCTTACAGTTGGGTTAGTTTAGACTGGGTGATCCAGCTTTAGGCCAAATTGAAGAGTTAAAATGATCAGTTCCTACAGTGATCATGTGCCTCTTCCTTTCCACTAAATTAGTTTCTTTTTGTTGAAAACACAGCATACAAGGCACTTTCTTCTACTAATTTAACTCTTAACATCCCTATAAGGTAGACTTTGTTATTATCAGCATTTTACTGATAAGAAAATGAAGGGTAGTATAGATTTTTAACTACTATAAGTTTCTAATTTCTAGAAGACACTATGAGCTTAGTCATGTCTGACTCTTTGCAACCCCATGAATTGTGGCCTGCCAGGCTCCTTTGTCCATGGGAGTCTTCAGGAACAAATACTAAAGCAGATTGCCATTTCCTACTCCAGGAGATCTTCCCAACCTATGGACCAAATCCGAGTCTATGGAACCTCCTGCATCCTCAGGTAGCTTCTTTTCCACTGTACCACCTGGAAACCTCAGAAGACACTATAATTATAGTGAAAATAATCCACTTGACTCTCTCCATATATATACTGTCTTGTCTCTCACATTAAAAAATAAAATGGGGAAAAAGAAAACCTTTTAAAGGAACAGTCACTACTTGATACACATACCAATACAGTAGCTTAGAGTATGACCTCTCCCAAAATTGGCATTTCCAATAGGCACTAAAAGCTTAAGATACATAAATGAAACTCCATTACTAGTAAAACTTAAATTATCACAAGAAATTTGTATGAAAAGGGTGGAAATAGGAAATATTGTTTTGTGATGGCAAAGCTTTCATAGTGAAGACCCTCTCCAAGGGACAACATTGTGTGGTTTTAATGTGAATGGCATCCCTGGAGATGAGCCACAAGGTAGCTCTATTCACAATGCCCTTGAATTATTGATACACAAGACTTGAACTAGCCCTTGAGCCTTGATCCTAATATAACTGGTGCACACACTCTTCTTCCTTCCACACGATAGAGGATATGAAGAAAATAATATTAAAAATATTTCAGATGTGTCTGGAATATAAGTGAAAGGCTGGGAGAAAAATGAAATGATGTTTTTCTCTTCTGTAGACTTAGAGATTTTCAAAAATTTATTTGCTGAATTAATATACAGTAAAATTGGCTTTTTATGGTGTGTAGCTCTAAGTTTTCACACACACATACACACAGATTTAGTTATCCACCACCACAATCAGGATACAAAACAATTTTAGCATCTTTAAAAACCTCCTATATACTCTGTATAAAGCATGGCCACCATTCTCTTCTTCTCTATCACTCTAATTTTATTTTTTCCAGAGTATCATATAAATAGAATCTTGCAGTATGAAGTATATAAACTTAGGAGACTAGCTTCTTTTCTCAGCGTAGCTCTTTTGAGACATACCGATACAGCTGTTTATAGCAGTAGTTTGTTTCTCTTCATTAGTTCTAGAATTAGTAATATTCCATTGTACAGATTCACCACGTTAGTTTTTCTATTCGTTTCTCAAAGACTACTTGGTGTGTTTTCAGTCTGGATCAATTATGAATTGATATACATATTTATGTATATGTTTGTACACACATTTATCCACAGATTTTTGCACAAAAATAAGTTTTTACCTAGAGTAAATACTTAGTTTGGAAATCACAGTGGCATAAAACAGGCATATGTTTTATGATTAACTGTCAGTTTTCCAGAATAGTTATAATAATTAAATAATTAAATCTCATCATAAACATACGAGAACTATCGATTTCTCTTTCAAGCCAGGACTAGTACTATTGCCAGTTTTTTGTTTTGTTTTGTTCATAACTGTCATCATAGATGTGTAGCAGTGTCTTACCATAGCTATAATTAGCATTTTCCTAATGCCTAAGAATACTGCACAACTTTTCACATGCTTGTCTTCTGTATGCCTTTTTTGCAAGCTTCTGTTTAAGTGTTTTGTTAATTTTTAACAAGGTTGTTTGTTTCTTTGCTATTGAAATTTGATTATTTTGTCATTATTGTTAATACTTTGATGTATTTCTATCCAATATACTACTACACAAAGTTTAGCTATATGTAATTTTTTTTTATTTATTCTGGATGCATGTTGTTTGTCAATGCATCTTCATAATTATGTTCTCCTTGTCTGTTACATGTATATTCATTCTTCTGATGAAGTTTTTTACAGAGGAGATTTTAAAAGCTTTGATAAAATAAAGCAATGATTTTTAAATTTTATAGACTTTTTTAGTGTCTTATCTGAGAACCTAATCCACACAACTTTTCTTCTAGAAAATTTTCTTCTAGAGGCTTTATAATTTCATGTTTTAGCCAAAATTCAGCCTCTATTCACTGTTACTGCATTGCTTCCCAGAGAGATAGTTTGGGTAAAGTAGAAAATCATAGGTTTTATTGCTTTTCATAACAGGCTA
This sequence comes from Oryx dammah, assembly GCF_014754425.2. Taxonomy (NCBI): domain Eukaryota; kingdom Metazoa; phylum Chordata; class Mammalia; order Artiodactyla; family Bovidae; genus Oryx; species Oryx dammah. Next base: position 44,709,596 of record NW_024070206.1, on the reverse strand, counting down.
TTACTCTCAAAACTATGTGTCCTAACCCAGGGGGTTTGTGGAGGGTCTTATAGTCAAAAGGTAGGGTAGCTCACATGGACCAGGGTGCTTGCAGGGCCTGCATTCCTTCAATCCAAACATCCTCTAATGTCAGGGATCTGGTGGTTCTTGAGGCTGTTGAACTGTGACTTTCTTTCTAAGATGAAAAATGTTTCAAGCAGTTAACATTTTCCAGTTGGTGGAGACTCTACTTCTGCAGATATCCCTTGAGAAGGAATTAGGACCCTGCCCCATGGCTGCACAGTTTGTCCCTGCATCCCCTCGCTTCCTTGATTAGCAACTGTTTGAAGCTGCCCTTTTAAGGGAAGGTCACGCAGGCTGAATGAAGCATATGTGCATGCATGCTAAGTCACCTCAGTTGTGTCCAACTCTTTTCCACCCCGTGGACTGTGTAGCCTGCCAAGCTCATCTGTCCATGAGATTCTCCAGGCAAGAGTACTGAAGTGGGTTTCCATTTCTTTCTCCATGAACGAAGCTTACTTCATAAAAAATGAGAAACAGGGAACACAGAAAAGTTTTTGTGCCCTGGAGCCCCACATTTCAGGGAGCCCCACATTTCCCTTTCATCAGGGAAGCCCCCATTAACTTAAAAGTGAAATCTTCCAAATATTAAACATAATATGTATCTCCATTTATTTAAGGCTTCTTCAAGGTCTTACTCAATGTTTACAATATTTAAAATACAAAACTTGTACCTGTTATTTTATTTCATTCTTTTCAAGTTTTGTAAATGGCATTGCTTTCTAATTTGGGCTTCCAATTTCCTTTCTAGTAGATCTAATGACATTTTCTATACAGACAACAGGATAATTTATAAATCGTTTTATTTTTCCTTTGCAAACTGTTTCTCTCAGAGATTAATTTTTCTTAACTTATTACACTGACTAGGGAATTCGGTGTGATGCATGGGAGTGGTAACAAAGATCCTTATCTTATTCCTGAACTTTGGGAGAATAACTATTTTTCTTTTTATCATTTGAAATATTGTGAACTGTAGTTTTCCTGTAGATGATCTCTATCATGTGAAGGATACTGTGCCGTGTTATAATCAGTTGTATCCAACTCTTTGCAAACCCATGGACTGTAGCCCGCCAGGCTCCTCTGTCCGTGGGATTTTGCAGGCAAAAATACCGGAGTGGGTTGCCATTTCCCCCTCCAGGGGATCTTCCTGATCTAAGAATCAAACCCATGTCTCCTGCGTTAGGAGGTGGATTTTTTACCACTGAACCACATGGAAGTCCCTCATGTGAAGGTTGCTTCAGTTCCTCACTTGCTGAGTGTTTTTTATCATGTGTAGGATGAATTTGGTCAATTTTTTTTTTTTTTACCATAGTCATGACTATGTTTTCTCAACTTTAGTATAGAATATAGTAGATTACATAGATTAATTTTTAAATTTTGAACAAGCCTTGCATTCTCAGGATAAATTACATTTGGCTATGGTGTATAATGCATTTATATATTGCTCGGTTTTACACTAGAATTTTATTAAAAACTTTTGTGTCTATGTTCATGAGAGAAATTGATCTATATTTTTAAATTATTATTATTGTTTGTTTTTGTACTGTTTGTATCTGGTCTTAGTGTTAGAATAATTCTAGTCTTGTAAAATGATTTGAGAAGTGTTTCCCTTTATATTTCTTAGAAGGAATTTCATGAGCTTATTGTTATTTACTCTGTAGAAGTTTGGTAGAATTAACCAGTGAAAATTTCTGAGTCTGGAGATTTCTTTTTCCAACATCTTTTAATAATTAGTTCGATTATTTTATTTAGATAGAACCATTCATGTTATGTATTTCTTCTTGGTTGAATTTTGGCATTTTTAGATGTACTATACCAATTATATTTATTTGCAGAGTTATATGCCATTTTTCTATACTATTATTTTAATGTCTGTGCAATCTCTAGTGATATTCCTGTTTAGTTTTTGATAGTAATGATTTGTATCTTTTCTCCTTTCTATTTTTAGTGTAACTAACTGCTTATTAATTTTATTAATCTTCTGAAAAGTGATTTTTAGTTTATTTTATTTCAATTTTGCTGATTTCAGCTTTTTATTATTTAATTCCTTCTATCTTTTCTAGGTTTATTATGCCTTTTTATTTGTTTGTTTCTTTAACTAGAAGTTTAAATTGTTTACTGGAAGTATTTCTTCTTTACTAATGTAAGTATTTAATGCTATAAATTTTTTTCTCAAAATACTATTGACTCCACCCTTTACATTTTTTATTCTGTATTTTCATTTTCAATCAATTCAAAATATTTTCTAATTTCTCTTGAGATTTCTCTTTCAAAGGAGGATTTGTTTTGAAGTTTGTTGTTTAGTTTCCAAATGTTTGAGGATTTTACAATTATCTTTATATTATTAATGTCTAATTTAATTCTATTATAATCAGAAAATACACTGTATGGTTTCAATTATTTTAATTTTGTTGCAGTTTATTTTATGACACTAAGATATTGTATATTTTGGTTAATGTTCTGCAGTGATTAGGGCATATATTATGCTGTTAGTTGATGATTAGTTCTTCTAGACCTTGCTGATTTTCTTCTGTAGTGGTTATAACAATTGTTGAGAGAAGTGTACTGAAATCTCAAAATATAACTGTGGATTATTCTATTTCTCCTTTCAGTTCCACCAGTTTTTCCTTTATGCATTTTGAAGTCCTTTTGTTTGGTTCATACCTATTTGGGATTGCTGAAACCTATTGCTAGATTTATTTTATGCATTACCCTTCTTTATCTTTGTAATTTCCTTTGCTCTGAAGACTAATATGTCCTCTATTAATAGAGTTACACAAATTTTCTCTTCATGATAGCTTACATGTTATGTTAATGTCCATCCTTTTACTTTTAATGTACTTATATAATTTAATTTGAAGTGGTTAAATGTATACAGCAAATACTTGGGTCTTTTAAAAATGTATTCTGATGATTCCAATTTTTAAATTTATGGGCCTAGATCAATTTATATTAAAATTATTATTGATTTGTTTGAATTCATGACTACTATTTCCTTATGTGTTTTCTGTTCTACCATCTTTCATGTTATTTTATTTCCCTTTTCTTGCATATTTAGATAATTTGTATATTTTAATATAGTTTTTAAATGAACTTACTGATTTCTTCTCACATTTTTACATAATATTTAGTGATTGCTCAGAATTAAAATATGTATACCTAATGTTTGCAGTCTACTTAAGGTTGACATTTAACTATTTCAAGTAAAATGTAGAAAACTTACCACTATCTATTCTTCTTTATCCCCACCCCTACCCTTCATATAGCAATTAATGTTTTTATTACATCTATTTGCATTGATAACTTCTTGACAATGGGCTTCCCTGGTGGTTCAGAGGTTAAAGCATCTGCCTGGAATGCTGGAGTCCCAGGTTTGATCCCTGGGTCGGGAAGATCCCCTGGAGAAGGAAATGGCAACCCACTCCAGTATTCTTGCCTGGAGAATCTCATGGAGGGAGGAGCCTGGTAGGCTATAGTCCATGGGGTTGCAAAGAGTACGACTTCACTTGACAATGTTATCTATTTTTCTTTCAGTCATTATTTTAAAGAACTTGAGAGGTCATGAATACTCTGATATATTTATCCAAGTAGCTCTAATTCAATACTATGCTTCCTCATTCCTAATGTTCCAAGTTTCCCTCTAGATCATTTACTTTTTGTATAAAAAGCCTTTAACATATCTTTTAGAGTCTATCTGCTAGATATTAATTTTCTTAGTTTTGTCTCAAAGTATTTTAATTCTACTTTCATTTCAAAAAAAACTTATTTTTCCTGGATCTAGAATACTAGTTGATTATTCTTTTATTTCTGTACTTTACATGTTTTATTCCAATTCTTATGGCATCTGTAGTTTTTGATGAACAATCCACAGCTCTTTGAATCATCGCTTCTCTACATAAAATCTTATTTTTCTCTAATTGCCTTTAGGACATTTATTTCTCTTTAGCTTTCAGAAATTTGATTGTGATGTGTTTAGGAATGGATTTCTTAGAGTTTATCCTGCTTGCCATTGATGAACATTTTCAGTCTGTTTATTCCCATCATCAAATTGTGAAAATTCTTAGTCATTATGTCTTTAAATGTGTTTTATTCTTTATTCTTTTTCCCATTTCTTCTGGGACTTCAGTGTCCTAACTATTAGATCTTTTGGTATTGTCCTACAGGTCACTAAGGCTCTGTTTACTTTTTTCAATTGTTTTCTCTGTTGTTTGCTTGATTTCTTTTTAATGATGTAAATTGTATCTTAAAGCTAATTGACTCTTTACTCTGTCATTCCCACTGTGTTACTGAGCTCAACTATGGAATTTTCTTTGTTTTATTTTTCAGCTTTAGAATTTCAGTTTGATTCTTCTTTATATCATCTATTTCTTTGTTAAGCCTACCTTCTGTTTATTTAAAAACTGTTTGTCCTTATTTACCAGAGTAAGGTTATAAAATCTGCTTTAAAATTTCTTTCTGATAATCTCTATATTGACAGTCCAGAATCATTGCTGGATTGGTATCTGTCATTTGTCTTTATTTTTTTGAGTTGAGATTTTCCCTCTCTTTTTTGTGTCAAGTAATATAATTTATTGCTAAACATTTTGACAGTTATATTGTAAATGACTGTATCTAATCTTAATCTTATGATGCATGCTGGCCTTTTGATTTGATTTGTTTTAGCATGCATTTGGCCATATTACTCTCAAGATGCAAATTCTGATGTAACTTTTATGTCATTCATAAATGATATATCATTTCAGTTTTTTAAGCGTTTGCATTGTTAGTCTAATCAAACTCAACTATGCGTATGGGTGGAGATCACTGTGTACTTCAATTTTTAATACATGTGGTAAGCTGTTTGCAATCAAATTTTTTCATAAACAACTGAGAGGTTAATCCAGGAGTTCATATGCAACTTTATGTGATCTTTTTTTTTTTTTTTTTACTTTCTTCTTCACTGTACTTTTTCTGAAATTTTCTGGCTTCCTGTATTTTCTTACCTGTTTTCCAGATGGAAATCAGGGGCTTGATGGTGGTTTAGTCACTAAGTTGTGTCTGACTCTTGCGACCCTATGAACTGTAGCATGCCAGGGTCCTCTGGCCATGGGATTCTCAAGATAAGAATACTGGAGTGGAATGTCATTTCCTTCTCCAGAGGATCTTTCCCATCCTGAAGTCAGACCTTGGTCTTTTGCTATGCAGGCAGATTCTTTACTGACTGAACTACAAGGGATTTCCAGCCAGAAATCAGGGACTTACCTTCCTTATTGTGCAATGTATTTCTAGAGAGTGTATCTGAATCCAGTTCCACTTGGTAAGTTTGCAGATGAAGAGAGCAAAATGGGAAATTTGCTCTATGCTCTCTGGAGGAGCACAATTCCTCTCATTAGAAAGAACATTTCTCTTTCCTCTGAGCTTAAGATGCCTCACTGTCTACTGCTGTCATTAGTAATAAAAAACAGCAGCAACAACAATAATAACAATGAAATAGTGCTAAACTGGTGATTTTTCTCCTCTTCCCCCATATACTTTTTCACTTTCTTTACCTTTCGGAACTATTTTCCAACTCCTCAGCTCAAAAGTAAGTGCTTATTTTTAAATTCTCTCAGTACACACCTATTGCACACTTCTGGGTTTCAGGCTGTTTTTGAGATCAGGTAGAGTGATATCAGACACCATCAGTTCAGGAGAAATTTGAATTTCAGTTTCCTTTCCCATCTGTACTATTATCACTTACTTTGTAGGTCCTCAGATAACTGCTTCATGAAATTGATCTAGGATTCATGGTTGCATTCATTAGAAAAGACAGCGTGCACTCAGTCGCTCAATCATGTTCAACTCTGCAACACAATGGACTATAGCCCACCAGGCTCCTTCTGTCCATGGGATTACCCTGGCTGGAATACTGGAGTAGATTACTATTTTCTTCCCCAGAGGAACAGCATGTGGGGGGGTTGTTTTCTCCAATTTTCCCAAAATTAAACCCCCCAAATTAAGTGATTTTAAAGGTAAATTAGAGAGAAGGCAATGTGGTAACAGAGGTAGAGCCAGTGGCAGAATGTGACAATACTGTGTTAGCTTTGAAGATGAAGGATTTCATGGCCAAGGAATTAGTTGGGCACCAAAATCTGGCAAAAGCAAGGAAACAGATTTTTTTTTCTAGTACTCCTAGAAGGAACCAACCCCATGACATTGATTTTAGCCTTATTTTTTAGCCTGATGAGATTAATTTGGGGCTTTTGACCAGAAACAATTTCAGAGTGTGACTGTGGGACCAGGAGGTTGAAGATAAAAGAAGATGAAAGTCAGTTGAAAGAATAAGTCAAACAACATAAATGAAACAACATCCTGGAGTGTGGAATAAATGGACAAATAGGTTTTGAACTCACCCAGGATAATGGCAAGACTTGGAGTGAAGAAGTGAACCAAGAACATAACCTGGCTAGTGTCTATGCTAAGGTAGGATGGAGGGTGGTCAACTCTAATGGCAAGAGCACTGGAGAAGAGAAGACACCATCATTTGGAAGCTATACCATGACCCAACAAAAAGGCCACTGACCCCACTTCCCGACCTCAGATGCTCATGTGCTCTGGTTGTGAATGTGAATGTGCCTGAGAAACTGTTTTAACTTTATTGCCTTGAGTGAGGGATGGTGAAGCCAGATGCACACCTAGAGAGACAAAAAGTGCTATACAACTTTGTTACTCAGAGGTCCCTGGGGGGACCCTGGGTACCCTGGGCCACTCAAGGGAAGCATTGCAGTTGGTCATAGGCAGGGGGAAACTGGAACCGTGAGTAAGCACCTTCATTGTAGTTTCTGTGGAAAGGAATGGGTAGGCAGGCTAAGCAGATCTATCTAAGGGGGACTGGCATTTTTTTTTTTTTTAATTTCAGTAGGCTCTGGGCATAAGTGCTATCCCTGTTTGTCTCATAGCTGGCCCTGGGATGATAGGTTGGATATACAGTGCCCCAGAGTGTGAGATTCCAACATAGGAGGTGATTTGGGGGTGTGGGCTTAATGGGATGGACTTCCCAGGTGGCACTGGTTGTAAAGAACTCACTTGCCAGTGCAGGAGACATAAGAGACAAGTGTTCAATCCCTGGGTCAGGAAGATCCCCTGGAGGAGGGCATGGCAACCCACTCCAGTGTTCTTGCCTGGAGAATACCCATGGACAGAAGAGCCTGGTGGGCTACAGTGCATAGGGTTGCAAAGAGTTGGACACAATTGAAGCACCTTAGTATGCACGCAAGCATTTAATGGACTACTCAAAGAGGGGAACAACCACTCCTAACTAAGGCCTCAAAACTGGATCAAGACAGCATATTGAAAGCTTTATTGCAAAATCATAATACTCTCCATACACTAATCCTCTTCCTAATAAATCAGTAGAACCTTGTTTTAATAACCTAAGAGATTTTTCCCAGATACTGGTGTATATTTTCTAAGGAAAAGAATTTTTGTATTTCAGATTCTTATTTTATTACAATTTTCATAATAGATATATTTTTCTTCACTATGGGAAGAATGAAAGAAATGTCACATTTATGTACCTTTCTTCAGTCTTATCCAGATCTGAGACCTCTATTTGGAGAGATTTCATGTATATATGTATTGTTGTCTGTAAGTTGTATCCGACTCTTTTGTGGCCCCATGGACTGTGGTTTGCCAGGTTCCTTTGTCCATGAGATTTCCCAAGCAAGAATACCAGAGTGGGCTGCTATTTCTTCTCTAGGGGATCTTCTCAGCCTAGGGATTGGACCTGTACCTCCCACACTGGCAGGCGATTCTTCACCACTGAGCCACAAAGGAAACCTCATGTGTGCATTTCTCTATGTTCTTTTCTTCTAGCCTTATGGTGTGTTATTAAGTGGGGAATCCACTTCTTTCACTGAAGCTCCCAAGGCCATGCTGCTTAATGCTTGGTGCCCAAGCATCTATGCCAGGACCTTGCTATGACTGGGAATCTTTTCTATCCTGCATGAGCATGTTGACCCATCACAGAACCCACCATCCCTTTGCCCTTTCAGGCTCTGAGGACCCAACTTTATCTCAGGCTGGTATCATCATCTTCTTCTAGAAGCACCAGTTCCATCACCCTGCAGATAATCCAAAGTATTATTTTAATCATACCTTTAAATCAGTGTTATTTTGAAGATTTCCATGCCTGGATTTGTACCTTTTAATACATATTACTGATAAATACAAAAATATGTGAATATTTTCATAAGATAAAAGAACCCTAAACATAATTAGACATGAGAGAAGGAATGGGCATCATACATTTTTATATATCCTAGAAGGAAAGAAAATCTTTTTCATTATTTTGCAAATAAGTCCGCAGCAAGAAAAAGAAATCAGTAATATATTAAATAAAATATTAAAATCAGAATGCATTTCCTCATTGAAAGGGAGTTGTAAAGTTTACCTGGGATTTACAAAAGTTACTACCTGAGTGCAGTTCATTCTGGGCAGGAAAAAAAAAAAAACAAAAAACTGGTGGAACTCTGAACAATGTACACAACAATAAAACATTTTAGAAAGCAAACCAAACAATAGAACAACACTTTATGTTCTCAACTATTTTTTAATGATTTTATATAGTTGGGACTAAATCAAAATGACAAAATAATTTATTAACAAGGAGCACTATAGAATATTGTATTCATTTTTCCATGAGTCAGTTTGCTATCCTATTTGCCAAGGAGTCCTTGAAGACCCTACAAAAAGGGTAGAAAAGAAATATCTATAACTAGCATTTACTTGTGTTCAACATTCAAAAATGAAGTATCAATGATTTTCTAAATATCTGAAACAATAACCATTTTTCTTTCACTTTAAATATATTATGTAACTGAATCAAAAAATGCATGGCTTTATTGTTATATATATTGCCATGACTGATTTCAGCCTAATCAGTGTCCATGTAATTGTATGTTTAACATACATTAGGTACATGGTAATGAGGCTTCCCTACACATCTACTGTAGGCACGTTTTTATTTCTTCTTTTCTGTTGATTTGCTTTTGCTTATATCAGTTTCTAATTTCAACACTGTTTCTAATTAGGATGCTCAACTTTACATTCAAATCATAATATGATATTGAATTTTGAAGTTGGTTATCAATCATATCCAGTGCAGCACACTTTATATAAATACTGAGTATAATATAATTTACCAAAAAGGAGTTTTTACATCTTATAACAAAACATTTTCCATTTTGTGTCTATCTTCAAACTCTGAAGTGCAGATTTTAGAGCCCTAAAAAGGTAGAAAACAATTGTTCACCAAATTATATAAAAAATATTTATATGAGAATTTAAGACTTATGTATTTAGTTCAGATCCAAACAGACTACCCCCTCAAGAATGGCTTGTAGTTAGAATTCTGGAAGAGTAAGATCTCATTAATTTGTATGTTTTGTTAAAGATTTAATTGTTTCATTTGCTTTAAAGACTTGCCTAAGATTGAATAGGGAGGGCACACAAAAGCATCTTTGGGGCATTTTGTTATTTCTGAGGTGGTGGGGGATACACTGCATGTGGATAGAAGAGTCCAATTGTTTCCTAAAATAATCTGGAAACATCAGATCACCTCAGTCACTATTTGAGAACAAGAACAATGAGCTGGAAGCCATAAGGGAGAAATGTGTGAGGCTGAAGTTCCACTCACAGAACAAGTTTTTCACATCAACAACAAGGGGTTGCTCCATCAAACCTCTGAGCTGGAAGACTGATTTTCCTGAGTGCATTTTTAAAGAATGCCCATTGGAGATATTTGTGATACAATGTACAATAATTTGACATTCTTTGAAGCAGCCAACAGCAGAGGATCAGAAAGATACCAACTTTTAAGACATTGCTCATTCTAAGTCACTTTGAACTTTAAAGCTTCTTTTTTTCAGTGTTACCACAGTCTACAATAGGAGATCAAACTTGGAAATCACAGCTTGAAATGCCCATCCAGATGAAGTCATGCAGAAAATGAAACAAACCTGGCAGAACAAGGCTGTGGTCAGGGAAGCAAGATAATGTCAAAGAAAAGGGCAATACATGGATACTCAGGACCCCTACTCTTCTTTCCTTCAGTTCTTCATTCTTTATTTTAGGCTCTAAAGGAGTCCTAAGAGTGTATGAAAATAAGGCATATACAGACCTAAGCTGAAATGAATAGAGACTCCTGTGGGGACTGTTTGGTGGCTGTGTGAGCTCCATTTGGCTGAACACTCACACACACACACACTCACACACACACACACACACACACACACATAAAGGAGTGAGGCAACTCTGGGCTAATCAAGACCTACCAGTTCTGCATCTATCATATCTTGGTCAAATATCTGGCAGCTTGTAGAATGCAGCCAAGGAAGGATGAAAGAGGTCATAGCCTTCTGATCTAGTTCAGGTATTTTTGTGTATCTTTTTCTTCTCATCTATGTTACAAATTTATTGGGAAAACATGTTTTCTCAGAGCTCTTATATTATCCCCAGCACCTTGTAATTCTGGGGCATTCAATGTATGAATTTTCTTTTGTAACTATTTTTGAGTCTATGACTTTTGCTGTTCATTAGATGGTTTTTAACATTAGATGAAAACTTGATTTATTTTATTTTTAATTAACTGGCAATTGTGGAGTTATAAGTGTCTCTTTTTCTAGGCCTCTGAAAACTCCAATTACGGGAAAATTTTATCACCCGTCTCTATCTAGCTATATTTTGAAATTAACACCTTCTTATCAAAAGTAATTAAGAATGAAACATATCTGTAGTTTATTTGTTGGTGTGTACTGGTTAACATTTTTTGTTTGCTTTTTTCAGAACAGCTGTTACTGCCTAGTTGTTCTGTTGGTGAGTGTACCTGTGTAGGTTGGGTGACACGTCCAAAATCACCTAGTTGTCTCCTGTTGATTAAAAGAGAATTCAAAATTCCTAAATTGTAATCCAATGAATTTTCATAATAGGTAGCTGTTGGTTCTTCCCTCAGGTAAAAAGAAACTATAAATACATTTTATGCAATAGACAAGTAAACAAGCAACTCCAAAGTTACTCTTGGAGATAGTTTAGACTGACATTATTATAGAATACAACTTTAATACATGTATAACACTTTAAAGATTAAAAATGCATTTTCATATACACTATCTCATTTGTTTATCTTGATTAGGAAGCCCATAAACTGTATGTCTTTTCATTATTCTCAACTAAAGATCATAAGTGGTTAATAAGTGGTGAATCTGAAACTCAAACCAAACACTTTATTATTAGGTTTTTATCCCTTTCTCTAAGAAAGATACCCAGAGTCCTAGATTTCTCCAGTTGCCTCTAGTGAACACGGGCTTGTTGATTCATATTCTTGGAAGGCCTATGTCCGTATACTCTCCCCAGAGGAAGCAGAGGTGAGTGAGCTTTAGGCTTTGTGTCTACACTGTGCATACAGGATTACTTAAATGATTATGTGAGGTAGTATCAGTTCTTGACTTCATTTCAAACTGTAGTTTGCCTTAACTAAACATTTAACCTTATCCTAAACTAGTTTGTGAATTTAACTTTGTACAATAAGTTTATACAAATAGTTAGCAAGTTTTTTTTTTTTTTTTCCCCCTTTTGGTCATAGCCAAAGAAGTAACATAAATCCACAGAAAAATGAGTCAAAAAGCAATAGAATTCTTCTTCTGCATTCCTCACTAAGTGGTTACTCACTTCATTTACTGAATGCCAACTGTCATGGTATGATAGAAGTCTTACTCTGGGAGGAGCCTCTCACTGTAAATTTGAGAATAATTAAGTATTATTATTGTTGTTCAGTCACTGAGTCATGACCACTCTTTGAGACCCCAAAGACTGCAGCACACCAGGATTGCCTATCCTTCACTATCTCCTGGGGCTCATTCAAACTCATGTCCACTGAGTCAGTGATGCCATCCAACCATCTCATCCTCTGTTGCCCTCTTCTCCTCCCCTGTATGCATGCACACAGACTAAAATAAGATATGATCAGATGAAGTTTAGTTTTGAATATTCCTTACTTTTTCTCTTTTAAAATCAGAATTCATGTTATCATAAAACATACTGTTGGAGTCCCTCCGAATTGGGATCACTGATTAAAATAGTAGCATCTCCTATAAACATTTCTGTGTTCCTCTATGTGTAAAGCTCTAGGAGAGGTTTTGTGGAGCCTCAGAGAGCTTCTCACAGGTTATACACATATTTGTTTTAAAAAATCTAATTACTTCCCTTAAAGAGCTTAAATTTGGAAAACTCGTCAGTGGCCACAGGACTGGAAAGGTCAATTTTCATTCTAATCCCAAACAATGCTCAAACTACTGAATAATTGTACTTATTTCACACTCTAGCAAGGTTATGCTCAAAATCCTTCAAGCTAGGCTTCAATAGGACTTGAACCAAGAACTTCCAGATGTATAGGCTGAATTTAGAAAAGGCAGAGGAACCAGAGATCAAATTGCCAACTGTTGGATCATAGAAAAAGCAAGGGAATTCTAGAAAAAATATCTACTGCTGCTACACTGACTATGCTAAAGCCTTTGATTGTGCAGATCATAACAAACTGAAAAATTCTTCAAGTGATGGACATACCAGACCACCTTACCTGCCTCCTGAGAAACCTGTATGCAAGTCAAGAAGTAACAGAACCAGACATGGAACAATGGACTGGTTCAAAATTGAGAAAGGAGTGCAACAAAGCTGTATATTGTCACCCTGCTTATTTAACTTATATGCAGAGTCCATCATGGGAAATGCTGGGCTGGATGAACTTCAAGCTGCAATCAAGATTTCCAGGAGAAATATCAATAACCTCATATGTACTCTGATGGCAAAAAGTGAAGAGGAAATAAAAAGCCTCTTGATGAAGATGAAAGAGGAGAGTGAAAAAGCTGGCTTAAAACTCAACATTCAAAAAACTAAGATCATGGCATCTGGTTCATCACCTCATGGCAAATAGATTGGGAAACAGTGGAAACAATGACAGACTTTAGTTTCTTGGGCTCCAAAACCACTGTGGACAGTGACTGCAGCCATGAAATTAAAAGATGCTTGCTTCTTGGAAGAAAAGCTATGACAAACAGAGACATTACTTTGCTAATAAATGTCTGTATAGTCAAAGCTATGGTTTTCCCATTAGTCATGTATGGATGTGAGAGTTGGACCATTAAGAAGGCTGAACACAAAAGAACTGATGCTTTTGAACTGTGGTGCTGGAGAAGACCTTGAGAGTCCTTTGGACAACAAGGAGATCAAATCAGTCAATCCTAATGTAAATCAACCCTGAATATTCATTGGAAGGACAGATGCTGGAGTTGAAGCTCCAATACTTTGGCCACCTGATGCAAAGATTTGACTCATTGGAAAAGATCCTGGTTCTGGGGAAGGTTGAAGGGAGGAGGAAAAGGGATGACAGAGCATGAGATGATTGCATAGTATAACCAATTAAATGGAAATGAGTTTGAGCAAGTTTTAAGACATAGTAAAGGACAGGGAAGCCTGGCATTCTGCAGTCCATGGGAGTCACAAAGAGTTGGACATGACTGAGCAACTGAAGAACAACAAAAGCATGACACTTTTTAAGAAAGCATAAGTACAAATAGACAATTATAGCACATTGCAGCTAAATAAAATAAAATAAGGTAAAAATATGAAGGGGATTTCAAAAGAACATGAAGAAAGGGCACAGAATCCAATCAGGGAGGAAGGTTGGAAGAAGATTTCTGAAAAGAGAAGACCTATACTCAGACATGTGCAGGATTGCTGGTCCTGCAGAGAACCATCACCAACAAAGACCAGAAGAAAGACATTGATACTGATAAAGCAAAAAGTATTTCCACAAGGCCAAAGTTCAAGGAGAAAAGTGTCTTAGGTAGGATTAGACAACAAAGAACTGCCTACATCATATCAAAAATGAAACTTTTGCTGAAGTCTATAGTCAGAAATGGCTCAGCGGTAAAAATCTGCCTGCAATGCAGGACTTACAGGAGACACAGGTTGGATCCCTGGATCAGGAAGATCCCCTGGAGAAGGGCATGCCAACCCACTCCAGTATTCTTGCCTGGAGAATCCCATGGACAGGGGAACCTGGTGGGTTACAGTCCATGGGGTTGCAAAGAGTCAGACATGACTGAAGCGACTTAGCACACATAGTCAGAAGTACTTTATAACTGTAGAAATATCATCCTCACCATTGTATATGAGCTGGTGTAGAAGTAGGCAAGCCTAGAAGCAAGAAGGCCACATGGAGGAAATGATTCATAATCAGAAAATTGCATGAGGGTAGCCTGACTGAAATGGTAGGCAAGAAAGTAGAAAAGTGAATGGTATTTGGAGATAATTGAGAAAGTAGAAAGGGAAGGACTTCCTGACCGATTGGATGTCAAAGTTCTTTCAAAGCAGGTAGCTGGAGTGAGGTTTATGTTTTTTTTTTTAGTTTTATTTTATTTAATTTTTTTAATTTAAATTTATTTATTTTAATTGGAGGCTATTTACTTTATGTTTCTGACTCAGGTAAAGGCGAGTTTGCTGTGCAATCCACTAGGAGGAGAAGTCAGAAGGTAAAGCTGATCATTTCAAGTGGCAACAGAGACTAGGAAAGAAAACAAGAGAGCAAGAAAGAGAGAGAGCAAGATTGACAAATCACGCAGTGATTTGTGTTATTTGATTTACTCCCAGATCTCTCCAAAGACAAAAGGAATTATCTATCTGTCTGTCTATATTTTTATAGAAAAAGAACTTTATCCAGAGCAGCACCACCTAAAACTATGTGGACTTAAAGGTGGACTCTTAGAATGATTCACTTAGGATTATTTCTAACATTTTATTGGAGAGTGAAATGTTAACCTCTTTGCTTTGATAAGATACACCTCCCAAAACACATGTCTACACTTCCAAAAGTGTGGGCAAACCCCTTGTAAGATCCCCGTGTTCAAAGGAAATCAAATTATTGGCAGGAAACCAGTATAAATATATACTTACAGACTTACAGAGCTTATTGTTATCTTTATGGTTCTTTTGAAATCCTACTGCTTCTCATTCCTACTCAGAGGCCACCACCTCCCTGAGGTTTTTCCAGTCACCCCTACTGAAAAAGATTATCTTCATCCTCTGAAGTCTTTGAATATGTTGTGCCATTTGCAAGCCCTTAATCACGGATTACTTTGTGTTATAACTGCTTCTGTGTTTGTTAATTGTGCTCCTTGAGATAGCTATAATTTCTAAACAGGGCTCATTGGACCTCCATATTTGATCACATAATAGATGTACAATTAGCTAAAGGATTTACTAAATTAATTTTTGAAATGTTGCTTTATTTTTTGGACACTCACCCTGGGAAATGTGATCAGTGCTTCATAGAACTACTTTAAAAGCTAATAGTTTTAATGAAAATGTCAATCAATTAACCTTTATGACTATTGAAGGCCATTGCTACTGTAGCTTAATGAAATGAATTTGAGTAATCAGATGTTCTCCTTTAGAAAATCGTCCCAACATAAGTGGCTCAATTATTTCAGTGGAAGCCATAGACAGTGTTCTAGAGTAAGGAACAGAATTAAGAGCCCAATTACAGTATAACCATGGTAACCCACGCCAGTACTCTTGCCTGGAAAATTCCGTGGACAGAGGAGCCTTGTAAACTACAGTCCACGGGGTCGCAAAGAGTCGGGCATGACTGAGCAATGGCACTTTTATGAAGTAGCAAGCTACAGAATTCAGAGAATTCTTGTGTTTCAGTAAGCATGACTTTGGTACTGTGTGTGTGTTCCCCTGTGGTTATAACATTGAACTGTGTTTTATTTTAAATAGCTACATAGTAAGATGGATTGTATATGATGTGAGCAGGGTGGCATGGATTTTGGATAAAGTACTTACCTAAAAAGTTGTAATTTTATTACTGTACTGTACCCTAAGACTTAGGACTTAGAAGAAATAAAGTTAATTTATTTAAATTAATCCAATGTGCCTATCTGGTGCTTTCCTGAAGCGGTCAAATATGCAGGATGAGATAATGACACTATAAAAAGGGAATACATACTGAAAAGTATAATGAAAGAAATATTGGAGAGAAAATCATTGGGTCAGTCTATCACCAAATATTTACCAGTTGCCCATTTTGACATTTATCTCTGCAATTCATATTATGTGGGTTGCTAGGAAGAAATATAAAAAGTTTGTATCTACCTTCAAAAATCTATAGCATTTTTATGTATAATACAGGAAGTTCAACCTAGTGCTCTGTGACAATCTAGGAGGATAGGATGAAATAGAGGGTGGGAGGAAGGTTCTAGAGGGAAGGGACATATGTATAACTATATGTATAACTATGGTTGATTTGCATTACTGCATGGCAGAAATGAACACAACATTGTAAAGAAATTATCCTCCAATTGAAAAGACTGGAGAGAGAAAAACGTCTATAGAATTTTTATGGTATTAATACTGATAGCATTCGATTAAGTTTAAATAATGTAAAAGAGAAAGAAGCAGAAGCTAGTATTAGTTGAGCATGTACTTTATGTCAGGAAAAAAGTGACCATTTATTTACATACATGATATAATTTAATTTTATTGCTGAAGAAACTGGATCTCAGGGTTATAAGTTCTTCAGAGTTACAGAGTGGGACTTCACTGGTTTGATAGCTGAGGCTGAATCTCCTATGGATTTTTACTTTTCCCAGACCTACTAGTCGTACCATCACCTCTCATATCTGATAGTTGCCCCACAAATATTTTTAAATCAATGAATGAATGGGCAAACTTTATAACTGGCCTTATTAGCTAGCATATCTTACTCTGCAAAATACTTCTCACTCTTTCTTTGGAAACTGGATACTGTGCATTGTCAGAAGATTATTGAAAAACTCCTGAATAGTTAAAAATATCAACTCACAGAAATATAAACCTGGGAGGAACCAATAGCCAGCTTTCATTTGGACTATGTCTACTGCACTTTTAAAAAGAAGTTAATTAAAAAACAAACAAACAAACAAACAAACAAGGAAGTTGTTTACTACTCCAAAAAAAATTGGTTAAAACTTATATATATATTTTTTTTTTCTTCCAGTTCTGTAGACATACTTAGAAATTTGAGCCTAATTGGCAGGCAAATAAAAACTATGTAACCCTGAGATGCTGAAAACCTAACAAATATAATATATTCCTTTCTAAGTTTTTCAATGAAGCTCAAACCCCAGAGCGTATACCTAAGCTTTTCCATAGTTTTCTTTATATCTCTCAAAGATATTTTTCTTTATTTTTGAATAAAATTTTATTTAAGTAGAAAGATCACCCATGACTTTTTCAATCCTCCTTAACTCTTCTTTCATTTTGTTTTTTTTAATTTGTTCATTTTTAATCAGAGGATAACTTTACAATATTGCATTGGTTTCTGCCATACATCAACATGTGTTGGCCATAGGAACGTATGCCCCTTTCCTCTTAAAACTTCCTCCCACCCCATTCCAGCTCTCTAGGTTGTCACAGAGCAGCAGATTTGAGCTCCAGAATCATACAGCAATTGCCACTGGCTATCTAATTTTACATATGGCAATGTATATTTTTCAATGCTATTTCCTACTTAGATTCTGCCCCAAATCAAAACTATTTAGAGAAAACTAATGCAATCGTATTTTTTTTTAATCTGCTATGTTTCATTCATCTGTGAGCTAAACTAGAGTGAATTCCAAAGACTCAGAAAGGATTAAGATATAATCTTGAAAATACTTAATAAACATAGAAAACTGTAACACGTAACATCTAGCAAGGAATCCAACTGACTTCTGCTCAAAGTGGCCCCCTATGATAAGCCTACAGACTTGTGAGTGTGAATCCACAGATTTGATGGTATCATCTATCCATTTCCATAGCCACAGGGGGAGAGATTTTGCCGGCATGTCTCAATGCCAATCCAAACAATGATATGACTTACCACTTACAGCCATGGTGCGCATTCCTCATCAGGAGGCTTTATGAATGGAAGCTCATTAATCAAGCCGTCATCCCGAGAGGCAGAGAGAAGGCACAATCTTGAGTTTGGAAGCTGTCCGGAAACTGCCAGGTGCAGAACCATGCATTTACTGACTCGTCCATCAGTGCCTGGGTGTCAACAGGGCTTTATAAATAACTGCTCTGTTAATACTGTAATTCTATTTGCTGCATCCTTAAATATTTTGCCGCCTGTATATATCAGCTCCAAGACAGATTCTAATCTTTGCCCTTAGACAGATGTCTATTTGAAATCCATTTTTAGTGCATAATTAAATTGGTGGCTTTGGGCAACTTACTTAAATGTTTTGATCTTTAATTTTCTCATCTGTAAAATTGTAATGTTTGTTATCTAGTGTTGTTGGGAAAATTTCATAAAATGACATAAGCAAAGGACCTAGTAGGGTCAAATTAAGTGCATTTTATTAGTTCCTTGAGAAAAAGAAAGTTGCTTCCCCAAAACACGATCACTTCTCTGTTATTTTGGTCATATCATCATCATCTTCATCTCTCCTTTGTCAATGTGACTTTTGCTGCACTATCTCATGTGTGTGTGTATGCATAAAAAATGTACATAATCATGTGTATGTATAGTTAACCTCACATAGTTAATAAGTGTTATTCATTCACCTTAAACAAATAATATTTACATTAATTCAATCAATAAATATTGTTTTCTTTCTCATTTGACAATTGAGAAAGCCAACTGAGATTGAGAAACAAAAACAGTATTGTGATGGGTCAATATCTCAGTTGAATTCATGTTGCCTTTTATTATTTTTATTTTAGTCTATTTTTATTGAAGTATGCTTAACTTACAATGCTGTGTAAATCTGCTCTAAAACAAAGTGATTCAGTTATACATATATACATATACATTATTTTTTAAATATTCTTTTCCATTATGGTTTATCATAGGATACTGAATATAGTTACCCGTGCTATATAAGATTCTGTTGTTTATCCATTCTATATGTGATGGTTTGCATCTGCTAACTCCAAATTCCCACTCCATCCCTCCCTCAATCCACTTCACCTTGGCAACCACAAGTTTGTTCTCTATGTCAAATCAGGTTTTTAAATTCCAACATCTACTTGCTGCCTCCTATATTAAAGACATCACTCCCAGCAGAATATCTGCAGGTGGGCTAGACTGAGACCAGTCTCCAATCATGGGCCAATCAGATCATTTGGCTTCTTATATTCACTGCTTGTTTCACTCAGAAATAAGAAACAGTGGATTCTCATTCTGCAACCAATGAGCTGGACAAGCTTGGACATATAACTTAATTTTCCTGTGCTCAGTTGCCTCATCTTTAAAAATGCAGCAATATAAGTATAATCATCAAGATCCTTCCAATTTTATGAAACATTAACAATTAATGAATATATTTGAAAATATACTAGAAATAGCCTACCAGGCTCCTCTGTCCATGGGATTTTCCAGGCAAGAGTACTGGAGTGCGTTGCCATTTCCTTCTCCAGGGGATCTTCCTGACCCAGGGATCGAACCCAGGTCTCCTGCATTGTAGGCAGACGCTTTACTGTCTGAGGCACCAGGGAAGTCTAGTTGAATATACAACTAAAGATAATCAGTTGCATTCAAAATTTTACATGCATAAGCATTTCATTTTGTATTTCTGCATGTAATAATATATTCCAAAAGTATATATCTCAATATGTTTTCTTTATAATAAAAGCATTTGACATATATGTATAGACCCTTGTAGTGTACAAGTGTTGTCCATAAATATTTCATTCAATTTTTCATCACCACTCAAAGAGGAAGGTAGGTGTGTACAATGTCCCTTTTGAAAATGAGAATATCTAATCTTTGAGGGTTTGAATGAGCTCATGTTTGTGAATGCACTTGTCTTCCTAAGGACTCAGTCATTACTGTAGTGGGTTGAATAGTGTCCTCACAAAAAAACTCACATCCATTTAGTTCACAATGTGACTTCACTTGGAAATAGTGTTTTCGTAGGTATAATTAGCTCAGTAAAGAAGAGGTCACCCTGGGTAAGGGTAGGCCTCTAAATCTACTGACTATCTTACAAGAAGAAGAAAGAACTCATTTATGCACAGACACAAATGGAAGAAGATCATGTGATGACAGAGGCAGAGAGTGGAGTGATGCAGCTACAAGCTAAGGAACACTTGGACTTCCAGCTGCTATCAGAAAGTAGAAAGAGTCAAGGAAGGATACTTTCCTAGAAGACTTCAGAGAGAGCATGCCCTGCCAAAAACTTGATTTCAGACTTCTGACCTCCAGAACACTGAGAATAACGTTCTATTAGTTGAAGCCACTTAGTTTATGGTATTCTGTGACAATAACCTAAAGAAAACATTACAACTACTTAGAGGCTGGGTTCTTTGCCCATGTTTTCCGGTGACATAAGACCAGTATGAGAGCAACTGAGACGACATAAGTGAATGGACTTACAGAATTTATTTTTTCATCCTACAACCTCTTGTGGAGGTAATTTATGTGATCTAATTTACATTTTTCAAAAGGTCATACAACAAGAGGGCAAAGTTGGAGGTCAGGGAGCCAGATTGAAGACTACACAGTAATGCAAGAAGATGATGGTCTAAGAGGACAGATCCAGCTGGGTAGTGGTGAAGGTGGAGAGAAGGGTGGGATGCTGGCTTTACAGCATGCAGGTGATAATCCTGGAGATGAGTAACCTACAATAAAAGAAGACTAGATTTAGAGGAAAGGAGGCTTGTGGTGGAGACTTTGTGGGAGTGAAGTCATTGGTGGTGGTCTTGACGATGGATTAGAGGTTTGAGGCAAGGTTAAAGAAAAAAATCACTTGAGATGCAGGAAGCATAAAATGAGATCCTGAACATTTTATATATTCTTCTAAGACAGTTCCTGAGTTCAGCTGGGTGTTGCATGTCACCTTCTCTTCAGCAGACACCATGTCCCAGCCATCTTCATATTCCTAGAGCTTGTCACAGTCCTGGTGCTGAAGAATTCAGGAAGTGCTTCAGGGCTAAATTATTGGAATTATTAGAATACCATCAATTTCTGATTAAAATGTTTTTAAAGGAATTTCTACTAAAATTAGCTCATGGAGTGCCAGTGTGTTAACACTCATGATGTAACTGGAAACAGACAAGAACAATATTCTTCACACACACACACACCCTCATACACATTTAGTCAGTGATTCTGTATTTGAGAAAAACACAGTATAATGACACATAAATGATCCAAAGTGAATGCAAGATGGGCCGAAGGCAGTGTGGCAGCCTGTGACCCACGGCACAGGGATTCTGCTGTCAACAGGAGCTTTCATGGCAGAAAAAGGTTGAAAGCTGCTTTCTCCATAAGTAGTATGTTTATGTATTATTCACAGTAGCAAATAATTGCAAAATGTCAACATTTCATTTTCCTCTTAAGAGCTTCTTTTGATTAGTGACCTAATTAACCATTAAGAAGAAAAGGTTTTTTAAGTGTAAATATGAAAAGAGGGAGTGTTTCCTAGCAGCAATTTGTGATCTTAAAATGTCACAGGCAGGCATATCATGGAGGTGCTACCAACCAGCACTTTTCAAAATATGACTGTGTCAGGAGCGTGTGGCATGGATGTATTTGGTGTTTTTTTGTCTTTATTCTGAAACAAGCAATGCAAATATAGATATGGTTGCCCTAGAGATTTTCTTCCCTTTTTGAAAACCCTTCAACATTTTCTCTGAGAGACTAGAAAAGGTTGTTTTTAATCTGTTTAATTTGAGGCTGTATTTTCTGCAGATAATGACACATTTTCTCTTTCATTTCATGAGCATATATGGAAAAAAATGTAAAACTGCTACACACAAGCACACACACACAGCACATATATATTTCTTTATGCGTACAACAAATGTACAGCTAAACACATATGAAAAGCACACACACACAACACACAGAAGAATGCACACTACACAAAGCAAACATGAACATATACAAAACACACATACATACATTTATATACTCTCACATAGATAACATACGCGTACATTTATATACTCATAGAAATATAACATACACATGCATATAATCACATGGGATAAAATTTACATATGAATTTTAAGAGCATCTCCCTAAAACCTTATTCCACATGTCAAGGTGTGACACCTCCTGGGAGATCTCAGCTGGAAACATTTCTGAAACAACCTTTCTCACAGTTGACAGTAACCTGACCTTTCATTCAGCTGCCCACAGGGACCAGGGAGGAGCAAGGTGCATAAAATGGGAAAACACAAACAAGCAGCAACTATAACCGCATAGCTTTCTTTTCAAAAGGTTTAAGTTTTCAATATATTCTACCTGACTTCCACCCAATAATGAGATAATGAAGTTATGTTATTAGAAACAAAAATATTGTGAGAACTTCACCTCTCTTTTGGGGAGTGATGATTAAAAACCAGGGTCTAGAAAATACACCATAGTATTCAAATTATCATAGATTAAATTATTTTATAAATTTTATTACAGTGAGAAATGCATAAAATCTCAGCAATTAGTTAAGCCCTATCTAGGCCTACTCTCCTAATCCTTTTTGTATGTGCATGCATGCACACACACACACACACACAGAGTCTTTGTAAATAAAGCTTTCAAGACTGAGTATTTTTTTCCCCTTCTTTTTATTTTCCCTCTGAAAAGGCAATTATCTACACACATAAATGGTGTGTGCTAATAATTTTTGGTTAATAAATAGATCTGTCTTTAAGAACAAGAATTCAGGTTTATTAAAGCATTGAATAGTAGGAATTATTGAAAACCTACTATGTGCCAGGCACTGTGCAAGGCCTTATTAGACAGCAAAGGTGAGAAAACTCCTGCTTTCCAGGACTCTACAGACCAGTGGAAGAGACACATATCAAAATAATTTGAGGTTAGAACTCTGATGAGGGAAGGCAAAGGCACTCCTGGAAAACAGAAGCAAATGTAACCAAAGCCTGAGGTCAGGAAAGTCTTCCTTTGTCCCAGAATCCTCCTTACTCCATAACAGAGCTTTATTTCAAGAACCAGGCACTTGATGGCCTATGAATTGAGACAAGGGCTGTCATACTGATGGTGAGGCATCAGAAATACACAGTAGGATATTATTATGTCTGTAGAGGCTAGAACTACCCATTATAAACACGTGCCTTGGGCAAAGTCCCACAGGAGACATAAACTGCTTAAGTAGTATTTCTAGATCTCAGTTTGGATACTATCACAATCACGCAGTTGAATTCTGGTAAGTCAACTTGAATATGTTGGAAGTAAAACTACTCCCCTACTGCTATTTCCTATGTGTGCCCTGACCTCAGACATCTTGTTCTCAGTAAGGGCTCCAGATGCCAACAGCCTTTTGCAAGTCTCTGTGGCTGTGTATCTGCATTTGCACATGTGTGTGTGTGTGTGTGTGTGTGTAGGCATATGCTCCTGCTCTTTGCTCTTGACCATTTGGCTCCAACACATGCCTTGAGTTTCTGAAAGTCTTTTTCTAGAAGGCTCTGGATTTGCTCTGCTTTAGACTTTGGCACATCAGAGGTCAGATAAAATACCTTGTGCCAAGCCTGCTCTGTGAAGAATGATCTCTAGAAACAGCAGGAGAAAATTTCTCTGTGAAGTTGAATACACCAGCATCTAAAGGGACTGAGGCCACATATTTCAGTTCCAAGCAGGAGACCAGCCCCTCATCCCCATTCTTGGGAAAAAGACCTGTTCTCCCCAGTACTCTTAGCAATTGATCAATTTTATCTAGTCTAGTGCTATTCCTTTACTTTTCAGCTTATGTTCCCACATGATTCCTCAGCCTGTAAACAGTCTAACCATGTGGACAAGGATAGTATTGTCCAGTACTCTACAAATAAGGTAGAGGCTGTGTGTTTGACTACATCTCTTGTTCCAAATGACAACTCCTTACTCACTCCTGAATAAATATTGTTAGAGAATTTAGGGGTATGTTAGAGTGACAATGGTCATAAGAGGAAAGCTTCAGTGGCTGGTCCAGCAATGCTATTTATCATATCAGGTTCTTGCAAACAGCATTAGTTGAGTTCCTTGACACTTTCAGTTCTAACTTTTGCCCTGGAGGAGATTTTTCTCTTTCTCCAAATTTTAGGTAAGAGACAAAAATGAATGGAGATACACAGACATTATTCTTTCTCCTAAATATTGCATTTCATCATTGAGAATGGAAATTCCAGTGGACACCTATCCGGTCTCATCATTTCATATTTGTAAGATCTTGGAAAGGTTTGGTAATCCATGATCTGAAAATTATATTACTAATAGTATTCTTAGAGGAAGAGTATAAGAAAAGTATAGCACAAGATGTTAAGGATTCAGGGGAAAGATGGGAAAACAAGGGGGAAGTGTTCAATGTACATATTAGAAGTTCTATGGGTTCTTTCTCTTAAAGAAAAAGAAAACTTATCTTTAATCATTTGTGGAAGAAAAGAATTAAAAGAAAAAAGGCCCTTGAACCAAAGTCTGCTATCTCTGGCATTCATAGGGCTCTGTTAGAAGCCTGTGACAGCCCCTGTGTAGAAAAGATAATGTCGCTATCCAGAAAGGACCAGCAATGGGCTGATTTTTCACACATGCTTCAGACTCCTGTAACCAGACAATAGCCAAGCAGACTGTGTAGAAGAAAGATTGGCCAGTCACAAAACAGACTGATTTTCTTCTTTATTGCCTAAAAGCAGATGAAATTATCCTTATATAACAAGCAGCCAGGAATTCTAAATCAATTGCCTGAGCCCCAATCTGTCTTTTCTTGTGGTTATGGTCTCCTGTAGTCTGACTTCTAATCTAAATCTCTTTTGGCTACTGAGCAAAGCCAGGTGACTCCTCTGAACCACTGGCCTTTAGCAAATGAGGGCCCATGCCCTCACTAAAGGCCCCTTATTCATTCTATCAGCAGTGACTAAACTAGCACTTATTTTTATATTATATCAGTTCCTGCAGAATATACACGAATTCCTAGGTGTGCTTTTGCAAAACTCATTCCCTCAAAGGTCTTCAAGTATAAATTTCAGTGATCGCTAAGCTCACCAATTGTTAATTTAAAATTTATGGAAGTGAGATATTTAAAACAACAGTTCCTGTGGAAATAGATTCCCCAAACAAACTCATTCTTGGAATAAAATAGCTCATCTATCTTTCTGGGCTGAGTCTATGTGCAGTTTGTTTGAAGACAGAGGGGAATATGTTGATTCTAAGTTGCATCTTATCTCCAAGAAGTTTATTCAAGAAGTCAAAGGAGCTGAGAGAGTAACAAGAAAAAAAAAAAAAAAGGAAAACTTCAAGGAAAAGACACTGAACTTCACTTTGCAAGAAGTGCATTGATTTGAGCAATGCCGCCTCTGTTTTTCTGTTCTATCTATAGGACTTTTGCCAGATCTGTCCAGCCACCATCACCTCTCAGCTGGACAGGATCAAGACCCTTCTCACTGGTCCCCTGCTTGCCAATAATAACTTTTCTCTATAACAGGAGTTACTGAAATCTTTGTCACATTCATGCTTGAGCCTCACTAATGACTTCTTATTCCCCTAGAATGAAAACCAACTCTGTATCCACATCCTAGTGGCCTCTTAGGTCTCATAATGAGCAACTCTCTCTGCCTTTTCTATTATTCTACTCTCCCTGGCCTTGCTTGTATTTCTTTCAATGGAACACTTTTTCAATGGAACAGTTTAGTTCCATTCTTGAACCTTGCATTAACTATTCCTTAGCCTGAACTTAATCTTTCTGGCTATTCTGGACCACAGACATTTGAGTTTAAATGCTGTCTCTTCAGGGAAGGCTTCTCTGATCACCCATTTAAGTGTCACTACCTGGGACATAATCCTATAGTTCAGTTTGGTTCAGTGGCTCAGTAGTGTCCAACTCTTTGTGACCCCATGGGCTGCAGCATGCCAGGCTTCCCTGTTCATCACCAACTCCCAAAGCTTACTCAAACTCATGTCCATCGAATTGATGCCACCATCCAACCATCTCATCCTGTCGTCCCCTTCTCTTCTAACCTTCAATCTTTCCCAGCATCAGTATGTTTCCAGTGAGTCAGTTTTCTGCATCAGGTGGCCAGAATATTGGAGTTTTAGATTCAGCATCACTCCTTCCAATGATTATTCAGGAATGATTTGCTATAGGATTGACTGGTTGGTTGTCCTTGCAGTCCAAAAGCCTCTCAAGAGTCTTCTCCAAAACCACAGTTCAAAAGCATCAGTTCTCTGGTGTTCAACTTTCTTTATAGTCCAACTCTCACACCCATACATAGCTACTGGAAAAATGATAGCTTCGACTAGACGGACATTTGCTGGCAAATTAATGTCTCTGTTTTTTCATATGCTGTCTAGGTTGGCCATAGATTTTCTTCCAAGAAGCGAGCATTTTTTACTTTCAAGGCTACAGTTACCATCTGCAGTGATTTTGGAGCCCAAGAAAATCGTCTGTCACTGTTTCCATTGTTTCCCCATCTATTTGCCATGAAGTGATGGCACTGGATGCCATGATCTTAGTTTTCTGAATGTTGAGCTTTAAGCCAATGTTTACACTCTCCTCTTTCACTTTCATCAAGAGACTCTCTAGTTCTTGTTCACTTTCTGCCATAAGAGTGGTATCATCTTCATATCTGAGGTTATTGATACTTCACCAATCTTGATTCCAGCTTGTGTTTAATCTAACCCAGTTTTTTGCATGATGTACTCTTTATATAAGTTAAATAAGAAGGGTGACAATATACAGCCTTGACATACTCCTTTCCTGATTTGGAAACAGTATGTTGTTTTATGTCCAGTTCTAACTGTTGTTTCTTGACTTGAATACAGATTTTTAAGGGGGCAGGTCAGTTGGTCTGGTATTTCCATCTCTTTCAGAATTTTCCATAGTTTATTGTGATCCACACAGTCAAAGGCTTTGGCCTAGTCAAAAGCAGAAATATATGGTTTTCTGGAACTCTCTTGCTTTTTCCATGATACAATGGATATTTGCATTTTGATCTCTAGTTCCTCTGCCTTTTCTAAATGCAGCTTGAACATCTGGAAGTTCACGGTTCACATACTGTTGAAGCTGGGCTTGGAGAATTTTGAGCATTTGTTAGCATGTGAGATGACTAAAAGCACAATGACTGTCTGAGGAGGCCTTAAAAATAGCTCTGAAAAAATGGAAGCAAAAAGCAAAGGAGAAAAAGAAAGATATACCCATTTGAATGCAGAGTTTCAAAGAATAGCAACGAGAGATAAGAAAGACTTCCTCAGAGATCAATGCAAAGAAATAGAGGAAAACAATACAATGGGAAAGACTAGAGATCTCTTCAAGAACATTAGAGATACCAAGAGAACATTTCATGAAAAGATGGGCTCAATAAAGGACAGAAATGGTAGGGACCTAACAAAAGCAGAAGATATTAAGAAGAGGTGGCAAGAATACACAGAATAACTGTGCAAAAAAGATCTTCATGACCCAGATAATTATGATGGAGTGATCACTCTCCTAGATTTAGACATCCTGGAATATGAAGACAAGTGGGCCTTAGGAAGCAACACTATGAACAAAACTAGTGGAGGTGATGGAATTCCAGTGGAGCTGTTTCAAATCCTGAAAGATGATGCTGTGAAAGTGCTACACTCTATATGCCAGAAAATTTGGAAAACTCAGCAGTGGCCACAGGACTGGAAAAGGTCAGTTTTCATTCCAATCCCAAAGAAAGGCAATGCCAAAGAATGCTCAAACTACTGCACAATTGCACTCATCTCACACGCTAGTAAAGTGATGCTAAAATTCTCCAAGCCAGACTTCAGCAATACGTGAATCAGGAACTTCCAGATGTTCAAGCTGGTTTTCGAAAAGGCAGAGGAACCAGAGATCAAATTGCCAACATCTGCTGGATCATTGAAACAGCAAGAGAGCTCCAGAAAAACATCTACTTCTGCTTTATTGACTATGCCAAAGCCTTTGACTGTGTGGATCACAATAAACTATGGAAAATTCTGAAAGAAATGGAAATACCAGACCACCTGACCTGCTTCTTGAGAAACCTGTATGCAGATCAGGAAGCAAAAGTTAGAACTGGACATGGAACAACAGACCGGTTCCAAATGGGAAAGGGAGTATGTCAAGGCTGTATATTGTCACCCTGCTTCTTTAACTTCTATGCAGAGTACATCATGAGAAATGCTGGACTGGAGGAAGCACAAGCTGGAGGAAGCACAAGCACAATCTTTCTCAAGATTGCCAGGAGAAATATCAATAACCTTAGATATTCAGATGACACCACCCTTATGGCATAAAGTGAACAAGAACTAAAGAGCCTCTTGATGAAAGTGAAAGAGGAGAGTGAAAAAGTTGGCTTAAAGCTCAACATTCAGAAAACTAAGATCATGGCATCCAGTGCCATCACTTCATGGTAAATAGATGGGGAAACAGTGGAAACAGTGGCTGACTTTATTTTTCTGGGCTCCAAAATCACTGCAAATAGGGATTGCAGCCATGAAATTAAAAGACACTTACTTCTTGGAAGGAAAGTTATGACCAACCTAGACAGCATATTAGAAAGCAGAGACATTACTTTGTCAACAAATGTCCATCTAGTGAAGGCTGATTTATCCAGTAGTCATGTATGGATGTGAGAGTTGGACTATAAAGAAAGCTGGCAGCTGAAGAATTGATGCTTTTGAACTGTGGTGTTGGAGAAGACTCTTGAGAGTCCCTTGGACTGCAAAGAGATCCAACCAGTCCATCCTAAAGGAGATCAGTCCTGGGTGTTCATTGGAAGGACTGATGTTGATGCTGAAACTCCAATACTTTGGCCACTTGATACAAAGAGCTAACTCATTTGAAAAGACCCTGAAGGTGGGAAAGATTGAGGACAGGAGGAGAAGGGGATGACAGAGGATGAGATGGCTAGATGGCATCACTGACTCAATGGACATGGGTTTGGGTGGACTCCGGGTGTTGGTGATGGACAGGGAGGCCTGGCATGCTGAGGTTCATGGGGTCGCAAAGAATCGGACACGACTGAGGACTGAACTGAACTGAACTGAATTGAGATGACTCAAATTGTGCGGCCATTTGAACATTTTTGGTCATTGCCATTCTTTGGGACTGGAATGAAAACTGACCTTTCTCAGTCCTGTGGCCACTGCTAATTTTTCCAAATTTGCTGGCATATTGAGTGTGGCACTTTCACAGCCTCATCTTTTAGGATTTGAATTAGCTCAACTGGAATTCCATCACTTCCACTGCTTTGTTGCTAGTGATGCTTCCTAAAGCCTACCAGACTTCATGTTCCAGGATGTCTGGCTCTAGATGAATGATCACACCATCATGGTTATCTGAGTCATGAAGACTTTTTTTGATAGTTCTTCTTGTGTATTCTTGCCACCTCTTCTTAATTTCTTCGCTTCTTTTAGATCCATACCCTTTCTGTCCTTTATTGTGCCCATTTTTACCTGAAAATTTCCCTTTATAGCTCTAATTTTCTTGAAGAGATCTCTTGTCTGTCCCACTCTACTGTTTTCCTCTATTTCTATACATTGATCACTGAGGAAGGCTGTCTTATTTCTCTTTGCTATTTTTTGGAACTCTGCATTTTAATGGGTATATCTTTTCTTTTCTCCTTTATCTTTTGCTTCTCTCCTTTTCATAGCTCTTTGTAAGGCTTCCTCAGCCAACCAATTTGCCTCTTTGCATTTCTTTTTCTTGGGGATGGTCTTGATCACTGCCTCCTGCACAATGTCACAAACCTCTGTCCGTAGTTCTTCAGGCACTCCGTCTATCATATCTAATCCTTTGAATCTCTTGTCACTTCTACTGTATAGTCATAAGGGGTTTGGTTTAGGTCACACCTGAATGGTCTAGTGTTTTTTTTTTTTTTTACTTTCTTCCATTTAAGTATGAGATTTGCCATAAGGACCCCATGATCTGAGCCACAATAAACTCTCAGTCTTGTTTTTGCTAACTGTATAGAGCTTCTCCATCTTATGTTGCAGAGAATATAATCAGTCTAATTTTGGTACTGACCATCTATTGATGTCCCTATGTAGAATCTTCTCTTGTGTTGTTGGAAGAGGGTGTTTGCTATGATCAGTGTGTTCTCTTGGTAAAACTCTTAGCCTTTGCCCTGTTCCATTTTATACTCCAAGGCAAATTTGCCTGTTACCTCAGGTATCTTTGACTTACTATTTTTGTATTCCATTCTCCTATAATGAAAAGGACATCTTTTTTGGATGTTATTTTAGAAGGTCTTTTAGTTGCCATTGAACCATTCATCTTCAGCTTCTTCAGCATTACTGGATGGGGCATATACTTGGATTATTGTGATATTGAATGGTTTGCCTTGGAAATGGACAGAGATCATTCTGTTATTTTTTGAGATTTCATCCAAGTACTGCATTTCAGGCTCTTGTTGACTATGAGGGCCACTCCACAATCCTGTAGACTGGGCCATTATAAACATGCTATTTGGAACTGTGAGCATGCAGACATGGGAATTATCCAATGGTATTATCTTTGTAGATAATTTATGAAATTTGATTTGAATTTTTATCATTGGTTTATAACTTTATTAGTTTAACTATTATTCTTTGATGTGCTGTCTACACTTAAGGTTGTTCCAGTCACACAATCCCATGGTTGAACACTGAGATATTTGGAAAGATTTTAAAACACAATGTTTTCCTATAAAAAATTCTAGTTTGCTGTCAAAACATATGACCTGCACTAGGCAAAGAATAACATGATTGTGAGCATAGAATGGACCAGGTTCCTAGCAATATGCCGTAAAAACTTGCCACTCCACTGATATGTGACCTTTATAGCTTGTAGCTTTTAAGATTATATTCTTACCCAGTGCTGCATGTCACTCTCATTAAAATAACAATTAACCCTATATACTGCTGAGTGGCATTAGTATCTTTTACAAGAAAAGCACATGATTTCATTTCATGCAAAACGAATATAAAAGGTCATGCAAATAACTCAACTATTTTCTTTCTATAGGTCACCACATGAGCTGGAAGAAAACCAGCACAACCTAATTCATAGGAACATAAACCAACTCCTTCATAAGAAAGACAAAATTGGAGGAAATAGAAGGGAAATTTTACCTGTAGAGTGGCATGTAAAAATGCAGAATTGTGTAACAAAAGAAAACGGGTGGATAGAAATTCCAATCTGTGCATGATGACAATTTAAACATCCTTAGACTGGATGGCTTTATTCTGCTGCTTTATTAAACTCATACTTGCAGCCTTAGGTCATTTGCGTTTGCATTAATTACTTTATATTAATGCAATAACTTCATTGCCAAATATAGCCATTATGATTATCCAATCCACAAATAGGTGTTTCTGTTTTTAATAATGATAATAAAACCATTTGTATTTGAATATGTTAGAGTTAAGCTAACAAGTTCAAAAAAGATTAGGGAGTCTTATGAGCAGGATAAAAAGAAATATTTTAATTATAAATAGTTGACTTAGAACCCCACTGTGTAATCTCACTGTCATAAAAATGCATAGACAGAGAAGTGGTTATATCTTACAAATGTCTATCTTCTGTGAAAATACCTTAACTCTATCTTGGGCTTCCATGGTGGCCCAGACAATAAAGAATCTGCCTGCAATGCAGGAGACCTGGGATCAATCCATGGGTTGGGAAGATCACCTGGAGAAGGAAATGGCTACCCACTCCAGCATTCTTGCCTGGGGAATTCCATGGACAGAGGAGCCTGGTGGGCTATAATCCATCCAATCACAAACAGACACAACTGAGTGACTAACATTATTATTAACTCTGTCTTGACTTGGATTCAAATTCAAGGACTGTCGTTTCAAAGTAGAGAAACATGGATAATATCTTTCAATACAAATAGAAGGCTTATAACAGAGAGAGCCCTAATATTCCTATAGCAATTGTCTGTTGTGGAAATCAGCCCCATAGTTTAGAATCTGAATGAGACTGCACAGAGGAGTATCATTTGTCTGAGAATATTTTGATATGAATGGAATTAAAATATAAGTAAAATTTTATTGTCAGAAAAACCTTTGGTTTCATAGAATGTAATTCCCCAGCTACTATGTGTATGGAACAGAAATCTATGGCCATTTAGTTCAGCTATACTATTTTTAGCAAAGACGTCATCATCACCCCTCATTTAATGTAGCTCCATGTAATTGAAATTCTTCTGTGTTGAGAATAGAAGTCTAATATATTCCCACAATTTCCCCCTTCTGCTCTCCTTGAAAACATCTACTCTATATACTACTCTTCTACACTCAAACCTCAAAATATTTTGAGACATCTGTTTTCTAGTAAACATCTCAACCATTCCTTATATGAGAGTTTCTAGTTGCTTAATTATTAAACTAATTTTTAGTTCAATATCTCGCCTGGATTCATTTTTGATGGATTTGGTTTATAACTAAACTGTGATATCTAGAATTAAGTGCAGTTCTTTCACCATGGTCTATTACTCTCTTACTTTCAAGCCACCATAATTCTATTAATGTAGCTCAAATTTTGTTAGTCTTTAAATAACCACATACCTCATGATTGGCTCATATTATCTTGCAGTCAAACTGTTTTTTATTATTTTCCAAATTATTTCATGCAAACTTTGTGTATCTCTTCACCAGAAGATCTGTAAAGAACCAAAATGTATTTTGCTTATCCATCCTGCCTAGCAGAACCTCCTGTGATTTTCCACACTTTAAATACACTGGTCTTTTGGTTTCATGGTGTGGGTTGTATTTGTGTGATTTACTCTGGTTTATATACCCAAAATGATCTCTCCAGATTTTCTTTCTCCTAGTCTTATCTGGATTTTTAAAGCTCATATCATAGTTTCTGATCAGATTAGCCCACAGCATCCTCACACTCTCTTTGAATTTTCATAGCAAAAGCAATTTCCTTTGAGGTTAATTACACATATCATAATGGAGTTTTTCACAAATACATACTTTAGCAACCCAAGTAGAACATAAAGTGTTTGAAAAAAGGGATTTTATTATTTTTTTCTAAATATAAACTATGCTGTGGATGCTTGATAAATGGTAACAAAAATGAAAAGGATTTTTCTATCACGGTAGCTAGGTGGAAACTAGACTTGGGTCTTCAGTTTGAAGGGATTTTGTCATAGATTTGTGAGGCCTCCTTTCCTTTTAGGATAATTTGATTGCCTTAAGTGGTGAGCTGCTGAAGGCATTACATGAGGAAATAAGAATTGTTTATGAATTATCTACTCAGCCATTTTCAAAACCACAATGCTATCTATTGGGCATTGTTTAGATTTTGTCCCTTGGTTTATATACCCTATTTAACAATTAAACATATTTTGATGTATTATGCTTTGCATAATACACCTCTAGCTTGACTCTAAGTGTTGTCCTTGAACGTGAGTCTCTTTGTGTCCAACATATATAACATTTAATGGGTCACTCAACAAAGTAATGCTTGGATTGCTTCCATTTTGTAGAGTAGGAAAGTGAATCATGGAGAAGTTAACTCACTTCCTCCAAGGTCACACAAATCTTATGATATGAAGTTGAGGTTTGCATCCTTGTTGTGGTACTCTGCTTTTAATCACTCTACTACATTGTTGGAGAGAGTGGAAAAGCAAAGAGCGGAGGAGAGAATTTAATTATCAACTTATGAATAGAAATACTGTGTGACTTGTAGATATGGGCTTTAATTTCTAAGAACATTGAAAGGATCAAATGTGATACCAACACAGTGCCTGTACAACTTACTAAATATTGGTTGAGTGGCTTGATCATGATGGCTCTAAGTGTGGGTTTACAAACTACTTCCTGGAGTCTTCATAGTCAAGCAATTAGATTCTTCCTGATACTACCAGTGATTATACTGTCAACCCTCAGATGCACTTGGAAGAATTCAGAAAATTGAATGATTAACCTTATATATATATAATCTTATATATATATATATATATATGATTCCAGGTCAGTCGGTAGCTCTGTGATTCTGGGCATGCATTCCTAGTGTTTTCTATGTGTTCTTGGGTGTTATATAGTCACTAAGTTGTGTCCAACTCTTTTGTGACCACATGGACTGTAACACACCAGGCTCCTCTGTCCATGGGATTTCCCAGGCAAGAATACTGGAGTGGGTTGCCATTTCCTCCTCCAGGGGAACTTCCCAACCCAATGATTGTACCTGTGTCTCTTGCATTGGCAGCTGAATTCTTTATCACTGAGCCACCTGGGAAGCCCTGTTTTCCATATACCACTCCCTAATCCTTTCTTTCAAAGCAGCTAAGGGTCTGTGTCAAAATCAGCTACACTTCAACATCATAAGAAATAGCAACATACTAGCACTGGATTGACAGAGAAGGTGATGACACCCTACTCCAGTACTCTTGCCTGGAAAATCCCATGGACGGAGGAGCCTGGTGGGCTGCAGTCCATGGGGTCTCGAAGAGTCAGACACGACTGAGCGACTTCACTTTCACTTTTCACTTTCATACATTGGAGAAGGAAATGGCAACCCACTCCAGTGTTCTTGCCTGGAGAATCCCAGGGACGGCGGAGCCTGGTGGGCTGCCATCTATGGGGTCGCACAGAATCAAACACAACTGAAGCGACTTAGCAGCAGCAGCAGCAGCACTGGATTGACTGATTTACTTAAATTACGTCTGTTGGGTGGTAGAAAGAGTTGAAATATTCTCCAGTCTCTTTTATTTATATATTGACTTGGGGTGATTCTGTTTTATTTTGATTTATTTTGAGTTTCAGCATTTCAAATAATTACAACCAAAATATTCAAATATTTTCATTGGTTTTACATTTGAGGACAGTTTCTTGAAAACCTGGCTTAAATCCAAGGCAGGTTTCCCTCTCCCTAGGGGTGGGATTTTAACAACACAGTTTTCTACTGCAACTCTGAAGTGAACCGATAAATCTCAGCAAGTTCATAAGGGTTCACATTCTATTAGAAAAAGAGAACAAAGGAACAACCGAATTAGAGACAAATGATGTGACCGAGTGCCATGAAGAAGGTTCATTAGAAACTAAAGACAAAGCTATGAAATGTTCACCTGAAAAATGTTTGCATTTTCATAGAAAGGTCTGTTCTGAATTCAGTGACTGATTTGTGGGGGGTCATAGCGACACGAGTGAAATGGCATTCTTTGTTCATTTGTCCTCCCACCCAAACAACCTAAATTTTAAATCTTTTTCTTTTTGAAATACATTTTCTTCTCTCGTTCTCTGAACCATCATCAAGAGGCTTAATTAATGAATTAGTATTTGCAGAAATCTTTGATATTCTAAGATGAAAGGTTTTGCACAAGGGTAAGGCATCAGCGCCAGCAGTAAAATGTCCTCTTGATGACAGAATGCATGAAGTGTTAGGCTGGAATACATTTGACAGCTACAATTAAAGAGGTTTGATCCTGTTTTCTTGCTCTGTTTTTATCATGTACAATATTCCGGAGGATATGAGGCTAATAGGAAAGCTAAATTCTCATTGGCCAGAAATTGTTGATATATACACACACATACACATTCCCCAGTGGTTAAGGCAGGTGGAAAGTTTATGGGCAGCCTCTTTCTGGGGCAATAAAAGCTTCTTTTATTTCAAATTCTCTTTTTACACCAGTTGCTATTACTCTGAAAAGCTCCTAGCATTTGGAAGGCAATAAGCAGGGCATAAAATCCATTCTTTCTTGAACAGGTCCCATTCCTAGGACTACTTTTAAACTAACTGGTTTACAGCAAAGAAACAGACAGCTGAATCTCCTGTAAAGCCTCTCAGGAAATGCAGGGGACTGCAGGCCTACTAACTAGTTGAGTGCAGTATTTGGGTAATAGATAACTGACAATGACTGGGTCTGTAACTATTTTCTTACCTGACTGAAATTCTTTGAATCTTAAATAAGATTAAGTTGATAGAATTGATATAGACTGTGGATAGAGAAAATGCCTTTTCAGTTCCCATTTTCTGAAGAAATCTTCCTTTTGGTTTAGGCTCACCCAAAGTCTTTCATTTGAGAAAATCCCAGGGCTAGCTCCCTCTTATGCTGGGGTAAGGGTGGAAGTGAACATAGATTTGGGAAAGATGTTTAGTGCCTTTCCAGGGTAATAAATTCAGGGCCTTATCTGATAAAATGAAGTTCTGCTTGACATTCTTATAGTGTAACAATCAAACCAAAGCTTACCTCATTGTATATCCCGATGTCTGTGATATGTACCCCTGTATACCCACCTAGCAGACTGCATCCCTCTTCTTCCTCACTTGGAATGAAAGGTCATCTTTACCTCTAGAGAAGCCTGGATGGGTGAAGCTGACTTTACTGATTTCACCCTGACATGGAATAAAAATTCTGGCCCAAAAGATATGCATGGAATTCAACTTTTGGAATTCTGAAAAGAATGTTACAGATATTAATCATAAGACTATGACAAGTTTGGTCCAGATCTTGCAATAGCATGACCAATTTCAGAACCACAGTGAAAAAATATCTAAGAATAAAAGGAACTAAATCAGAAATAATTTGGAAACTGAGTATAAATTTGTAATAACTGCCTACCTATACTTTAAATTGGGCTCTGTTCGCACCATTTTAATGATAGCAACACATAACTACCTACTGAAGATAGTGGCAGAATTATAATCATCTGATAGCTTGAAGATATAATGTTTCTCAAACTAGTAAATACTTATAGAGAAAATTATCTTAAATGTATGAAATGAATTATTCCAGGAAACAGGATTTTTTTTTTATCCCTCCTTTCTTCTATAGTCTTTTGTGCAGGAATAATAAAATTTGCCTGCCATTAGTGGATTTGCAAGTATGACAGGCAGCCTCCAATTCCATTCTTCAGGGCACAGAGCTGAGAAACATGATCCAGAAAGAGGCGAACCTACTAGAGAAGTTCCAAGGAGGGAAAAAAGTATTTTTTTTTTTTTCAAAAGAGATTTAAGTTATCTTTCAACAAAGCATTCCTGGAGAAATTACCAGGAGATACACTGACACAGAGCCACCCAGGAAGTAAGACATATAGTCAAGGACACAGCTGAGGTATCTCAGGTATGGGGAGAGAAAACCTCCTTGTTCTCATTCTAGGCTTTGTAATTGACCCAAGACCACAGTTTCTTGATGCTTTTTGTTGACATTTGTAATCTGAAAATGTAATGTGGTAGATTTTCTTTCTATTAACTAAAATTGCTTCCTGCAATGATTATTGCAAGAATAACTATGCTATAGATAATTTCTAAATAAATGGATTGGCAGTTTACTGACATTAAAACATGTGTACAGTCCATCAAAAGCTTCTTTTAAACCCCCAGAACAAATAGATTTATTATGGATGAAGGCATATCAGTTCAGTTCAGTTCAGTGGCTCAGTCGTGTCTGACTCTTTGTGACCCCATGGACTACAGCACGCCAGGTCTCCTTGTCCCTCACTAACTCCTAGAATTCACCCAAACTCATGTCCATTGAATCGGTGATGCCAACCAACCATCTCATCCTCTGCTGTCCCCTTCTCCTCCTGCCCTTAATCTTACCCAGCATCAGGATCTTTCCAATGAGTCAGCTCTTCGCATCAGGTGACCAAAATATTGGAGTCTCAGCTTCAACATCAGGCCTCCAGTGAACACCTGGATTGATCTCCTTTAGGATGGACTGGGTGGATCTCCTTGCAGTCCAAGGGATGCTCAAGAGTGTTTCTCCAACACCACAGTTCAAAAGCATCAGTTCTTTGATGCTCAGCTTTCCTTACAGTCCAACTCTCACATCCATGCATGACCACTGGAAAAACCATAGCCTTGACTAGATGGATCTTTGTTGACAAAGTAATATCTCTACTTTTTAATATGCTATCTAGGTTGGTAAAAACTTTCCTTCCTAGAAGTAAGTGTCTTTTAATTTCATGGCTGCAGTCATCATCTGCAGTGATTTTGGAGCCCCCAAAAATAAAGTCTGCCACTATTTCCACTGTTTCTCCATCTATTTGCCATGAAGTGATGGGACCAGATGCCATGATTTTTGTTTTCTGAATGTTGAGCTTTAAGCCAACTTTTTCACTCTGCTCTTTCACTTTCATCAAGAGGCTTTTTAGTTCCTCTTCACTTTCTGCCATAAGGGTGGTGTCATCTGCATATCTGAGGTTATTGATATTTCTCCCGTCATACTTGATTTCAGCTTGTGCTTCATCCAGTCCAGCATTTCTCATGATGTACTCTGCATATAATTTAAATAAGCAGGGTGACAATATATAGCCTTGACATACTCCTTTTCCTATTTGGAGCAGTCTATTGTTCCATGTCCAGTTCTAACTGTTGCCTCCTGACCTCCATACAGATTTCTCAGGAGGCAGGTCAGGTGGTCTAGCATTTCCATCTTTTTAAAAATTTCCCACAGTTTATTGTGATTCACACAGTCAAAGTCTTTGGCATAGTCAATAAAGCAGAAATAGATGTTTTTCTGGGACTCTCTTGCTTTTTCTATGACCCAGCAGATGTTGATAATTTGATCTCTTGTTCCTCTACCTTTTCTAGAACCAGCTTGAACATCTGGAAGTTCACAGTTCATGTATTGCTTTAGCCTGGCTTGGAGAATTTTAAGCATTACTTTACTAGTGTGTGAGATGAGCGCAATTGTGTGGTAGTTTGAGCATTCTTTGGGCTTGTCTTTCTTTGAGACTGGAATGAAAACTGACCTTTTCCAGTCCTGTGGCCACTACTGAGTTTTCCAAATCTGAAATTTCCAATTTCCAATTATGAAGGCACATAGAGACAAGCAATCCCATTATGAACACTGAATAGACATTGTATCTAGAGTTATGTGGGCCATGATTTACATTGTTTAACTCAAGAAATTTTAGTTTTTTACTATACCTCAAAGTGAAGAATCATCTATGCAGGCTTTGGAGTTAATTTTCTACTGTTAGTAACTGGTGATGGAGAAAACATTTCCATAATTAAATGCCCTGCTGAAGAGGTAGATTCATGAAAAATTTCTAAGTCCTATGATGTCAGCCTTTCAGGCTTCTATTTCCCTCCTTCATTTGGTACGGGGCTGTCCATATGTGAAAGCTAAATTGTCGTGTTTGAAAGTCCTTGAGAGCATGGCTGACTTCAGGGGAGGGAAAAAGCAGTCCAGGAAATAGAGCTTGCCTCCCCAAATCCTAGCCACACTGTTATCTTTCCTGAAAGGAATAAACCGCAGAATGTGTGCTCTTTATAAGATCACAGGTAGAGCAAATGATAGTTCTCCCAATTTATTAAACTTGGTAATTTGATAGAATTCAAATTAAGGTGCTTAAGTATTTTAAACAAAGTCTTTGGTCACAGACATTATCCTCCTATGAGTTTATTAAGACATCAGAATTTTGGCATTGGCGAAGTTGTCTTCCTATTCCATTCACCAGATGACTGTCCTTTCTCTAGCTCACAGCTCTTTCCTATTCTAGTAGCTGTGTGACATTTTACTCACCCAGGCTCATTCCCTCCCTTGGCCTTCTTTGCTCTCATTCTTTATTCACACTCAATTTTCTGAGGCTGATAAAAGATCAAGCAGCACATCTGTCCTGCTGAGTCCACATTTTAAAGGAAGGAATGTCCAGGCTTAGGAAAGAGGAGAGTAATTCAGGAAAAATAGTCTCAATGCCCCTAAAATCACATTCTAGAGTAGTTAATAAACTTTGTATAAAATTTACTTTTTCACTTCAGGGTGTGTTTACCCAATTTTGATTCATAACTTTTATCTCTGGTCTCATTATCGATGCATTCTTTTAATCTTCAACCAAAAAGTAAATTTACCTCACAGTATGAAGATGGGGAAATACAAGCATTCAAGATGGTTGTTGCAAAACTTAGCAACCTCCTGCCAATTTGCACAAGAACTAGATCAAGTGTTCAGTTTGAAATTTTGTGGTGATCTGTATATTTTGGGTCCAATTTATAGATAGAAACTGGGGATTCTATCTCACTATGGTCTGTATCTCCAATAAAATAACCTACTTGTCTCCTCTTAGACATACAGTTAACTCAACCATCATTTTTGTTTTTTTCTAAGTGTAATAATTATTAACTCACTGCTATCTCCATTCCTTGCTAAATTCTAGATTCTTGTTACAGGCATTTATAGT
This sequence comes from Oryx dammah, assembly GCF_014754425.2. Classification (NCBI taxonomy): domain Eukaryota; kingdom Metazoa; phylum Chordata; class Mammalia; order Artiodactyla; family Bovidae; genus Oryx; species Oryx dammah. The sequence continues at coordinate 44,669,458 of NW_024070206.1, read as the reverse complement.
CTCATAGCAAAATCCATGCTTTGAATATTAGTGATTATCAAGTGTTTCAGGTATTAATACCCTGTTGCTGCTGCTAAGTTGCTTCAGTCGTGTCTGACTCTATGCGACCCCATAGACGGCAGCCCACCAGGCTCCCCCGTCCCTGGGATTCTCCAGGCAAGAACACTGGAGTGGGTTGCCATTTCCTTCTCCAGTGCATAAAAGTGAAAAGTGAAAGTGAAGTCGCTCAGTCATGTCGACTCTTAGCGACTCCATGGACAGCAGCCTACCAGGCTCCTCTGCCCATGGGATTTTCCAGGCAAGAATACTGGAGTAGGTTGCCGTTGCTTTCTCCAATTAATGCCCTAATAATAACTAAATAAGTAAATGCTAGGAAAACCACCATGGGCTTTATGAAACTAATTTGTCATTCTAAATTTTGCAGTCTACAGTGTTACACAAGGTACTTTGTATTTGAAAATAAGGTTTTCATTATCTAAATCATTTTCTCTCTCACACACACATACATACACACTCACAGGCACACATATCTTTTATAAAAGCAAATGCAAAATTTAACTAATTTAAATAATTACCAAAAATCTACTTTTATTTATTTTTTTATGTTTTGGAAGTCACTCTTCATTTAAAACTTGACTTTAAGTAGACACAGTAAACCTGAATGAAAAAAGCTTTTGATAAGAACAGTCAGATAAAGTCAATTAAATTTCAATTTTCTCAAAAACATCATCTTTTGAGCTTGGAATTTCTTGAATTGAAGCTAAGGTTAATTCTGATTTTAACAGAATTGATCTTCATATAAATATTTCAATAAAGATATTTTGGACAAATCTTAGGACAGGCCATCAGTCAGAATGAAAGTTTAAATTTACTGCCTGAAGGGCATATCTCATTATCAGTAATCAGTGTATATTTTGGAATGAGGACTATGATTTATTTGTGTATACTTGTAAACAGGCATATATTTTCTCTTACAATTCCTATTTCACTTAGAATTTATAGGAATTAGAAATAATGATTGTATTCCTTACAATATTTACAATATGTGTGCAGTTGCTTAGTTGTGCCCAACTCTTTGCAACCCCACAGACTGGAGGCCACCAAGTTCCTCTGTCCATGGAATTTTCCAGTCAAGAATACTGGAGTGGGTTGCCATTTTCTACTCCAGGAGATCTTCCAGACTCAGGGTTTGAACTCCTGTCTCTTGTGTCTCCTGCATTAGCGGGTGGATTCTTTACTGCTGCACCACTTGAGAAGCCCATTTACAATAATACTGATAGAAATAATTATCTTCTAAACAGTCTGTAACGAACATATCTCACTGCATTATGGAAGAACTTGAGCAAAAGTAATTTAAACCTGGTTTCTGTCTTTATTTATTCAAGGTCACTGTAAAATGTTAGGAACTTCACGCAGGGTCTAGGGCACAGTGGTTATCTCAGCACATTCCTTTGTGTTAGATTAGTATTTTGAATTTATCTCTAGTTAAGGCGTTTATTTACTAAGTGGAGACCCTCAGATAGAGGCTGGAGAAACAAAAATACAAGTTATATTCCTCAATATAAATTTTCAATTTACAGGCACACAAAGTAAACAAAAACAACCAAATAAATATAGAACAATGACATCACTACCAAAAGAGAATTTTATGCAAAGTCAACCTAAGTGACTGTTCCCTGGAAAGTCAGAGAACGCTCCATTAAGAATGTGATTTATGCGTTTAGTGCTCCAGGGTATATGGGATTGCTAACTAAAAGTACGGGTAAAGTGAATTTGGACAGAAAGAACAGCATGTGCCTTCCCATGCTAAACTGCTTCAGTCGTGTCTGACTCTGTGACCCCGTGGACGGTAGCCAGCCAGGCTCCTCTGTCCATACGATTCTCCAGGCAATAAAACTGGAGTGGATTGCCATGCCCTCCTCCAGGGGATCTTCCCAACCTGGGGATCGAACGCTCCTCTCTTATATCTCCTGCACTGGCAGGTGGGTTCTTTACCATGAGTGTCACCTGTGAAGCCTCGAGAGAACAGCATCCTGCATGCAAATAGGAACAAAAAAAGAGGTCCACCAAAAGGACTGCAAAAGGGCAGAGACAGGGTCTGAAAATGGGCAGGAAGCAAATCATGAAGGATGAGGCCCATCATGCTAAGTACTGTGAGATTTATTTTAATGGTAATGGTGACAGCTTGACCAGGTGCAAGAAGAGGATTTCTGGTGAGGAACAGGGAATTGATGAGGCTGGATACAAGAGGTAAAATGGCTCTGGCTAGAAGAGAGGTTGTGGATATAGACGGGAATTGTTGGGCTCTATAGATGATTAAAAGGGGGTTAGGGGTTGATAGGAGAGTTTGGGTGACATATAATTTAACATCCAAACCAAGACACTTTTGAGAACCATGGAGCCTGTACCACTACTAATTAGGCCAGAATGATAGATATAAACTGGACTGTCCTGGGCCACCAAGAACATATACTCACCTTGAGGATGGTGCAGGTCATACCTATAGGGCCCAGAACCAGGCGACTAGAAGAAAAGTCTTGACAATGCTGCTCAGGAAGACAAGAAGACTGACAGCAACTTCAGATATTAATATTCATGGTGGCTTTTGCATTTTAAAAAGACACTGTTTGAAGAACTATAGCTTTCACTCCAAATAATCACTTTCTAATGTTTGCCTGGACCTTACCTTAGATTCATTAAACGAGCTCTCTTAGGTGTGGAGACTATGCATTAATATTTTAAAAACTTCTCCCAATTGTTTCTGATATGGAGGCAGTGTCAGGAACCACTGGATTAAAACACAACATTCTTGGGACAATTGTTCATTTCCTAAATCTCTTTGTATCTGTTTATATTCTTAATACATCATCTTATACTTAGTAATTTCTCAATATTTATTAAGTCATTTTTTGATAAGCAAGTGACTGAGTTCCTATGAATCAATAAATAAGACTCATTTGTAATTGGCATATTAATCATGTGTATGCAAATGCTTGGTGCTAGGATATTTGAAAGAAAATTCTTTCAAGTAGCTAAACAGATCTTTATATAATTTATTTACACAGTGAATTTATTTAGCAAACTCTTTTTCATTGGTAGTACAAAGGCAAACTTCAGACCCACCACCTTCTGAATTATCACAGTGTCTGCATTGGTGGGGGTTCAAATTAACAAGTTTTACAGAGAAGATCGTTGAGCTGTCAAGACCAAAACACTGATAATAGTAATGCAGGGTTTTTTAATCTTGGGGAATAAATGAAATTTTCCTAGATGGTAGCTGATCTACAAGATATTTATATTTCATACTGGTAATAAATGTTCATTAAAACATATTTCATTGTTAATTATACAGACTAGCATTCAGAGCTCCAGTAAACTGTATCCCTATTATAATAAAAGTATTTAATTACAGAAGTTAGGTGGTAAGGCTTATTTTTGTAAAGCAGGTTTATTAGATGTGTCATATGGTTTAAAAAACACAGAAGCAGACCTCAGAATGCATGAAGATTGCTTAAACATGCCAGACTGGAAACTACTATACTATGTGATAACTGATCTCAGATTTCCAATTACCACTTTTTAAAAATTTTGCCTTATCTAGCATTAGTCTTAAAGCAAGATAAACTGCTGACTGGTATTGAATAAATGATAGGCATCATCCCTTTTGTATCTGTTGTGCCAATATGTCATGTGTGGTTATCTGTGGTTATATCTTGGCCACACATTATTAGGTTGTGGTAAATCATTCCTTGCCCAGAAGGGGAATTACCTCAGGGCATGGCATTTTATTAATACATGGTCAGCACCTCTTCCAAGACATGGGCTCTTGAGGTGGTAACAACTGTACAGCTGATAAAATTGAGGCTTACTGTATATGTTATAATTTTGTGCTGGGGGAATATTAGTTTTGAAATAGAGGAAAATGAGATGAGTCCCCATGAGGTTAAATAAAGGGTCCCAAACTAGTCAGCAAAATTAGGAAGACAGATAAGGACAAAATGAGCAGAGGAAGGCAGCATTATGTACAGTACTCAGGAGATGCCATGAGACAATTCATTGACCTTACCTCTGCTGCTTACAATCCTATGACTTTGGTCAAGCTACTCCACTGCTGGGGTTCAATTTTCTTATATGCAGAGTGGACAAGTCTTATCTGCCTCATTGTCCTGTTGTCAACCAAAGACACTCTACAGTGTCTGATGCCTCCATCCCCCTAAAAAAGCCTCAGTTCAGTTCAGTTCACTTGCTTAGTCATGTCCGACTCTGCAACGCCATGGACTGCAGCACGCCAGGCCTCCCTGTCCGTCACCAACTCCCGGAGTTTACTCAGACTCATGTCCATTGAGTCGGTGATGCCATCTAACCATCTCATCCTCTGTCATCCCCTTCTCCTCTCACCTTCAATCTTTCCCAGTATCAGGGTCGTTTCAAATGAGTCAGTTCTTCGCATGAGGTGGCCAAAATATTGGAATTTCAGCTTCAACAGCAGTCCCTGCAATGAACACCCAGGACTGATCTCCTTTAGGATGGACTGGTTGGATCTCCTTTCAGTCCAAGGGACTCTCAAGAGTCTTCTCCAACACCACAGTTCAAAAGTATCAATTCTTCTGCAATCAGCTTTCTTTATAGTTCAACTCTCACATTCATGCATGACTATTAGAAAAACCATAGCCTTGACTAGACGGACCCTTGTTGGCAAAGTAATGTCTTACTCACTTTGTATTTCCCATGGGTGTAATTATGCCAGACACAGAGGCCCTGAGATAGACAAAAAGCTTGCTTTATAACCCAAAGGGCTCTCTGAGCCCTGGAGAGGTGGAGTTACTTGTTCCTACAAACTTACTGGCCGAACATGGAATTGTCACTTCATGCTTGTATATGAAGGACAAGCACAATGCTGGGTTATCCACTGGCTCTAGAAGTGCATGTTGGATATTTAATTCACTAGTTTTGTTTAGCCTGGTCTCATCCAGTCCTTAGTGCTCCATTCTTTGCCTCTGTTATATGGGGGTTCACAGAGTCTGTGTGTATGAGAGGGAATTAAATTGGTTTGTTGACATTCCTGGGGAGTATCATGTTAATATCTCTCTTTGTTTTTGGTGTTTTAAGGTCAAAGTTTTTCTCACTTGATTTCAGTTTGTTGAGAAATTAAATTGTTATTTCTTTCTCTCTGGAAATGATATAAGCAAAGTGACATAAAAATAAACAAGGAGAGTATTTTTTTTTTTTTTACAATAAAGCTACATCACCTTTACCAAAATGCTGTCTTGAGTTTCTGTACAAAAAATTAAAGTGTATTTTATCATAAATTTTGAGAGTTTGTGTGTGTGTGCGTCTGTGTATGTTTTTCTTTTCTGGCTCCAGGGAGTTGATGTTCCCATTCTTAAGCCTTGGCTGTGAGTGGCTTGCTTCAGAAACAGCAGAAATAATTAGCAGGGATAAGTATTCAACAAGAGGATTAGGCATTCATATGAGTAAGAATAACATCTGCAGTGACATGATAAAAATGATACAGACCATTAAATCGTGTACATCAGGGTATAAACTGATCACCAGCTGAGGTCAGAAAGAAATCTCCCCTCCTCATATAATATTGGACAATTAAGCAAATTTGGAAGTTTTATGCCTTATTTTAGAACATTTTTTATCATCCAGTTTCAAAAACAAACTCCAAATTCTTGATTGTCTTCTCAGCATTTCCAGTGACCTTAAACATTCAGCGTTGACATCGAAATCCATACTGTCCTTACCACTGCAATCTCAACCCTCGCTCGCTCCATAGTTTTCCTGCTTCTGTCACTCCAGTGAGTGGCAGTGTGGAGCTTTCCACTCTTCTTGTGTTTGCTTACTTTATGGTCAATAACATTCATGGAGGAGATGGATGGCCAAAGTTTGATGTGTAAGCCTCTGGTAAGAGTTGATGTAAGTTTCAAAACAGAACTCAAATTTGCCATTATCCTTTCCTTTATTCATAAAGCCTACAATATAGTTAAAAAAAATTTATGTATTAATTATTTAATGGGCTTCCCAGGTAGCTCAGTTGTAACGAATCTCTCTGCCTATGCAGGAGACGCAGGTTAGACCCCACTGTCACGAAGATCCCCTGGAAAAGGGAATGGCAACCCACTGCAGTATTCTTGCGTAGGAAATTCCATGGACAAGGAGCCTGGCAGGCTACTATCCATGTGGTTGGAAAAAGACTTGTGGCATGATTTAGGGACTAAATAACAGTTACTTAATGATAACCTACTCTTTGTTCTAGGTGCTAAAAGTATAGCATTGAATAAAACAAACACATTATTTGTCTCATAGAGAAGACAGATGAAATACAGTTAAAAATTCCCAAACAAAAACTGGTAGAAATGAAGAAATAGACTGATAGTAATGACTTTCAATAGTGGATAGAACAAGTAGGCAGAAAGTAAAAAAAGATTGAATAATCCTGTAGCCATCTAGACTTAACAGACTTCTACAGAGCACTGTTCAATGACAGTACAATACACTATACTCTTCCTAAGTGCAGGTGAAACTTTTGCCAGATTGGGCTATATGCTAAGCCTCAGAGCAAACCTTAACATCCTTTTAGGAATAGAAATAAGTTTGCTTTTTGGCCACAAAGTAGCAAAATTAGAAAGCAGTAACAGAAACAAATTTGGGAAGATCAAAAATATGTGGAAATTAAACAACACATTTCTAAAGGACTAGTAGTCAGGAAAAAAATATATGAGAAAATATTTTAAAATGAATAAAAATGAAGACAAAATAAAAAACTCATGGGATGCAACAAAAGCAGTGTCCCCAAGAAAATTTATAGCCATAAGTGCCAAAACTTAAAAAAAAAAAAAAGACCTCAAGAATATATTTTTCCACGTTAAGACTTGGAAAACAAAGTACAAAGTTAGCCTAAGAAGATGAAAGGAAATAATAACAATTAGAATGGATGTTAATAAAATATAGAATAGAAAAATAATAGACAAAAATATTTTAATAAAAGGTACCCAGACAACGGAATACCCACGTGTGAAAGAAATGAAGCTGAAACATTCACACCACATGCAAAAAATTAGCTCAAATGGATCAAAGTCTTACCTAAGCATAAGAACTAAACTATAAAACTCTCAGAAGATGACATAAATCTGAAATAGGCTATTCTGTCTGTACAGAGCAGTGGTTGCTTAGGGCTGGCAAGGGGTGATTAGGGAAATAGAAGGATAATAACTAAAAGAAAGAAGGTCGTGTCTTTTTCTGTTTTTAAGATATAGCAAATGTTAGAAAGTTGATTGTGATAATGTTTCTACATACTGTGAATATACTAAAAGCTATTGAATTGTATACTTTAACTGGATTAATTGTATGGTAAGTGGATTATATTTTAATGAAGCTGCTTTGTTTTTAAAGCCAACACATAAAGAATATATCAGATAGGTTTGAATTTTAGGTAGAGATGATGATGAGGATGGGCTGCCATTCTAGGTACAGAGTGTGGGGATGAGTTGCTCTTATGAGGATACATTGAATGAGGCCTAATTTTTTTTTTTTTTTAATATATGTTGGTATTACACTCTTAGACATTCAACATAGAAAGATCTCTTCTCATTCCTCTTGATAGTTGTTGTAATTGCTTCCTCTGAGGGATTCATAGAGGTGATAGAAAAGGAGAAAGAGATTACACTTCTAACAACTAAAGATTATCCATAATGTCGACTATAATAAAAGTATCATTCTGATTTACGCTGTCAGCCCATCTCCTGCACTTCTTCCTTTCACTTTTTCTCCTTTTTCTGCTCCTTTTGCTTCTCTGTTCTGCCTTCATGTGCTCCTTCCTCACTCTCTCTTTGTCTACTTCTCTCCTTCCTGTGACTTATTACCTCTTTCTTCTCTTCTATTTCACTGTGGTTTATTTTCAACACCAAAGATAAGTAAAAATTAAAATGGAACACACTCAGGCACTATAAACTAAAAGTATTTGGTCACGTTGTATGTTTTTTTCTCCTCCTCAGGGTGGGGGGGAATCATGTAATTTGGTGATGTGAATTTTCTTGATTGTGTCTTGTCTGCTTCTTCATTACATAAAACATGCTCACAGTTATTCATAGTTATAATCCAGAAAATTCCAACCTCAATACTATTGATGTTTTATGCCAGATGATTTCATGCTGAACAGAGTTTTCCTGTGCATTGTAGGATGCTAAATGACATCTCTGTTCTTTGTACACTGGATGCCAGTACCATGCTCTCCCTTAGCCTTAACAATCAAAGATATATCCAGATATTGACAAATATCTCCTGAAGGCAAACCAGCCCTTGTTGAGAACCATTGTAAATCAGACTTGTAAGAAAAGCTCTTCTCTTGATTGGTTCACATTGGTTCTTTATGTCCTTTCTGTCTCCTAAAAGGGCTTCCCTGGTGGCTCAGAGGTTAAAGCGTCTGCCTACAATGTGGGAGACCAGAGTTCAATCCCTGGGTAAGGAAGATCTCCTGGAGAAGGAAATGGCAACCCACTCCAGTATTCTTGCCTGGAGAATCCCATGGGCGGAGGAACCTGGTGGTCTAGAATCCACGGGGTCACAAAGAGTTGGACACGACTAAGTGATTTCACTTTCACTTTCTCCTAAAAGTAGTTTTTTGAAAGAGATATACTTGAAGACAAGAGATAGCTAGGAAGGTGGCTTACTTTTCCTTATTATAGGGATCCAGTGACCTTCTGAATAAGATGGAATTTTTCATTTTAACATTTTGACCATATTCTATATGTGATAATTATGTTCTATCATTGGCTTTCTTCCTGAAAATCCAACAGGACACATACACATTTTTTTTCTTTGTTTCTCAGCAAAAACACACACATTTTTTTTTTAACACATTAAGTAGCTTCCCGTTTGGTTTAGAGATAGCTGGGATTCAACATTTGAAAGAACTGACACATATCTGTGCAGAGTTGAGCAATAATCATTTGTGCTTAGATTTGTCTGCTGTGACACAACAATGACTTACCTAAAGATCAGTTAGGAAATAAGTGCATAGTCTTTCCAGGAATTTTTTTCTTTTTCTGGTTGTCAATGTTATCTGCTTTTCCACCTACTCTGTTCCAATCATCAGGTCAATAAAAATGTATCATGTGCCTACTGGGCACTACTACACTGGACAGAAAAGTTTCAAAGAAAGATGATAAGGACCAGATTCAGAACAAGCACAGGACACTAGGAGCCTAGAGGGCATAAGGCCCACCTGCCCTAGTCTAAAGATTGGAAGAAACCTAGAGTATCAGCTGTCCCCTGGTGTTTCATCACACTGTCTCTGTCAAGTCTTTAAGACAACTCTTTGTAATAGGGAAGAACAAATCTGACTCCATGTTAGATCTGTTGCTTTTACTTTAATTTTTGTGCTTTGTTGCCTGTGATTAGTCAAGTTGGCTCTGCACCTTTTATAAAAGAAAGTTGCCTATAGCCTGAAATATACAGGGTGGCCTATTTTCAAGGTTCTGACCTTTAAGAGTCCATTCATACAGAGATAAAAAGTCACAGAACAGAAAATAACATTTGTTTTACTGGAGGTTTATAGGAACATCTTGACCTGACAAAGATTCCAACACCAAGACACCAAGACGTTTGCAGTAACTAACCATAATCCTCCCTCAAATTGCCTTTAAAGGTGCTTTGATGAAACCTTTCCAGGAGATTGGGCTTTTGGGGGCATGGGTCAGTCATCTCCTTGCACGAATGCCCTGCAATAAACCTGCCTTTGTTCCAAATTCTGACATTTTGGTTTGTTTGGTTTTACTGTACATCAGGCTGAGAATCTTGCTCTTGGTAACAGCCTTGGCATTCTTTTTGTTAAATAAAACATTATCTCAAAGAAAGTATCATCTCTTAGGTATCCTATTTCATGTTTCATACCACTTTAATTGTTAGAAAGTTCTTTCTTTCTTGTATGATAGTTTCCTCTGCAGGATTTTCAAAGTCAAATCCTTCATATGAATAAAAGCTTTAAACAAATTGAAACACAATTTTTGTGGTTGTCCCACCCGAAACATATTTATAAGTTAAAATCTTTCCTGACTCCAACTGTTGGTCAAACAGCATGACTCAATACCCTGCACAGAGGCCATAATTCAAAGGTCATGTTAAGTTTCTGAATGTAAGGTGTTTAAATTAGAACACAAGACCACAGTTCTCCTCTGACAGCAAATGACTCTGTCTTCCTTAACACTGCAATGCAGCAAAGCATAGTTGCAGAGGGTGGAACCCACCTCCATAAAGTCAGCACAGCTACTTCTTATCCACCAGGAGAATATAAAACAGAGTTTAGTGCAAGACAATTCACAGGGTTTTCTGGAAGGTCCATAACTTTTCAGGGAGGACAAATCATCCCTGAGTCTGGGGTGAAGTCTGGGCCCTGCTATCAGCAGGTCTGTCTGCAAGCCCGAGCTATCCCTGAGACAACTGCTGAGCTAGGTAAGCAAAATCTGCCCTTTGGGGCGGGAGTAGGGAAAGATCAAATGAGTAATATTTAAAACATTTTCTCTTTTGAATTAAAATGCATGGTTTTAAGCCATATTTCAATTATCAGCTTGACATTACTCTTTAAGCAAATGACTAGAGTTAACAAGAGAGCTACTACATTTTGAATACATTGATTTTCTGCTTGGTGTAAACTCTAAATAGCCGATTAGAAAGCTGTGAATCAGACAGACTCAGTGTACCTAATATATCCTGCAATATATTGCAAACTGGAAACATTCGGATCTTTGAAGGTGAAATGAATTAAAAGCACATGATTGTTACAACTTCAATATATAAACAGTAACAACACACTAGCTCTTATCTGGCAATTTAAAAAATAGTCCATATTTTGTTATGCACGTCAACCTAATGCACAAAACTACTGAGCTTAAAGGTATAAAGAAACATAGATTTATTTTTCAAAAATGACTGTGAAATGAAATGAATACTTAATTGAATAGTTTCCAGTTACAGAATATGCTGATGTTGCCCTTCATTATTTTCATAAGCTGCAGGATATTCCTGCCACTGTGTCTCTCACTTAAAGCTTGGTGTGACACTCTTGTCCATGTTTAGCCTGGGCCCCCATTTTATCGATCACAGGAATATCTCATCAGCTTAAATAGTAGTCTTTGAATAAAGAATTAGTTGTCTTTCCTCAGCTCTACTTCCAGCACTGACGGTGTGACCTTGGGGAAATGACTTCACCTCTCAGTATCCTGAGTTTCTCTAACTATAAAATTATATTAATGAAATGATAGCACGTGTCATGTCATTGAGAAGGGTAAAAGGTGATTATAACAGCACAAGCTTGTCACTGCAATTATAACATCAGGAAAGAAATCATGTAATTATTCTAAGGCCCCTTTCTTACCAATCACTAAAAACTATATTTCATGATACTTTGGTTCTGAAATTTAAATGTTATAACAGAATTGAGAAACTGGAAGGAGACTTTATCTATTTGATGTGATTATTTAGCATATAAATTGCATTTATTGATGCAAAGCACCTCCCAGTAATTTTTCCAAGCTGTTTTCCTGACACAAATCCAGGTATCAGATGGTCTTTGAGCTAAGAAAACTCAAGCATGGGGGATTGTTAGCCTAGCACAATGAACAGCAGCATACAAAGATGGGAGCGAGCCTACAAGGAATATTTACACCTTCTCCTGCCTTAGAGGGAAGGACAGTGCAGACTCAAGTAGACTTTGCCTTTATCTTTACCTTTACTGGCTCTTCACCTACTCCTGGCATACTTTCCACTGCCTGTTACATTAAATGACTTTATACCACCATCTCATTTCCAACAGAGCCAGAGGGTTCTTTTCTCTCATTCAGTTTTCCCAGGCAGGCCCAAGAGTTCCTAATGTGTTACCTCCCCTTCACACCACAACATGACTCAGGACTCCAGTTCTAGGAAGCTGAAATCATGTTGAAGTTTTAATAATGAATAATTAAATCAAAACAAACCTGTGGGAAATTATCCTTCTCATAGGTCATTGCAAAAAACAAAACAAAACAAAACAAAACACCTCTTTTTTAAACAAATCAACAACTTTTAAACCAGATTTCAAAATCTGCAGGGAAAGAATGGAGTACTGGATACTTCCCATCCAATTAAAATCATTCTCATGTGCTGTCATGAATTAAGTCTCCTGGGTTGGGTCTGCTACCCTATTGAATCTTTGGAAATGTTAGATGGAAGCTCAGCTAAGTTCATTTGCCCAGGCTTCATTTCAGGAATAAGCCACAGTTTGCTTAGTTGTGTTATGTCTTTTGTTTCAAAGATAGTTAGAGAAAGTTAAGAGAATATACCAATGTGCAAATGAAGGAAAATATTTTCTTTGGGGCATCATATTATCAGGCTCTTCAGTCTGTATAATTCAAAATTGAATTGACTCAAAGTCTACAAGTCTATAAAATTGAAAAGAACTGAGAGAGGACTGAGATGGACTTATTCATCAAATTCCAGAACAAAGGGACCCCTTTGAAGCTTGAAGAAGAAAGATTTAGGATAAATGGAGAGAACCTTTTTTTTTTTTTTTCCTAACACAGTGGGGGATAAACTTACAGAACTCATTATCCCAACTTTAGCTATTCATTAAAAATATAAATAGGTTCAGACTAAGATTCATTTCTGAATAAAGATTGCAGATGGGTTCCTGAGGAAGGTTCTGGTTTAGTTGAACAGTTGGGAGCCTTTCTATTATTGTCATCCACATCTGATTTCAAATTCCAGCACTGGAAAGAGAACTTAACTTTCAAAACCCCAGTTTACCTTGTGTCATAGGAATAATAATTGTATATACATTTTAAAAGTTTTACAGTGATTAAATGAGATGATTCACATTAACTTCATGGTTGTTGCTGTTTAATCATTAAGTCATGTCCAACTCTTTGTGACCCCTTGGACTGTAGCCTGCCAGGCTCCTCCTTTCGTGGGATTTTCCAGGCAAGAATACTGGAGTGGGCTGCCATTTTCTTCTCCAGAGGACCTTCCCAACACAGGGATCAAACCTGTGTCTCTTGTATTGGCAGTGGATTCTTTAAGGCTGAGCCACCATAGAAATGATGATGAAGATGAAAGAAACAAAGATGAAAACAAAGAAGAAAGTAAAACAAGAAGGATGATAAAATCTTTCCAATTTGCCATTTTCAACTGAATCTTAAACAGGATATTTTTGACATTTGCAAGGCAGTCTACTCAACAATTAATTGTGCTCTTCAAAAAGCAATGGAGCCTCATTCAAGAAACCCAGATTTAGATAGTAGATCTGTACCATACACCGTCTTCTTGATTATGGGTTTCTGAGATGTATTGAAATACACAGGCAAACAAATGTTTTTGTTTATACACAGACACATATGGAGACATGCAAACATACATTAATTCCTGTTCCAATGAGTCTTCAATTTAGTAAGAAATTAAATTTATAGATTGATAAGCTGATTTGACCAAGAAACAGCTGAACTGATTAATTTTGTTTATAAATACAGGCTAACTTTTAGTATATACTAAAATCTGAGCTATTTTCTTATTTGGCTCATATCTTTACCCCTCTATTGAAAAGCAAGAAAATGTTAAGTAGAAAACAATAATTTCATATCAAACCTCAGAAAACATATCTCTGTGTGCATTCAACTTATATCCATACTCCCATGCTCATTGCAGCACTATTTTCAGTAGCCATAATATGGAAACAATGTAAGTATATATCAAAATATAATGAAATATTCAGCTATGAGAAAGAAGGAGGTCCTGCCATTTACAACAATTTGGATGACACTTGAGGGCATTATACTAAGTGGAATGTCAGACACAGAAAGAAAAGCATTGTATTATATCACTTATATGTGGAATTTTATAAAAGACAAAACCAAAGAGAGACTAAAGTGATGATTCTCAGGAACTAGGCATAGCAGAAATGTGGACATATTGGTTAAAAGTTACAAATTTCTAGTTATAAGTTATGAGGATCTAGTAGACAACGTGATGATTTTAGCTAATAATACTGTGTTATGTACTTGAATATTACTAACGTAACATATCTTAAATGTTCTCACCACAAAAAAATAAATGGTAATTTTGTGATGAGATGAAAGTATTCGTTAATGCTGCAGTGGTAATCACTTTGCAATATATAAATGTATCAAATCAATGTTCACCTTAAACTTACACAAATGTTCACCTTAAACTTACACAACGTTATGCATCATTTACATCTTAATAAAGCTGGCAAAAAGGAATTTGAGCCAAGCATTTTCCTTCATCCTCTTCAGCCCTTCCTAAGAATAGTCTGAAATGAAATGTACTATCCGTGAAGGTTCATAGCCAATCTCTCCTTTTTCTTTTTAAATTTATAGTTTCTTATGGTTATTACCTCTATGCCAACTGGCTCCTTTTTTCCTGAAAATATTTAACTTTTCTCTTTTACCCACTGTAAAATCAACTACATCTCCACAATTCTTTCTAAACATTCATTAAAAAGATTCACATGAAGGGGCCACCCCTAAACACACACATAGTCACACACACACAGAGAAGCACACACACATCTTCTGTCATCCTCCTGAGCACACATCTCTCACTTATATGGTGTTGCCTTCACAGTTCCAGCAGAGGTCCTGACACTCAATCTGCATGGCTCTTATCTGCCCTACACAGGAGCAGGCAAAGAGGAGGCAATGGGAGCATATTTGTTGCAGTTCAAAGCAAGTTGTCCTTTTTTTTCCCTTTCTCTCTCTCTTTTTTTCTCCCCTTCCAAGATAAATAGAAGTAGAAAGGACAAGCAGTTTTGATTAGCATTTAAAATGTTGTCAATTTTTAATGAAAGCATAACCTCCAACCATCAACTTCACACAAACTAGAGACAAGGTTGCAAAACGAATGCTAATATATTTGGCACACTTTCTCACACTTGTCCTTCCATGAACTTTTCTTGTTGCTAATTTGTTATGTCAGCCCATATTAGAAGGTTTCAAAAGTCCAAACTGGCAAGTGTGGTGACCCAAAGAGAACCAGTCTTTGGAAGATCTTTAAATCGAAGCGTAAGAGTCAGGCAGTTTATTAGCTGTGTACCTATAGTCCTATAGACGTGACTGTATTCACTTGGAGGAGTTGCCAAGCTTCAGGAGTAATCTTTAGAGTCTTTCAAAATTCGTTTCTGAATGTGACATTTTTATTCAGAAAATAAATGCTTGCCAGTCAGTCGCCAACATTCACTGCATGCAAATGATATGTTTGTTCTACCCTCTACTGATAAAACCCAAAATAACGAAAGGAATGCAGGATACAATGATTTCACTCAAGGAACTTACATTTTTAATAGCAAAACACAAAAATAAATATGAAAGAACATAAAAACACTGAGATAAATATGTAAATAAGTGTGAAAAATTCAAGAGCAAGGGTGTTAATAGATGGCCCATATACAACAGAACACTCACACCAGTACTCTTGTCTAGAGAATCCCAAGGACAGAGGAGCTTGGCGGGCTGCAGTCCACTGGGTCACAGAGAGTTGGACGACTGAAGTGATTAAGCAGCAGCAGCAGCATACAACTGAACAGACTGGAGTGTCTCAGACCACAGCTGCTTCATGAGCCGGTGCCCACAGCCTGTTCTTCCCACCATCCATCTACTTGGAGGAAGCCTGGTGATAAAGGCACAACAGCAGGTTATCTCTAGAAGCAGCAACAGTGAAGGGAAAACACTGAGCCATATTCCACAAAAACCACGAGACGTTTGACCTCTGCTTGAATCTTAATTGAAAAGACAAGAAAGCAGCCAAGCTGGTTTCCACTCTTAGTGGATTAAAAAGAAATGTCTGTTGTTTAGGTCAATCCAGGTTTACTGCTGTCCCTTTCTTGCTTTCTCTCTCTCTCTCTTTAACTCACTGACATTATCTACAAATGAAAGTGCTCCTGTAGGGCCCACTTGCAGCAGACAGTATGTGATTTCTATGAAAGTAGGCTGAGTTAGTCAGAGAGGTCTTCAAACACAAGGTATTCCTTATTCCAGTATCTTCCTCGAGAAATTCACATTTCTCAATTTTCACTAGGAATGGGGCTTGAGGAATGTTAGTTTTCTCAGGTGCCTGACATAATGCTTTCTCTAGTTATTCTAGGAGTATCTAGAATATTAGTTTATCAGAAGTTGTCTGTGGTTATTTGCTTCATGTTTATGAATTTTAGCAAGAATTTATGGTTCTTTCTGGATAATTATACATATATTTATTCCTCTAAGCTCTATTCTTTTCCAAATTTTCCATCATCTTTTGGGCACTATTTTATTCTCTAGAGAAAATTCTCTCGTTGTAAAGGGAGAGTTTTTTATTAGGACTAATGCTAAAAGGAAAACATCTTGTCAAAAATAGAACTTAATGAGCTCTGCATTTTATTCTAAATTGAAATATGCAAATCAGTAGAAAGAAAATCAAAGATGAAAGCTCTTAACATTATAATGTGCCCCTAGCACACTTTAAAAATAATAGTCTCTTTAAAGTATACAGTCATGAAGGTAATATAGGTAAGCTTACAATAAAAACAAGCACATTTGTATTTCCATTCCCTGGCTTCTGTATTTAATTCTAGAGTGTTAATGTTGTATTAAGTGTCTGAGTTAATTTAGCCAGAAACACACAGACACATACACATATCTTTATTAAAATAGGAATTGCATAAGAAGATATGATGGAAGAATTAAAACTAAAGGTCATGAAATTTGATCATCTCCATATTTAAGGTTACTCTAAGTGCTCTGCAAATAACAAGGTGCTTTAATGCCGTGCCTGCACTTTCGTCTCATTTAATATGAAACCCATGAAAGATTGTTCCTGAAGTCATTATCTTCAACTGTTGAGAGCATAGATCATGACTAAGTGACTGAAGTGCCGTGGGAACTCTCAATGGGATCCTGTTCAGGATCTGATATATGTCTCTTGGTATCCATCAAACTCAAATGATGTGCAAAAGAAAAGAAAGACAGAACTTTTTTTTTTTGAAGTTTCTGTCCTGCTGCTAAAATGCGGAATGAAGGTAAGTTGAGAAACTGATGCCCAAGAAAGTTAGTTTTAAAATGCCATGTGAGAGAATATTTAAATATTCCTGTATGAAAACTGTATCTGGCTTATTTAAAAAGTTACACATTGCACACTTTTGAAATAGCAAAAGTGTTTTGAATCATGCTTTATGTGAAAAAATCATGCTTCTCTATGAAAAGTTGGTTAACCTATATGACAAGTATGTTCTGAATACTTAATATTCATATGAACGGACATAGGAGAGGTTGTTATAAAATAATTTTGCCTTAAGAGAGAAGTACCTGGCTTGAGTGATTAAACATGCTATTAATAGATGAGGAAGCATTTGAGGTGGACTCCATAAAAGGGGCCAGGAGAGGGAATTTCAAGGTGAGAGAATGACATCAGTAAATCCACAAAAGAGGAGAATAGGAGACTTCATTCTATTATGAAGAGATCATCACTAGTAGAACCTCACATACATCTGAAAACAGTTGGATCCTCTTCAGCTGGATGAAGACTTTAACAACTTGGACTTGTCATTAAAAAGTCCACTGTATGCTATGAGGAAGAGAATGACACCAATCAAAATATTTTGGAAGGACAACTTTTGGAAGCAAGATGCATTGATAAACTGGAATGGGAAGAGACTGGGGCAGGAATATTTATTAAAAGATTATTAAAATAATGTAAGGCTTAGTACAAGAGAGCTTTCAAGTGTGGTAGACATTGGAAAGACAAGACAAAAACCACAAAATTACATCAAAAGAATCCTAGACTAATAGTGAGGGAAGTTATACGAGGAGAAAAGTCTCAGTCGATATCATTCTAGGTTCAAATATAGTTAATAATGACTATGCTAGATACTTACTCATCTCTGTGGACAAAGGTAGGAGTCTTTGAGTTAAATTCTAAGCATTCTCTGTTTTAAGCACACCCTCTGGATGGAAGTATTCCACAGCTACTTGGAAAGTCAAATTTGGGTGTTAAAGCAGTCCAATACAGATTTAGAATAGCTCCTTGAATAAAGAAGGCATTCAGAGCAAATGGTATCACAAAAAAGAAGAAAGCAGAGAAAGCAAGGTGTAGTGGGCTGAACAACACCCCGATCTTATCTGTGTTCTAGTCCTTGGAACTCACCAATGTTACCTACTATGCAAAGAGCCTTTGCAGATTTGATTAAGTTAATGCTCTTGCAAATGTGAGGTTATCCTGATGTGCTGTAGGTGGCACTGGTAATAAGTAACCTGCCTGTCAATGCAGGAGACAAAAGAGACCTGGGTTTGACCCCTGGGTCAGGAAGACACCCTAGAGGAGGGCATAGCAACCACTCCTATATTCTTGCCTGGAGAATCCCCATGGACAAAGGAGCCTGGAGGGCTACAGCCTATGGACTGTAGGGTTGCACAGAATTGGATACGACTGAAGTGACTTAGCACACTGTAAATGTAATCACAACTGTCCTCAGACAGAGGCAGAAGATGTAACTATAGAGCAGAAAGTTATGTGACAATGAAAGCCAAGATCAGAAAGATGCAGCCACAAGCCAGCGAATACTCACAGCCCCTGGAGCATGGAAGAATCAAAGAACAAAATACCTCCCAGAACCTCTGGAAAGAACCAGCCCTGCTGACACCTTGAATTTAGCCCTGTGATAACTAATTTCCAACTTCTGGCCTCCAAAACTACAAGAAAATAAATTCCTGTTGTTTTGAACCACTAAGTTTGTGGTAAGTTTTTAGAGCAGCAATAGGAACCTAGCACAGCACATATATAATATGATAGAAGCACATATAGAATATGGTAGAAGGAGAAGAAAGACGAGATTGAGAAGGAGTAAGAGGAATCTGTAGTGTTCAATGAGTCACAGAAATTAAGGGAGAGGTTTCAAAAGAATATCCAGGATTGAAAAGCAGACAGAAATTCTATACTTCGCAGATTACAATTTCAAGGTGCGGAAGGGAGCAGAGGGTACCGGTGAAGGGGGTCAACTGTAAGGACTTTTAAATTGATTTGGTTTCCTTGCTCATATCCAAAAAGAAGTTTGAGTTTTCAATATATAGGCCCAAGGTCAACTCTCTTCTATTCCCTGATGTTCAAAGGAAAATATTTTTCTATGTATCTTGCTGGGCTTTAAGCTTTTCATATGCATATTTCGAGGCAGCATATAATACAGTGGTGCTCTCACTGGAAGATTTCCATATCAGCTGCAGGAAGCTGGTGAGATAGCAGGCTGAATTACTCAGGTAAACTGTTGGTTTCTCGGTGTCATTGTTTGAAGTTTCAAGAAGTTAGAATACAATTGTATACCTAACTGATTAATTCCTTTCCAAGCCTCTGTATTTTATAAAATGATGGTTTTGATATAAGTGTGTGTGTGTGTGTGTGCATGCACATTGTTCAGTGATGATATGACAATAAATGAATTTACATAAAGTCAGCTTCATAGATCTGTATGTGAAGTTGTCCAGGCTCCCTACCTGATCTGACCTTGGGACCGAAGAATGTTTACAACAGTGATGAGTCTATCAGTTCTTGATGAATCACAATGCTTGCTATGTTTAATCATTGCTGATAGTAACAGCTGACAGCAAAACCTGAATTATATTTAATAGAAGAGAAAAAACATTTTTTTTTACAAATGACTGTTTTTGCATATGGATGGAGTGAACTGAAGGTTATTCTGTGTATTTTTATAAAGTATATGAAATTACAGAGGCTGCATTTATTTCCTTTTGAAAATAAACCCTGAAAATGCTTCCTGATAAGCCCTTTAATTTAAAACACCAGAATGTAATATCCTTTGACTTTATAGTATGAGAACTGCTTGTCCTAGCATCCCTGAGGAGTGAGATTCTCCCTCATAGGTCAAAAAATTATTCTGATTCGGTAGAAGGTAGGGGAAAGAGAATATTGATGTTTTTAATGCTCTTAACCATTGAAGATGGGAAAAAACAAGCAAATTTTGTTTAAATATCATGTACTTCCCTCACTATACCTTCCACTGGCCAAAGGAGCATGTACTGAGCTCCACTGGACAATTGTTTGGATTTTTTTAACAGGAGAAACCTTCCATTTCTATGTATATAATTGGGAAATGATTTTCTTTGCCAAAACAAAGCAGAGCAAAGCAACACTTCATCACCAGTCTGAACACACAAGCATTTTTCCTCTCCATAAACGTCTTTAAGGTGCTATAGATTCCTCTGCAAACCAATCTGATGGGTTGCAGCTGAGGATGCTTTCAGAAGGCATGTGACTGTGTAGATGCAGTAGCTTTTATGTAACCATGGCAACAACAAGCTTCTTCTCTAGTGTCTTAATTTGGGAGAGGGTAGGGAAAATAGCATGGGACCTGATAGGAACTCCTGTTTCAAGCTGGGAAGGGAAGGGGTAGCTACGGCTATGATATGTAATTTGTCCTTTTCATACCACATGTTACAAGGGTGGACCTTGGACAGCTTTTCCTCTTTTTCCTCCTTGTCTGTCGTCCACTGCCCCCCATTCTTCTACACTGGTTTAAGCTTGCTGTAACTTGGAATGACACTCACAGGCACACAAGCTAAGATTCTGGGTAGAGCTGTTAGTCCTAGCCCTTCCTCCTTCACACTCCTCATGTTTGTAATGTTCCTCTCTCCAAGCAAACATGACCCAAATCTCCTTTGTGACAATCACACTTAGGTCCTGCTTCCATGGGAACCCTGTTGTTCAGTGGTTAAGTCCTGTCCAACTCTTTGAGACCCCATGAACTGCAGCACTGCAGGGTTCCCTGCCCTTCAATATCTGCTGTTGTTCAGTCACTCAGTTGGGTCTGACTCTCTATGACCCCATGGACTGCAGCACATCAGGCTTCCCTGTCCTTCACTATCTCCCAGAGATTGCTCAAACTCATGTCCGTTGAGTCAGTGATGGCATCCAACCATCTCATCCTTTGTTGCCTCCTTCTCCTCTTGGCCTCCATCTTTCTCAGCATCAGGATCTTTTCTAATGAATCAGCTCTTCACATCAGGTGGCCAAAGTATTGGAGTTTCAACTTCAGCATCAGTCCTTCCAATGAATATTCAGGGTTGATTTCCTCTAGGATTGACTGGAAACCCTGAGAACTTGTAAATCACCTCAGTCATTAACCCCTCACTCAATTTTTTCCTCAGCTTTAGGACTGGTTTTAGCTGGTCCATACTCTCCTAGCGTCATCCCAGTTTCTCAGATTACCCCTCCTGACTAGGAATTGAGCAGGACCCTCTCCTGCACTGGCAGATTTTCCATCTTTCCCCCACTGAGAGGTGGTTTGGTAAGGCAAAAATGTAGCTAGAGGATGACAATCTTATTTCCCAAATTATGGCTGTTGCATGGCCTTGCTGTGTGTGGCAGGCTTGGGAGCATGGTTTGAGAGTTTCATGGGTCCTGGAGGTGCAGCTGTCCTTTCCTGGAAGCCAGCTCTGGCCAGTGGCCTTGGAAGTGGGCTTTCTGGGATTCTCAGCTCCCTCTTATTTCTTCACATCATCATGACTGTGCCACCACACATGCCTCTCTCCTAAGAGAACACAAGAACTAAAACAAAGCTCAAAACGGCTTTTGATTAGTTTTGTGTTTCAGCTTCATTAACTGCCAACTATTTGCGCTGAAATGGGAGGCTGTGGTCAGTCTGTAGTTTGTCCATCCACGCTGGACCTCCTTCAGCTCCATGGTAGATCTCCTATGGGTTATGTGCTCTGGAAGCAAAAAACGATGATGACTGTCTTGGGTCAGGGACAAGGAGATCCTGGGAGGAAGGAAGAGGCCACACCCTTCTTTTATCTGTATCACAATGCTTGGACTTCCCTGGTGGCTCAGATGGTAAAGCGTCTGTCTACAATGCGGGAGACCCAGGTTCGATCCCTGGGTTGGGAAGATCCCCTGGAGAAGGAAATGGCAATCCACTCCAGTACTATTGCCTGGAAAATCCCATGGACAGAGGAGCCTGGTAGGCTACAGTCCATGGGGTCGCAAAGAGTCGGACACGACTGAGCGATTTCACTTCCCTTCACTTAGAATAGAGAAGCAAGAGGATAGAAATATGGTGAATGTTGGTAAACGGGGCTAAAATTGGTGCTGGGTCTGACAGTGGATGGAGAGGACAGAGGCTTCACTAGACTATGATTTCCACCCCAGCAAAGTGGTTTTCCCTTTAAGGGCTGAGTTAAATGGCTTCCGGGGGTGTTCAGCCCTAAATGCTATTAACCCATATGTAGTCAACTGGGATATTTCTGCATCATACCAATGTTCTCTTTGTAACCATTTTATCTAAAATGGAACATTTCCAAAAGCTGATTATAAGCATGTGAAAGAAATCTTAGCTGCTATTTTTTCAAACTTCAATCAATTCACAGGGATGATTATATTCAACTATTGAGGGAAGGGTTGACGTAATCTACCCAAAATTGTTCCTGAGTCATCGCTGAAAATGTTTATATCCACGGACTGATTCTCGTCTTGTGGTTTCTTTTCCTTTTAATTAGCAATCTTCCCCTCTTGTGAGTGTATGTATGTGTGTATGTGTTTCCTTTTCCATCCATTTAAAGTTTCTATCCTAGAAAAGACTCCTACAAACAGTAACTGCTGTTTCTGTTGAATGGTGAAATCAACAGCACAGCAAGTGTGCTTCTTATAATGAGGTGAGACCTGTTGCCTCTTCAGTCTCATAAGAAATATTTGAACACATAGATATTTTTAAATGTTAGGAAAGATTGAGTGAAAAAGCATTATGACTCCACCTGTTACACATTAGGAAGATTCATTTGATTCTGTGTCAATCTATTATTTTTAGGATCATTTTAATATCCATTTTCCCTTCTACTGCTTACTTGTCCCTGCTTCTTTATTTAGACTGTTTGCCGTGCAAATATTATTTGAGCCTTACTCAGCCTTATGCGGTGATTTTAAAATGTTTTAATGTTCCATTTGACATTCCCACTGGTCCCATTTCTTGTGCTGAAAATGTATTAATTCCCATATCAATATATATGTATATACATTCTTGCCAGTCAGGGGTATAAAAAGATATTTCTTGTGCATATATTAGAGAAGTCATTATAAGTAGAAGACAGAAGGTGAGAGGGAAAGAAGGGAGATAAAAAGAGCAAAGAAGAAAATGAGAATATAAAGCAAAAGTAATGGAAGTAAGAGAGAACTCCAAAATACAGAAAGTACCAGAAAGATGGAAAACATACTCAAGTTAAAGATGGAAAAATAGTGAAGCATACTCTGACAGGGAAAAATGCACAGCAAAATCAAATAATAATGAAACAAATTATTAGAAAAAAGAGAGAAAGAATCAAATTAGGGACTGAGGCAAATCACAAAGGAAAACAGAAAAGGAAGTAAGCCTTTGGTATTGGGTCATTTCAATTTAACTGAAATGCTCTGATTTCCCTTACTATCAGGCACATTTTTTCTAACTTTATCAAAAATGTTATCCCCCAAGTATTATTCTTATTAATGTTCTCTTCATTTCTGCAGGAGGCATAAAAATAACTGATGAGTGTGGGAACATAAGCCGTGTGGTTAGTGAGGCAGGGGTGATAATTAGAACATGCTGTACTATGCAGTAAACAAAGCTATTATGAACGGGAGAGTTCTTTATAGAGTGTTTAGAAAGAGGATGGAAATAATATACTTTCCCTTGACTGGCTTAAAAGCTCAGCTGGTTTCTACCCTGAGGGGGGAAAAAAAAAAGGTGGTTGGAGTTAATTGGCCAGTGGATTTGGAATCTAGTTAAATGTAGTCACAAATATTATTAATAGATGCATTATTCCATATTAATTTCTAACTTACATGATCCCTTTCCTATTGAAAACTTCTGAGCTAAGTCTCAAAAATTTCATGAAGCTAAATTAATGAAAACTCTGTGATATTTGAACTCATGTTTTAAGAGTTTTTTTTTTTAATAACCTGTAATAGTTCTGATTTACAGTTCTCAAAATGTGAAATACTATTTGTAACCTCTGATTTATTTTGTACTTCACTTGCCACACTCCCATTTATCAATGCAATTAATTCTCTGATTCTGGAACTATTCTCCATTGTGCAAGCATGCTCAATCACTCAGTCATGTCTGCATCTTTCGACCCCATGGACTGTAGTAGCCTGCCAAGCTCCTCTGTCCATGAGATTTTTTAGGCAAGAACACTGGACTGAGTTGCCATTTCATCCTCTAGGGGAACTTTCTGACCCAGGGATCTCACCAGGGTCTCCAGCATCTCCTGCATTGACAGGTGGATTCTTTACCACTGCAGCCCTGGAAAATCTATTCTCCACTAAATCAATCCAATATAATTATATGAAAATATTTGGAAGAAACATTTTCAAAGCTATATCAGATTTATTAAATATTTTATAATGCATTTTCTCTCTTCTTCCCTATCCCCAAGGAAAGCTTAGTTATATTAAGAAACTCATGTTATACTTTGCCTTCTCATCTAAGTCGATTGATCATTATCACCCATATTTTTCATAATACAAATTCTTTTCAGCTACTATAAAACATTATATTTATTGTCCTTCCTAAAAATAGAAGAATTCTTTATTAAACTAAAAGACCCTAATATTTCAATATTGTACATAGTGCTTTTCATGGTAAATATTGCTTAATTACATTTTGGGGTTAGTCACAATGGTCTGGGGATAAAGTGATGCATGTATGTGCTTTCTACGGCCACACACTCTGGAAAAGAACTGTGAAAAAAGTCTGATTACTGATAAAAGAAACTGTATGCCAAGTAGGGAAATCCTGGATAACACAGGAAAACAGGTAAAGTTGTGGATGGCCTCTTAAGATACGGTACACTTTACCCGTATGTGAAAACAGAGTCCAGAACACAAAGCAAATTTTTAGGTAAAGACATTGATATATTACCTAGTGCTGATACTTGTAAGAAGTAGAGAAATTCTGTCTGGCTTTATTTGTGCTCATGTGCCCAATACTGGCCTTGGTTCTAGGAACAGGAAGAAATAATTGTTCTTATCTTGATGGATTTGGTGATCTATCAGGAGTGGTGGAGATGGGCTCATAAGCAACCAAGTCCATTGAAAACTGCTGTGGCTATAGTCCAAGGGCATACAGAGGAACACAGGTCCAGAGCGTGGGCAACAGGCCACAAAGGACAAATGGCCTGGTGAGTATTCACACCTGGCAATAGTTTCTGAGCTTGTTTCCCTGCTTGCCCTTACAATCTATTCTTCAGAGTGATCCTTTTGGAAACTTAAGGCTAATAATACCATCTATCACCTCCAGATTCTGCAGAAGCTTCCATTTCATTTTAAATGCAATCCACAGGCCTTGCCTGGTATCCACACACCTGTGATTTGGCCTCTGACAACTTCCAGCCTCATGTCCATCTCCTCTCTTCTCCACTCAGGGCCTTCTCTCCTCTTATATCTCCCCCAGCTCGTTCACACCTTTGGACCATGCTCTTCACTCCTACTGTTATATCTACTTTCCTCTCACTTCCTATAGGGGTCTGTTCAAACATCTGCTCAGAGAGGACTTCCCTAAACAGACTACTGAAGACAGACTCCCTCTTTCTCTTCTTTCTCTGTCACTAAAATTGCTTTATTATTTTCTATATAATTTATTACCTCTTGATGTTATACAACTTATTAATTTACTTGCTTTCTGCACGTTTATTTTAACCAAAGTATGTAAACTCAGTGAGAGCAGGGATTTTATGAGTCTTTTTCTCTGAAACATCCTCTGTCTGCAATGTTGGTGTTATTGTTTAGTCATCAAGTTGTGTCCAACTCTTTTGTGACCCCATGGACTATAGCCTGCCAGGCTCCTCTCCATGGGATTTCCCAGGCAAGAATACCAGAGTTGAGTTGTCATTTACTTCTCCAGAGGATCTTCCCAACCCAGGAATTGAACTTGCATCTCCTGCATTACAGGCAGATTCTTTACTGCAGAACCACCAGGAAAGCCCACTGCCTAGAATACTTTGTCAAAAAAAAAAAAAAAAGAAGAAGAAGAAAGAAAGACTTTCAATAAATATATGCTTTAAATAAATAAGTAAAGAAAAATGGGAAATAGTCCTAAGGAAAAGTGTAGTCATTGTCTAAAAATAAGCAGAAACCAGAATTTTCACTCAATCTGAATCACCTTTCAAAAACTGAAGCTTTCCTCCATTAGTCTTTCTGGTCTCATAAGGTAGGACTTTCAAAGATATTCAAGCAAACCCTAAGTTCTCATGTGTTAAGAAGAATTCCTCCGGTAGAAGATTTCATGCCTTAGACATAAGATTGGTTTAAATGAGCTCAAAATTCTTCCAACACTAATAATTCATGATTCTATAGACAAAAATACTTAATCACAGGAGACCTATGTTTGAATACAAAGTATTTAAAACTGTTTCAAAAAGTAATAATGTCTTGGGTCTGAATCTTTGTGATAAATAAAAGTGGATTCAAATATATTTGTGAAATTTGAAATAAATAAATTGAAATAAGCTTCTTGATAGAATGAACTTAACTATGTGAATGGGTATCACTAATCTTCAAAGCAGGACTATCCTTTGCAGTATTAACCAGATTAATTTGAATATGAATATATTTGGTTACAGAGCAACTTATATACTTTAGGAAATAATATTTTTTTAATAAAACAGTCAGTTAGCAGGACTTGCCAAATGTGTGAAGTGCTTAGAATTTGCTTTCTCTGTCCTACCTCTCTTTTCTGAGTCCCTTTCCCCCCTTCAGTACCCTTTTGCCTACACTAACTCAGATCTGCAAACTTCTCTGAACTTCACACATGATGGAAAACAATCTGACAAGCATTTTTCAAAGTTTTCACTAAACATAATCTAAAATAAATTGTGGAACTTATTCTATGTGATGATGGTCATATTTTAAAATGATTTAAATAGTAATAAAAATAACTTCAATTTTTAAAATAAAATTCTAAGTGACTTCATCTTTAACCTTAGAGATAAACAGTGCAGATATGATCATCTTTATAGGAGAGGAAATTAAGGCTCAGAAAGAGAAAGTGGCTCCTTCTTTTCCCTGAATTACTAACGACGGAACCAGGACCTGATGTGAATATGTTCAGCTTAATATTCAGTGCCAAAGATGCCTAGTAAGACATCATCAAGCATTGTGGCATCAGTGTAAGTGGTGGTGCCTGATGAAAGAGGAGGTGTGGACTGCCTCAGGGTACTTGAAATAAGAGCTCAACAGAATATATCTTTTAATAAAGTACTACTGAACCTGTCCCCCAGCCCCAGCCCCCAAGACTAACTGTGTAGAAGAGTGAGAAGGTTGATTTCGCTTCCAGAGAGAAAAGTAGTGCCAGTCAGTGGGGAGAGGTCCCATTTCCACTTGGTTTTCTTTCCCTGCACTGAGTCTGTTTGCTATGCTTCTTCTCCATTGACATCAACAACATGTGAAACAGACGAATTTTGTCTTTAATAGGGAAGGCACAATGGAATTTGAATTTGGGAGGCTTGCCAAACATCTCCTCTTTCTGAGCCTCCACTTAGATTTTTTTTTTTTTTTTTTTGCTACCAGCCATAGAGAAGGTCAGGAGAAAAAGGCATGATGATAAACTCACTTGTAAAATTGTTCTAACAAAGCATCTGTGAGCTACTGCTTGATCAAAATGACAGACATCAATCAGAATAATAACTTCAAATATGAGATTTTCAATTAGTGAGTGAACATAAATAAACGTGTCTGGAAAATCAGCATAAGGGATTTTAGACAGAGACAGCCCATACATAACAAGAGAGGGGCAGGAAGCAGGGAAAAGGTGTATGGTTTGGCAAATGCAAAAGAGATCCCAGAACTCAGGGTCAGAAAAGACCTAGAGAAATCAGCTTTCAGATAAATGAAGGCCTATGCATAGTTATTTGAGTGATGCTTTTGAGCACATATATTCCTTATTAGAGATGTGCAAAGAAGACTAGCTTCCATTTTGTAAAGGATGGAATAAAAAAGCTTCCTCTGCTGCTTAACATCACTTCCCAGATCCCCCTAACCAAATCACCCGATTAGACAAACTATCAAAATAGAAGGTCTAGCACTGTTGAGGGGATATCCTTTAGGGGTGGAAAGGAGAAAATGGAATGTTACAAAGGCCTGAGAATTTCCTGAAGTGTTGCATTTGGCTTTTCAGCTAACTGAATAACCCAGAGTTTAGTCCATGGTATCTGACAACAGAGTAAAAAAGTGAAACTAGGACAGGCTTGCTTTTCAAGCATAAACAAGAAAGAGGAAAGGAGGAGATGCTTGGCTGGCTGTATGCCTCACAGACCAGTGTAATTATAATAACAACAAAATAAAACCTTGGAAACTCTATGTATATTCTACCTTTCATTATAAAGCCACTAAGGTCTTTTCAAACAATAACTCATTAGTCTTTACAATACCCTTGTGAAAGAGTTGAGGATGTATATGTTACTAGTATTTTGCATTTCTATTGTATTTTCCCTCTCAGGAGATAGAAGTGGGGTGGCTTGAGGTTGTAAACTAGAAACCACTTCAAATTGATAGATGGCTTTGAATTCAGGCTTTGTCATGGCTTCAGATGTGCTCTTTCACCATGAAAAATATTGTATTTGTGGAGAGGAAAGAAAGAGAGGTAATGAGTAGGCATCTGCTTCGATGGTCCCTCGATGGCTCTTTTTTTCTCATATCTCTGTACCCAGTTGTTCTGAGTTCAGGCAATGAACACTTGGCCACATTGAGGGGAGTCTCAGCCCAGTTTCCCCATCTTAAAGAAACAGAAGTTTGACTTTCAGACACTCCTCTATCATAACTAGTTCAGGGCCTCTTAGTATTCTCTAGTTTCTGGTGACGTGAAAGTGTTAGTTGCTCAGTCATGTCTAATTCTTTGCGACCCCATGAACTGTAGCCTGCCAGGCTCCTCTGTCCATAAAATTCTCTAGGCAAGAATACTGGAGTTGGTAGCCATTCTTTCTCCAAGTGATCTTCCCAACCCAGGAGTCAACCCCCCCCATCTCCCTCATTAAAGGCAGCTTCTTTACCATCTGAGCCACTAGGGAAGCTCTAACATGATTCTAGAATCTCCTGCATTGCTCTCCTCACTCAGGAGCCCAACTCCATGACCAATATTCCTAAGCTGGTGAGGTCAGGTAAGGACCTGAAAGACTTTAATTATAACCACCTTAAGCCTTCTGCTTTCAATTTAATGAAGATGCCCTTTTCTTAAACAGGAGACTGAATTAAAGAGTCTTTTCCAACATAGAGCTTCCCTAAATATTTCTTGTGGTCTCAGCTCCTTAACAAAAGATAGATTGAAAACTATTCTGAAAGGTGTAAGTAGAGCCTCAGATGGGTTGGAGGTCTGTGTCCAAGAAACAGTAACTCTTTAAAATATATGATTTAAAAATGCAATGTAACATATATAAAATAGTGGACACAAAGCAGAGCTGTATTATCAATGATATAAATATAATCAACAATAATTGATGATCTAAGGTAATATAGACTATTAGAGAAAAGAGTTCTTAAAATGTGCTACCAAATTCCTGCGTATCATGGGAGTCTTTTTGTGTTGCTCTTTCTGACTTGAGAAGGGTCATTCTTCTATAATCTACAGATTTATGATTTCTTTTTGATTATGTATCATGAAAATTTTAAAACATGAAGAACTGTTCTATTATCCACATTTATCAAAAGTGAAATTGTTTTGAGGACTATAATGTTGCAAATTCAGTTGAAATGACCTTTACTGCTCCCTAAGCCATTTTGCTCTTTCTTTCCCTCAGGGTAATCAGCATTCTTTAATTTGATGAGCATCTTCATACTATTCTGTCAGATTCTGACAGAATGTGGTCCATTGGAGAAGGGAATGGCAAACCACTTCAGTATTCTTGCCTTGAGAACCCCATGAACAGTATGAAAAGGCAAAATGATAGGATACTGAAAGAGGGACTCCCAGGTCAGTAGGTGCCCAACATGCTACTGGAGATGAGTGGAGAAATAACTCCAGAAAGAATGAAGGGATGGAGCCAAAACAAAAACAATACCAAGTTGTGGGTGTGACTGGTGATAGAAACAAGGTCCAATGCTGTAAAGAGCAATATTGCATAGGAATGTCAGGTCCATGAATCAAGGCAGATTGGAAGTGGTCAAACAAGAGATGGCAAGAGTGAACGTCAACATTCTAGGAATCAGCAAACTAAAATGGACTGGAATGGGTGAATTTAACTCAGATGACCATTATATCTACTACTGCAGGCAGGAATCCTTCAGAAGAAATGGAGTAGCCATCATGGTCAACAAAAGAGTCCAAAATGCAGTACTTGGATGCAATCTCATAAATGACAGAATGATCTCTGTTCATTTTCAAGGCAAACCATTCAATATCACAGTAATCCAAGTCTATGCCCTAACCAGTAATACTGAAGAAGCTGAAGTTGAACAATTCTATGAAGACCTACAAGACCTTTTAAAACTAACACACAAAAAAGATGTCCTTTTCATTTTAGGGGACTGGAATGCAAAAGTAGGAAGTCAAGAAACACCTGGAGTAACAGGCAAATTTGGCCTTGGAATGTGGAAATAAAGCAGGGCAAAGACAAATAGAGTTTTGCCAAGAAAATGCACTGGTCATAGCAAACACCCTCTTCCAACAACACAAGAGAAGACTCTACACATGGACATTACCAGATGGTCAACACTGAAATCAGATTGATTATATTCTTTGCAGCCAAAGATGGAGAAGCTCTATAGAGTCAACAAAAACAAGACCAGGAGCTGACTGTGGCTCAGATCATGAACTCCTTATTACCAAATTCAGACTGAAATTGAAGAAAGTAGGGAAAACTGCTAGACCATTCAGATATGACCTAAGTCAAATCCCTTATGAGTATACAGTGGAAGTGAGAAATAGATTTAAGGGCCTAGATCTGATAGATAGAGTGCCTGATGAACTATGGACTGAGGTTCGTGACATTGTACAGGACACAGGGATCAAGACCATCCTCATGAAAAAGAAATGCAAAAAAAGCAAAATGGCTGTCTGGGGAGGCCTTACAAATAGCTGTGAAAAGAAGAGAAGTGAAAAGTAAAGGAGAAAAGGAAATATATAAGCATCTGAATGCAGAGTTCCAAAGAATAGCTAGAAGAGATAAGAGAGCCTTCTTCAGTGATCAATGCAAAGAAATAGAGGAAAACAACAGAATGGGAAAGACTAGAGATCTCTTCAAGAAAATTAGAGATACCAAGGGAACATTTCATGCAAAGATGGGCTTGATAAAGGACAGAAATGGTATGGACCTAACAGAAGCAGAAGATATTAAGAAGAGGTGGAAAGAATACATAGAAGAACTTTACAAAAAAGAGCTTTACCACCCAGATAATCACAGTGGTATGATCACTCACCTAGAGCCAGACATCCTGGAATGTGAAGTCAAATGGGCCTTAGAAAGCATCACTATGAACAAAGCTAGTGGAGGTGATGGAATTCCAGTTGAGCTATTTCAAATACTGAAAGATGATGCTGTGAAAGTGCTGCACTCAATATGCCAGCAAATTTGGAAAATTCAGCAGTGGCCACAGGACTGGAAAATTGGTGATATCAAATAACATTTCATGCAAGTACAGGCATGATAAAGGACAGGAATGGTAAGAACCTAACAGAGGCCGAAGAGATTAAGAAGAGGTGGATAAACTAAATGGAAGAACTGTACAAAAAAGGTCTTAATGGCTTGAATAACTAGGATGGTGTGGTACCCACCTAGAGCCAGACATACTGGAGTGTGAAGTCAACTGGGTCTTAGGAAACATTATTTTATTGCTTCAGGTCAGTTCAGTTCAGTTGCTCACTTGTGTTCGACTCTTTGCAACCCCATGAATTGCAGCACGCCAGGCCTCCCTGTCCATCACCAACTCCCGGAGTTCACTCAGATTCACATCCATCGAGTCAGTGATGCCATCCAGCCATCTCATCCTCTGCTGTCCCCTTCTCCTCCTGCTCCCAATCCCTCCCAGCATCAAAGTCTTTTCCAACGAGTCAACTCTTCACATGAGGTGGCCAAAGGACTGGAGTTTCAGCTTTAGCATCATTCCCTCCAAAGAACACCTAGGGTTGATCTCCTTCAGAATGGACTGGTTGGATCTCCTTGCAGTCCAAGGGACTCTCAAGAGTCTTCTCCAACACCACAGTTCAAAAGCATCAATTCTTCGGCACTCAGCCTTCTTCACAGTCCAACTCTCACATCCATACATGATCACAGGAAAAAACATAGCCTTGACTAGACGGACCTTAGTCGGCAAAGTAATGTTTCTGCTTTTGAATATGTTATCTAGGTTGGTCATAACTTTTCTTCCAAGGAGTAAGCGCCTTTTAATTTCATGGCTGCAGTCACCATCTGCAGTGATTTGGAGCCCAAAAAAATAAAGTCTGACACTGTTTCCCCATCTATTTCCCATTAAGGGATGGGACTGGATGCCATGATCTTAGTTTTCTGAATGTTAAGTTTTAACTCAACTTTTTCACTTTCCTCTTTCACTTTCATCACGAGGCTTTTGAGTCCCTCTTCACTTTCTGCCATAAGGGTGGTGTCATCTGCATATCTGAGGTTACTGATATTTCTCGCGGCAATCTTGGTTCCAGCTTGTGTTTCTTCCAGCCCAGCGTTTCTCATGATGTACTCTCCATATAAGTTAAATAAGCAGGGTGACAATATACAGCCTTGACATACTCCTTTTCCTATTTGGAACCAGTCTGGTGTTCCATGTCCAGTTCTAACTGTTGCTTCCTGACCTGCATACAGATTTCTCAAGAGGCAGGTCAGGTTGTCTGGTATTCCCATCTCTCTTAGAATTTTCCAGTTGATTGTGATCCACACAGTCAAAGGCTTTGGCATAGTCAATAAAGCAGAAATGGATGTTTTTCTGGAACTCTCTTGATTTTTTGATAATCCAGAGGATGTTGGCAATTTGATCTCTGGTTCCTCTGCCTTTTTGAAAACCAGCTTGAACATCAGGAAGTTCACGGTTCACATACTGCTGAAGCCTGGCTTGGAGAATTTTGAGCATTACTTTACTAGCACTGCCATACAACCCAACAATCCCACTGTTGGGCATAGACACTGAGGAAACCAGAATTGAAAGAGACACTGTACCCCAATATTCATCGCAGCACTGTTTACAGTAGCTAGGACTTGGAAGCAACCTAGATGTCCATCAACAGATGAATGGGTAAAAAAGCTGTGGTACATAAACACAATGGAGTATTACTCAGCTATTTAAAAGAATGCATCTGAATCAGTTCTAGTGAAGTGGCTGAAACTGGAGCCTATTATACAGAATGAATTAAGCCAGAAAGAAAGAAAACACCAATACAGTATACTAACACATATGGAATTTAGAAAGATGGTAACAATGACCCTATATGCAAGACAGCAAAAGAGACACAGATGTAGAGAACAGACTTTTGGGTCCTGTGGAAGACAAGGGTGGGATGATTTGAATAGCATTGAAACATGTGTACTACCATATGTGAAATATATTGCCAGTCCATGTTTGATGCATGAGACAGGGCACTCAGGGCTGGTGCACTGGGATGACCTTGAGAGATGGGATGGGGAGGTAAGGGGGAGGGGGGTTCAGTGGGGGACACATGTACACCCATGGCTGATTCATGTCAATGTATGGCAAAAACCACTACAATATTGTAATTAGCAGTCAGACATGACTGAAGTGACTTAGCAGCAGCAGCAGCAGCAAAATAAATGAATAAGTTAAAAAATACAAACAACTGGACTATATGATAATCTTTTATTTAGGGTTTTTTTTTTTCACTTTTTCTGTTTCATATTCAGTGCTCCCATTTCAGTTAGTTTATGTTCTCCAATTTCTTCATTATCATCATCTTCTTCTTCTTCTTCTTTTTTTTTTTTTTGATGCTCTTTCTCAAGACTTTATCAAGTGTAGCAGAAAAGCTTTTGAATGTTATGTGCTGAGTCACTCAGTCATATCCAACTTTTTGTGACCCCATAGACTGTAGTTACCAGGTTACTCTGTCTTTGGGGATTCTCCAGGCAAGAATACTGGAGTTGGGTTGCCATGCTCCCAACCCAGGGATTGAACCTAGGTTTCCCTCATGGAAGGTGAATTCTTTACCTACTGAGTCATCAGGGAAGCCCAGGAATAATGGAGTGGGAAGCCTAACCTTCTCCAGGGGATCATCTCAACCCAGAAATTGAGCCAGGGTCTCCTGCATTGCAGGTGGATTCTTTACCAGCTGAGCTACCAGGGAAGCCCAAGCTTTTGGGCTTGAGCTTATATGATAAATATTTTATATATTTAAGATATATGATATATATTTTAGAAAACACATATGTAGTATATATTTTAGACATATATATGATATATATTTTAGAAAACTTTTTTAAAAACCCCAAATCTTTTATTATTTAATTTTATATTTTTATTTCTACATTTATTTACTGTCAGATAATATGGCATACGTGACATTGATTCACTAAAATGAAAGAAAACTTTGGCTCCATGTATACTTCAAAATTATTTTTTAAGCATAAGGTGTTGTAAATAGTTATACAAAAGTAGAAAAAGTATATATTTATATATATTTAAATTTACTGACATATTTATTTCAACAATTTGGATGTTGACTTTTTTATGGTCTGCTTGATTTCTCAGGGTCTGATTGATTTATATTGAAATGTAAACAATAAATAAAATAAAATATTCAGTATATATTGACTTTTGATTTTTCTAATTATGTTAGATTTTGCTTTATATCTTTTGACATTATTACTTTAGGAATATACATGCTTATGAATGTGATGCAGTGTTATGATTGTTCCCTTTACCACTGCATTACTTCTTTCTTTTCCTTAGATTCTCTTTGGTATGACATGTGTTGCATGAATTTAATATTACTCTATTATTCTAAAGCATTCCTTTAGTTATTTTTCCATTCCATATTTTCTTTTTCTCTTTCCTTATTTTTTTAATCATTCTGTGTCACTTTGTTTTAATGAATCTTCACCAAGCAGCATGATGGATTAAATAATCTATATTACATTTTCTGACATTAATAAGAGGTTTAATTAATATTTTTAAATGTTATATTTGTTGATATACTTGATCTCGTTTCCACCACACTTATGTTTTCTATTTATGTTTGTCATTGTCACTTTTCTATTCTCCTCCAAGCTTTTGCTTTATTTATCTTTTTAAATTAATTTTTTAAATTTTATTTTATATTGGAGAATAGTTGATTATCAATTTTGTGTTAATCTCAGGAGTATAGAAAAGTGATTCAGTTATGTATACATATATCTATTCTTTCTCATATTCTTTTCTCATTTAGCTTATTATGAAATATTGAGTGAAGTTCCCAGTGCTATACAATAGGTCCTTGTTGGTTATCTCTTTTAAATAGCAGCATGTATATGTCTGTTCTAAACTCCCAGTATCATCAGGTTTTTCTTTATTTCTTTCATTTTGCTTTGTTTTTCTTTCTTCTTCTGGTTTGAAAATCCTGCAATACATTTCTTTTCTTTCAAATGTTTAGTCATATATATTCATATATAAGTATACATATTTGCATTCACATATATCATAATTATTTATTAAAATACAATTTATTTGCTAGGTTTCTTTCAGGATATGACATAACAAAGAAAATGCTATATTTTGATTTCAGACTGAAAATATCCTCTCAAATATTCTTATCACTAATTGTTTAGAATTTTAATTTTGTCTTTTAAAAGATATAAAACAGTTAATATACTTTTTGCATTTGATAATTATATTACAAATATGTCTTATCTATTTAATTACTTGTCATTTTTCTTAGATCCTATTTCAACCTTTAATAAAGTCTATTATTTACTTGTAATCTCCTTAAAGACTTGTGGACATTAACTCGGCATTTACCTAAGAAAAAACATAGATGGTTTGCCTACTTTTCAATAATGCTGGTTATAAAATTCTAGACTGAGGACTTTCTTACCCAAAACTTTGACATTATTACTCACATCTTTAGTGATAACACCAGAACGGTGATATCTGCTCAGTCCATTTGCTGTCTCTTTGTTTGGAATAAATATTTTCCCTTAGTTTTCCTAAACTTTGACATTTGTCATTTCTACTAGTAGCTGTCTTAGGGGGTGAATTTTTTTTTTAATATTCCATTTATAAGATTGGAGAATGATAGGATAAAGGTGTAGGGTGAGGAAGATTGGTCTGGAAAACACTCTTTTGAGCACATTGGAAACATCAACATATTTACTATCATGTGTCCTACTATTTAGTTAATAATCTTATGTCCAGACTAAAGATGAGAAAATAGAGACAATATCCCTCCACAAAGTGTTTACTTATTATACAGAGTGAAGTAATCCAGAAAGAGAAAGACAAATACCACATATTAATGCATATATATGGAATTTAGAAAGACAGTACTGATGATACTACACTCAGGGCAGCAAAGGAGACACAGATGTAAAGAACAGAATTTTGGATTCTGTGGGAGAAGGCGAGGGTAGGATGATTTGAGAGAATAGTACAGAAACATGTACATTACCATATGTAAAATAGATGGCCAGTGAAAGTTACATGCATGAAGTAGGACACCCAAAGCCAGTGCTGTGGGACAACCCAGAGGGATGGGGTATGGAGGAAGGTGGGAGGGGGCTTCAGGATGGGAGGGACACATATATAACCTATGGCTGATTCAAGTTGATGTATGGCAAAAACCATCACAATATTGTAAAGTAATTATCCTCCAATTAAAACCTATAAAGTAATCATAATAAAAACTCAGCTTTTAAATCTGAACTTAAGATTCTCCAATTTGAAGAAAAGTCAGCCACTGTGTTTTGAACATTGATGTTCTTGTCCCCTTTAATCTTATTTCTGAGAATTCTTATTGTTATTAACTATATTCCAAAGCCATTTTCTATAATAAACACATGGCTGTGATATGTATAATATTGAAAGTGTTAGTTGCTCAGTTGTATCCAACTCTTTGTGACCCCATGGACCGTAGCCCACCAGGCTCCTCTGTCCATGGAACTTGCCTGGCAAGAATACTGGAGTGGGTAGCTATTCTCTTCTCCAGGGGACCTTCCCAACCCAGGTATTGAAACTGGGTCTCCCACTTTGCAGGCAGATTCTTTAACATCTAAGCCACCAGGCAAGTGAGAAGTAAAGTAAGCATGGAGTAGTCTGCAAGTGGTCTGGAGTCTGTTTTGCTCTTTATTGTTGTTTCTTCCATCTGTTGGTTAGTACAAAAAGGTTTATATGGAATGCGAGCCTCATCTTTTGTTCATCTGTTTTCAATTATTGTATCCAAGATGGTGTACTTGAAAGAATTCACATGCTGGTTTTTGTTTCTGATTATTTTATTTGATGGATTAGAATACTGTTAGTTAATATTAGTCACTCAGTTGTGTCCAACTCCTTGTGACCGCATGGATTATAGCCTCTGTCCTTGGAATTCTCCAGTCAAAAATACTGGAGTAGGTTGACATTCCCTTCTCCAGGGGTTCTTCCCAACCCAGGGATCAAATCCAGGTCTTCTGCCCTATAGGCAGATTCTTTACCATCTAAACCATCAGGGAAGATCAATACTCTGATCTACAATAAGTTCCTGCAACAACTTGTTATGGTGAGTACAGTACAATGAATTACCCTCCCTGGATTTGTCTTCATTTTCTCATATACAATATGGACATAATATTGATATCTAACTAATCAGACTCATTGATATTATATAGATTGGTATTTCAATATACTTAAAAGAATATTTCATGAAACTATTTTCCTCTTCCCCATACATGTCTATGCTATCACTCTCCAAGTCCTATTAATATTATTAAGAATTGCCAATCATCCCTGCTATCTCTGATTATTGCTCAATTAGACTATTATAATAATTTTCAAAGAGGCCTATGTGCCTCTACCTTCACTTTAATTATTCATCCACAGTGTCACCAAAATTCCTTTCTAAACTGCAACTCCACTCACATCACAATCCAAAGTCTTCTAGTGGTCTCTCATTACTTTCACATACCTTAGCGTCACTTCTTTCAGCTTCTGGCCTCAATTTGATCCTTCATGCTTCTCTCAGTCTATGATTTTCTTCTTACGTCTCTTTGGACACAATGGAGCAACTAACATTTTCAATTGTCATCTCTCCCTCCTCTTTGTTTGTGTTCAGGTTATTGCCCTCTAGAAGACCCTGACCAACAATGGCCACATGTCTAGTCTTCATTCATCTCCTTAAGCCAGCAGGATCCACCAACATCTCCTCCTTTTAGCAGTGTTTGTTAATCCTAACCCCCAGGCTGAGCTCCAGGCTCCTGGTCTGTGTTGATAAGAACAGATAATTTTGCACTTACTATGATTGCTCACTTTTTTATCTCTTTCACTGATGCTAAAGTGAATTCCTTGAAGATAGGGACCATGTGCTGTTAATCTCTATTTGAAAAATAACCATCCGGTATATAGTGAGGAGGCTCAACATATATTTGCTAAACTCAAGAATAGATGATTCATGTAATGAGTTTTAATAAATGATTCAGCGTGAGGTACATGGAATCAATATGGTTAGACCATTGATGAATAAAGATCCATTAGATTTATTTTCAATATTATCATTTAATTTAAAAAATAATGAATGAGGTACCTACCTGGTAGACAACAATTTGTTACCAACCATTGGCCATAATAAAGGATATAAAGTAATTTAGGTCCATATGATGCTGACAGAAATATTAAAAGAAACAGTTAAAAAGTTATATAGTACAATACAGTGTTATACTCAGCCTTAACATCAACAATAGTTTTGTGAAGTTTTCATTCTAGAACTCTAACAGACATTTTAATCTATCTATTTCTGTAAGTAGTGAAAATAGGAAAAATGTTAGGCACTCAATCATGTCTGACTCTTTGCAACCCCGTGGACTATATAGCCTGCCAGGCTCCTCTGTGCATGGAATATTCTAGAAGAATACTGGAGTGGTTATCCATTTCCTTCTCCAGGCAATCTTCCCAGTTCAGGGATAGAACCCAGGTCTCCTGCATTGCAAGCAAAGCTTTTACCATCTGAGCCACCAGAGAAAACCTATTCTGTTAAAGTAACTGCCTAATAAAGATATCATGATCCCTATCTATGCATGCCCACCCACCTCAGTCATCTGTACCTTAATGCCCTCTGTAGAGTATGGCCACCCTTTAGTCCATGTGTGTAATTCCTATTAATACCAGAAAACAGCAATCACCAAAGCAGTAAGAGTGAATTTAATTTTAAAAGTGCAATCATGTTCTGCCTTGTGCAGAACTGGACTTGGAATTATTTGTGACTGTGATTTAGCATTATTTCTGGGGGGAGAGTCACTCTGTTTAATACTAATAGTCTTCCCAGGAAGTTTCATTAGAGTGAACTGCAATTTTTATTGCTCAGGATTTAACAAACTCCTATCTAAAGTCTCAGTGCCACTTTCTGCCAGCCTCCCAATCTCAGGTGAAATTCTAAATTCCAAGAATGTCAGCCTAGGACTCAGCTCATCACCCAAGTTTCCTGGCTGAATCTCATACACCAGAGACCTCACGCCTCTTCCCTCCTCAGGAGCGCCTTTCTCCTGAAATTTCTCTGCTCAACACTCCTGACAGCAACCTGTCTGCAGATGCACCAACAGCTGCTCCTGCTGAAAAATGGGCTTGTCTCTCTCACGGGGACTATGATTTCTGGCATATGCATGCCTCCTACTGTCTCTTTGGTTTTAAAGCAATTTTCAGCACACCTGCTTGCTTGAACTTTACTGACAAGCCCTCTTAAGAGTTCACTGAAGAAAAAAATATCCGTTTCCTAGGTACTTCCCTGTAATTCTAAATTTCACTTTAAATCTCCCAGTAAAGTGTTTACCCCTGTGGATGGAGAGACAATCTGTGTAGAGGCAGCCTTGCTGCCTCAGGCAGATCTCATCAGCTCTCATATCACAGCAGATAGAGAAAGGCATGATCCATTAAGGCAATAAGGCCAGCTTATTCCTCCCACCAAAATTGCACCTTAGAGTGTATTTGCTACTACTGTGTCCAGTCTGAGTTTAAGTATCACCTGAGAGATTATATCTCACTCAAAAAATTCTCCAACTAGTTGCTGTTTCTTTTTCGATTTTGGTTCTACCAGCTTTTCAACTTGAGTTCAACTCTTAGATATACACTCAATTCATTTTTACTACATTTTCTAGCCTTACCTTGAAAGTGTTCTCCATAAAGTTTCACTCTTAATTATGTAATAGGCCCATTCATGTTACCACCATCCTTAAGTGTCACTATTTAGCCTCTGCATAGGTTACGTAAAAGTGAATACTTACTCAGGTTATACAGTCACCCAGAAATTTAAAACCCCTTTTGATTTTCTATAGTTCAGGGGCCAGGTCTTAAAGTAATTGTCTCAATGTTCCAATGTAGTCATCATATGATAATGCTTGATGTCAGAAATCACTTCTGACGATTGCTCCTGTGGAACTGGTGGGTACTCTCAACTATGGTCAAGGTTGACCCATTTCATGTATCGTGAGGCCAGTGAATTGAATAATAATTGAAAATTTCTAATGCAGGCTCAAGTCAGCTGAAATTTATCTAAAATAGTGAGAGAAGTTGGCCTAAGTGCAGCTATAGGCACTTAACACTAATATCACAAACAGGAGGTAACAGGAGGCCCCTTAAGTCCCTTGCACAACATCTCAAAACTGAAACTGGTAAGCACCCCTAAAGTAGTTGATGGCTGCATTCAGTGGGCCTTTTGGACTTAGAATTCTGTCACAATGTCCCAAATAAAACAACATAAAAATACAGGAGAGGGAGCAAAGCAATCCTCGTAGGAAACAAAGCCAGTGCTGTTAACCCTTTGCGTGTGGAATTCAGTTATGGATACATGTAGGCAGTAAACAATCACCACATAAAGAAGAACTCCTCTTTGTCTGATTCATTCCAGTTCTCTCTTTTAGTAAATTTTCTACTGCAAAACATTAAGAAAAAATCTTTTCTTGGGTGAAGAGAGTGGTAACTTGAAACAATATTAGCTTAAATAACTACTGTGGATTATTTACTTAAACACTGGACTTCACTATACACTGATGCAATGGATATTGTTATCTCTATTTCATATCTGATTAGGCTCAGTGTCAGTGACAGCACAGCCTGTTAGTATAGGTCCAAAATGTGAATCCACTTGGTTCTTTCTGACCCTAAGCCAATACTTTTCCCATTATGTTCTACTGCCTCTGAGGCTTCCATCTTCTGCTCAAGCATAAAGATGGCTAAGTCTCAGCCACCAAAATCACATTGACTCCAGTGCCATCCCTCATTCTCTCTTTTTCTTAAATAGCTCTGTTTCTATGCCTGTGGAAAAGGCAGCTTTGGGATGGGGAAGACCATGGCTGTGAAAGGAAACCAGCTCCATTTACTCTCTAGCTCTGCTTCATACAAGCTCTATTAACCTGGACAATCAAATTAACCTCTCTGAAACTCAGGTTTTTCATCTGCAATGGGGGAATAAAAATTCTTGAAATAGACCTGTTGGGAGGCACAAACACCTGGCAGACAATAAATGTGAAGCAAATATTAATTCCCGTCCCTTTCACTGTCAATTTGTTGGCTCCAGATTGAATATGATCTTCCTGCTTTGACCTCCCGTCTCCCTCCTTATACAATTCAATTCCATTCACTTAGCATCTGAGCATAATTGACACTTAATGAATACACGTTGAGTGAATGAAAGACCTCTTCAAGATTCAGATCAAATGTCCTCAGGACTCTGAAACCCCAGCCGCACCCTCGGTAAGATCCATGACTGTCATATCCACACAGCACTGGTTTAAGGACCTTCATTAATTTTTATCATGTTTTCTACAGTTATTAGCTCCTGAATTTTCTCACTAAATGATGTTTTTCAAGAGTAGAAAATATTTTTTCACTTTTCCTTATAAACTTAGCACTTAACAAGTATCAGAAAATTGATTTA
This sequence comes from Oryx dammah, assembly GCF_014754425.2. Taxonomy (NCBI): domain Eukaryota; kingdom Metazoa; phylum Chordata; class Mammalia; order Artiodactyla; family Bovidae; genus Oryx; species Oryx dammah. The sequence continues at coordinate 44,627,427 of NW_024070206.1, read as the reverse complement.
ACGAATTATTATGGAAAGATTTAACCTGAATTATTACTATTAGTTAACATTTATTAATCTTGCCTATAATATCTTTAAAGGCATTTGAATGCAAAAAGGAAGTTAAGGAGATTAAACAAGTCAGTCCTAAAGGAAATCAACCCTGAATATTCATTGGAAAGACTGAATTTTAAAAGAATTCATTCAGCTAAAGCTGAAGCTCCAATATTTTCACCGTCTGAAGCGAAGCAATGACTCATTGGAAAAGACCCAGATGCTGGGAAAGATTGAGGGCAATAGGAGAAGGGGGCACCAGAGGATGAGATGGTTGGATGGCATCACTGAATCAATGGACATGTGTTCGAGGAAATTCCGGGTGATAGAGAAGGACAGAGAAGTCTAGCAAGCTGCAGTCCATGGGGTCACAAAGAGCTGGATATCACTTAGCAAGTGACTGAGCAACAAAAACAACAAAGGAAGTTAACTAAAGAAATTTTGACTATAACCTGGCCAGATATGAGTAAATTAGTTTACTTAGATGTATATCATAGTTCTGTTCCATAATTATGCACGAGTTATATTTTAAACAATCACATATTTAATGATTGAGGGGTGGAAAAATGTTAGGTGTAGATTGTCTACAGGTAACTCTATGGTAAGTTGGTTTATGAAACAAAGAATTTTTTCTTTTACAGTTTCTTTTTAAATTAATTAATTTATTTTAATTGGAGGCTAATTACTTTACAATATTGTAGTGGTTTTTGCCATACATTGACATGAATCAGCCATGGGTGTACATGTGTCCCCATCCTGAAACCCCTCCCACCTCCCTCCCCACCCCATCCCTCAGGGTCATCCCAGTGCACCAGCCCTGAGCACCCTGTCTCATGCATTAAACCTGGACTGGCGATCTATTTCACATACGATAATATACATGTTTAAATGCTATCCTCTCAAATCATCCCACCCTTACCTTTTCCCACAGAATCCAAAAGTCTGTTGTTTACATCTGTGTCTCTTTTTCTTTCTTGCATATAGGGTCATTGTTACCATCTTTCTACATTCCATATATATGTGTTAATATACTGTATTGGTGTTTTTCTTTCTGAGTTATTTCACTCTGTATAATAGGCTCCAGTTTCATCCACCTCATTAGAACTGATTCAAATGTATTCTTTTTAATAACTGAGTAATATTTCATTGTATATATGTATCACAGCTTTTTTATCCATTCATCTGCCAATGGACATCTAGGTTGCTTCCATGTCCTAGCTATTGTAAACAGTGCTGTGATGAACATTGGGGAACACTTGTTTAAAAAAGTAAATAACTCCCTGAATCAACTTATTCAGTAAATAACAAGTTTTCTTAAAATAGGGTCAGGTGTATACTAAAATGTATATGTGCATGAGTGCTAGCTCACTTCTGTCATGTCCTACTCTTTGCAACTGTATGTATGCTAGCCCACCAGGCTCCCCTGTCCATGGAATTCTCAGGCAAGAATACTGAAGTGGGTCACTATGCCCTCCTCCAGGGGATCTTCCCAACCCAGGGACCGAACCCACATCGGTTTTTTTACCATTAGTGCCACTCCCATATATACACATGTATATATTTATATAATGCATAGATTTATATTATATATATATATATATATATTATCTTGAACAAGGATACAAAGCAAGTTAAAAAAAAAAAAGAAACAACACCCCCCCACCTCAATAAAGACACTCACTCTCACACACTGGATTCAGCTTGGGGGTAGTGTTTTTGGTATTGCTGATGTTAGGTCTGCACTGAAAGCAAATGCACCTGTCTGTGTTTCCTCAGGAGTTTTTTTTTAAAAAAGGATGAGTTCCAGTCACCATCATTGCCACTTTTGAATAGGGATAAGATGGGAAAACAGTGGAAACACTATCAGCCTTTATTTTTTGGGTCTCCAAAATTACTGCAGATGGTGATTGCACCCATGAAATTAAAAGATGCTTACTCCTTGGAAGAAAAGTTATGACCAATCTAGATAGCATATTCAAAAGCAGAGACATTGCTTTGCCAGTAAAGGTCCATCTAGTCAAGGCTATGGTTTTTCCAGTGGTCATGAATGGATGTGAGAGTTGGACTGTGAAGAAAGCTGAGCGCCGGAGAATTGATGTTTTTGAACTGTGGTGTTGGAGAAGACTCTTGAGAGTCCTTTGGACAGCAAGGAGATCCAACCAGTTCATTCTAAAGGAGATCAGGATTTCTTTGGAGGGAATGATGCTGAAGCTGAAATCCAGTATTTTGGCCACCTCATGCGAAGCGTTGACTCATTGGGAAAGACTCTGATGCTGGGAGGGATTGGGGGCAGGAGGAGAAGGGGACGACTGAGGATGAGATGGCTGGATGGCATCACGGACTCGATGGACGTGAGTCTGAGTGAACTCCGTGAGTTGGTGATGGGCAGGGAGGCCTGGCGTGCTGTAATTCATGGGGTCACAAAGAGTCAGACACGACTGAGCGACTGAACTGAACTGAACTGAAGGCTCAGTTACCTTCTTAAAATAGAGCCTGCCAGCCTCATCTGGTTGTCTTAGAGAATTCCCAGAATGGCAAGAACAAGGAATATTCATTGCAATCATATGCACTTTGACCTCAGCTCTCACTCCCATTTCAAAAGCACCAGAGAAGAGTTTGGCTTCATTTATAAACAGTATAAGGGGAACTTCTGGTTGCTGCCTTCTGCCTTGCCTAGCGTGGTCTCATCATTCTATCCCTCGTAATTCAGAACACCTTCCTATCTTGTAGCCCTCATTCACTGACCCTTTGCTCTAAGCTGTCTGCTAACCTACCCTTCAAATGTTGGTTGATAATTATGTAATATCTTCATTTGTTCACTCAGGCTTGTTTTCAGCTTTCAATTAATTATGAAGACCTATCAAGTAGACTTTCATATCGTGAACATGGCTCTGCTACTTTTGAAGCTCCCCCAGGAAGGTGGCTGAAGATGGTTTCTATTTTGCCTATTAGAAACCCATTACTGCTAAAAGGAGATCCACCTCTGAGAGGACAGAACTCCTCTTTGGGCTGAGCCAGAGGGCAGGACCAGGCAGAAGTCAAGGCTGACTTTGTTTTTCTTTGGAATGGGCATTTGATTCCCTCCCAGAATGGGGGGAGGGGTGCCCAATTAAGAGAAAGAGCAAATATACTTGGCTTTGGGAGAATGACTCACCCCTAAGAAAACCCATTACTTTCCCAGAGCCCTGCTATAATCACAATTTCTCCCTTTTTATGGCACATATAAAGTGGTTAGAACTCCCACACACTTTTCCTTTACCATCTCTGAAAATTGTTCAGCCCTGTTCAGGCCTTCACCAGTGATAAAAAGCTTATATTGCATATTCTCAGACAGCGAATGGCATCGAAGACACCTAATGTGACTGCCCAGTGCATTGACATTCATATTTAGTACTCAAAGGCAAGTCATTTCTGAGGGAGGGAGCCAGGCTTGTTCTGTAATACTCTGAGACAGTCCTGTAGCTCCTGCTGCGGTTCCTGACAGATCTTATAAAAGATCGTAAATTACTATCTGTTGAAATATATGAATTTAATGGATTCCATTAATGCACACCTGCACAGAAGAGATTTCAGGAGCCCAAAGATATGATCAGTCAAACAGCTTTAATAGTTATTAATTACAGAAGCAGACTATTTATCCCCTGCTTACATAGAAATCTGCAAGTAGTGTAATACTCACACTTCAAGGCTTTCTGGATGGAAGAAGGAAATGGGCTTTGGTTGAAAGGATCAAACACTTATTTTAGCTAATGCATTTCCATGCTGGGATTTTTTTATTTATTTATGGAAGAGTGGTCACTATTTTTGTATGTAGATTTTAAGTAATTTAGTGTCATGGAGAGTATGGATTTTTTTTTTTAAGAGAGTCATATAAAAATGCTTTGAGCAGCATTTAATATATGCCACTTCCTTTTTACCTATAAGTGCATGAAAATCAAAATGTTTAGATAAAACCTAAAGCAACCATATATGGTTGTGAGAGTTGGACTACAAAGAAAGCTGAGTGCTAAAGAATTGATGCTTTTGAACTGTGGAGTTGGAGAAGACTCTTGAGAGTCCCTTGGACTGCAAGGAGATCAACCAGTCAATCCGAAAGGAAATCAATCCTGAATATTCATTGGAAGGACTGATGCTGAAGCTGAAGCTCCAATACTTTGGCCACCAGATGTGAAGAAGTGACTCATTGGAAAAGATCCTAATGCTGGGAAAGTTTAAAGACAGGAAGAGAAGGTATGACAGAGGATGAGATGGTTCGATGGCATCACTGACTTGATGGAGATGAATTTGAGCAAGCTCTGGGAGTTGGTGAAGGACAGGGAAGCCTGGCATGCCACAATCCATGAGGTCACAAAGAATTGGACACAACTGAGTGACTGAACTGAGCTGAACTGAAGCAACCATTCAGGAAATTTCAAGTCAAATGCTCCTGTGTAGTCTTGACAGCATGTAGGTTGAAGTGATTGGGCAGTCTGGAGTATATGCAGTATCATAAGCAGCAGCTATGACTCAGTTATCTAGGGACAAAGGTCTCATCAACTTTTCCTCATAAGAATCATAATCATAACATAATTTAATTTTTATCACATGTCAGATGCCTTACAGCATCTCTATGAGGCAGAAACTATTGTTATTTCCATTTTATAGCTAAAAAATTAGGGCATGGGACAGTGAAAGGTCCCACCTTTGATCTCATACTTAGGGCTGAAAACAAGCTACATATTACCTGTCTCCACGCCCTTGACCCCTATGCAATGCTGCCTTTCAACCATATGAAAAGAATGCCCAGATAACCCAATTTTCATTCTGGCAACAATTACTTTATCTACCTGAACACAAACTTTGTGATACCAGCTATATAAAGGCATATCTCCTAGAGGAGGGTAGATTTCTCAATACAGAATCAGTCTCTCAGTCTTCAAAATCTGATGAGAGGAACAAGAGGGCCAAGAATCATGTCTAATTGTGTCCACCATTTTTGCCATAAGCATCTTAGACATCTTTGACACAAGCATTTTTGCTGCAAATCTTTCTATCACTTATGTAACTAACCATAAGGCAGTTTTGCAGCAAAAGATAAAATAATTAAAAAGGGGGGTATTAAGAGGAACATAATAAAATAAAGGAATGAGGAATAAATAAACAAAATTAAAAAGACTTTAATACAAAATACAAAATATTTGAATACATTTAAAATGGCTGTAGATTCATGGAAATATGGCATAAATAATTGATTTTATTTTGTGGATTTTATCTGCTCATTTGTCTCCCAAGTCTTTCATTTATAGTATTTTATGCTGTTTTTGTTTATTCACTGATCTGTCTCCTTGTTTCGCATCATTCTTTTTCTTTTTCCCTAAAATTTCTTCATTAAGAGAAGTATCAGTTTCCAAATATTAGGATGCATATTTGTAACTGAGTTTTGTGTTGCATTGTGACAGCTTTCTACAATATTGTTGTTCTTTTCACACTATCACATGCCTGTTGATTGTTGTTCCAAAGTTCCATGGGAAATGTGACTTCAACTCGAAGCCTTTGGAGTCCTTGACCTCTTTATCCTCCAGTGCAGCCTGTTTTAAAATAAGGAACCAACTCGGGGCAAATCATTGTCAGCTGGCAAGATTTTTTTGTATTGTATATGTCAAGCCAAACTGTCAACCAGTTATTTCCTTTTAAGGCAAAATTGCCTTATAGCCAATTAGTTATGTGGTGAAAATGTGTCAAAAGTGTTTGTGGCAAAGATGTTTGTGGCAAAGATATTTACAACAAAAGTACATAGAAAAAGGTCTGACTGAATTAACTAAGATATCTTTTTCCAGTTATGCAACCGGGGAATGTGCCTGTAGTCTGGGGAATTGAGGTCTGTTCTCAACTATCAGAACCAGAGTCAGAGGCAGATCATTACAATGAAGATTGCTACCTGCTCTATCCCTTATCTCGATATTTGACCTACATGGGCTTCCCTGATGGCTCAGATGGTAAAGAATCTGTTCTCAATGCAGGAGATCCATATGTCTTTTGAACTTATTTAAAACTTATTTCTTTTAATATTAGCTATATTAATGGATGAGCTATATTCTGGTGGACAAAAGACTCTGAGACACCTTTCCACTTCCCATAGGGCTTAGCACAATGCTATGAATGTGGATAACATTCCATATGTTTTTATTCAATCAGTATTAGAGACTGATTCGGTACATAGGCCGCTGTTTTGCTATCTTTTCAAATAGCTTCCTTATGAGAAATTTCCTGGTCATCCAATGGTTAGGACTCTGCACTTCCACTGCTGAGGGCCCAGGTTCATCCCCTGATCTGGGAACTAAGATTCCACAAGCCATGTGGCATGACCAAAAAATAAATAAACACACACACACACACACACACACACACAAATACTTTCCTTGTGGTTTAATGTACTATTTTAGTCCCAATTCTTCTATGAAACTTTTAAAAATAACAGTAGCTTACCCTATTCTTTTTCTGAATACACACAAATTTATATGGTTGATTGCCCTTCTTGGGGAATAGTCCTCAAATTAGCAAACATTTATTGAGGAATTACCAAGTGCTAACTGCTACTTGAAATACTTCTAATGCATTTGCACTTTCAAAAATCACAAAAAATCCACTAAAAATGTATCATTATTACCCTCATTTTACAGGTGGAAAACTTGAGGCACAGAGAGATCAAAATTTCTCTGTTGTCCCCAGTTGTGAAGTTCAACTTGGTAGAACCAGGATCCATACCTGAACCTTTGATACAGAACCAGAACTCTTAACACTTGCCACTCAGAAGCCAGAAGATTAATGAGGGCTTCTAATTAACTGGAGAGGTTAACTGGGGATGAAAATTTTAAAAAAAAAAATAAATAATAACACTTGAAGAAGCTTAGCAGTGAAGTGGAAGATAAAATGGTATAGGTAGCCAGAAGTTTATTTTGTTTTTAAGATGAAAGGCCCTTCAGTTCAGTTGCTCAGTCATGTCAAACTCTTTGCAACCCATGAATTGCAGCACGCCAGCCCTCTCTGTCCATCACCAACTCCTGGAGTACATTCATACTCATGTCCATCAAGTCAGTGATGCCATCCAGCCATCTCTACCTCTGTCGTCCCCTTCTCCTCCTACCCCTAATCCCTCCTAGGAAGCGGGTCTTTTCCAATGAGTCAACTCTTCACATGAGATGGCCAAAGTATTGGAGTTTCAACTTCAGCATCAGTCCTTCCAATGAACACCCAGGACTGATCTCTTTTAGAATGGACTGGTTGGATCTCCTTGCAGTCCAAGGGACTCTCAAGAGTCTTCTCCAACGTCACAGTTCAAAAGCGTCAATTCTTCAGCACTCAGCTTTCTTCACAGTCCAACTTTCACATCCATACATGAGAACTGGAAAAACCATAGCCTTGACTAGATGGACGTTTGTTGGCAAAGTAATGTCTCTGCTTTTCAATGTGCTAACTAGGTTGGTCGTAACTTTTCTTTCAAGGAGTAAGCATCTTTTAATTTCATGGCTGCAGTCACCATCTGCAGTGACTTTGGAGCCCCAAAAAATAAAGTCTGACACTGTTTCCACTGTTTCCCCATCTATTTCCCATGAAGTGATGGGACCAGATGCCATGATCTTAGTGTTCTGAATGTTGAGCTTTAAGCCAACTTTTTCACTCTCCTCTTTCACTTTCATCAAGAGGCTTTTTAGTTCCTCTTCCCATTCTGCCATAAGTGTGGTGTCACCTGCATATCTGAGGTTATTGATATTTCTTCCGGCAATCTTGATTCCAGCTTGTGCTTCTTCCAGCCCAGCATCTCTCATGATGTACTCTGCATTTAAGTTAAATAAGCAGGGTGACAATATACAGCTTTGACATACTCCTTTTCCTATTTGGAGAAGTCTGTTGTTCCATGTCCAGTTCTAACTGTTGCTTCCTGACCTGCATACAGGTTTCTCAAGAGGCAGGTCAGGTGGTCGGGTATCCCCATCTCTTTCAGAATTTTCCACAGTTTATTGTGATCCACATAGTCAAAGGCTTTGCATAGTCAATAAAGCAAAAATAGATGTTTTTCTGGAACTCTCTTGCTTTTTCCATGATCCAGTGGATGTTGGCAATTTGATCTCTGGTTCCTCTGCCTCTTCTAAAACCAGCTTGAACATCTAGAAGTTCATGGTTCACATACTGCTGAAGCCTGGCTTGGAGAATTTTGAGCATTACTTTACTAGTGTGTGAGATGACTGAAATTGTATGGTAGTTTGAGCATTCTTTGGCATTGCTTTTCTTTGGGATTGGAATGAAAACTGACCTTTTCCAGTCCTGTGGCCACTGCTGAGTCTTCCAAATTTGCTGGCATATTGAGTGCAGCACTTTCACAGCATCATCTTTCAGGATTTGAAATAGTTCAACTGGAATTCCATCACCTCCACTAGCTTTGTTCGTAGTGATGCTTTCTAAGGTCCACTTGACCTCACATTCCAGAATGTCTGGCTCTAGGTGAATGATCACACCATTGTGATTATCTGGGTCGTGAAACTCTATTTTGTACAGTTCTTCCATGTATTCTTGCCACCTCTTCTTAATATCTTCTGCTTCTGTTAGGTCCATACCATTTCTGTCATTTATCAAGCCCATCTTTGCATGAAATGTTCCTTTACTATCTCTAATTTTCTTGAAGAGATCTCTAGTATTTCCCATTCTGTTCTTTTCCTCTATTTCTTTGCATTGATCGCTGAGGAAGGCTTTCTTATCTCTCCTTGCTTTTTTTTAGAACTCTTCATTCAGATGCTTATATCTTTCCTTTTCTCCTTTGCTTTTCACTTCTCTTCTTTTCACAACTATTTGTAAGGCCTCCTCAGACAGCCATTTTGCAGTTTTTGCATTTCTTTTCCATGGGGATGGTCTTGATCCCTGAAAGGCCCTTGCTGCTGCTGCTGCTGCTGCTGCTACTGCTAAGCCGCTTCACGCTAAATCACTTCAGTTGTGTCTGACTCTGTGCGACCCCATTGACGGCAGCCCACCAGGCTCCCCTGTTCCTGGGATTTTCCAGGCAAGAACACTGGAGTGGGCTGCCATTTCCTTCTCCAATGCCTGAAAATGAAGAGTGAAAACGATGTCGCTCAGTCATGTCTGACTCTTCGCCACCCCATGGACTGCAGCCCACCAGGCTCCTCTGCCCATGGGATTTTCCTGGCAAGAGTAATTGAGTTGTGTGCCATTGCCTTCTCCAAAAGGCCCTGAAGCATCTTTAAATGCTGATGGGTTAGGACAGGACAGAGGCTAGACATTGTAGGAATGAGAGAGAATAATTCAGCCCAATGTGGTCACTCACCCAGTTCACACTGCTTTGGACCAGGAGAACAGCCATCTTCACTTTTATGGACCATGGCATGGTGTCCTAGAAGTCTCACTTTTTGTCTCATCAGCTACTACACACTTTTTGGCATGAAAATTGCTACTTGGCTTAAAATCTCCGATGACTTTGTCATAGCTCAGATTATAAATTCTAAATTCCTCCACCTGATTCAAAAGTCCATGATCTCCCTTGTGCACTCTGGCTTCATAATTTATTCAGCAAGCTGAGCATCCCTCCTCTGGTCCATTCCATGCAGAGTTACTTTTAGTTCCCCATTATGTTTGGCTAAGGAAGCCTGCTGTCTGCCAGTAAAAACCACTGGTATTTTATTAACAAGAACTATAGGAAACTTCACCTCCTTCATAAAGTCTTTCTTTCTTCCCAGGCAGAATTAAACTTTCTTTTTTTGTGTCACCCTGCATACGTTGCACATACTTCTCTCATAACAACTGTAATATTTTATTGCTCTAATTTGTTTACATGAGTAAGGTGAAGTCGCTCAGTCGTGTCCGACTCTTTGCGACCCCGTGGACTGTAACCTACTAGACTTCTCCATCCTTGGGACTCTCCAGGCAAGAATACTGGAGTGGATTGCCATTTCCTTCTCCAGGAGATCTTCGTGACTCAGTGATCGAACCCGGGTCTCCCGCATTGGAGGCAGATGCTTTAACCTGGTTTTTCCTATTAAATTAAAAGGTGCTTGAGAGCAAGGGCAACTCCATCAGTCTCAGCTGTCTCGTATGAAACTAGCACATAGTAGATGCCCAGATATTAGTTACAAAAGAATGAGTAAATCCATGTGTTTTTAAGGAAAAATAGAATATATTATTGGTTGATGTGGGGTGAGGAAATATGATGAAGACATTTTTTTTTCCCCTCCTCTAAACAGCTGGAATAATGTACTTGGTTTACAAACAAATCATTCTTTCAAGAACAGCCCAGTAACTGCCTCAATAAGTAAAGGACGTATATTAGAAAGGTATTATACTTTCCTTTGACATTTCATTTCCTGTCATTTTTATGTGCCCATACAGCTGTAATAACCTTGCTCCTACAATCCTGATGATTGGGAAAACCATTTCTACACATAAAGTTTCTGCATGGACAAGTGTGGCTTAGAGTAGGTAGATGTGGATGATGTAGCTGATGGTCATAATGGTGAGTTCCCCAGCTTTACCCTTCATGGCTTAAGTAAGTCCACAGAAATCACTGACAGAGTTTCATATTGTACCATGCAGTATTTACATTTATAGAAATAGCATATTTCTTAGCATAAATAATATGGTACATTTTGACATTCTTTAATTTGACCAAAAGTTTAATCCAGTGATGGAGATCAAAATTATATTACTACCTATTCTATGGCTGTGAAAGCCAAAGAGATGGTTAGTGATGGAGCCAGAAAGAGAATCTAGGAATTCCGAATCCCTAATTTACTTTTTTACAATAGGCAATTTGACTTTCCAAATAGAAGCTATCTTGGAAGGAAGCACCATTGACAAAATTCAGACAAATAAATGAGATAATTTTAATCTAATTGTTATTTAGATAATAAATATATCAGATATTTATCTAATTATTATTTATATAATAAGTGTCCCTTGGCTTAACAGGACGAAGAAAGACATTTTCATTTCTAAAGCTTATACCTGAATTATATGATTGTAGAGTATTTCTGTATGTCTGACTACTTGGAAATTAATTATCATTATCCCCATTATTGACATCATCATCATATATATATATATATATATATATATATTTTTTTTTTTACTAAACACCATTCATTTTTATTAACTGTGTGCTTAGTCACTCAGTTGTGTCTGAGTCTTTGTGACCCCATGGACTGTAGCCTGCCAGGCTCCTCTGTCCATGGGGATTTTCCAGGCAAAAATACTGGAGTAGGTTCCCATTTCCTTCTCCACATCATCTTCAATATTGCTAGCAATTTTATACTATTTAATAATTCTTACAATACTTTTATTCATATCCTCTAGCCTGATTTCCACAAAAACTTTGTGAGATAAGTAACATACTTATGTATCCATTTTATACACAAGGGAATCAGGTCTCAGACAAGTTAATAATTCAGATGGTAAGGGGCATGACTTACTCTTGACCTCAGGTAGTGTAACATTAATTATATGCTCCTTAAACAGTTGCTGTCTCCTCAGACTTTGCTATACCTTTTGTTCTGGCATTCTTTTCATGGCAAAAGGAGGTCTCTACAAGGCTTACATCATAGAATCTCAACACTATCTCTTTCTTGAGCATCTACTTTGGTAGGAAAAAATTAATACTATTAAGGTATATACAGAAAAAAAAAAAAGATATATACCAAAAGACTGTGGAAGTGAAAAGGAAGTAACAGTCCCTTCTTGTCAGGAATCCTGGAACTTGGGAAGGGATGATATTGTGCAAAGATGACCAAACCTCTGATGGATTTTGGGTGTTCCCATGGTTTCCTATCACTTACAGAATAAAATCTAAACAAACCCTGGACTTCCACTCCCAGGGCTTTTCTACTGCCCTGTCTTCATCTCATACCATGAGAAGGCTCTAGCTGTACTCCATTTCTTACATTTCCTTAGCTATAACACACAGAACACACATTTAAAAAAAAAATATTCTGTGCCCTTACATAGACTATTTCTTTTCCCTACAATGGACTGCTCTTGACACTGTCTTTCTTACAAGCCTTAGCCTGTTACCTTCTCAAAGATACTTTCCAGCAACCCCTAGGAAAACATATGATTCTCTCTTTATGTGCTAGTATTCATCGTCTTTTCCTCCATTATGGAAATTTATGGTCATCCATCTGTTTCCTCTACTAGAAAATGAGCTATTTGAGTCATTTAAGGTCAGGGAGTATAACCTATTTGACCTTTATGAGCTCATCACTGAGCCCAATACTAATAGTTTGTTGAATGAATAATGAATAGATCCTATAGATTGTAAAGGACAACTCTCATTAAACTGAACACATAGATTTCAATAGAGAAATTTCTTCTACATTAGCCCTGAAAGTCATTTCTCCTTTACTGCTGGTATAGAGATTGCTGCTGCTTCAAAACAATAAGCCAAAATTCTTTTGTAAATTCTGCATTACTATCATAGATGATCCTCTTTAAAATATTAAAACTGGTAACCTGTACTTTCTAATTTCTTTCTTCTCTAGAATAAAAAATCATTATATATTTAATTATTTCAGTTATGATATAGCTACACACATTTTGGTTCATTATTCTCTGGTCTGGGAGAGCCTTGTCAGTGTTCCATTTCAAATGGATTTCCTGGAGTCTGCTTGTAACTCTCTGGAACACTTCATAGAAACAAGGAGAAAAAAGTCAGAATTGGCCTGGAGCTCAGAGCTGCCTTAACATTGGGAAAGGGCTCGGAGGAGTCTTCTAAAAGTGAGAAGGTAGATTATTATATTGCATTATTAATATGCAATGGATATGCATTTATTCATGTATGGTTGGCTCTACCTTTTCAACATTAAATTACTTTCTACCTTATGAAAACTTAGTTCCAAATGCTTTTCTGAAGTGCAAATTGTCCCAGGAGAAAAGATGGTTCTGTTAGGTTGGTATTCGAGGCCAGCCCTAGGTAAAATGGTGAAGTAGATGATGATTTTTATCAGTATCTTTCCATCCTAAATAAAAAGGAAAAGAACAAAAATAAAGAAAACTCACACTACTAATGTATCATCATCTTCATTTATTTCTGTTTTCCATAGTTTCTATGGGCAAACATACCCTAAATATTGTGCATGCACCCTATGTCCCTTTTAAGGATAATGATAAGGTAGACATTTGTTGTGATAACAAACAACTTCAGATCTCAGTGGCTTAATACAGAAACATTTATTTCCTGATCACACAATTTAACATAAGTCCAACAGCTCCTCAGGGCAGCTATCTTCCAAGTAGTAACTTAGCAACCCAGGTTGCTCCCATCTTTTTCCTGACATCCCATAGCACAGGCTCCACAGCCACACCAAAGGGGAAGACAGGCTGTAGGGTTGCCTCCTAATTCTAAAACACTTTGACCAGGAAATGAGATTTATCATTTTCACTCATAGTCCTTTGACTAGAACCAGTCACATGTCTGCATCTTATAGTAAGGAAGTTAGGAAGTGCTAGAGAATTCCCAAACATTGAGTGAGAAGTAACTATGCATTCTTCACTCTATCTCCAGCTCCTGCTAAAATGGAAGTGGGCAGGAAGTAATACTAAAACTAATCCTATATAGCAATAAAAATTGCCCATTTGGAGTTGTATTTTCTAGTAGAGTCTGGGGCAGGCAATCAATTCAATTTGCTGTTTCTATCACCCTCATTAGATAATATTTTTCTCAACATCTTAAACAGATTATGGTATTTCTCACCTTTGTGGCTAAAATGTTTCTGCCCCAAATTTATATGTTGAAGTTCTAAACTTTCAGAATGTGACTATATTTTGAGATTCGGTCTTTAAAACTCGATTAGCCTAAAACGAGTGGAGCGGGCCCTAATCCAGTCTGACCTGTGTCTTTTTAGGAAAAAAAAATTGAACACACAGGGAAAAGCTGAGGATACACAAATGCAAAGGAAAGACCATATGAAGAGGCAGCAAGACAAGAAGAAACCCGTTCCACCAACACCTTGAACTTGGACTTCCAGCCTTCAGAACGTTAAAAAGTACATTTCTGTTATTTAAGTCACCCAGTCTGTGACATTTTGTCTTGGCAGCCATAACAATTTAACGGATTCATCTTTGGCATGCCCACAGTATCAGACAGGATGGACTGACTAAGTCACACTGTAATATGTAAACTCAAGCTCTCAATATTTGAAACACAAGCAGTTTATTTCTTGATCTTTGTAGGTTCCCTTCATAGGTCAACTTGAGGCTCTGCTCTATGAGATACTGACTCAAAACCAGACTTATAGAGCCTCCAACGTCAGAAACATTGAGAGCTGCTCTTATGCAGGAAAGAGAAGCCACTAAAGTAGTCCCTGGCAACCCCTTCCTCTCCTATTTTCCTGATCAAAGTGGGCCCTGTCTTGGCCCAAATCCAGGGCAGGTGCAGGGGATGTGGCTCTTTCATCATCAGGAAGGAGTGGTGCCTGGAGTACTTGAGGACCACTCTGTGGCTATCCTACCACACCCTGTGATCATGCAGGCAATGATGAAATGCCTGCAGATGTGGAGGACCATTAGAGGAAGTAACTGATAGTTCCATTGACTTCACTCTTACATATGTTGGAAGTATGCTCAAGCACTCTGGGTTAAGTATATTCTAACTTCTGCTAACTTTATCCAAGTCTTTTTTTTCCCACATGTCATTTAAAATCTCTAGGTTTCATTTTTTTTCCTTATTAAAAGATGGAACGAGACCAGATAATCACTAAAGATCTTTTCCTTATTACAATTCTGAAATTTCATTATTTCTCTCTTTCTCCTGTTAATTTAACTTTTATTTTCCTTTCTACCTTCCTTTCATCCATCCTTCCTTCCTTTTGGCTCTTTTCCTTCTTTTTTTTCCCTTCCTTCCTCCCTTAAAAAAAAATACAGTAAAAGTACATTTTAAAGGCCTATGACACATCAGCCTTTGAGTGAGATACACTGGAAATGGAAAGCTGCTCAAACTTCTTGGTGTTTTGTGGTCAGAAAAGTGAGGGGATGGGTAGACACATGAATAATTATGTACCAGTTAGCAGATGTAAAGACACCTCAAAAATAATTAGAAAGCCATTCAGCAGGCTTCAGAGAGTAACAAATATGTACTAAGCAAATCATGAAAAAAATCCATGATGAAAATGCCAATAGTTTAAACCATAATGAAGAATCCCTGAGTGAAGGAATTCCACAAAAAGCAAAGCAAGAAAGAACATCACTCAGAGAGCTCCACGATGTGGACCAACTGATAGCAGCCAAAGCTTGTTTTGCAGGATGTGAGCCAGTGAGACTGAGAGACTGGCTCGACTCAGACTGTAGACAACCTGAGAGCATGATAAAGAAAGGAACTGGAGACCTACCACTAGTTATGAAAGAAAACAGTATGATGAATAAGGTGAAACTGCTTTGTAAGTATTTAACAAAAGCAAATAATAATAATGATGTTAAGAATGTTATGAAGAAAGAAAAACAAGGGTCATATAGAGCAGAACTATATTTTAAGACAATGATCCCCAAACTTTTTGGCACCAGGGACCGGTTTTGTGGCATATTATTATTTCATGGACTGGGAAGGGGGAATGATTTGATAAATGTAATAAATAATTATATTCACTGTGCACTTTATTTCTAATCCAATGCAACTACTGATCTGACAGGAGGTATTGTTCCACAACCAGGAGGTTGGGGACTCCCGTTTAAGGGACTTGCACTGCATCCCAGGAGGCTTACAAATGTGTGTGTGTGTGTGTGTGTATACAGGGGTCCCCTAAGGATGCTTTGATGGTTACTTTTACATTTCTACTTAGTAAGACTATGAGTCCTTATTGTTTCATGAAACAGTAGTCAAGATATTACTGTTGATGGTGTTTTGTAGATGTGATTAGCACTTATAATCAGCTGACTTAATATAAAGGAAATTATCCTCAATGATGTGTGTGGATAGCATTCAATCAGTAGAATGTTTTAAGAATAAAAACCAAACAGAGAAGCAACAAGAGCAACATACAAAAACTGAGGATTCCCAGAGAAAAGCAATTCTGTCTCAGGATTGTAAAATAAAAATCCCCCTGAATTTCTGGTCTGCCCTCCAGACTTCAAACTTTTCAGTCCCCACAAAGGCTTGAGTTAATTTCTTAAAATTTATCTATTTATCTATCTGGGCTTCCCTATTTACTCAGATGGCAAAGAATCTGCAGGCATGCAAGAGACCTGGGTGGGGAAGAGCCCCTGGAGAAGGGAATGCCAACACACTCCAGTATTCTTGCCTGGAGAATACCATGGATAGAGGAGCTGAGCTGGCTAGAGCCCATGAGGTCACAAAGAGTTGGACATGACTGAGTGATTAACACAGAGAAACAAATACAAACACACATCTATCTATCTATTCCTATTGGTTCTGCTTCTCTGGAGAACTTAACTGAAACAGGTGGGGCAAGAGAAGCAAGAATAAATCTTTCATCTACTTTTCTGAGAGCAAACCTCTGTCTTTAAGGCCTTTGTTAAAACTGATAGATATGACTTAAAATGTTTTCAGTAATTTACAAGGATCGATTTCAGAAATATCATTAATCACAGGAATTCTTCCTCTTCAACACAGGAAATAATTTTGCTTTGCCTTTCTTTTGTTGCCTAAAAGTGAAAGTGTTAGTCACTCAGTCATGTCCAACTTTTTGTGATCCCATGAACTGAAGCCCACCAGGCTCCTTTGTCCATGGACTTCTCCAGGAAAGAATACTGGAGTGGTTTGCCATGCCCTTCTCCAGGGATTTTCCTGACCTAGGGATCGAACCTGGTTCTCCTGGATTGCATGTAGTCCTTACCCTCTGAGCCCCTGGGAAGCCCCACCTAAAACTACAACTCAAATCTTTCCTTTTTAAAATTTTCACATTTATATACAATCTTCCTAACTGTATCACAGTGTCATGGGAAAAACCTAACCCACTTCAGACCAGTGATTTCAGACACACTTTTGCTGGTTTGATTGAAGATGAACACAAGATCCATCATATGAGCTCTTGGAGGCGCCCTAGAGCTCTGCAGAGGGTGTCACTGACAATTAGGCTCTGTCTGCACTCCAGGCGTGCAGTGGCACACCCATCCGTCTAGGTGTATGAGAGCCACTTCCACCGTCTCCCATGAGTGCTCTCATCTCACTCTGCGCGGAGTAAGTGATATGACTGACAACCGAGAAGCTCGCCCAATCCATTTCCAAGACACTTCAATTTGGACTACAGTATAATCATACCCCAGATCAGATGGAACAGTTTCTTGTCTCTCAAATAGTGAATATTCAGAAAAATGATCAATTTAGCATATGTTCTTTCTCTGTCTTCACTTCTGTTTGCAAACTTCTAGAGGGAAATGTGTTAGGAAAATGTATAGCAAAGGGTACCTAGATCAAAAGATTGGAACTGTCTTACTTTTTAAAAATGCATTCTTCATCCTCCATGCCATATCAAGGAATTGCCAAAAAGCAACCTATATGGCAACACGTAGTGAATTATGTTTTAATTGTTGTCATTCAAAACCTTATGCAAATTATCTCTACATGTTTTCTTAGGACCCGAGTTATTTCACATTGGTCAAGTTCTCCTTCTGTCTTATGTTAAGAATGTACTCTCTCTGTTACAAAGTACTATACCACAGTATCAGGAGGAGAGAATGGTGTTTTTTTGGCAGGAGTGACAACTAATGGCTCAATGGAGAAAGTTTTGTTTGCATGGAATGCTGAAAGACAGAAAAAGGTTTAAGTGAGGTGTGTCTAGAAACAGTCTTTATTGCCTGCCTCAAAAGATTTATTTTCAAATTCCTTATCAGAAGAAAGTTTAATCTCCTTGTTTGTCAAAGAGCATCACTAACAAGAATATTTTTTTGGTTAAAAAAAATGGAAGAAAAGTAGTCATATTTATTTATGATTAGTTCAGGTCTTATTTAGAGCCCCATCCAAGAATGCAAAAGTGCAAAAGTCTGAAGCAGAATTTTAATAAGACAATCTATTCTTTAAGGCAGTCCCAAAGTATGGCTATAGAGGACAGTTAGAAAAGAGCTTCAGTATGAGGTGATGGAGAAATTTTGGAAAAAAATTAACAGAACTGAATTTGCCCATGTGGTGATTTTCCTCGTCACAGTGGTCATGTTCAGTAAATGCTATGCTATGCTGAATTCAAGAAGCTTGGAGCTGATCCTGTCTACCATCCCCACACCTTCCATCCCACCTCTTCGAATCTTGTCTGTTCTTCAAGAACCTGCTGTGGTCTCCCCTGCCATTTCAATAACTTTGGATATGACCCTATGGTCATTCATTCATTTAGTAAATATTTATTGAGGGTTTAGACTGAATTTTACAAATCTAGAGTATATCCTGGGCTTCCCAGTTTGCACTAGAGGTAAAGAGCCTTTCTGCCAATGCAGAAGACTTAAGACACACGGGTCCAATCCTTGGCTCAGGAAAATCCATTGGAGGAGGGCATAGCAACCCATTCCAGTATTCTCACCTAGAGAATCACATTGATGGAGGAAACTGGTGGGTTATAGTCCAAAGGGTCACAAAGAGTCAAGCACAACTGAAGTGACTTAGCATTCACACAGGCAGCATTCTATTTTAGTGTAGTTGTTTTCTAATTATTTCTTGTGTTTCTCCACGGAGGAAACTTTTCAGTAGGAATCACTGTCTACACCCATAGTTTTAACCCTATCCTGGATTCTGAGACCACTTGTGCTCCAGGAGAAATTAGAAAGGGACAAATGCCCACTAGTTCAAAGAATCAACACTGTTTGGACCTTTATTTTTCTTTTTTATTCAAAGATTTATTGGGCATCTACCCTATTTCAGGCATGAGGCTAGAGGCCATACAGAAAGTAAAGATGCATAGACATATTTCTCATCCAGAGTTGTCTAATTAGTCAAACAGATAAGTAAGGGCAAGATTTAAGGCAATGTGGGAGGTACTGAAATTATAATGCTGCTGCTGCTGCTGCTGCTGCTACCAAGTCGCTTCAGTCGTGTCTGACTCGGTGCGACCCCAGAGATGGCAGCCCACCAGGCTCCCCTGTCCCTGGGATTCTCCAGGCAAGAACACTGGAGTGGGTTGCCATTTCCTTCTCCAGTGCATGAAAGTGAAAAGTGAAAGTGAAGTCACTCAGTCGTGTCCGACTCCCAGCGACCCCATGGACTGCAGCCTACCAGGCTCCTCCGTCCATGGGATTTGCCAGGCAAGAGTACTGGAGTGGGTTGACATTGCCTTCTCCAGAAATTATAATAGAGGACTCTAATTTCCATGATGATATGAGAGGAGGTGTATAATAGAAACAGTCTGCTTAGAAAACATTGATTTTTTTTCTTCTGAGCTTTTATGTAGCTAGGTTCTCACAATGTTAGATACCCTTGGTACTCCCAGTTTTCTTGTCTTACTGTCAAGATCTATACCATCTTTACCTCTCATTCCTTTTTTTGCTTCTTCTACCTTTATTTGTTGCATTGGTTTAGGTTACAAACTTGGTGTAAACTATTAGCTAATGCTTCTTGTACTGAATTTAAATTTTCCATAGGGGAATGTTATTCTGGATTACGTTTATGTTGTCATGTAACTGTCAGTTTTGTGATACATGCCTGTTGGGTCTATTGCTTAATTTTTAAAAATCCATCAAGATTCCAGGGGTCATTCATCATTCTTCAGCTACATGAGTCTGTAGTAAGCCTTTGGCTCTGGTAATGTATTAAATGCAATTTTTTTTTTTTTTTTTTTACAAAGTGGAAGATGACCAAAATTTGAATCCCAGGCCACCCATGACTTTCACAATCCATCTTTTTATTTTAGGAGAGATATGTTAAACACACACACATGCACATACACTTAAGGCAATCATATCTTATTACTAGCTGGGATATTATTCTGCAAATTTAAGTTAAATTTCTATTCTTTTGCGCCATGTTGGCCCTCAAGGTCATTGTTTCCTTCTTAACTAAATTAAATGTAGGCTTAAGGGTTTGTTGAATACCCCCAGTCCAAATAAACCCCCATCCCTTTGTTCCATTTGATATCAAAAGGGCAAATCTAACATGAAAGATACCCAAGGATCCACTGTAGTGCATTCATGTCGTATGATAAAAGAAAGAAGGAGAAAACTGTATGATAAAAATACAATACACAAATTACAGATGAATCGAGAATTTTCTCCTCTCTGACTCTGTTCATTTTCACCTTATTGTTTAATTGAATATGGTTATTTAGGACACTTAAAGATTAATTTAATTGCTAATGTACATCAGAATCTTTCTCTTACAATAAAAGGCTGTATGTGCAGGTTGATTAGGAGGGAGAGCTCTGTAAAGGAAAGGGTAAGGAAGACAGAATAAAGCAGCATCCTGTCTTGTGGAGGAACAATATTTTTCATCCCCAAATGTCTCTGTGACATGTAGATTATTTTGATCTGAAAATAATCAAGGACCAAAAGACTCAGAAAGAAATATTGACCTTCTCCCTGACTTCCTGAAGGATTTAGTTAGGAAGTTTATTCTTGGAATAGAACTACAAGAGACATTGACTAAAAATATGAACTAAGTATGGTGGGAGAAACTCAGCAGGGCTTAGATATCTGAGTCCTCTCTGTGTCTCACTGTCTCTGCTTGAAACCAGCAAATGCTGAATTACCAAACAATTGCTTTTTCATCTACAAGTGAATTGCCTTCCTCCTCTTTGAAGTTCTAAACCACTAAACCCAACATCCTCTCTTGTTTTTAGCTGAAGATGTTATTTAAGGCAAGACATTCAATCATTTTGGGAGTTACTCAGTTTTCCTGGGTCTCTCCCATTTACACGTTGTTAAACTTTAGTTTTATTTTCTCTAGTTAATCTGTCTCATGTCAATTTAATTCTTCGACCAGCCAGAGGAATCTAAAAAAGCAGAGGACAATTTCTTCCCTCCAACAGCCTTATTCTGACCCATATAACATTCCACTCAAGGTACTCATTAGGCACTGTCATGGGCTTGAGCAACTCTCTTACTTAATGTGACATCTCAGTCATTAGACTAAAACCAAGAATGAGGACAATAGTCAGGGTAACTGATAACCAACACATTATAAATATCTAAAATCTCACATCCTCATAAGGCATCTTCCTTCACTAAGATCTGTGTAAATCATTAACCAGAATTCAGAAAATAATGGGTTGTTTATTAATGTATTCATCCTTCCATCTTATACTATAGAAAGTTCATGAAATAGAAAATTTACAATCCAAAATGAATAAAAATAGTTTGATACTTAAAAAAAAATCTTAGTTATCTAAACAATTCATATTGTTCCAGAAAAATATCTACTTCTGCTTTATTGACTACGCCAAAGCCTTTGACTGTGTGGCTCACAACAAACTGTGGAAAATTCTGAGAGAGATGGGAATACCAGACCATCTGACCTGCCTCCTGAGAAATCTGAATGCAGATGAAGAAGCAACAGTTAGAACTGGAAATAGAACAACAGACTGATTCCAAATCGGGAAAGGAGTACATCAAGGCTGTATACTATCACCGTGCTTATTTAACTTATATTCAGAGTACATCATGCAAAATGCCGGGCTGGATGAAGCACAAGCTGCAATCAAGATTGCCAAGAGAAATATCAATAACCTCAGATATGCAGATGACACCACCCTTGAGGCAGAAACCGAAGAGAACTAAAGAGCCTCTTGATGAAAGTGAAACAGGAGAGTGAAAAAGTTGGCTTAAAGCTCAACATTCAGAAAACTATGATCATGTCATGGCATCTGGTCTGATCACTTCATGACACATAGATGGGGAGACAATGGAACTGTGAAAGACTTTATTTTGGGGGCTCCAAAATCACTGCAGTGGTGATTGCAGCCATGAAACTAAAAGACTCTAGTTCCTTGGAAGAAAAGCTATGACCAACCTAGACAGCATATTAAAAACCAGAGACATTACTTTGCCATTAAATTTCTGTCTAGTCAAAGCTATGGTTTTCCTAGTAGTCGTGTATGGATGGGAGAGTTGGACTGTGAAGAAAAGCTGAGCGGTGAAGAATTGATGCTTTTGAACTTGGTGTTGGAGAAGATTCTTGAGAGTCCCTTGGACTGCAAGGAGATCCACCCAGTCCATCCTAAAGGAAATCAGTCTTGAATAGTCATTGGAAAGACTGATGCTGAAGCTGAAACGCCAATACTTTAGCCACTGAATGTGAAAAACTGACTCATTTGAAAAGACCCTGATTCTGGAAAAGATTGAAGGTGGGAGGAGAAGGGGATGACAGAGGATGAGATGACTAGATGGCATCACTACCTCGATGGATATGAGCTTGAGTAAATTCCGGGAACTGGTGATGGACAGGGAAGCCTGAAGCGCTGCAGTCCATGGGGTTGCAGAGTCAGACATGACTGAATGACTGAAATGAACTGAGTTACTGAAACAACTCACATGGCTGAAATCCTTTTAAAGAATACCAGTTTAAATATTTTTAAAGATTATTTGTATTGTATACACATGATTGACTTATTCTATACTATTGTAATGGTAATTAATATCTTTCAGAGCATAAATGAAATGCTAAAATCTCTGCCATCATCCCTTGGTGAAGAATGTGGTGAAGATATGGTATGAATTAGTATGGCTTAGACATTAATTAAGATATTGCATTTACATCTTTATCATTTTTGGAGTAGAACTGAATGAAGAGTTTCTGAAAACAACAAGGACAAATATGAAACCCTTCTTAAGTGGACAATGCAAAGAAATAGAAGAAAACAACAGAATGGGAAAGACTAGAGATCTCTGAGAAAATTGGAGGTATCAAGGGAACATTTCATGCAAGGATGGGCATGATAAAGGACAGAAACCATAATGACCTAACAGAAGCAATGAGGTTAAAAAAATAGTGGCAAGAATATACAGAAGAACTATACAACATAGTCTTAATGACCCGAATAACCATGATGATGTGGTCACTCACCTAGAATCAGATATCCTGAAGTATGAAGTCAAGTAGGCCTTAGAAAGCATCACTATAAACAATGCTAGTGGAGGTGATAGAATCCCAGCTGAGCTATTTCAGTCCTAAAAGATGATACTTTTAAAGGGTCACACTCAACATGTCAGCAAATTTAGAAAACTAGGCAATGCCCAAAGAACTAAGAAAGGTCAATCCCACAGAAGAGCAATGCCAAAGAATGTTCCAACTACCATGTAATTGCCTTTCCTCCCATGCATTTACCTACATACAGAGTATTTTGTTAAAAACTATTAAACTGCAGAGAAATTTTTAATTAAGTCTGTAATATTCTGCTTATTCCACTTCAGTGAACCTGAGAGTTGGCAAATTCCTACCATTATGATTTTTTTCTCATCAACTATACTTGTGTGTGTCTAGCACACCTTTCCAGGGCTTCCCTGGTAAGTCAGCTAGTAAAGAATCTGCTTGCAATGCAGGAGACCCTGGTCTGATACATGGGTCAGGAAGATCCCCTGGAGAAGGGATAGGCTACCCACTCCAGTATTCTTGGGCTTCCCTCATGGCTCAGATGGTAAAGAATCCAGCTGCAATGCGGGAGACCTGGGTACGATCCCTGTGTTGGGATGATCTCCTGGAGGAGGGCATGACAACCCATTCCAGTATTCTTTTCTGAAGAATCTCCAGGGTCAGAGGAGCCTGAAGGGCTACAGTCCATGGGGTCCCAAAGAGTCAAACATGACTGAATGACTAAACACAGCACAGCACAGCACACCTTTCTGTAGTTAAAAAGATAACAGAACTATAGAAATTGACACTCAGACTTGGGATGTTCCTTACCTCTCTTGTGGTAATATGATTCTGCTGTGTGACCAAGATGCTGTGAACCCTGCCTCAAAACCACATATCAACAAGATACTGGATCTTAAATAACAAATTAATGAAAAGCAGAGAAAAATCTTTTCTTCAATAATAGAAAATCACTCCCACATAGAGGCTTGTCCCCTATGGGCACTCCATTTTTAACCATGAGAAAAGTTTTAGTTAACTTCTATGATCTTCTCATGTTCTTCCAGCTACTTCTTCTGCTTTGTCATCCAAGCCAAGTCAGGGCAGGGTGGCGAGGGGATGTGCTATTTAGAAATAGATGTGCTGGCATCCAGGGTACCTCCAAACCTTTCATTGTGTTACTTTCAATTCAGGGGTTCTGTGTTCTCTACTTCCCACTCTTCCATCTCTTCTCTAACCCTATTCGTTTTAACTTCCTGAAGAGTTATGATTTACGGTTGTGAAAACACAAGGAGAAGTATAATATGCATGCAGTTTTATAATATTTAATTGAGCTTTTCCTGGCTGATCAATACAAAAGGCCCAGAAATTCATGTGTGAAATGTATGTCCATTTGTGTTCATTTCACATGCTAGCAAGGCATCCTTCAAGCTAGCCTTCAGCAGTATGTGAATGGAGAACTTCCAGATCTACAAGCCAGATTTAGAAAAGGCAAGGGAACTGGAGATCAAATTGCCAACATTTGTTGAATCATAGAGAAAGCAAAGGGATTCAAAAATTCTTAAAGAATGGGAATACCAGATCATCTTACCTATCTCCTGAGGATTCTGTATGCAGGTCAAGAAGCAACAGTTAGAACAGGACATGGAGCAACAGACTTGTTCTAAATTGGAAAAGGAGTACATTAAGCCTGTATATTGTCACCCTGCTCATTTAATTTATATGCAGAGTACATAATCAGAAATGCTGGGCTGGATGTATTACAAGTTGGAATCAAGATTGCCAGGAGAAATATCAACAGCCTCATATATGCAGGTGATATGACTCTAATGGCAGAAAGTGAAGAGAAACTAAAGAGCCTCTTAATGAAATTGAAAGAGGAGAGTGAAAATCTGTCATAAAACTCAACATTCAAAAAAACTAGGATCATAGCATCTGGCCCTATCACTTCATGGCAAATAGAAGGGAAAAAATCGGAAACAGTGACAGATTTTATTTTCCTAGGCTCCAAAATCACTGCAGATGGAGACAGAAGCCATAAAATTAAAATATATTTTCTCCTTGGAAGGAAAGCTATGACGAAACTAGAGAGTATATGAAAAAGCAGAGACATATGATGTCAGCATCTTTGCCGACAAAGATCCATACAGTCAAAGCTATGGCTTTTCCAGTAGTCATGGAAGGAAGTAAGAATTGGACCATAAGGAAGGCTAAGTGCAGAAGAATTGATGCTTTTGAACTGTGGTACTGGAGAAGATTCTTGCAACTTGGACTGCAAGGAGATCAAACGAGTCAATCATAAAGGAAATAAACCCTGAATATTAATTGGAAGGACTGATGCTGAAGCTGAAGCTCCAATACTCTGGCCACCTTATGTGAAGAACTGAGTCATTAGAAAAGACCTTGATGCTGGAAAAGGTTGAAAGCAAAAGGAGAAGGGGCAAGCAGAGGATGAAATGGTTAGATGGCATCACCAACTCAATGGACAGGGATTTGAGCAAACTCTGGGAGATAGTGAAGGACAGGGAATCCTGGGATACTACAGTCATGGGGTCTCATAAAGTTGGACATGACTGTAGCTATTGAACAACAACATTTGGAGGGTAAATTATCTAAGTGTGCTTTGGCAGATGTAGCTATATGCAAAAATACATAAGGATTATATTAGCTAAATCAGTGTTGGTTATAAAGAGTAAGTGAAATAATGTTCACAAATATTTAAAACAGTTCTTGTCACATAGGAAATAATTAATATTATCTGTTTTATTGGATTGAACCTGAAAAAGTGCAACTTGCAGCATCAGAAGCCATGTTGTCTAGAATTTGTCTTTAACTCAGTCTTGGTTTAGATCAATGGCCTTATCAGAGGGTATCCAGCCCTGGCTGCTGGGGGATGGGGCAAGAGGCTTCAGGTAGAGGCAATGATGGCAACAGGTGGTTCCTGATGATCTTTGGCAGAAGTCCACATCCATGGTGGAAATGGAGGCAATGGGCTCCAACTCCCAAAGGATGGTAATGAAATTCTGAATAGGAATTCAAAGTGAATATAGTAGAGACTAGAGGAAGGCCATGACTTGGTAAACAAAGAGAAGTCAGAGGAATACCCCACATATATCAAGTAGTGGGCTATTGACAGTTGAGGAAAATCATGCTCCCCATTGTGCCTTCATAATAATGCTCTCATGTTCTCAATTTGGGGGCCAAGATTGACTTATAAACTGGATTGGACTGGAACTGCCATTTGAAATGTCTGCAGGTGAGTAAGTTAGGAATAAAGCCATTTTAGAATGTATTCAAAATGTTCCAAGTATTGTGTTGTATTTCTCCTGGTTCAAAAATGTCAGGGTGGAGATGCCGAATACTATCCCCAAAACCTGACATTTATAAGTGATGAAGTCAGGCATAAAACCTTACTCTTCTTTTCCAGTACCGTCAACTGCTTCTTTTTTGAATAGTAGTGTTGCCATAATTGTGGCTTTATGTATACTTAATCTTCTAGTTGGAATGTAAAGGAGATGATGTATTGGGTTAGTTGCACCTAGCCAAGATTGCTGCACAATGGTGCTTCATAAATGATTATTGATTAATTTATAGATTGCTTTTGTATAATCTAATTACCTCATGTAATGGTATCCACTTATGCATGTAATAATTATTGGTTGTAAAGAATGGTGATATTTTAAAATGTAAAATGTAAAGATTAACTTGTAATTGTAGGACATTAGAAGCAAAAGTATACTGAAGATATTTTCCACATTTTTTAACTCTTTAATTTAGTTCATATTGATGGACCTAAATATATAAATTATTCTGTATGTCTCCTTACATTCTGATAACATTATGAAGATAAAATAGCCATATATTTACATGTCTAGTAGGAAATATAATAAATTAAATCCTAAAGCAGGTAAAACAGATATACATTTAAGATTGCTTCAGGTAAATTTAAGTGTGTTAGATCCCATGGTAGATGCTTGTATAAGCAGGGTTCTTATTGCACGCGTGTGTGTGGGTTCACTAAGTTGCTTCAGTCATGCCGACTTTTTGTGACTCTGTGGACTGCAGTCTGACAGGCTCCTCTGTCCATGGGGTTCTCCAGGCAAGAATACTGGAGTAGGTTGCCAGATAACAGAATTTATTCTCTATAGTTTAAGTATAAAGAGATTCTAAGTTTAAATTTCAGAATCATGTTAGGGTCACTTTTCTTTTGCTCTGGGGAATAGTTACTGAATCAGAAATCCTATATTAATATTGCTTCCTGTATAAGCTTTTCTTTGATTTGCCCTTGAAAAATGGGTTCTAGACACACTTCCACTTTCCCCACATAATTCAATTACAAATCAGTTTTGTCAAGGAGCATCTGATGGGTAGAACCTAAATATATCTTTGGGCTTCCCAGGTGGCACTAGTGGTAAAGAACCCAACAGTCAAGGAGATTCAAGAGACTTGACTTCGATCCCTTGGGAAGATCCCTTGGAGAAGGGCTGGCAACCCACTCCAGTATTCTTGCCTGAAGAATCCCATGGACAAAGGATCCTGGTGGGCTACAGTCCATGGGGTTGCACAGAGTCAGACACAACTGAAGTGACTTAGCATGCACGCTCATAAACATGTCTTCATCCCAGCTATAAGTTAGTTGGAAAATGCAGCTTTTTATTTATTTATTAATTTTTGTTATAATTAGGTACTGTAAATGTAGAATTCATATTACCTGGAAACAAACTAGTGAGTACTGTTTCAAATAGTCCTTAATGTTGAACAGCTACTTCAGATGTCAAGAAAGCATACAGCCATTAAGAATGTTTTGTCATTTGTATTTAGTTTCATGTTCAACAACATATCCTCTAAAAGTCCATTTCTGTCCTCATCATGTATTGTACTAAATAGACTATGTGCATCTAAAATCTTCATTTTTTTTTAATGAAAGAAGACAGTTTGCACAATGTTCTTTCTTTATCAAATGTATTCGATAGCACACTGAGAGTTTCAGGAATCTGGATGTGACTCATTTACTTCTGAAGCCATGAGGGTTCTGATTATGTCACATCAAATAATTCATGAACTAAACTTCTGAATCTTGGTTTTGATTATAGTCAAGGAAGTATAGTAAACTGAAAAGAAAAACATGTGCCAAATCCTTTCTTATCTTTATTGTTTTAGCACTTGAGAATATTGACATATGTATTTGAAAGCTAGGCAGAAGATCTTTAGTAACTTTATTAACCTATCATTCCCAAATTATTTAAAAATGTGATATAATACAATAAAGAAAACAGATCTTTAAAACTTAAAATTGATGTTAGTAAAAGTTAAACATCTGCAACTTGATTAGTCAATTCTTACTTATCTTAGTCACAAGTCAAAGGCCAAGTTTATATTAATGTCTATATTTTAGACAAAATTGCTTAGATCACTGGGTTTCAGATAGGATGTCCAGGAGGTAGAGTAGATTGGAAGAGTGTACAATGACATAATAGAGGAATTAAATAAAATGAGAGTAAGTTTCAAAAAATGTAGGTAATAAAGCTAAAAAGTGAATTATATGATTATATTAATATCATTAATAAACAGGAACAAATCTGGTTCTATATATTTTATCAATCAGAGTTAAGTAAAAAAAAAAAAAAAAAAGTGTTACTTAGACAATTCATTATGTTAGAAGTATAGCTGATGGAGGTCCAGCATCTAAGAGGCCCATCAACAACACAGTGATTGATAAGAACCAAAATATCATATCTTATCAATAGTGATAAGAACCTCACTATTAGGTAAGGAGGTCTCCACACTCCCAGCTAACTATGGGATTTCCAAGATTCCACATTCATAGACAGTAGTCATCTGAGTAACTTCTTTACTTGGAGCCAGTAGGAAAGTCTTCAGACCAGTGGTAAGGTGGAATATGAATTAAAATAAAAATTAGGAAATGAGGTCTCCTAAAGTTTCATTCTTCCTGGAATACAAGAAGGGAGTTAGCAGCAACAAGATGAACAGAGATCATGATTACTACTCTACAGGCAACCTGCTTTCTATTTGTATTCTTGTAATACAAATCCCGGAAGTAAGTCTTCAGGAAGTCTCTGAGAAAATGAGAGACATCTTGATAACAGCCCTTACTTCACCTGCCTTAATAGAGAAGGGGTAAAAAGGAAGAGAAATACTGATAGAAACTCTCCAAATAAGTACTCTACCACTTTTCTTTAGACAGCCTACCCTCTTCATCTGACAAGCATCCAGGGCTCTTAGTTTCCTTTTGCTCACAAATTTTCCTCTTTGCTGATACCATCCAGCCTTTTTAACATGGCTCAATCTCTCCATAATTCGGCTATTTACTTTTTTTCTTTAAACTTTTTATTTTGTATTGGGATATAGCCAAATAACAGGTTTCCTAGGTGGCGCTAGTGGTAAAGAACCTGCCTGCTAATTCAAGAGACATAAAAGATGCAGGTTCAGTCCCTGGGGTTGGGAAGAGTCCCTGGAGGAGGGCATGACAACCAACTCTAGTAATCTTGCCTGGAGAATCCCATGGACAGAGGAGCCTGGCAGGCTACAATCATAAAAAGTCATAGGGTCACAAAGAGTCAGACATGACTGAAGCAACTTAGCACGCACACACACATAGCCAATTAACAATGTTGTGATAGTTTCAGATGAACAGCAAAGGGACTCAGCCATACACATACATGTATCTATTCTCCTCCAAATTTCCCTCTCATTCAGGATGCCACATAACATTGAGCAGAATTCCATGTACTATAGAGTAGGTCCTGGTTGGTTATCCGTTTTAAATATAGCAGAATCTACTGTTTTCTTACCTAGTTCACATGCTCAAACTTGACATCTCTACCAAATTCTTGGAGCATTTTAAGTCCCCAGCTCTAAAATTCAGTACTTGATGTATCATCTATCCTTTGTTATTGTCTCTTCTATCTTAATTTTCTTACTCTACTGAACAAATTGCAAATGATACCAAGCAGTGTGAGATAGCTAATTGCAGAAAAAACAAGTTACAGTATTCAGGACTAATGGGTACAAGACAGCATCACAAAAGACAGCATCTTTCATTTGATAAGAACAAATGAAAAACCTGACTTTGGCCAATGACAAAAGCATGCCATGAACTGCAGAGCAAAATTAATTCAAATCTGTGCATTTTGGCGTACTTAAAAGAATAAAATAACAGAATTCCCATACTTAAAAGCAAAAATGGAGACATGTAAAGAATAGTAGTACATATGGTAAAAACTGTTTATATAAAAATAGGAATTACATCTTTCATTTGTTCATTTATTTTTATATAGTCATTAAGTATTTTTGATGATGTGACAGATGTCTCACATTGAGTTGAGTATGAGGAATTTATGGATGAAAAATGAGCTGCCTTTCTCCTCAAAGATCTCAAAAGTTGCTGTGCAAACTAGGGACTTGTGTACTGTATGAGGCACAGAAAATAAAGGCATGTTCAAAATGTTAAGTGATTACTGATCCATAGACAAATTATAGTGAATAAGAGGTCCACACAAGCTGAGGCTGATTCCAGGATACATAGTATTTGAAAAGAGCAACAGAGATTGTAACCGTACAGTCAGGTAGTCAAGACAAGAAGGATGAGGTTCAGTTCAGTTCGGTTGTTCAATAGTGTCCGGCTCTTTGTGACCACATGGACTGCAGCACTTCAGGCTTTCCTGTCCATCACCAACTCCCAGAGTTTACTGAAACTTTTGTCCATTGAGTTGGTGATGCCAGCCAAACATCTCATCCTCTGTCATCCCCTTCTCCTCCTGCCTTCAATCTTTCCCAGCATCAGGATCTTTTCAAATGAGTCAGTTCTTCACATCAGGTGCCCAAAGAATTGAAGTTTCAGCTTCAGCATCAGTCTGTCCAATGAATATTCAGGACTGATTTCCTTTAGGATGGACTAGGTGGACCTCCTTGCAGTCCAAGGGACTCTCAAGAGTCTTCACCAACACCACAGTTCAAAAGCATCAATTCTTTGGCACCCTGGTGACTCAGACAGTAAAGTGTCTGCCTGCAATGTTGGACACTCAGGTTAGATCCCTGGGTCAGAAAGATCCTCTGGAGAGGAAATGGCAACCCACTCTAGTACCTTTGCCTGGAAAATCCCATGCACAGAGGAGCCTGGTATGCTATAGTTCATGGGGTAGCAAAGAGTCAGACACAACTGAGCGACTTTACTTTCTTTCTTTTCTTTTCTTTATAGTCCAAATCTCACATCCATACATGACCACTGGAAAAACCATACCTTTGACTAGACAGAACTTTGTTAGCAAAGTACTGTCTCTGCTTTTTAATAAGCTGTCTAGATTGGTCATGACTTGCCAGGAGCCAGCGTGAGGAACTCGGCCCATGGCAAATGTCATGAGGAAGGAGTCTTCGCCATACACAAAGGCGGATTGAGCCTCAGGAAACCCCTGTTCCTGAGCATCTACCCCCGAAACCAGAGTCTACCTACCTTACTATTTTATGCTGTCACCTATACTTCTGACTTTATGGGGGGCTACACCCCATTACCTCTCTTGGAGAAGGAGTTAACTTACAGCTCCAAGTCAATAAAAATTCTGGGCGTAACAAGAGTGTTTCAACTTACAAACTCCTCTGAAGGTTATCTAGCCTGCCTGTACAGGTTCGTCTGGCCACATGTGATTGTTTACAGCCTCCCAATCATGAGAGGCATGAGATGTTTTAGACTTACTAAAAGCAGATTCTTTTGGGAAGTTAGAAATTATTGGTATAGTGGGTTGGTTAAGAATTATATTGGTGAAGGGTTTTTCATTTGTTGTGCCAATAATTGCTACTAATTCCCTGCCCTGGGTGTGACAAGGGTGTCTCAGGTCAAACCTCTCTGCTGACAGACTAGCTTGTGTGACAACCTCTCAACCATAAACAGCACAGAGAGTTTGGGGTATCTTGAAAGTCTTAATTAGCATAGGGCTTTTCTCATTGTTGAGTCAATGATTGCTGCCAGGTCTCCGTATCCTTAGGCACCTGGGAATATATTAATCAATGTATTTGAAATATAGAAAAGGAAATATAGTAGTTTTTGATGTTAACAATACTAGAACTCTTGAGTTAATGAATTTTCTCTTTTGTAATAGATCACTGTACTTTGTTATAAATCACCTTGTCCTTGCTATGCAAAAATGTAACTTTATCACTATCTTAAGACTAAATAGATCTTAAGGGGAACTTTGGTGAAGGGTTTTCATTTGTTGGGCTGATGTTTGCTGCTAAATCTCCATATTCCCTGCCCTTATAATGAATATAACTAGCATATAGGAGAAATAAGTATTAACATTTAAGCATATAGGAGAAGAAAGTATTAACCTTTAAGATTAATCATGTTAACCTTAGGTTGAATAAATTCCTTTCTTAGTTGTAACCAACTACACTCTCACCCTATAGGAATGCAACTTTATCTGGTACCTTCAGAGGGTGGTGCCTGGTTTAAGAAAAACACTCTTGGAAAAAATAAGTTTTCTGGTTAACTGACCATTATCAGAAAGAAAGGGTGGTAAAATGTAAGTAGGCCTCATGGTCAGAAGATGATGTAAAACCCCTAAGACCTTTTTTTTATACATTTATGTAAAGCACCTGATTTTGATAAAGGTTAGGACTGCTGACCCCCAGGTGACTTTAAAATTTCCATTTGTTTCTATGTATAACAAAAGGTATATAAGCAAACCTAAAAAATAAAGAAATGGGATCTGTTTCTGGAAAGACTGATTCCCCCGTGTCGTTCTTTCTTGCTCCCTGTTTTTCTGGCTGAATTCCCATCTGGAATGTGGGTTCTCACCAAGCCTGCTAATTTTGCCTGGGCTTCTAAGATCAGACCGGGGAGGCCTCAGTGCCTCCTCTCCTTCGGGAGAACGGAAAGACGCCTGTGGCCTACATAGCTGGTGATTGGTATTCCACGTAAACCAAGTAATTCAGCCTCTTTTTCTCCACTAATTTTCCTACTACACTATCTGTTTCTAATCTCTCTATATATCTGTAATTAAATAAAATTTTTCCTAGGACGCTGATTCCGTCTCCACCTTCGAATTACCCTGGATCCACCGGGGCTGGACCCCAGCAATAACTTTTCTTCCAAGCAGCAAACGTCATTTAATTTCATGGCTACAGTCAATATCTGCAGTGATTTTGGAGCTCCCCAAAATAAAGTGTGTCCCTGTTTCCCCATCTATTTCCCATGAAGTGATGGGACCGATGCCATGACCTTAGTTTTCTGAATGTTAAGTTTTAAGCCAACTTTTTCACTCTCCTCTTTCACTCTCATCAAGAGGCTCTTTAATTCTTCGCTTTCTGCCATAAGGGTGGTGTCATCTGCATATCTAAGGTTATTGATATTTCTCCCAACAACCTCGATTCCAGCTTGTGCTTCATTCAGCCCACTGTTTCTCATGATGTACTCTGCATATACATTAAATAAGCAGGGTGACAATATACAGCCTTGAAATACTCCTTTCCCAATTTAGAACCAGTGGGGTCAACAGAGGATGAGATGGTTGGATGGCATCACCGACTCAATGGACTTGAGTTTGGGTAAACTCCAGGAGTTGGTGATGGACAGGGAGGCCTGGTGTGCTATGGTTCATGGAGTTGCAAAGAGTCAAACATGACTGAGCGACTGAAATGAACTGAACTGAACTGAGTTGTTCCATGTCCAGTTCTAACTGTTGCTTCTTGACCTGCGTACTGATTTCTCCGGAGGCAAGTCAGGTGGTCTGATATTCCCATCTCTTGAAGAATTTTCCACATTTCATTGTGATCCACACAGTCAAAAGCTTTGGCATAGTCAATAAAGCAGAAGTAGATGTTTTTCTGGAACTCTCTTGCTTTTTTGATGATCCAATGGATGTTGGCAATTTGATTTCTGGTTCCTCTGCCTTTCTAAATCCAGCTTGAACATCTGGAAGTTCACAGTTCACATACTGTTGAAGCCTGGCTTGTAAAATTTTGAGAATTACTTTGCTGGTTTGTTAGATGAGTGCAATTGTGTAGTAGTGTGAGCATTCTTTGGGATTGGAAAGGAAACTGACCTTTTCCAGTCCTGTAGCCACTGCAGAGTTTCCCAAATTTGATGGCATTTTGAGTGCAGCACTTTTACAGCATCATCTTTTAGGATTTGAAATAGCTCAACTGGAATTCCATCACCTTCACTAGTTTTGTTTGTATTGATGCTTCCTAAGGTCCACTGTATGGATGTGAGAGTTGGACTGTGAAAAAAGCTGAGTGCTGAAGAATTAATGCTTTTGAACTGTGGTGTTGGAGAAGACTCCTGAGAGTCCCTTGGACTGCAAGGACATCCAACCAGTCCATTCTAAAGGAGATCAGCCCTGGGTGTTCTTTGAAAGGTATGATGCTAAAGCTGAAACTCTAGTACTTTGGCCACCTCATACAAAGAGTTGACTCACTGGAAAAGACTCTGATGCTGGGAGGGATTGGGGGCAGGAGGAGAAGGGGATGACAGAGGATGAGTTGGCTGGATGGCATCACTGAATCGATGCACATGAATTTGAGTGAACTCCGGGAGTTGGTGATGGACAGGGAGGCCTGGCATGCTGCAATTCATGGGGTCTCCAACAGTCGGACATGACTGAGTGACTGAACTGAAGTGAACTGAAGGCCCACTTGACTCTGAATTCCAGGGTGTCTGGCTCTACGTGATTGACCACACCATCGTGGTTATCTGGATGTGGTTAGATTCTAATTAACACCTATGAAAATAATTAAGAGATTAAGATGTACTCTTGGAGACCACATGGAATTGAAAGTTTGAAAAAATAGTCCTATAGTAAAAAATGACAAAAGTAATAGAGAAATAAAAAAGAGATAAAGATAATCATATTTCAATACTTGAAGGACTTATATAGGGAAAAAGTTAGACCTACTCTGAAAACATATAGGGCAAAATGAAACTTTGTGACAGAATAATAAGGAGATAGATTTTTGGCTAAATAATGAGAATTTTATAACAGTAAAAGCTGTTCAAAATTAAAATGTGCTGCTTTGCATAGGAGAGTCCTCAAATAAATGACCCTTGTTCATTTGGAGTTTTATTGCACCATATATGAGGTTCTTGCTTCCCTGGTGGCACAGATGGTAAAGTATCCACCTGCAATGTGGGAGACCTGGGTTTGATCCCTGGGTTGGAAAGATCCCCTGGAAGAGGGCATGGAAATCCACACCAGTATTCTTGCCTGGAAAATCCCCATGGACACAGGGACCTGGTGGGCTACAGTCCATGGGGTTGCAAAGAGTTGGAAAAGACTGAGCAACTAAGCACAGCACAGTTGCTCTGTCATGTTTGACTCTTTGCAGCTCTGTGGACTGTAGCCCACCAGACTCCTTTGTCCATGGGATTCTCCAGGCAAGAATACTGAAGTAGGTAGATGGTCCCTTCTGCAGGGTATCTTCTTGACCCAAGGATCAAATCTGGGTCTCCTGTATTGCAGGCTGATTCTTTACCATCTGAGACACCAGGGAAGCCCATCTTATAATAATGATGAAGATTTGATTGTGCTTATTTTCATTGTATATTTTTTCCATTATGCTTACTGATTATCTTCTAGTTACCATAATAGAGAACTTATAACTTAGTTTGTTTTGTTGTTTCTGAAATGGGGCACAACCATGACTAATGGGAAGACACCAACAGGACAAGTTAAAGGATATGGACAAGGTTACTCAAAGTAGAAGCAGACTCCCAATGAGGTACAAGCTTTGTAGGAGCCCCAGAGTTCCCCATAAGATGACTAAGCTGCTGTTACTACCACTGCATGAGTGCATGCTAAGTCACTTCAGTTGTGACTGACTCTGTAGGACCCCATGGACTAAAGTCTGCCAGGCTCCTCTGTCTATGGGATTCTCCAGGCACGAATACTGGACTCGATTACCATGTCCTCCACCAGGAGATCTTTCTGACTCAGGGATCAAATCTGCATCTCTTATGTCTCCTGCATTGGCAGGCAAGGTCTTTACCACTAGCACTACCTGGGAACCCCCTGCTACCACTGCAGTTAGTGAAAAATCAGCCAGGACATTGATCTTATTATTTTCACACAAGCGTTTGACACTTCAGCCCCTATTCCCTGGGGTCTCTAGAAATTCTGTAGGAGAACCTCCTCACCAAGTGCAATATAGTGGTACAAAAGAGTCCCAGAGTTTGCTCCTTGAGAGTGGACCTCAAAGGGTAAGTTCCTTGGAGTAGGATGCTGTGGCAAACATTGGCTACAGGCTTGATGATCTCAACAGGACAATGGCCTGGGATGTGTCCAGCTTTAAGGGATGGAATAAGCAATCTGACTATGACTCCAAGCATCCCCCAAATCTGAAATACTCAGAGAGATTTTTGAAATTTTTCCAGAATAGGGATTTATGAAGTATACTGAGTAACAAAAAATGGCTAGGTTTTGTCAATTAGGAATCAGAGTCTACATTTACATACATAGAAAAATTATAATTATTTAATTGCAGACATCCACATTTACTTTACTGATGATATGCTTATTTATAATTATTTCTTACATATACATTCCTCTATGGGGACACATGGTGTGGAGGATACTGCTCCTTTCTATTCAACTTTTCAGTGGACAACTTTTGGACCCAGAGCATTGCAGACTGATGTTGTGTTCCTGTCCCAGTGTTCACAAGGGTCAGCAAAATGAAACTACACAGTGACAGAAGTACCACATTGAGGGACCTGGGAATGGTGAGAGACTGCCATTCACTCCTGGATGAATGGAGAAACTAAAGAAGACCAAGATTCATTATACCAAAATACACCTAGGGTGCAGGAATCCCGAGCTACAAATGTAAGACCTGATTCTGGACTGATTCTCTTTATCTGTAATGGGATTAAAGTAAAGTCGCTCAGTCGTGTCTGACTTTGCGACTCCATGGACGGTAGCCCATCAGGCTTCTCTATCCATGGGGTTTTCCAGGCAAGAATACTGGAGTGGGTTGCCATTTCCTTCTCCAGGGGATCTTCCTCACCCAGGGATCAAACCCAGGTATCCTGCATTTCAGGCAGACACTTTACCCTCTGAGCCAAAAGGGATAGCCAAAGCCTCTACAGGACAAAGGAATAGTATCATCAAAGTGCTGCTGTTTATGCAAAAGATGTTGTTGTTGTTGTTGTTTAGTCTCCCAGTTAAGCCCCATGGACAGCAAAACACCAGGCCTTTCTGTCCCTCACCATTTCCCGAAGATTGCCCAAGATTATGTCCATTGCATCAGTGGTGCCATCCAGGCATCTCATCCTCTGATGCCCTTTTTCTCAGCATCAGGGACTTTTCCAGTGAGTTAGCTGTTCACATCAGATGACCAAAATACTAGAGTGTCAGCTTCAGCATCAGTTCTTTCAATGAATAATCAGGATTAATTTACCTTAAAATTGATGGATTGATCTCCTTGCTATCCAAGGGGCTCTCAGGAGTCTTCTCCAGCACCACAGTTCGAAGGTATCAATTCTTTGGCATCCTGCCTTCTTTACAGTCCAGCTCTCACAACCATACATGACTACTGGGAAGACCATAACCTTGACTATGTGGACTTTTGTCAGCAGAGTAATGTCTCTGCTTTTCAACACACTGCCTAGGTTTGTCCTATCTTTTCTGCCAAGAAGCAAACATCTCCTAATTTCATGGCTTCAGTCACCATCCACAGTGATTTCAGAGCCCAAGAAGAGGAAATCTGTCACTGCTTCCACCTTTTCCCCCTCTATTTGCCATGAAGTAATGGGGCTGGATGCCATGATCTTTTTTTTTTTTTTAATATTTAGTTTGAAGTCAGCTCTTTCAGTCTTATCCTTCACCCTCATCAAGAGGCTCTTTAGTTCCTCTTCACTTTCTGTCATTAAAATGGTATTATCTGTGTATCTGAGGTTGCTGATATGTGTCCTGCCTATCTTGATTCCAGCTTGTAACTCATCCAGCCCAGCATTTCTCATGATATGCTCAGCATATAGATTAAAGAAAAAAAAAAAAAATGGGTGACAGCAGACAGCCCTGTCATACTCCTTTCTCAATATTGAACCAATCAGTTGTTCCATGCAGGGTTCCAACTGCTGCTTCTTGACTGACGTACAGGTTCTCAGGAGACAGGTAGGATGGTCTGGTACTCCTGTCTCTTTAAGAATTTTCCACAGTTTATTATGATTCACACAGTGAAAGGCTTTGGCATAGTTGATAAAACAGAGGTAAATGTTTTTCTGGAATTTTCTAACTTTTTCTATGATCCAGAGATGGTTGGCAATTTGATCTCTACTTCCTCTTCCTTTTCTAAACCCAACTTGAACATCTGGAAGTTTTTAGTTTGCATAATGTTGAAGCCTAACATGCAAGATTTTAAGCATGACCTTCCTAGTGTGGGAGATGAGTGCAATTGTCCCATGGCAAGCACATTCTTTACTATTACCCTTTTTGGGAATTGGGATGAGGATTGACCTTTTACAGTCCTGTGGGCATTGCTGGGTCTTCTAAATTTGCTGACATGTTGGATGCAACACCTTAATAGCATCATTCTTTAGGGTTTTGAATAGTTCTACTGGAATTCCATTGCATCCACTAACTTTATTAACAGCCATGCTTCCTAAGGCCCACTTGACTTCGCTCTCCAGAATGTCTGGCTCTAGGTGGCTGACCACATCATTGTAGTAATCTGCTTCATTCAAATCTTTTTTTGTACAAGTTCTTCTGTGTATTCTTTCCATCTCTTCTTGATCTCTCCAGCATGTACTATAATAGTCTCTACCATTTCTGTCCTTTATTGTGCTTATCTTTGGGCAAAATGTTCCCTTGATATCTCCAATTTTCCTGAAGAGATCTCTAGTTGTTTCCTTTCTGCTGTCTTCATCTAGTTTTATACACTGTTAATTGAAGAAGGCCTTCTTATCTTTTTGTACTGTTCTTTGGAAATCTGTGTTCAGTTGGGTATACCTTTTCCTTTCTCCCTTGCTTTTCACTTCTTTTCTTTCCTTAGCTAGTTGTAAGGCCTCCTCAGGTAACCATTTTGCCTCCTTGCTTTTATTTTTCTTTGGGATGGTTTTGTTCACTGCCTCCTGTACAATATTATGGACCTCCATCCATAGTTCTTCAGTCACACAGTTTACAAGTTCGAATCCCTTGAATCTATCCATTTACCACCACTGCATATTCATAGGTGATTTGACTTATGTCATACCTAGCTGGCCTTTTCCCCACTTTCTTTAGTTTAAGCCTGAATGTTGCTTTGAGAAGCTGATGAGCTGAGCCACAGTCAGCTCCAGGTCTTGTTTTTGCTGACTGTATACAGCTTCTTCATCTTCAGCTACAAAGAACATAATCAATTTGATTTTTGTATTGACCATTTGGTGATGTCCGTGTGTAAAGTCATCTCTTGTGTTGCTGACAAAGGTGTTCGCTTTGACTACTGCATTTTCTTGGCAGAATTCAGTTAGCTTTTGCCCTGATTCATTTTGTTCTCCAAGGCCAAACTTGACTGTTATGCCAGGTATCTCTTGGCTTCCTACTTTTACATTCCAATCCCTGACCCTGATGATCAATAAAACACCTTTTTTTTCTTAATGTTATTTCTAGGAGGTCTTCTAGGTTTTCATAGAACTGATCAGCTTCAGCTTCTTCAGCATTTGTGGTAGGGGCATAGACTTGGATTACTGTGATGTTGAATGGTTTGCCTTGGAAACAAAACAAGACTATTCTGTCATTTTTCAGGTTGCATATAAGTATTGCATTTTGGACCCTTTTATTGATTATGATGGCTACTCCATTTCTTCTATGTGATTCTTGCCCATGGTAGTAGATATAACGGTCATCTGAATTAAATTCACCCAATCCCATCCATTTTATTTCACTGATTCCTAAGTTGTCGATGTTTATTCTTGCCAATGTGCTGTGACCACGTCCAATTTATCTTTGTTCATGGGCCTAACATTCCAGGCCCTATTCTTTGCAGCACTGGATTTGCTTTCATCACCAAACATCTACAACTGAGTATTGTTTCTGCTTTCACCCAGCCACTTCATTCTTTCTGTGGCTTGTAGTTGCCCTCCATTCTTCCCCAGTAGTATATTGGACATCTTTAAATCTGGGGGACTTATCTTTTGATTTCATATGATTGTGTGTGTGTGTGTGTGTGTGTGTGTGTGTGTGTGTACAGTTCATGAGGTTCTCATGGAAGTATACTAGAGTGGTTTTCCATTCCCTCCTCTGGTGGATCACATTTTGCCAGAGCTCTCTACTATGACCCTTCTGTCCTGGGTGGCCCTACATAGCATGGCTCATAGCTTTATTGAGTTATGCAAGCCCCTTTGCACTAACAAAGCAGTGGTCCATGAAGGGGATGCAGAAGATATTATTAAAAAAAATCATAAAAGTAAGATAACAGACTGAAAAAAAATATATTTGAATGTAAATAAATAATAGAGTAATATCTACCAGGTAGAAGTTCCAAATAGTTATTGTGGCTGAAAAACAAATACTTGGCCAGCTTTGAATGTAAATATTATAGAATCAATTTCTTGGTACAAGGTTAAATCTGATTTTTTGCAAACATAAATGAATGTAGCAATTTACTTATTGAGAATCTAAATGCTGCTGCTGCTGCTAAGTCTCTTCAGTTGTGTCTGAGTCTGTGAGACCCCATAGATGACTGCCCACCAGCCCACCAGGCTCCCCCGTCCCTGGGATTCTCCAGGCAAGAACACTGGAGTGGGTTGCCATTGCCTTCTCCGAGAATCTAAATGGTCATATATTAAAGTTTAACATGGTGCAGAAACAATCATTTCTCTGCACAGTTAATTACTCTTAGCTTCAATAGTCCCACTGATACACTAAGAGCAAAGTTTATTTGTAACAGATATACCATAACATCACTAATCTAGTCACATTTACCAAATTGCAATTCAGGGGGGAAAATCAGTAATATTTTTTCTTTTTTTTTTAAGCTTTGAGCATATGTCAAAAATCCTTCAACACTAGATACCAAAAATAGTTAGCAACCTCTAAAATGTATTTCAGTCATGCCAAAAGTTTGGGACTCCATAGACTCAAGGGGATGAGGAAGTGTCATCTTAAAGTGTACTTTTAAAGGATGTGATTTTGAAGTTGGTAAGAAACTTTGAGCTATTTTGTTTCCCTTCCACTCTTTCTTCTAGGCTTTCTATTCTTCATTACATTGAGATCAGAAATGATTTATCATAAAATATTGTTGCACATGATTTTGCAGTTTTTCCTCCTCATCACATTTAGCAGTAGCAAAGTTGAAATTCTGCTTTTAATTCATCCTCACGAGATAAGAAGACTCCTCAAATAGGACCATTTTCTTGAAAAATTCTTAGCCTAAGCTGAATTAAATAACTTAAAATTAAATATAGCTCTTAATGCTTCTAAAGATTAGCATTGTGATATAATCTAATTTCTATTATCCTGCCTTTTTATTAGCATTTAAATTTTTATAAACATTTGCTGGCTCAAAACGGATATTATGTTCTTGCAAATGTTATCTATCTATCTAATGCACTCTCTCTTATTCATAATAACTGCTAATATTGTTTAACTATTTGGAGTTTCTTAATAATTTTTGTACAACAAATTAACAGCTTTCAAAATCAGCATTAATTGTTTTAAGATTTTATTATTGTAATAAATAAATATGCTTTAATTCAGTTGCCTGAAGAAGGAAGTTTTCAAGTTGCATCTAAAATGCTTATTTAAATATAAAAATGAATATCAATGAATATGCAAATGTTAATGTCAGTTCAGGGTCCACATAATTTCATATTGACATCACTATGATGATTAGAAATGATGGGAATATGTGTGGCCATATCCCCACTTAGTAGGTATACCAGTATGCCAGAAACAA
This sequence comes from Oryx dammah, assembly GCF_014754425.2. Classification (NCBI taxonomy): domain Eukaryota; kingdom Metazoa; phylum Chordata; class Mammalia; order Artiodactyla; family Bovidae; genus Oryx; species Oryx dammah. The sequence goes on along the minus strand of NW_024070206.1, from coordinate 44,585,540 downwards.
AACTGATGTTTGGTTATTTTGTCTTTCAATGGCTGATGAAACCAGGCATCATATTTTTATGAACACTGAAGCCAAAGTTAAACTTTAAAGCATCTCTATGTAAAACAAAACAAAACAAGAAATCCCAAAATAAAGTTAAGAAGAAAAACAAAAGAAAAATTCCCTAAATCTATAAATAATCCCTAAAGAGTAAAATTGAATCATCAAAAAAAAAAAAAATTCCTACAAGACATTTCTTAACCCTGCCAGTAATTGGGTACTGGAAATTAAGACAGCAATGAGATGCCATTTCACACTCATCAGGTTGGAAACAAAATTAACAAGTATGAAGCACTGGTGACAACACATATAAGCAAAAAAGACATAAGTGACTCATTGAGAAAGAGAAGTTGCTCAGTCGTGTCTGACTCTCTGCAACCCCATGGACTGTAGCCCATCAGGCTCCTTGGTCCATGGGATTTTCCAGGCATGCATACTGGATTGGGTTGCCATTTCCTTCTCCAGGGGAACTTCCTGACCCAGGGATTGAACCCAGGTCTCTGGAATTGCAGGCAGACGCTTTACCATCTGAGCCACCAGGGAAGCACAAGTGACTCATTAATACACAGTAAATGTGAAGATAATATACTTACCAGCCAGCAATTTCATTTTTAATCCATATCCTACAAAAAGATTTGTATATGTATACCACAGATAATGTAGGAGTTGAATTGTAACCAAACAATACTATTTAGCAATTTTTTAATTTAAAATTTTAATTTAATAATTTAATAAATGGGATCTATTTTGTTAACAAATATAAAAAATCTTCTTGAGTAGAAAAAGCAAGCTGTAAAATGATAACTAAAGCAAGGTAATATATAATATTTTTAAAAGAAGCAAATTATGTCATTTGTGGCTTCATCACATGGTAAACATATAAAGAAAATGCTTGGGAATGTTGCACAACAGTTTTAAGATGGTGATTGCCTCAGAGAAGGTAACCAAATATAGCTCTTCTATTATATTACTCAGAAAACATATGTGAAAAATGAACTAGAAAGCAAATAATACTTTTTACAGATGAAGAAACTAATGTACAGAGGACTGAAGTTATTGTCCCATGATTGCACAAGTAATTAGGGATGAAGCAAGAACTTGAACTAGAGCTATCTTGTTTTAGCCTACACTCTTACTTATGGCAATACACTGTGTTAAATGGTGAACCTATTTCAGTAGGTATTGAAAAAAAAAGAAAAAAAAAACACTATTTCCATTAATTGGCAGGCAGATGATTTGAACCATTTCTAATTAATTCAAAACATCTCCTCATGGCCCTGGAACCTTAACAGAGCAGGGGTATTCAAATATTTAGCTCAAATGATGAAAGATCTGTTACAAAATAAATGACAATTTAGTGTAGACCATGAAGTCCAGGGGATTTCTATATAACCAATCAACCCAGAAATTTGGTTGTTCTTGGTAATTGGTGTTTCTTTGTAGGAATTCCAGGCTGCCATTTCTTAGAAAAGTCATATGACTTTCTGTATTCTGAGAAAACATCAGTTACTATGTTGGGGAGATAGGGGAATGTATTATAATTTTGTGAGATTTAAAATGTGACAAGCAGCATTGAGAGTTTACTAATTTAAAGGAATCTGTCAATGTCAACTCCAAGCAAGAGCAATTAACAGAGACATTTCTGGGAGCCAGAATCAGTTCAGTGCAGTTCAGTTCAGTCACTCAGTCATGTCTGACTCTTTGGAACCCCAAGCACTGTAGCACACAAGGCCTCCCTGTCCATCACCAACTCACGGAGTTCACTCAAACTCAGTGATGCCATCCAGCCATCTCATCCTCTGTCGTCCCCTTCTCCTCCTGCCCCCAAATCCCTCCCAGCATCAGAGTCTTTTTTCCAGTGAGTCAACTCTTCGCATCAGGTGGCCAAAGTGTTGGAGTTTCAGCTTTAGAATCAGTCCTTCCAAAGAATACCCAGGACTGATCTCCTTTAGAATGGACTGGTTGGATCTCCTTGCAGTCCAAGGGACTCTCAAGAGTCTTCTCTAACACCAGAGTTCAAAAGCATCAATTCTTCTGCTCTCAGCTTTCTTCACGGTCCAACTCTCACATCCATAGATGACCACTGGAAAAACCATAGTCTTGACTAGACAGACCTTTGTTGGCAATGTAATGTCTCTGCTTTTCAACATGATATCTAGGTTGGTCATAACTTTCCTTCTTAGGAGTAAGCGTCTTTTAATTTCATGGCTGCAATCACCATCTGCAGTGATTTTGGAGTCCCAGAAAAATAAAGTCTGCCACTGTTTCCACTGTTTCCCCATCTATTTCCCATGAAGTGATGGGACCAGATGCCATGCTCTTAGTTTTCTGAATGTTGAGCTTTAAGCCAACTTTTTCACTCTTCTCTTTCACTTTTATCAAGAGGCTCCTCTTCACTTTCTGTCATAAGAGTCAGAATAGGGGCATACAAAAGAAGTGATAACAATAGAATCAATCTTGCATTGTAACTGATACTACATGTTTGTGGTGGCCCTGCCTACTATAAACAATGAATCACCCTTACAAATAAAACATATAAATAAATTTAGCTGCATCATGCAAATCCTATGAAAAATCTTCAAAAAATAAATTTGGAAGCAAAATAAGCCCTCTAATTTGTAAGTTCAATAGATGTTTCTGCATATTATGAATGATGCTAGGAAATCAGTATGGTACATTTTCAACTGTCACCCAATGATGAATGCTGGTGTTTGAATATTTGCTGTAAGCAAGTATTTGTAACATAGACAAAAGGCTTTCATCACTGAAAAGGAGAATGAGCTTGTGGTATATAACATAATGTTCTCCAAAGATGCTTGCATCTTGAACCCTGCAATCTAAATATTCTTATATGGCAAATGTGATTCTGCAGATGCAATTCTACTCTTCTTGAAAAAAGGAAATTATCCTGAGATATACAAGCTAGTCCAATGTAATCACAGACATCAAACGATGAAAGAGGGAGGCAGGTTAGAAAGAAAAACATTTGAAAGTGCTATACTGCTGACTTTGAAGTTTCTGAGAGGAGCCACTAGCCAAGGAATGCAGGTGCCTCTAGAAGGTGAAGAAAGCAAACAAATGGCTGTTCCTCTAGAGTCTCAGAAAGAAAGGAGCTTACTGACACAATGCTTAGCCCAGTGATAAATTTTAACTACAAATTATAAGATAATAAATTTGTGCTGCCTTAAACCAGTAATTTTGTGGTAACTTGTTGCAGTAGCAATGGGAAACTGATGAAGAGTTTGTATGAAACACTATGAAGATGCTTTTGGATTCACTCTTTTAAAAATGTTTTTACCAAGTATTTATTTTTAATTGGGAGATAATTGTTTTACAGTATTGTATTGGTTTCTGTCATACATTCACATGAAGCAGCCATAGGTATACATATGTCCCCTCCCTCTTAAAACTCCCTCCCACCTCCCACCCTATCCCACCTATCTAGGTTGTCACAGAGCCCTGGTTTGAGCTCCCTGAGTAATACTGCAAATTCTCACTGGGTATCTCTTTTACATATGACAATGTAATTGTTTCCATGCTCCTCTCTCAATTCATCCCACCTTCTCCTTCCCCTACTGGGTCCACAAGTCTGTTTTTTATGTCTGCATTTCCAGTGCTGCTCTGCAAATAAGTTCATCAATACCATCTTTCTAGATTCCATATGTATGCATTAATATACAATATTTATTTTTCTCTTTCTGACTTACTTCACTTTGTATGATAGGCTCTAGGTTCCTCCACCTGATTAGAACTGACTCAAATGTGTTCATTTTATGGCTGAGAAATATCCCAATGTATATATGTATGACAGCTTCTTTATCCATTAATTTGTCAAAGGACATCTAGGTTGCTTCCATGTCCTAGCTATTGTAAATAGTGCTGCAGTGAACATGGGGGTACATGTGTCTTTCTCAGTTGTGGTTTTTCTTAGGGTATATGTCCAGTAGTGGGATTGCTAGGTCATGTGGTAGTTTTGTTTTTCATTTTTTAAGGAAGCTCTGTACTGTTCTCCATAGTGGCTGTATCAATTTACATTCCCACCAACAGTGCAAAAGAATTCAAAGTACAGTGGATTTACAATATTGTGCCAATCTCCGTTGAATAGCAAAGTCACTCAATTATGCACATATATACAATTTTTGGTTAATATTTTTTAACATTGTGGCTTATCAGAGAATACTCAATGTAGTTCCCTAACTCTAACTCTAACCCACAAGCCACATGGTGTAGCCAAAAAACAGAAGTTGAAGATGGGTTCACTCTTAATAGTCCAGCCACAATGTTAACGAAAAATGAAAGAGAATTTTCCATGTTGGCAACGTTTGTCATGATCAAGATCATGGAGAAAGGATTTTAACACTTTCCATGTTTTTAAATTTTTATTTTAAGAGTAGTTTTTAAGTATTTGTAGATTATCTTTCAATAATCCAAACTGCTTTATTTAACTCTTATTTTGCATATAGAGTGTGTAAACACGTATCAGGTTGCTTCTTAATGATTTCTATTATCAGATGAAAATATCAGGTAAACATCATTTTCATGTATTATTGAAATGCATCATTTTTTTCACAATATAGCAGTTCATAATAATACAAAACTATGCATTGATTATTGTGTCTTTTCCTTTTTTCCCCATACAGAATCCTCTACAGCTTTATATTGTTCTCTCATAGACAAATAATTTCCTATGTATTATTGTTGTGGCTCACTATAATTTTAACATATGTAAATAAATTATTATAAAAGTATAAAATATCTTCTAATTGCAGGAATTCCTGAGGATTCCTGGAAATTTTTAATTCACATTTTCTGATTCCTGAAGATAAATGTCTTTAAAATTTGACAATTGTTGGTATCGAGAGTGCAGCAGTGTGACTCCTCTTAAAAGTACAAAACTAGTGTATCCTTTTTTGAGCCCACACATTCAAGATTATGTATTCTAAAAGCTATAATATGTGAAACATGCAGTATCTTCCAATCAGCACTGGCAGAAATAAAATTAAGTGCTGTAAACAACAGAGGTGAATTCCTGGAAAAATATGATACATCCATGATTATAATCATACAGTTTCCATCATCTCCACAATGTAAGAACAATGGTTGAATCATTTCTACCTATGTGGTAGGAAAAGGACTAAATGGAATAGATATGGGAGAACTTGCAGATGGTGATTGCAGCCATGAAATTAAAAGACGCTTACTCCTTGAAGGAAAAGTTATGACCAACCTAGATAGCATATTCAAAAGCAGAGACATTACTTTGCCAACTAATGTCCATCTAGTCAAGGCTGTGGTTTTTCCAGTAGTCATGTATGGATGTGAGAGTTGGACTGTGAAGAAGGCTGAGCACCGAAGAATAGATGCTTTTGAACTGTGGTGTTGGAGAAGACTCTTGAGAGTCCCTTGGACTGCAAAGAGATCCAACCAGTCCATTCTAAAGGAGATCAACCCGGGGATTTCTTTGGAAGGAATGATGCTGAAGCTGAAACTCCAGTACTTTGGCCACCTCATGCAAAGAGTTGACTCATTGGAGAAGACTTTGATGCTGGGAGGGATTGGGGGCAGGAGGAGAAGGGGACGACTGGGGATGAGATGGCTGGATGGCATCACTGACTCGATGGACGCGACTCTAAGTGAACTCTGGGAGTTGGTGATGGACAAAGAGGCCTGGCGGGCTGCGATTCATGGGGTCCGAAAGAGTCGGACAAGACTGAGCGACTGAACTGAACTGAACCTGTATTGAATAGCTTTCTATTTCTGAGTCAGATGTCACAGTATTATCATTTGAATCTCCATCTATTATTAATACAAATGGAAAGCCCAGACTTGAAGTAGCTAAGTTATCAGCACAAATTCCTTGATTCTTACCTTACTTGATACTCTGAACCATTCACACAAGTCATCATCTAATGAGAGATTAGCATAGACTTTGAATTAAACATTTCTGGGGTTGGAATTGCTCATTGTATTCTGCTTGTAACTATTTCTATGAAGTGAATGAAATGTAAACCAATCACTGGCAAACTAAAACATAAAAGGAGCAGCTTTTCACATTATGTTTCTCATTTTCGTGGGCTTCCCTGGTCTCTCAGCTGGTAAAGAATCCACCTGCAATATGGGATACCTGGGTTCAATCCCTGGGTTGGGAGGATCTCCTAGAGAAGGGAAAGGCTACCCACTCCTGTATTCTGGCCTGGAAAATTCCACGGACTGTATAGTCCATGGATTTGCAAAAAGTTGGGACACAACCGAGTGACTTTCACTTTCACTTTCTTCTCGTTTTTGTGGCTACAAAATCAGACTGTTTATATGTGTGGCCCAATATTTCAGAGATGTTCGGGAAAATGACAAACAATTCAGACAAAAACCTGTTTGCTTGATACCTCCCTTGCCAGGGGATGAAATGAGGCCCCTCATGTCACGGTAGAATGTGTACTGGGCACAAGTGTTCCTTAGCAGCTGGAATGAGGATGAGCACCTCTGGGGATGGCTTCATGAGAATTCCATCTCAAACACAGAAAACAACCTACTTGAATGTCCTAATTAAGACTTCCGAAATTGAGATAGCAAAGAAAAAAAGCAAAATCCATTCTCTTTATTTAGACATTCTGACAGAAAAGTGTAATGGAACATCTGTTGTGTAGTATGTTTAAAACAAAATCACAACAGAGAAGTTTTTTTCTGTACTACCTGAGGTAGTCTGCCTTTTGGGAACTTGACTAGACTGAGACCCCCATGTGGTCTGCCTACTCTTTGTTGGAGTTAATGCCTCTTACCTTTCCCTTTCATTCTAAAGACCTTCCATATTCTAATTGTCCACTCTTTCCACTCTTCTTTGGTTTTTCAAAAAGAAAAAAAAAAAAAAAAACAGTAATACCAATGAGAAAAATAGCATGCCCTATATTCATTGACTACAATCATCTAATCATTGACTATTTAAGCTGAAAATGTTCTTATTTTCTGTTTAAACCACCTTCATTTTTAGAGTCACAAAATAAGACCAAAATGATTTTGGTATCACCACATATAACTTTTAATCCAGCATCTCTTCTACTTAACAATAGATACTATCTAAATTTTCATTTTCTATTTTTTCTATTTATTTTACTAAATTCCTAGATGTCAAAAATCCAACATGGGCTTACATCCACATTTCTAACTATCACATTTTATTTGAATGCACAATCAATCTTTAGAGGGAAAAACAAAATCCTTCAGGTGATATTTCATTGCAAAAGAAATCAACAAATAAGGACTCCAGTGAAGTGATAATGGTTCAGTTTATCATAAATCATCAAAAATATGTCAAGAGATGCATTCCAAGAAATGCATTTTATTGCAGTAATAAAGTCTTTGGAGTAAAATATTATATGGAGAATTCTTTCAAACCCATATAAATACATATGTGAAGTTAAGTGAAAATCTTTTAGTCGTATCTGACTTTTTGTGACCCCAAGGACTTTAGGCCACCAAGCTACTGTCCATGGAATTCTCCAGGCAAGAACTGGAGTTGATTGCCGTTCCTTTCTCCAGAGCACATTTGCTTTCAAATCCATACACACACACACACACACACACACACACACACACACACACATACACACACATCAGTTCAGTCCAGTTCAGTCATTCATTTGTGTCCAACTTTTGCGATGCCATGAATCACAGCATGACAGGCCTCCTTGTCCATCACCAACTCCCAGAGTTTACCCAAACTCATGTCCATCGAGTTGGTGATGCCATCCAGCCATCTCATTCTCTGTCATCCCCTTCTCCTCCTGCCCCCAATCCCTCCCACCATCAGGGTCTTTTCCAATGAGTCGCCTCTTTGTATGAGGTGGCCAAAGTATTGGAGTTTCAGCTTCAGCATCAGTCCTTTCAATGAACACCCAGGACTGATCTCCTTTAGGATGGACTGGTTGGATCTCCTTGCAGTCGAAAGGACTCTCAAGAGTCTTCTCCAACACCACAGTTCAAAAGCATCACTTCTTTGGTGCTCATCTTTCTTCACAGTCCAACTCTCACATCCATCCATGACCACTGGAAAAACCATAGCTTTGACTAGGTGGACCTTTGTTGGCAAAGTAATGTCTCTGCCTTTTAATATGCAATCCAGGTTGGTCATAACTTTTCTTCCAAGGAGTAAGCATCTTTTAATTTTATGGCTGCAATCACCATCTGCAGTGATTTTGGAGCCCAAAAAAATAAAGTCTGACACTTTCCCACTGTTTCCCCGTCTATTTGCCATGAAGTGATGGGACCAGATGCCATGGTCTTCATTTTCTGAATGTTGAGTTTTAAGCCAACTTTTTCACTCTCCCCTTTCACTTTCATCAAGAGGCTTTTTAGTTCCTCTTCACTTTCTGCCATAAGGGTGATTTCTTATGCATATGTGAGGTTATTGATATTTCTTCCAGAAATCTTGATTCCAGCTTTTGTTTCTTCCAGCCCAGCATTTCTCATGACGTACTCTGCATAGAAGTTAAATAAGCAGGATGACAATATACAAACTTGACGTACTCCTTTTCCTATTTGGAACCAGTCTGTTGTTCCATGTCCAGATCTAACTTTTGCTTCCTGACCTGCATACAGGTTTCTCAAGAGGCAGGTCAGATGGTCTGGTATTTCCGTTTCTTTCAGAATTTTCCACAGTTTATTGTGATCCACACAGTCAAAGGTTTTGGCATAGTCAATAAAACAGAAATAGATGTTTTCCTGGAACTCTCTTACTTTTTCAGTGATCCAGCAGATGTTGGCAATTTGATCTCTGTTTCCCTTGCCTTTTCTAAAACCAGCTTGAACATCTGGAAGTTCATGGTTCACATATTGCTGTATGTATATATATATTTTTGTATTCTGACATGTCAAAGTTCATTCTTTAATTATGTAAAAATTGAGCCTCAGCACTTAAATTCATTATAACCAGTGTAGTTAGACCTCTGGAAGAAGTTATTTATTCTTTGTAGCAATCGTCACTTTCTTAATAGTAAAATTGTAGGTGCACCTATTTGTTTAGGGTCTCTCTATAAGTTTCATATGGTCAGAATCTAGTTTGAAATTGTTTATTTTTTAATAATTAGTACAATATAATTGTATTAAATATCAGGAGTATGAGTTTATTTTGTTTTCCTTATAATAAAATCCTATCATCTCCCTTTCCAGTCATAAATTCAGAAGATATGTTAGAACTAACTTCAGCTTTTATTGCATGAAGTTCTACTAATTGGGGATGATGATATTCATCATGAATTTATTTGAGCACATATTATGTGTAAAATTCTAGGTTTAAAAGAGCTTTATCCCATATTCCACTTAATCATGAATTTGAATAATACAACATAGAGCAAATCTGAAGAATGTTTTGGGTTAAATTGTTTCCTTTAAAGATGGAGATATGTTGTAATTTTAATCCCCAGTATCTATAAATGTGATCATATTTGGAAACATTTGGTTTTGGCAAATGTACTCAAATTAAGATGAATCCATAGTTGGTTAGAGTGGGTCCTTATATGACTGACATTCCCATAGGAAGAGGAGAGACACAGATAAAACTAAGTAGAGAATGCCACGTGAAGATAGAGGCAACAATTGTAGTTAGACCTCTGGAAGTCAAGGGACACCAAGGATAATGCAGCCACCAGAAGCTGGCGAAGCATGGAATAGATTCTCCCTCAGAGCTCCTACTGAAGAAGGAAATGGCAACCCACTCCAGTATTGTTGTCTAGAGAATCCTGTGGACAGAGGAGCCTGGTGAGCTGCTGTCCATAGGGTCACATAGAGTCAGACACGACTGAAGCGACTTAGCATGCATGCATGCATTGGGGAAGGAAATGGCAGCCCACTCCAGTATTCTTGCCTGGAGAATCCCAGGGATGGAGGAGCCTGGTAGGCTGCCATCTATGGGGTCACACAGAGTCGGACACGACTGAAGCGATTTAGCAACACCAGCAGCAGAGCTCCTAGTGGGAGTCAATCCTACTGACACCTTGATTTCAGACCTCTAGCCTCCAAAGATTGAGAAAATAAGTTTATGTTGTTTTTGCCACTGAGTTTCAGTACCATGTTATAGCAATCCTAGGAAACTAACACAAAGAGTTAATGTGTTGTGATGGGATTAATACTTGAACAATAAATGGAAGAGAGTGTGCATTCAAGCTCTTCTACTTAGTATGTGCATGGATAGACAAGTTACTTAACCACCTCTGCTAATTAATTTCTTTATTTATAAGATAAGGACTGTTATACATACTTGAAGACTTACTGTGAAGACTAGAGATAAATTTTAAGATATCTAATAATGTCATTTGGTGTTATGTATTCAATAAGTTATTATCTTTGTTACTAATTACCAGAAGCATTTCACTGTTTGTAATTTTAATACTGCTTAAGATCAAAGTCACATTGTATATCACTTCATATTTAGTTTACATCCCATATACTATTGGGATGTGCACATTTTGGATACTCAATAAATAAAGTTTTGATTGATGTAATGGTTTTGAAAACATTGCAAAGGTGAACAGCATATACTAAGCTGTCATCTTTCTTCATGTTTTAAAAAATTGGGGGAAAAGGATTGATCTGTCAATATCAGTTTGTTTAAAATTTATAACATTATACAGCCCTTTAGAAAGAGCATAGAAAGATTTCAGCTGGGCATTGAACAAGAAGCATATGACACAGAAGGGACCTTTTGAAAACTGATATACCCCACTCTCATTGGGTGTTCACGAAACCAGACAGTGATTGCTCTTTGAAACATCAGCATCTGTCCATGTGGTTCCAGCCATATCTCTCTGGAAATTAAGAAGTTAAGTGAAACTGAACATTTGTTAGTAGTGCTTGCTCATTTCCCTCTTTGTAAATATGATATTTAATATGCATTGGGGAAGCTTCCTGTCCCATCTTGATTGATAACCTGTAAATTACCAAGGACAATTCCTTTTGGTGAATGAGAAACATAAACTCATTTATCTTTATATCATATCTTCTTCAAATTAAAGTAAAAATATAGAGTTTGCACACTGAAGTGGGTCTACTGTGGAGCAATGTGGCTATAAAACAGCATGTTAACAAGCATGACATGATGAATGGAATACAATAAACTGCCATGATTTTCATTTCTCCTCCCAGCTGATCTCAGGACTCTCACCTATTGGGGACACAATAACAACACTCCAGGGAACTCAGTAAACCACCTTGAAGCCAATGATCCTCAGATTGCACAAGGTAGCTGTTCATCCAAGTCAAGATGAGAAATATTGACCACATGATACATCATGTAAGCATAGTTTCCCCTCCTGTATTTAAATGCATACTACAACCATAAAAGGCACAATACTGGTAAGGGTGAGAGCAATATTAGGACAAGGAGTATCTTGAGAAGGCATGATGCAAAAGGCAGAAAGAACAAGGACTAGCAACTTCTTCACACTTCCTAAGAACAGAAGGCCAAGGGGAGAGAATCATTCCTTTCCCACCTTTAAAGGCACTGTTTTAAGAAAGAACAGAATTATTACTGTGGAGACATGTTAACTTTGAATAGAGTCCCTGACGCGGATCAAAACCAATTTAATAAACTCTCTTTTTTGGATTCTACTCATACACTCTAGGAACTTGAGACTTGGGAAATGTGAAATACATGGAGTAAATCTTCTTACAAAATACTTCACTGTACTGAGCATTTTTTAATAATGTAGGTCAGGTTCCAAGTTCTGTGTAGGTAGGAACATTGAAGTTGATCTTTCACACTGTGCTGTAAGGAGTCCATTATTGCCTACTTCCCTAGACCATTCACACTAAATTCTCCACATCGTATTTCCCTTTCATACAAAATGTTAACATTTGATCCATTTCTTCATTTTCCTAAAATAGTTCTTTTTTTATATAAATGTATTTATTTATTTGGCTGTGCTGGGTCTTCCTTGCTGCATAAAGCTTTTTGCTAAGTTTGGTGAGAGGGGGCTACTTTCTAGTTCTTGTATGCTAGCTTCTCATTGCAGTGACTTTTCTTATTGTGGAGCACAGGCTCTAGAGCATTTGGACTTCAGTAGTTGTGGCACACTGGCTCAGTAGTTGTGGCGCCCAGGCTTTAGAACATGAGCTCAGTTGTTGTAGGGCACAAGCTTAGTTGTCCCATGGAATGTGGGAATCTTCCTGGACCACAGATAGAACCCGTGTCTGGCAGGTAAATTCTTTACAAATGAACCACCAGGGAAGCCCTCTTAGAATATTAAATGCACTTTTCCATTGGATAATACATTAGCTATTATTTTTATTATTTTGCATTGCCTTTATGCTCAAGTTTTATCTAATAAACAAGGGGCAAAGGAAGTATGGAAGAACAAAAAAGAAAGCTGTTTCTTAACAGCGAGTAGTCTTGGCATCTAGTAGACTCTCAAGAAATACTTAACTAATTTATGGCAAATGCAGCAATTTACTAGTCAATCAAATATATATTCTATTGCTTTTATTTATAAGTCAAGTGAAGTAAGGGTTATTAAGAAGTCATAAAAAACTGATTTGGACACTTTTCCTTCTAGCCAAGATAGAGTGATAGCCACCAGATTTACCTTTCCACTTGAATCAACATATAGACAGAATATGGAGAAGTAGATGGCAACCCACTCTAGTGTTTCTGCGGGGGGCACTCCGCAGAAAGAGAGAGGCAGTGGAACTTCCCTCAGCAAAGCCGAGGGGTCCCTAGGAGCGGTGAGCCTGCTGTCCGCCAACCCAGCCCATCGGCAAGCGAGAGACAATCAGACGCGACAGGGGTTCCATCTAAACACTTCGGCTTTATTGTTGTAAGCTCTTGGTTTATAAAGGCAAGCAGGGAGGGGTTTGTGAGGGACTTTCCATAGTTGCACCAATCACATTAAAGGTCAAATCGTCATGTGCCATCATTATAACAGGAGTCTATGGTGATCATGCGCTGTCTACATGCACAGTGGTCAAGAGAGCCAATCAAAAGTTTTGACAGACAACTTAGGCCACACCCTCATCTCTTCTGCCAGGTGCCATCTTAGCTCTAAATCGCAAAGCTAGCCCTTCTTTTTTAAGGTTTCCCATTTAGGGCCTCACATGTTCTTGCCTGGAGAATCCCGTGGACAGAGGAACCTGGTGGGCTTCTGTCCATAGGGCCCCCCAAAGTCAGAGACGACTGAAGTAACTTCGCATGCACGCATGCATTGGAGAAGGAAATGGTAACCCACTACAGCATTCTTGCCTGGAGAATCCCAGGTACAGAGGAGCCCAGTGGGCTGCCATTCATGGGGTCGCACAGAGTTGGACATGATGAAGTGACTTAGTAGCAGCAGTATAGACAGAATATATGAAACAGTGGTTTCAAGATGCTGAGCATCAACGTATAAAGGACAGTAATTCCTGCACATAAGAAAGGATCAAATGACAGGAGCCCTTTGATTGTCCCTGCTTACTTCCAAGATAGGATTTCCAGTCTGCAGGAGCTATAAGCCCAGAAGAAGCTCAGTGGAAATCTTGAGTTGAAGAGATGGAGTTGAAAGTCCAGGGAAGCCAGGTGGCTAAAGTGTGCAGGGCAGAATATTTGAGAGGAGAGAGCTACACAGACAATTTGGATTCTGCAAAGCAAACCAATTGAATATTCAGCTGTGTATATGAATATGAGGACACTTCCTACAATCGGGGGAAAAACTACTCTAAAGGATAAGAGAGAATGACCTATAGAGCTCACACAGGGTCAGAGAGAGTTTATGTATCCATCAGCCAGGGTGAAATTCCTCATAATTTATGGGGCATCAATAGAGAAATGCTTTGTCTCTGAAGTAAAGAAAAATTAATCCTAGAACACATGTTGTTTTTATCCTATCTAACAAGGCTTTATAGCAAGACCTGAAAGGATCAAAATGTTTCCAAATGATATAACTGTATCCCAGAATAAAACTGAATTAATATTTATAAGATATAGGAACAAAAATATTCAGGACTCGACAAGTCTATAGTCTAGGAGTGCAAAAAAAAAAAAAAAAAGCAAGAAAATAAAATTCATAATGAAAAGAAAAATCAAGGGAAACTGACTCAGAAATTACACAGATCATAGAATTGGTAGAGCAGGACACTTAAACAGTTATTATAATTGTATCTAATATGTTTAAGAAGTAGAAGGAAATATTGAGCATGTTAAGAAGAGACATGAAAGCTATAAACTCAACATAAAAGGAACCAGTAGAGATGAAAATTACAAAGTCTACCATGAAAAATATAGTGAATGGTATCAATGGCAGACTCAATACCACAGAAGGAAGTGATTTAAAGTCATTGCAATAGAAACCTCAAAATGAAACAATGAAAGAAAATAAGAGGCAGAATGAGAACCCTAGGAGAATGTAGGTAGTGGAAATAACAGCTATAATTATAATCCCTGAAGGAGTAAGAAAATAAAAAAAAAGCAAATACTTGTGAAAATTGGCCATATATTTTCCAAATTTGATGAAAACCAAACACCTCAATTCAAAAATTGCAGTGACTTCCGATCGTCCCAACCTGAACAAAACTAACAATTTCTCAAACCCATCCATTAAGAGAAAAATCTGGATAGTAGCTAGCAAGAGGATTGGAGTGGAAAACATATTATGAATGAAAGAACAAAGATAAAACGATAGTACATTTCTTGTTTGGACCAATGTAAAAGAAAAGAGAACAGACAATCACCTTTAAATTATTAAAAGAAAAAGGAAATTAAACTGAGAAACATTTATCCAGTAAAAGACATCCTCCATCAATGAAAGAAAAATAAAAGCTGAAAGAGTTCATCACCAGCATACATGCCTTATAAGATGTGATAAAGGAAGTCCTACATGCAGAAGAAAAAACTAGACCTATACAAAGAAAAATATACTATACTAAAAAATAATAGATTGAGTGCATATGTAGTATAAATATTAAAACATATATAAAGTCATATAAATGCCAAAAATAATTTAAATTTCATAAAGAAATAATTATACAATTGAAATGTTTTTGTGCTATGTGTGGCATAATATCACTGGAAGGAAGACTACTGTAAGTTGGAGAAATCTTAAAAATAAACTGTAAACAACCACTAAAATCCCAAGACAAAGAGGTATAGCTAACAAGGCACAAAAGAGATAAAATACAGTCATTAAAAAAAAAAAAAAAAAAAAAAGTATTACAAAAAAAGGAAAAAAAAAAAAAAAAAAAATTTATTAAAAAAAAAAAAACAACAACAATTATTCCAAAAGAAGTTAGAAAAGAACAAAACTCATTTTGCCAAATAGAAATCAAGTAGCAATATGGTAGAGGTAAACCCTATCATATCAATAATTAAAATAAATAGAAATAGTCTGTTCCAATTAAGTCAGATATTTTAGTTGGATAAAAAGCAAGACAAAAGTATGAATTACCTAAAAGAAACCCACTTTAAATAAAAAGACAAAAATAGGTTAAAAATAAAAGAATGAATAAAAATATAGTATATAAAAAGGAGCCTATCAAATATAAGAATAGTCATTTCATTAAATTGACCTCATTCATTCAGAGAAAAAAGCAATTGCAAATATTTTCCCACTTAATTAAAAAAAGTCAAAATAAAAGAAGCAAAAATTGATACAATCACAAAGAGAAATATTCAGACCTAGGTAAAAACTTATACATAAAACTTTATAACAGGTTTATTTTTTAGCAGCCAAGACCTGGAAAGAATCCAAATGCTTATCAACTGATGAATAATATATTGGGATAATGCCTTTTGCAGCAACATGAATGGACCTAAAGATTATCATAATGAGTGAAGTAAGTCAGACAGAGGAGAAATATTATATGACATCCATTACATGTGTGTGTGTGTGGGAGGAATGATATCAATGCAATTCACAAAAGAGAAAGAGATACACAGAATCAGAGAACAAACTTGTGGAGAACAAACTTGTGGTTGCCAGGGGAAAGGATGGGGGGGAAGGGATAGTTAGTTTGGGGTGGCCATGTGCACAGTGTTATATTTTAAATGGGTAACTAACTAAGGACTACTTATAGCCCATGGAACTCTGCTCAATGTTATGTGGCAGCCTGAATGGGAAGGGGGTTTGGGGGAGAACAGATACATGTATGTGTGCGGCTGAGTCTCTTCACTGTTCACCTGAAACAAATCACAACACTGTTAATCAGCTATACCCCAATACAAAATAAAAAGTTTAAAGAACAATAAAGTTACCTTTAAGGGAAAAATGGGACTATATGTATATAATGGAAAATGACTAATCAATCTAATGAAATATTACAACATACCACAACATGGGTGAATCTCAAAATAATTATTCTGAGTCAAATAATTCAGACTAGAAAGAGAATCTACTGTGTTATTCAATTTATGTAAGATTTTCCCAAATTCAAACTGATCTATAGTGACAGAAATAAGATACGTGGCCATCTAGGTGTTGAGAGAGAGTAGGAAGGAAAAAAACTGGCAGAAGGGAGAGATTACAAAGGGCATCTGAAAACTTTTCTTGAGTGATGCATATTTCATTTCTTATATGATTGTGGTGATAGTTCCGTGCATATACACAATATGTTATCAAACGAATAGTCTAAATATATATATACAGCTTTTGTGTGTTAATCACTCAGTCATATTCAACTCTTTGCGACCCCATGGATTGTAGTCCACCAGGCTCCTCTGCCCATGAAATTCTCCAGGCAAGAATATTGGAGTGGGTTGCCATTCTGTTCTCCAGCAGATTTTCCTCACTCAGGGATCAAACCAAGTTCTCCTGCATTGCTGGCAGATTCTTCACCATCTCAGCCACTGGGAAAGCCCATAATATACAGCTTGCTGCTGCTATGTTGCTTCAGTCATATCCGACTCTGTGCGACTCCATAGACGGCAGCCCACCAGGCTCCCCCGTCTCGTACCAATTAAAAACTGTATTTGAAATTTACTGTTTATGTGACTAAAAATAGATACCATAAACAAGTATTATTATGGTCCAACAATGTGAGGATGTTTGACAGTCCTTACATGCTTTTTTTTGTTTCCCTTCAGTCTTATAACAGTCCTGTGAATAAATCAGATGTTTTCATTTGTTTATTTATTTATTTAAACTTTTTACTGGAGAATGGTTGATTTACAATGTTGTGTTAGTTTCAGGTGTAGAGCAAAGTGAATCCGTTTTATATACATATATATATATATATATATATATATAATTTTTAAGATTCTTTTCCCATATAGGCTATTATGCAGTATTGAGTGGTATTCCCTGTGCTATATAGTAGATGCTTATTGGCTATCTATTTTATATATAGTAATGTGCATAGGTCAAGCCTAATCTCCCAAGTGATCCATCACCCTCATTCCCTGATAAACATGAGTTTGTTTTTTACATCTGTAACTCTACATGTATTTTGTAAATAAGTTATTTTTTCACCTAAAAACCATATCATATAATATTTCTTTCTATGTCTAACTTACTGCACTCAACATGACAGTCTCTAGGTCTATCCCTGTTGCTGTGAACTGTATTATTTTACTCTTTTATATGATCAATAATTTTAAAATAAAAAGAACTCTCTGATTGTAAATAAGATAAATTATCATATATAAGATGCATGTACTACAACTGCACTATCCAATATAATAGCCACTGGTCACATCTGATATGGAAATGGTATGGACATAACAGAAGGAGAAGATATTAACAAGAGGTGGCAAGAATACACAGAAGAACTCCACAAAAAAGATCTTCATGACCCAAATAATCACAATGGTGTCATCACTCACCTAGAGTCAGACATCCTGGAATGCGGAGTCAAGAGGGCTTTAGGAAGCATCACTACAAACAAAGCTAGTGGAGGTGATGGAATTTCAGTTGAGCTATTTCAAGTAATAAAAAATGATGCTATAAAAGTGCTGCTCCCAATATCCCAGCAAATTTGGAAAACTCAGCAGTGGCCACAGGATTGGGAAAGGTCAGTTTTCATTTCAATACCTAAGAAAGGCAATGCCAAAGAATGCTCAACCTACCGCACAATTGCACTCAACTTACATAGCAGTAAAGTAATGCTCAAAATTCTCCAACTAAGTCATCAACAGTACGTGAACTGTGAACTTCTAGATATTCAAGCTGGATTTAGAAAAGGCGGAGGAACCAGAGATCAAATTGCTGATGGATCATCAGGAAAGCAAGAGAGTTCCAGAAAAACATCTATTTCTGCTTTATTGACTATGCCAAAGCCTTTGACTATTGGATCACAATAAACTATGGAAAATTCTGAAAGAGATGGAAATACAAGACCACCTGACCTGCCTCTTGAGAAACCTGTATGCAGGTCAGGAAGCAACAGTTAGAACTGGACATGGAACAACAGACTGGTTCCAAATGGAAAAGGAGTACGTCAAGGCTATATATTGTCACCCTGCTTATTTAACTCATATGCAGAGTACATCATGAGAAACGCTGGGCTGGATGAAGCACAAGCTAGAATCAAGATTGCCAGGAGAAATATCAATAACCTCAGATATGCAGATGAAACCACCCTTATGGCAGAAAATGAAGAACTAAAGAGCCTCTTGCTGAAAGTGAAAGAGGAGAGTGAAAAAGTTGGCTTAAACTTAAATATTCAGAAAACAAAGATCATGGCATCCAGTGCCATCAGTTCATGGCAAATAGATGGGGAAACAGTGGCAGACTTTATTTTGGGGGGCTCCAAAATCACTGCAGATGGTGACTGCAGCCATAAAATTAAAAGATGCTTACTCCTTGGGAGAAAAGTTATGACCAACCTAGATGGCATATTCAAAAGCAGAGACATTATTTTGCCAACAAAGGTCCATCTAGTCAAGGCTATGGTTTTTCCAGTGGTCATGTATGGATGCAAGTGTTGGACTATGAAGAAAACTGAGTGTCGAAGAATTGATGCTTTTGAACTGTGGTGTTGGAGAAGACTCTTGAGAGTCCCTTGGACTGCAAGGAGATCCAATCAGTCCACCGTAAAGGAAATCAGTCCTGAATATTCATTGGAAGAACTGATGTTGAAGGTGAAATTCCAATACTTTAGCCACCTGATGTGAAGAGCTGACTCATTTGAAAAGACCCTGATGCTGGGAAAGATTGAAGGTGGGAAGAGAAGGGGATGACAGATGATGAGATGGTTGGATGGCATCACTGACTCAATGGACATGAGTTTGAGTAAACTCCGAGAGTTGGTGATGGACAAGGAGGCCTAGAGCACTGCAGTCCATGGGATCACAAAGAGTCAGACACAACTGTGTGACTGGATTGAACTGAACTGAGCTGAACTGAGACACATTTGGCTATTTAAATTTAAATGTATTAAAATTTTAGAAAAAATTTTAAATATCAGTTTTCAGTCACATTAGTCATAATTTAAGTGATTAAAGGCCAGTTATTGTTGGTGGTAATGGCTACCACCCTGGAAGGTGAATATATGGAACATTTACATCACCCTAGAAAGTTATATTGTACAGTGGGTGAAGTTTATTGTGTAAATGAACTTGTAAGAAATATGGCTGCCAGTTTCAGCTATGTCTTGAAACTGAATAAATTTAAGTTCTCCTGAGCTATCCTATTTTTCATTAATAAATTAATAGAATCAATCCTTTATAAGGTGACCTTCTGTTCCTAGCATCTGTGATTCTATGATCTCACTGTGTATTATTGGGAAATTCCCATGGATGATCAGGCTGTCAAGATATACCTGTCACATTGTGTTTTGTGATTTTTGTAGGTTTCCCTCAGGTGGTTAAGCATCCACCTGCAATGCAGGAGATCTGGGTTCAAGTCCTGGGTCAGGAAGATACCCTGGAGAAGGAAATGGCAATCCACTCCCGTGTTCTTACCTGGAGAATTCCATGGACAGAGGAGCCTGGTGGGCTATAGTCCATGGGGTTGCAAAGAGTCAGACATGACTGAGGCTAACCCATACTCACCACTTCCTTCATATCTACATGAGTTGATAAGTAAATAACATCACTGTACCTTTCTTGTCCATTTAAGCCATCACTCATCTTCAAGGTAGAGTATTAAAGATCAGAGAAAATATGTGGGTAAATGACAGTTGAGAGGAGTCCATGCTAAGAGTTAGTAAGGAGTTGGATCATCTTTCCTCTCAAGTTAGTCTCTCTCCTTGAAATGAGAGAGAATACCAGGCTCCGACACTGCTATCTCCTCACTTTTTTCCCAATAAACTCAACTTTCACAGGAAATTCCTCTTTGGCTTTGGTACCAGCCCAACCATTATGGCCTGCAATTCATAACAGGGACTTTATTGATGCTCTGAACAGACTCAGGATTACTTTCTTTTTCTTTTTTAACAATCATCATCATTCTGGTTAAATAATGTGTATTTAACCATTCTACATAGATTGCTAGGTTGACAAGACCAGTGACATTATTTACCTTGAACCTCTTTATCCCTGATATCTATCCTTGGGCCTGGTACACAGTAAGTAGGTAATATATCTGTGTTCATTACATAAATAACAGAACTTGTGTATCACTGGATATTACAAAATACTCCCAAAGAGAACCACTGGGTTTTAAAATCACCATACTATGCTTTTACAAATTTGTTGAAATTTTACATAGTTCTGCTTACTTTGCGTCATTTTGTCTCCTGGGTTCTCATGAGCTCCGAGTAGTATGTCTTTCATAGTACTTACTGTCCCATAGTGGAAGTTTCTTTCTTTTTTTTTTAACATCCAGTGATGTGATCATGTCAAAAGTTACTAATTACATAATTTTTCTGTAATCCTGTAGATCAGTTCAGTTCAGTTCAATCACTCAGTTGTGTCTGACTCTTTGTGACCCCATGAATCACAGCAAGCCAGGCCTCCCTGTCCATCACCAACTCCCAGAGTTCATCAAACTCATGTGCATTGAGTCGGTGATGCCATCCAGCCATCTCATCCTCTGTCGTCCCCTTCTCCTCCTGCCTCCAATCCCTCCCAGCAACAAGGTCTTTTTCAATGAGTCAACTCTTTGCATGAGGTGGCCAAAGTACTGGAGTTTCAGCTTCAGCATCATTCCTTCCAAAGAATACCCAGAGATGATCTCCTTCAGAATGGACTGGTTGGATCTCCTTGTAGTCCAAGGGACTCTCAAGAGTCTTCTCCAACACCACAGTTCAAAAGCATCAATTCTTCGAAGCCCAGTTTTCTTCATAGTCCAACACTCGCATCTATACATGACCACTGGAAAAACCATAGCCTTGACTAGATGGACCTTTTTGGCAAAGTAATATCTCTGCTTTTCAACATGCTATCTAGGTTGATCATAACTTTTCTTCCAAGGAGTAAGCGTTTTTTAATTTCATGGTGATTTTGGAGCCCCCCTCAAAATAAAGTCTGACACTGTTTCCACTGTTTCCCCATCTATTTCCCATGAAGTGATGGGACCGGATGCCATGATCTTCGTTTTCTGAATGTTGAGCTTTAAGGCAACTTTTTCACTATCCTCTTTCAGTTTCATCAAGAGGCTTTTTAGTTCCTCTTCATTTTCTCCCATAAGCGTGGTGTCATCTGCATATCTGAGGTTATTGATATTTCTCCTGGCAATCTTGATTCCAGCTTTTGCATCTTCCAGCCCAACATTTCTCATGATGTACTCTGCATATAAGTTAAATAAGCAGGGTGACAATATACAGCCTTGACGTACTCCTTTTCCTATTTGGAACCAGTCTGTTGTTCTATGTCCAGTTCTAACTGTTGCTTCCTAACCTGCATATAGGTTTCTCAAGAGACAGGTCAGGTGCTCTGGTATTCCCACCTCTTTCAGAATTTTCCACAGTTTACTGTGATCCACAGAGTCAAAGGCTTTGGCATAGTCAATAAAGCAGTAGTAGATGTTTTTCTGGAACTCTCTTGCTTTTTTGATGATCCAACAGATGTTAGCAATTTGATCTCTGGTTCCTTTGCTTTTTCTAAAACCAGGTTGAACATCTGTAACTTCATGGTTCACTTACTGCTGAAGCCTGGCTTGGAGAATTTTTTATTTTTATTTTACTTTACAATTCTGTATTGGTTTTGCCATACATTGACATGAGGTGTACACCATGGGTGTACATACGTTCCCAAATATGAACCCCCCTCCCACCCCTCTCCCCACAACATCTCTCTGGGTCATCCCCATGTAGAATTTTGAGAATTACTTTACTAGCATGTAAGATGAGTGCAATTGTGTGGTATTTTGAGCATTCTTTGGCATTGCCTTTCTTTGGGATTGGAATGAAAATTGACTTTTTCCAGTCCTGTGCCCACTGCTGAGTTTTCTAAAATTACTGGCATATTGAGTGCAACACTTTCACAGCATCATCTTTCAGGATTTGAAATAGTTCAACTGGAATTCCATCACCTCCACTAGCTTTGTTCATAGTGATGCTTTCTAAGGTCCACTTGAATTCACATTCCAGGATGTTTGGCTCTAGGTGAGTGATCACACCATCGTGATTATCTGCTTTATGAAGCTCTTTTTTGTACAGTTCTTCTGTGTATTCTTGCCACCTCTTCTTAATATCTTCTGCTTCTATTAGGTCCATACCATTTCTGTTGTTTATTGAGCCCATCTTTGCATGAAATGCTCCCTTAGTATTTCTAATTTTCTTGAAGAGATCTCTAGTCTTCCCCATTCTGTTGTTTTCCTCTATTTCTTTGCATTGATCACTGAGGAAGGCTTTCTTATCTCTTCTTGCTATTCTTTGGAACTCTGCATTCAGATGCTTATATCTTTCCTTTTCTCCTTTGTTTCGCCTCTCTTCTTTTCCCAGCTTTTTGTAAGGCCTTCCCAGGCAGCCATTTTGCTTTTTTGCATTTCTTTTCCATGGGGATGGTCTCTATCCCTGTCTCCTGTACAATATCATGAACCTCAGTCCATAGTTCATCAGGCACTCTATCTATCAGATCTAGTCCCTTAAATCTATTTCTCAGTTCCACTATATAATTATAAGGGATATGATTTAGGTCATACCTGAATGGTCTAGCGGTTTTCCCTACTTTCTTCAATTTGAGTCTGAATTTGGCAATAAGGAGTTCATGATCTGAGTGACAGTCAGCTCCCTGTCTTGTTTTTGCTGACTGTATAGAGCTTCTCCATCTTTGGCTGCAAAGAATATAATCAATCTGATTTCAGTGTGGACCATCTGGTGATGTCCATGTGTAGTCTTCTCTTGTGTTTTTGGAAGAGGGTGTTTGCTATGGCCAGTGCGTTCTCTTGGCAAAACTCTATTAGCCTTTGCCCTCCTTCATTCTGTACCCCAAGGCCAAATTTACCTGTTACTCCAGGTGTTTCTTGACTTCCTACTTTTGCATTCCAGTCCCCTATAATGAAAAGGACATCTTTTTTGGGTGTTAGTTATAAAAGATCTTGTAGGTCTTCATAGAATCATTCAACTTCAGCTTCTTCAGTGTTACTGGTTGGGGCGTATGCTTGGATTACTGTGATATTGAATGGTTTGCCTTGGAAATGAACAAAGATCATTCTGTCGTTTTTGAGATTGCATCCAAGTACTGCATTTCGGACTTTTGTTGACCATGATGGCTACTCCATTTCTTCTGAGGGATTCCTGCCCACAGTAGTAGATATAATGGTCATCTGAGTTAAATTCACCCATTCCAGTCCATTTTAGTTTGCTGATTCCTAGAATGTCGACGTTCACCCTTGCCATCTCCTGTTTGACCACTTCCAATTTGCCTTGATTCATGGACCTGACATTCCAGGTTCCTTTGCAATATTGCTCTTTACAGCATCAGACCTTGCTTCTATCACCAGTCACATCCACAGCTGGGTATTGTTTTTGCTTTGGCTCCGTCCCTTCATTCTTTCTGGAGTTATTTCTCCACTGATCTCCAGTAGCATATTGGGCAAGTTATGACCAACCTAGATAGCATATTTAAAAGCAGAGACATTACTGTGCCGACTAAGGTCCGTCTAGTCAAGGCTATGGTTTTTCCAGTAGTCGTGTATGGATGTGAGAGTTGGACTGTGAAGAAGGCTGAGCACCGAAAAATTGATGCTTTTGAACTGTGGTGTTGGAGAAGACTCTTGAGAGTCCCTTGGACTGCAAGGAGATCCAACCAGTCCATTCTGAAGGAGATCAGCTCTAGGTGTTCTTTGGAGGGAATGATGCTAAAGCTGAAACTCCAGTACTTTGGCCACCTCATGCGAAGAGTTGACTCATTGGAGAAGACTTTGATGCTGGGAGGGTTTGGGAGCAGGAGGAGAAGGGGACAACCCAAGATGAGATGGCTGGATGGCGTCACTCACTCAATGAACGAGAGTCTGAGTGCACTCCAGGAGTTGGTGATGGACAGGGAGGCCTGGCATGCTGTGTTTCATGGGGTCGCAAATAGTCAGACATGACTGAGCAACTGAACTGAACAGAACTGACTTGGGGAGTTCCTCTTTCAGTATCCTATCTTTTTGCCTTCTCATACTTTTCATGAGATTCTCAAGGCAAGAATACTGAAGTGGTTTGCCATTCCCTTCTCCAGTGGACCACATTCTGTCAGACCTCTCCACCATGACCCACCCATCTTGGGTGACCCCACAAGACATGGCTTAGTTCCATTGAGTTAGACCAGGCTGTGGTCCATGTGACTAGACTGACTAGTTTTCTGTGATTATGGTTTCAGTGTGTCTGCCCTCTGATGCCCTCTTGCAACACCTACCATCTTACTTGGATTTCTCTTACCTTGGTCATGGGGTATCATTTCTTCATGGCTGTTCCAGCAAAGTGCTGCTGCTCCTTACCTTGAATGAGGGCCACCCCTCCGGGCCTTGGATGTAGGGTAGCTCCTCTCGGCTGGCTGCCCCTCACCTCGGGCATGTGGTAGATCCTCTCAGCCGCTGCCCCTGACCCGGGCATGGGGTAGCTCATCTTGGCCCTCCTGCACCCGCGAAGTGGCTGCTCCTTGGATGTGGGGTAGCTCCTCTTGGCCGGCTGCCCCTGACCTCGGTCGTGTGGTAGCTCATCTCAGCTGCCACCCCTCACCTCGGACGTGGGTAGCTCCTCTGGGCCGCTCCTGTGCTGATGCAGCCTGGCACTCTTGGTCGCTGCTCCTGACCTTGGGTGAGGGCTAGCCCTTCTCGGCCATGCTTCAGGATCTAATAATGTATATTAGAAGCTCAAAAAATGTTAACTTATAAGATTTGTGAAATATAATGGCATTTGCCATTTCTAGTTTGAAAGAAAAGCTCAGAAAAATTAATAAAATCTCTGTGGTACAATTGATTTCAGAGACAGACCACAATGCTTGATTTCAGAAGCAGATCAAAACAGAAGCTCAGTTTTCCACACAATTTCTGTGGCTGGCCAATACTGCCAGAGACAGGTCAATTTCAGAAATTTACATTCTTAAATTATGCAACTGAATAGGAATTTGTGCACTCCAGGGGGACACATAAAGCTGAGTCAAACATGGATTCTTCATAAGCCATCATTTATCTTCAGAATTTTCAAGGAAAAGTTAAACTTCTGTCATCAGTCCAGTTTTTTGATTTGATGGAAAAGATGTTGTTAAAGTGCTACATTCAATATGTCATCAAATTTGGAAAACTCAACAGTGGTTACAGGACTAGAAAAGGTCAGTTTTCATTCTAATCCCAAAGGGCAATGCCAAAGAAAGTTCAAACTAGTGTACAATTGCACTCATTTCACATGTTAGCAAGGTTATACTTGAAATCCTTCAAGCTAGGCTTCAGCTGTATGTGAGCCAAGAACTTCCAGATGTACAAGCTGGGTTTACGAAAGGTAGAGGAACCAGAAGTCAAATTGGCAACAGTCATTACATAGTGGAGAAAGCAAGAGAATTAAAACAAAAACAAAAAAAAAGCATCTGTTTCATTAATTACGTGAAAACCTTTGACTCTGTGGAACACAACCAATTATGGAATATTCTTAAAGTGATGGGAATATCAGACCACCTGATCTGTCTCCTGAGAAACCTGAATGTGGGTCAAGAAGCAACAGAACTGGACATGGGACAACTGAAAGGTTCAAAATTTGGAAAGGACTTAGACAGGCTGTATATTGTCACTCTGTTTATTTAATTTATATGCAGAGTACATCAGGCAAAATGCTGGGTTGGATAAATCACAAGCTGGAATCAAGAATGCCGGGAGAAATGTCAACAATCTCAGATATGCAAGATGATACCACTCTAATGGCAGAAAGTGAAGAGGAACTAACTAAAGAACCTCTTGATGAGGGTGAAAGAGGAGAGTCAAAAAGCTGGCTTGAAACTCGACATTCAGAAAACTAAGATCTTGGCATCTGGTCCCATCACTTCATGGCTAATAGTAAATGGGAGAAAAGTGGCAAAAGTGTCAGATTTTATTTTCTTGGGCTCTAAAATCAGTGACTGCAGACATGAAATTAAAAGACACTTGTGACTGAACAATAACAACATTTTTTGTTTTATATTTAAGCACTCTAAATTATGTCATTGAAATTTGAGTGACTTCCTTGGCAGCCTCAGTTAAGACTCTGCACTTCTACTGCAAGGGTTGCAGGCTCAATCCTTGGTTGGGAAACTAAGATCCTTCATGCCACATGGTCAGAAAAAAAAGTTTTGAAACTTATTCATACAGGTTTTGTTTACTCATGTAGTGTTAAACTATTGAAGATGAACATCACAATGCAAAGATATCTTATTTGGTGAAATTAGTTCAAAATGTCTTTATTTACTAGATGAGCCTTAAGAGCTTGAATGATTGGTAAGATTTGGTGTAATAATAGTCTTTATATATTCCTACTTCTGAACCATTCCTTAATTATAAGATAGATTTGTCACACTTTTGTTCTTCCTTACATTAGAATTGGTCTCATAGTTTTAAGTGAATGACCCAATCTTCCAAATTACTTGTAAAGCCTTTGAATGCCAATCCCATGCCATCTCTTCTCTCACATCTCTTAATTACTTAACACAGGCAAAGCACAGAGGAGGCATTCAGTGGCTGCTAAATGATATAAAACACTGTCTATTCATATCAGAGCCCATTAACATTGGACCTTCCCTGCAAGCTAAATTTATATCTTCATTTTTATGGCTGTGAGAGGCTAATATTCTAAAAGATAGAGAATATGGTGACTCTGTATTTTGAGATATTTGGCTAGTTTTGAACCATAAAGAGAATCTGACATTTTTGTTGTCCAAATCAAATATTTAATAATTCAATAAACATGTTGATATACCAAATCAAAGGCTAGCGGTTCATCCATTAGTTTTGGAGTACCTATCATATGTCAGGTACTGAACATTCATGGAAGAAATCTTTATCAGCAGTTAAAGTAAGGGATGATTAGCAGGAAGTTGGGAAATTAGACTAGATAAATAAAATGAGAATTCCATTTTCTTAGGGTATTAAGGCTACGTGACTTCCCTTTGGCTCAGGCGGTAAAAGCATCTACCTACAATGCTGGAGACCCGGGTTCGATCCCTGGGTCAGGAAGATCTCCTGGAGAAGGAAATAACAACCCACTCCAGTATTCTTGCCTGGAAAATCCCATGGACAGAAGAGCCTGGTAGGCTACAGTCCATGGGATAACAAGAGTCAGACACGACTGAGCAACTTCACTAAGACTACATCAGATAATATAAAATTCTGCACAGGAAAATGCACATTTTGTGTATTTCATATTTGGCAGTAATTATTACCATGATGTGATGGGGCTGAGGTGGAAAATCTCTTTGCTTTCTATAGTTTTATGATTCAGTAACACAAATTGGTATATAACTGGATAGAATTTTCTCCAGAGAACAGTTTGCACTTTTTATGTTTAGTTTCCCCTCTCTGGGGAGAAAAATGCCTTCTCTACTCAGTTAAGCCTGTTTGTTAGATTCTGAATATTATACAGTCTCACATTCAACACTTATCCTTGTGTGTTTCCACATGAAGTAGTGTCTTCATTTGGCCTTTTTGAAAACTTGCATGTAGATGGAGTAGATAGTACAGGGGTATCATCAAGGCTGATTGGAGAAGTGAGCAGATTCTCTTTTAGGAGATAAGGTCAGTTATGGGGAATTGCCCATCAAATACCTTTAGCACTCTTACCACCTAAAGCCATCAGGTTCTTAATATATGCCCTGAAAGATGTATATGTGTTTGCTAGTCTGGAAACAGCACAGACTGCATTCTGCTCTACTTTTTCAGGAAACATCTCTTTAAAATGCTTTGCCATCTGATTAAACATATTTTAAGCTGTTTTTTTATGATGCTTTCATAACAACAAGATATCCAGTGCTTTCCATGGGAAATGATAAGAATTCCAAACAGTAAGAGAGGGCAGCTGAACACTTGATTTCTGGCTCTGGCATTGCCTCAACTGAGTTATCTTGAGCAAATCATTCATATTCTATGACTCTCAGTTCCTTGAGGTATCAGAAGGTCTCTGCTTCCCTCCTCTTCCCACAGAGAGAAACTTTCAACCCCTATTCTTAAGCAATGCAACCAAATAAAAAAGGAGCATAGGCCAAATTTGTCAGGCATTAAATATATATCTAGATTTATATAATATTAAGTATCATTAAAAAACATATTTTCCTAAATTTGTAAGAGTGTTGTACTTTTATTTGTAGTCACTTTGTTTTATTCCTAAAAATGTTATAGTCAGCCTGGCTTCAGTTTGCTAAACTTTGGCCTATAAGGTATAATTAAAAAGCAAACTTTGGCCAAGTCAGTATTGAAAGAAAAGGACAAAATTGGTGGACTAATACAAATTGAGCTCAAAACTTACTATAAAGCTACAGTACTCAAGACAGTATGGTATTAGTGAACAAGCAGACAAATAGATCAACAGAAAGAACAGAGGGTCCAGAACAAAAAAGAACAGAGGATCCAGAAATAGACACATAAATACAGTCAAATAAACTTTGACAGACAAACGATGGAGAAAAGATAGTCTTCTCAGCAAATGGAGCTGGAACATCTAGACAACCACATGTTAAAAAATATATATATCTAAACACAGACTGTAATGTCCCTCACAAAACTTAACTCAAAATGTATCACAGATCTAAATGCAAAATGCCGATTCATAAAATGTATAGGTAGCATAGAAGATAACAAAGGGGAAACTCTAGACAACCTTGAATTTGATGATGACTTTTAGATTTAAAAAAACTAAAAAAAAAATACATGAAGCAAAAAAATAAAAGCTGGATTTCATTAAAATTAAAAATTTCTATTCTTCAAAAGATAGAGTCAAAGAATGAAAAAACAAAACACAGCCTGGGAACTATATCTATTTCCAAAAGACATAGCTGATAAAAGATTATTATCCAAAATAAAAAGAACTATAAAAACTCAACAGTAAGAAAATAAACAATCCAATAAGTAGATCAAAGACAATAGCAGATACTTTACAAAATAAGATGTACAAAATGACAAGTGAGCTTATGAAATATGCTCCACATTATGTCATCAGTAGTGAGATGCCACTATGCACCTAAGAGAATGGACAAAATCCAGAATGCAGAAAACACCAAATGTTGGCAAGGATGTGCATTAACAGGAAATGTAATTTCTTGCTCCAAGGAATGCAAAATGGAATAGCCAGTTTGGAAGAGAGTTTGTCAGTTTCATACAAAACTAAACATACCTGTACTATATGATTAAGCAATGTTTCTTAGTATTTGCCCAAATGAGTTGAAAACTTATGCTCACATAAACCCTGCACACAGAGGTTTACAACATCTTTATTCATAGCAGCCAAAACTTGGAAGCCACGAAAATGTCCCTCAGTAGAAGTAATAGATAAGTAAACAGTGGCATATTCAGGAATTGGAATATTACTCAGTGACAAATGGAAAAGAGTTATCAAACCATGAAAAGACACAGAGGGAACTTAGATGAATATTACTAAGTGAAAGAAGCTCATCTGGAAAAATTGCGTGTTATATGAATTCAACTAAATGACATTCTGGAAAAAAATAAAACAAACTATGGGGATGGTAAAAACATCAATGCTTGCTAGGGGTTTGGGGTGAAGGATGAATAGGTAGAACACAGAAGAATTTAGGGCAGTGAAATCACTCTGTATGATACTATATGATAAATATATGTCATTATGCATTTATCAGAGTCATTGGAAAAGACCCCGATGCTGGGAAAGATTGAAGGCAGGAGGATAAGGGGATGACAGAGGATGAGATGGTTGGATGGCATCACTGACTCAACAGACATGAGTCTGAGCAAGCTCTGGAAGTTGGTGATGGACAGGGAAGCCTGGTGTGCTGCAGTCCATGGAGCTGCAAACAGTCAGACACAACTGAGTGACTAAACTGATGCATTTCTCTAAACACATAGGGAATGTAAAACACCAAAAGTGAACCCAAAGGGTAAATTAGAGTCTTAGGTAATGATGATATGTCAATGTAGTGTACCAATTATAATAAATGTACCTCTCTGTGGGGGATGCTGATAATGGGGGAAGTCATGTAAGTATGGGACAGGAGGCAGAAGGGAAATCTCTGTATCTTCTTCTCAATCTTATTGTGAATATACAACTGCTCTAAAATAGCAAAGTATATTTAGAAACAGAATCAAAACCACCCAAGAAAAACAAAATGACCACAGAGTATGGGCACCATTGGCCCATCATTGATATGTAACTTTTCTACAAGGATTACACCTTCCTTCCAAGGAGTTCATACAAATACCGTTGAGAATGGTAAAACTTTAAGGTTTATTTCAAGAGTTTATCCAAATGTGGACTACCTTGAGTCAATAGAAAGAATAAATGAGGATAAGAGGCTTGGTTTTGTAGAAGAAGCCTGGGTTGGGCCCTGATATCTGAATGAATGAGTGTTATTTAATCGCATCCAACTGTTTGGGACGCCATGGACTGTAGCCCAGGGCACCAGGCTTTATCCATAGAATTCTCCAGGCAATAATATTAGAGTAGGTAGCCTTTCTCTTCTCCAGGAGATCTTCTTTGACCCACGGTTCAAACCGAGATCTCCCATTTTAGGAAGATTCTTTACTATCTGAGCCACCAGAGAAGCCCCTAATTTTTGAACAGGCCTATATTAATCAGGGTTTACCAGAGAAACAGAATCAATAGAATTGGTTCATTTTAAGGAACTGGCTCATGCAATTGTAGAAGCTAAGTGAATTCAAAATCTGATGGAGTAGTTTATCAGGCTGGACAGTCAGGAAAGAGTTGCAGTTTGAGTCCAAAGGCAGTCATCTGTAGCATCAGGAAGAGCCATGTCATAGATAAAATCCAAAAAGTAGCCTGCTGGAGAATTTCCTCTTGCTCAAAGTGATGTTTTCTTTTTTTAGGCCTTCAGTTGATTGCGTGAATCCCGCCCACATTATGGAGAACAATCTGCTTTACTCAGAGTCTACTGATTTAAATACAAATTAGATATAAAAAACACCCTCACAGAAATATCTAGAAAGATGATTGACCACATATCTGGATACTGTCATTCAAATAAGCTGACACATAAACATAATCATCACAAGCTTAAATAACAGGAAGCAATTGTAGAATTTGGTGAAATCATAAATAATTGTAAGATTAAGAGACACCATGGACAAATAAATACTTTGTGGTTTTGCTAAATGCTAGGAATATTCATAGGAATGCACACTCTACAAAGATAGGGAAAGAAAATGAAACTTCATTTCTTTAGCCAGATATTGTTTGCAACCTTTTTGCATTAGAAAGGAGATAGCAAAATTATCAAAAACACAGCACTCTTCAATACTTTAAATTTTGGGGTGCATGACTAGACATGGAAATCTTCCTTTTCTTCCTATTCAGTGTGTTCTTAGAAATAAATATAGGGAGCTAGTAGTCAGATGAGAGGCAATTTGATGATAAATAAATAAGCTAAACAATTTTTCTTACCTCTTCGCATTTTTAAAGTATTATATATTTAACTTTATTTTTTCCAAGCCTTAAAATCACTTGCTCTTTCTTACAATTTATGTTTCAGATCAAAAGTCACAATTCAGAGAAGTCTTCTTGTACTTATTTTCTCAGTCACAGCCAACTATTTGTGACTCCATGGACTGTGGCTCCTTTGTCCAAGGGGATTCTCCAGGCAAAAATACTGAAGTGGGTTGCCATGAAGTCTTTTTTCTCTGCAATAAAAATGTTCATCCCAATTCCTTTGGGTCATGTGGTACTCTTTTATTTACATTATAGAAAATGTCACTGACCTACACAATGGATACAGTCTGACTTATGAAAATAAAAGGTCCATGGGGCCAGTAGGCACCTCTTGTGTATGTATGTCATGATGTATGTCCAGATCTGGAATAGTACCTGGAGCATAGAAAACATATAACACTTAACTAGTGCAAAGGAATTTGAAACTTCAATTTCTGTGAAATATTTTAAGACCATTTTGTGCAAAGATTTATGCCTTAAAGAGATGACTTTGTGGAAATATGTAAAGTTGTCCCTTTGAAAAATTTATCTCCAGTTATCTGCAGGGTACAAAACATTGCTCCATACAAATAGAGGCTGAAACAGCTAATTTTCAAACCCTTCTTTTATAGGTGAGGTAACTGCCAACTAAGGTCCGTTTAGTCAAAGCTATGGTTTTTCCAGTAGTCATGTATGGACGTGACAGTTGGACTATAAAGAAAGCTGCTGCTGCTGCTAAGTCGCTTCAGTTGTGTCTGACTCTGTGCAACCCCATAGACGCGAGCCCATCAGGCTCCACCATCCCTGGGATTCTCCAGGCAAGAACACTGGAGTGGGTTGCCATTTCCTTCTCCAGTGCATGAAAGTGAAAAGTGAAAGTGACCCCATGGACTGCAGCCTACCAGGCTCCTCCGTCCATGGGGTTTTCCAGGCAAGAGTACTGGAGTGGGGTGACATTGCCTTCTCCAAAGAAAGCTGAGTGCTGAAGAATTGATGCTTTTGAACTGTGATGTTGGAAAAGACTCTTGAGAGTCCCTTGGACTGCAAGGAGATCCAACCAGTCCATCCTAAAGGAAATCAGTCCTGAATATTCATTGGACGGACTGATGCTGAAGCTGAAACTCCCAATAACTTGTCCACCTGATGCGAAGAACTGACTCATTTGAAAAGACCCTGATCCTGGGAAAGATTGAAGGTGGGAGGAGAAGGGGATGACAGAGGATGAGCTGGCTGGATGGCATCACTGACTCAGTGGACATGAATTTGAGTAAACTCTGGGAGTTGGTGACAGACAGGGAGGCCTGGTGTGCTGCAGTCCATGGGATTGCAAAGAGTCGGACATGACTGAGAGACTGAACTGACTGACTGAACTGAACTGCAGTCCACAAAGTCTGAGTGACTTCCTCTAGGTTGATTTGAAGGAAAGATAACTTTAAAACTTCAGAGCACTCAACAATAGAAAGAGTTATCTTGCTATAAATGTGTTATTCTGTTGCTATGTCATGTCCTTTATTTTCTACCATCTCCCAGAGTTTGTTCAAATTCATGTCCATTGAGTTGTTGTTGCTATTTTATCATGTTATTCTCTGCCACCCTCTTCTCCTTTTGCCTTCAATCTTTCCCAGCATTGGGATGTTTTCCAGTGAGTTGTCTCTTCACATCAGGCAACCAAAGTATTGGAGCTTCATCTTCAGTATCAGTCCTTCCAATGAATATTCAAGGTTGATTTCCTTTAGGATTGACTGATTTCATCTCCTTGCTGTCCAAGGGGTTCTCAAGAATCTTCTCCAGCACTACAACTTGAAAGCATCCATTCTTCAGTGCTCAGACTTCTGTATGGTCCAACTTTCACATTCACACATGACTACTGAGAAAACCATAACTTTGGCTGTATGGACCTTTGTTGGCAAAATTATGTCCCTGCTTTTTAATATGCTGTCTACATTTGTCATAGCTTTCTTTCCAAGCAGCAAGCATCTTTTATTTCATGGCTCTAGTCAACAACTGCAGTAATTTTGAAGCCCAAGAAAATAAAGTCTGTCACTACTTCCAAATCTTCCCCTTCTATTTGCCATGAAGTGATGGGACCAGATGTCATGATCTTAGTTTTTTGACTGTTGAGTTTTAAACCAGCTTTGTCACTCTCTTTCACCCTCTTTGCTTTCTGCCATTAGAGTTGTATCACCTTCATATGACATTGTTGATATTTCTCCCAGCAATCTTGATTCCAACTGCAAGTCTTCCATCCTGGAATTTTTCATGATGCACAATGTACTTTTCATATAAGTTAAATAAGCAGGGTAACGATATAGAGGCTTGACGTAATTCTTTCACAGTTTGGAACCAGTCCATTGTTCCATGTCTGGTTCTAACTGTTGCTTCTTGGCCTGTATACAGGTTTCTTAGGAGGCAAGTAAGGTGGTCTGGTATTCCCATCTCTTTAAGAATTTTCCACAGAAATTCTTTACCATACACAGTCAATGAAACAGAAGTAGCTGTTTTTCTGGAATTCCCTTGCTTTCTCCATTATCTAACAAATGTTGGCAATTTGATCTCTGGTTCCTCTGCCACTTCGAACCTAACTTGCACATCTCAAATTTCTTGGTACTAAAAGTACTGCTGAGGCTTTGGAGGATTTCAAGCACAACCTTGCTAGCATGTGAAAGGAGAACAATTGTGGTAGTTTGAACATTCTTTGGCATTACCTTTCTTTGGGATTGGAATGAAAGCTGATCATTTCCTGCCCTGTGGCCACTTCTGAGTTTTCCGAATTTGCTGACATATTGAGTACAGCACTTTAATAGCATCATCTTTTAGGATTTGAAATAGCTCTAGTGGAATTCCATCACTTCCACTAGCTTTGTCCATAATAATGTTTCTTAGGACCCACTTGACTTCACACTCCAGGATGTCCCATTCTTTGTGAAAGACCACATCATCATGGTTATCTGGGTCATTAAGACCTTTTTGAATATTTGTTTGTATTCTTGCCTCCTCTTCCTAATTTTTTCTGCTTCTGTTAGGTCCTCACTATTTCTGTCCTTTATCATACTCATCCTTGCATGACATATTCCCTTGATATCTCCAGTTTTCTTGAAGAGATCTTTAGTTTTTCTCATTTTATTGTTTTCCTGTATTCCTTTGCACTATTCAATTAAGAAGGCCTTCTTGTCTCTCCTTGCCAGTGCTCTGAAACTGCATTCAGCTGGGTATATCTTTCCCTTTCTCCCTTGCCTTTCAATTTTCTTCTTTCTTTAGCATTTATACAGCCTCCTGAGACAACCATTTTGCCTTCTTGAATTTTTTCTTTGGGATGGTTTTGGTCACTGCCTTCCGTACAGTTTTACGAACTTCTCTCTATAGTGCTTCAGGCACACTGTCTACTAGATCTAGTCCCCAAATACATTTGTCACCTTCATTGTATAATCATAAGGGATTTGATTTATGTCATACCTGAATGGCTTAGTGGCTTTCTCTTCTTTCTTCAATGTTAGCCAGAATTCTGCAATGAGGAGCTCATGATCTGAGTCACAGTCAGCTCCAAGTCTTGCTTTTGCTGACTGTATAAATCTTCTCCATCTTCAACTGTAATGAACATAATCAATCTGATTCTATTGGCCATCTGGTGATGTCCATATTTAGAGTCCATGTGTAAATGTCCATGTATAGAGCTATATAGTACATATAAAGCTATACAGTACAGCTAAAATATCTTTTAGAATAGCTTTTTTCAAACCAGCTTCTTCATAACTGTATTCTGCTTAGAGATTCCTAGTATTAAAATAAAGTTTAGAAAACAACATTTAAAAAAAAAGATTCTCCTGTTGCTTTATTTTAAAAAGTAATATCTACTAAATAGCATACATAATAATATACAATATTCAACCCCTAATATCTGGCTTCCACTTTTACAATGCCACATATTTTCTAAACAAAAGAAAAGATAGTAATGCTTGACTTTTTTAAGGCAATAAAATCCAATAAAATTTTAAATGAAAAACTTTTAGAAATATGAAGTCTTTGGAAAATAGTATAAAGTATTTGAGTAAAGAGGCAATATGAATCCAAAGAAAATATTATGAAATAAAGGTCAAAGGCAGGATTTGGTTGGTCTTCATATTATCAACCACAAAACCATGAAATATGAAGCAAATTTCTCAAAAAGACTCTAGTTAGGTTGCTTTGGAAACCTCATCACCGATAGAGGATCCAGTCTCCTTTGAAAGAAAAGTCCAGTTCAGTTTCATTTTAGGGTAGCCTAAGTGAAATGGCAACCCACTCCAGTACTCTTGCCTAGAAAATCCCATGGACGGAGGAGCCTGGTGCAGGCTACTGTCCATGGGTCGGAAAGAGTCGGACACGACTGAGCGACTTCACTTTCACTTTCAAGTGCTCTTAAGGTTTGCATATTTCAGGATCTCACATTTCAAGAGACAAAGTGACAATCTTTTGGCTTTGAGGAGGGACAAAACAAGTTTAATGTATCAAATTCCTAAAAGAATTTCAAATCATAAAAGTGACTTATGGGGATGAGTTTTTGAAATTACTTAATATGAAGAATATTTGGATTATTTAACTTCAGGAAGAGAAGGTATTTTTTGATGACTTTTTTTCAAATACATAGAAGAGTGATTAGATTTATTCTGAATATATCTTGTGGTCACAGAGCAGTCAGAACTAGAAGAAATACCTGGACAATACAGCAATTCCAGCTTAAAATAAGAAAATTTTAATAAGTGGAGCTGCAATTGGATATCTCAATATATTGAGTTATCCATTCCCAGAAAGATAAAAATAAATCAAATATTAGTGTGATCCTCAGTACTGCAGTAATCAACATGTTCATGAATAACTGAACCAAATAAAAACCATGGTATCTTCTTGAGGTTTGCTGAGTTTAGATGAGATTTTTCTACTCAAATGACACTTGGAGCTAGATGCCAGCTCCATGATTTGTAAGTACAGAATGGTTTTAGAGCTCTTCAAATTACACCTCAACCAAAGTCTTAACATTCTCATTAATTATAAAAGTTCTATCTGATTTATTGAAACACATAAATTTCTTCTAATTTAATCAATACACTGAAGTGACCATTTACCACTTAAAAATATACTATATTCCATTATTGAAGAAAACATGGTTTTCTTAGTCTGATGAACTTGGACCAATAAACCCATCTTCCAGAATCTCAGTTTTCTCCTCTATAAAATGGAAGTTTTATGTTCCAATTTCTGTTTCAAGTTCTGCATCAAGTAAACACATAGTCATCATCAAAGGCTGGACAACTATTTAAAGAAGACACTAATAGTTCAGTTTCAGACCTCTGTTTAGGAATTCTTCTCACCATCAATTTATGCCACAAAAATACAAGTCTTATTAGGTTATAGTCAAACTTTGTTTTTTTTCCAAAATCCCATTTTTCAGCTTGATCACTCATCTTATTCACTAGTCTTGACTCTGAGTGACTTTTAGCTACTTCCAAAAATTGAATCTATCTGCAAGAGATGACTATTTATCACTATTGAAGCCTTTTAAAAAAGTGCTACCAAAAAGGCTTTGAAGAAAATTTCAAAAGAGTTGAAACAGCATTCTGATCTATAGCAGCATCATTAACAATAATTGTATAATTGCCCAAAGGACAAACATTTTTTGAGGGTGTAATTTCTGATATGACTCAAAATGGTGACAGTATATTTTCTTCACGAAAACATTAAGGAAAAATACAAAGCAGCATCTGAGAGACAGAACATAATAAACCTTATAAAAGTTCAGAGGAGGGGAGGGGAACCCCTTTATATTGACTAGTTAAAGATAAAATCTGCCTAGACTTTGAAGAGTGAGCAGATTATTGGCATCTATTATTATGTGAATTTTTAAAATTACTTCATCAGAAACTATTAATTGGTAATACAGTTAGATTTCACTTAGAAAAGAGTTGAATTCTGAGGGACTAGAAGAAAGGAGTTAACCTTTGTCTTGGCAAAAGTCTGAAAGGGCCAAGAGCAGAAGCCACAGTCAGAGTAAACCGAAGTGGATCCAAGACCAAAGGGATGGTCCTCTCTCTGCCTCCTTGGCAACATGTTCAGTTCTCTCACGTATAAAGACCAGCATCTTAACGAAGTAAAAATCTCATCCACTGCCACTAGCACCACCAAATATGCCAACAGACAACATCAATAAGAAACTGAACCAGTGTCTACCTTAGATCACTCCCTCAGTTAGTTCACTCAGTCATATCTGACTCTTTGTGACCCCACAGATTGCAGCCCACCAGGCTCCTCTGTCCATTCTCCAGGCAAGAATATCTTAGATAACTAGCTCTTAATCCGTGTTTACGTACTTTGGTTTAGTTTTTTGGGGGTTTTGTCTTTATTTTTTCCTAGGAAGATGCTATCTAACAGGGCTCTCAATTTGACTTTTATAACCATGCCAGAAAAACAGCTATTAAATGACAAGATTATCAGGACATTTAAACACACAGAAATGGGTTTACACAAGGAGGCTGGTGGTGATGAAAATGATCTTTTCTCAGAAGTGTCACTCAAGTGAAAACCACTTAGTCTTTCTCTGTCTCTGAGAGCTGGGATAAGAATGTCAGTAAACTGGTGTGTCACATATATGCAAATTTCTAAGTGTTTTAAAGGTCATTTACAATCCACATGGCTTGGCATTTTCCTTCCAGAACACTAAAAGAAATAATTTAATTAACTCTTCCAAAGAAACATAATCAGACTTAATTGGAATTTGTGCTGGTCAAGATATTTGATTCTAGGATCTAGATAACTGAAAAATAAATGATACAAACACACACACACACACACACACACTTTATTGTTGGTGTCAGTAAATTAAGGTTAAGTATGTGAAAAAGAGATCAGAACTTAAGAGTATACACTTCATAGGAATTCAGTTTAGCACTCTGGTAGTTTTTCCTTGGCCCCTTTCTTCAAACTTTTAATCTGTAGAAAATATATCAAAAATGAGTCAATAAGAAAGCTTGCCTCTGAAACAGGAGACTCAACAACAAATACTGTCCAACTGTCATTGTTTAAGCTGCAGTTTACTTATGAGCAATTGAACCACATTATTTCAGCTAAATTATATTTTACTGCAGTGAGAAGCCAAAAAAAATAAACTTTTTTTCCCTTGCACTTTAGACTTCAGTGATATGGAAAAACATTGATCTCTCAAGAAAACAAAAGCATCTTTAACCAAAAGGAATATCCCAGGAATGATAACTAGGTCTTGTAGACCTAAAGGATAGATTAAAAATAATAATAATAACATTTTAGCCAGATATTTATCATCTGTATACATAGTTACTTAGAGAGTGATTGTCACCATATAGAAAGCGAGCAGTGGATATTTCAAAACTG
Source organism: Oryx dammah (assembly GCF_014754425.2). Classification (NCBI taxonomy): domain Eukaryota; kingdom Metazoa; phylum Chordata; class Mammalia; order Artiodactyla; family Bovidae; genus Oryx; species Oryx dammah. The sequence goes on along the minus strand of NW_024070206.1, from coordinate 44,546,234 downwards.
CATTTGGCATGTTTTTTATAAGATTTGTCTTGCTAAACAACTAAGAATTGCCACTAATAATAATAAAACTATTATAAATTAAGTAAGGTAGTATGTTAACTTATTTGCATGGATTTTCTAAGTGTTACCAAAACACTATGTTTCTACAGATGAGAAATCTGAGACTCAGATAGGTAAGTAATTTGCTCCAGGTTACCCAGCTAGTGAATGGAGTTACACTGATATGTTAGCAAGTGGCAATACAATGCCAACTGGCTAAGAGTGGGGAAAAAAGGAAGAATAAATTATTTCATGAACTTGAGCATTCAATAGCAGATATAGTCTCAGTATGCCAAAGAAATCATTGCAATTAAGTCTCTTGCTTCTGTGTGATCTTCACTCTCAGGCACAATTTCTATATGATGGCAAAGATGGTGGTAGCATCCTAGGTTATGTCTGTAGAAGTAGATATTATATACCCAGAGATATAACACCATAGTCTCTGTCACTTTAAATCAATTTCTATTAGGGTATTTTAAGGTGTTGCAAATAAACACTTGATGAAATTTGAGGTTCAAACATTTCTCCAAACTTAGAGATTGAACCATGCATTGATGTTTTCGCTAATGATGTGATGGACAAGATGATTAGTCTTCAAAATTTAAAAGTAGCTTATACCCCTAACAGCATCAAAACAAACACAATCAAAAAATGGACAGAAGACCTAAACAGACGTTTCTTCAAAGAAGACATATGAATGGCCGATAGGTACATGAAAAGATTCAATGAATTTCTTTTATGTCATATTTGCTGTTTTCCTGGGGGACAAAAAATGCTTAACTACAGCAAAAAAAAAAAAAAGAAACTCCATTAGGAGGAAAGGGGAATACATCACCAACCCTGTAGTGATAAGAGTTCCTCTTGATGGCTTTAGTAGAGTCTTGAGGATGACTCACAGAGACCCACATGAGTTCTATGCCTAATCTGAACTGACTATTGTGGAAAGGAAACGAGACACTATCATTGGTAAGACTCAGGTTAAATGCTAATATGGTAGAGGTGAGATAGAGATTAGGCTACGGCTCCACCCAAACATAAACAGTTTCAAAGAGGAAAGTTTAGAAAGAAATAAGTGATTTGTTACATAAGTATTGTCTGTATAGTAGATACAAGGGACTGCCTCATTTCATAATTAATTAATTAATTAATTAACGTTAATTTCACTCTGCAGGGAGGCCTGGTGTACTGTGATTCATGGGGTCGCAAAGAGTCGGACAAGACTGAGCAACTGAAATGAACTGAACTGAACTGAACTGAACATACTTGGAAAAATGTATAAACCAAGATCTATTTTCTGTCTATCTATATCTATCTATTTATCCATCCATCCATCTGTGTGCATGTGATAAGTTGCTTCAATAGTGTTCAACTCTTTGTGACACTGTGGACTGTAGCCCACCAGGTTCCTCTATCCATGGATAGAGGATATTTTTACAGACAAAAATACTGGAGTAGGTCATTATGCCCTACTCCAGGGGATCTTCCTTACCCAAGGATCTAACCTGTGTCTCCTGAGATTCCTGCATTGCAGATGGATTCTTTACTGCTGAGTCACTAAGGAAGCCCGTCCATACATCTATCTATGCCTTTATATCTCAACAACTTGATCTCTACTATCATAGGGAATATAGTCTTCAGCCTAAATACAAAGCCTCAAATAATTTAACCCAAAGCCTCTGAGTATCTAATGTCCCAAATTCTAGTGATTGTTTATTTAAGCAATTTTCAATAGCAGATTTCATTACGTGAGTTTTTTGTTTGTGTTTTTTTTTCAATTCATACCTTAGCATTTTAGTCACACCCGCTATCTCAAACCCCTCTGACATGCATGCATACCTCAGAGGCTGTTCTTCTGAATTCAAAAGGTCATAATCAAGGCCCGAAGTCAAAATGTCTACCTGAGTGACGTTTTATCCTGAGTTGTGGCAATCACTTCAAATTGTGGTGTTATCATTATTTACTTGTGTCTTTACATGCCTTTTGATCAATTACATAAGGTTTTTCTTCTGTTCTCTGACAGAAACCAAAATCCTGAATCTAGTGTTTAAGATCTTTTATAATCTGGACTTGATGTTCATTTCCTATAACTAATATTTCTATATACCATTAGTTCTAAATATGTAGGAAGTTTAGCATTGGAAGATCTTGCTAAATTTAAGAATTCTAGACTTCACTTACTGTTGATTCTAGCTTAAGCTGTTTAATATGGTCCAGAAATCTATATTTTTAATGAGCATTTTTACTAGCCAAGATGGACTCTGTTCCATTGTGTAACAAACAAACCTCCAAATCTTAAGGGCATTGAACAATCAAAGTTTATTTTCTTCTTGACAAATTATACAACATAGGTCAGCTAGAGGCTCTTCTCCAGGATTATAGCAAACAAAATTTAAAAAGTTACCATTCACCTGAACTGAGGAAAAGAGAATGCATTAAACTGCACACTAGCTCTAAAATCTTCCACTTGGAAGTGACACCATCTTCTCATCTCTTTTGTTTAGATTTTATTGTGCAAAATTCTGTGGCCATGTTTAAACTGAATGTGATGAAAATTCTGTTGCCATGTTTAAACTGAATGTGATGAAAACTATTTGGTAAATGATATTTATGCAGCTATTTTGAGGACTTTGTTTTGGGACACAGGTGCCATAGTTTTTATTCTGAGTTACCTTGCCCCCCAAAGATTAAAAAAAAAAATGAAATGTTAGTCGCTCAGTAGTAGCCATTCCCTTCTCCAGCGGATCTTCCTGACCCAGGGAGCCCAGGTCTCCTGCATTGCAGGCAGATTCTTTACTGTCTGAGCCATGAGGTGAGCCCAAAGATTTCAAAACCTGCCTTTAATCTTCCTCTATACATTTGTATATCCATTAGCAATGTTGAATTTGTCTTCCTTATTTCTAGCTGCAAAAGAAATTCCAACCCTAAGTTTATCTTCTGGAACTAAGAAGTCAAAAGGAATTTTCTGCTCAATAATTTATTTGCTTTTACTATATTTTCTAATACTCACATTGTTCAAAAATAATTTAATATATCTATAATATACAATATAATCTTATTTTTGAGGAAACAAATCTTTTAGCAATCAAATCATGGCAAAAGAAATACAAAGGAAATTAACTTTATCTACTCAGCAGACTGCAACTATCAACAGATTATTTTCTGAAAATTTCTCTATAAATCAGTTGTTTAAAAATCTTTTATATTTCTCCATTGGGACAGTATCATAGTGATTGAGATGTCTAGGAGAGTATTGCCGATGCCTAATTAACTCATTAGGCTGTATGTTCAAAATGAAACAATATAAAATAAAATAGTATAAAATAAAATGCAACACCTTTACAATGCAAAAAATGCTAAAATCAAAACCATATGTTTGTTATGTATATTTTAAGCTAATACTGAGGCAAGCCTTTTAAATTAGAGAAGAATGAAAAGCTATATAGAGATTTTGTAGATATTTTGAAAAGCAATTATGAATATTTTCAAGGGTTTACATATTATCGGCAGAAGATCTTAATTATTCCTAATTGCCACTTCAAATTGTATGATGTCCTTGCTTCAACAAAGGTATATCACTACTAATACTTTAAAATTTCAAACTATGATTAGCCCATTGTTCAAATTATGACTGCAATAATGAGGGTGAGAATACAAAAGTTAATGAGTAAGAAAATAAGGAGAGATGAAAATATACAGTGCTAACTAGGAGAGACTTAGAAAACAGAGGAGAAAGCAATAAAACTGAAGTAGATGTGTTTATGTTGTGAAAAGTTGTCTGATGAGGAAAAGCTGAACTACTACCAGTAAACTAAGAAGAACAGAGAGAGACTATGGTCTGTGCATGATCCATTTGACAGAAAAATAAAGTTGACTATAATATAGAAACATTTGAGTCAGACAACTTACATAACATAGGACAAGGGAAAAGAGGAGAATGAAATTACTTGCTTGCATTTTAAAGTAATGTGTATTAGTAGGACTTGAACTTCCGAGATTGATAGGAGTAGCGGTGGGGAAAGCTGTGAAGTGAAAGTCGCTCAGTTGTGTTCGACTGTTTGCAACCCCATGGACTATCCAGTCCATGAGATTCTCCAGGCCAGAATACGGGAGTGGGTAGCCTTTCCCTTCTCCAGAGGATCTTCCTTACCCAGGGATCGAACCCAGGTCTCCTGCATTGTGGGCAGATTCTTTACCAGTTGAGCCACAAGGGAAAGCTGAGAAGATGCCTGAAAGATATTTTATTTAGCATTTAAGAATAAGACCATCTGCCCACTTAAGTTTCCTAAGATGAAGAAAGAGTTTCCACAGTCCCACACCCTCTTAATGAGCAGAATGCAGAACCTTTGTCAGTTTTTCATTTGTTGATCAGTGAAAATTGGCACCTCTCTGTGTGGAGAAGTTTGCTAGTCTTCATTACATTATGTCCACACCTCAACTGAACCACCATTTTCAGGCTCAACTCTGAGAATTTCTCCAATTCCGTTCAGTTCAGTTGCTCAGTTGTGTCTGACTCTTTGTGACCCCATGGACTGCAGCACGCCTGTCCATCACCAACTCCCTGAGCTTGCTCAAATCCATGTCCATTGAGTTGGTGATGCCATCCAACCATCTAGTCCTCTGTTGTCTTCTTCTCCTCCTGCCTTCAATCTTTCCCAGCATCACGGTTTTTTCCAATGAGTCATTTCTTCATATCAGGTGGCCAAAGTATCAGACCTTCAACTTCAGCATCAGTCCTTCTAATGAATATTTAGGACTGATTAAGGACCCCCATTTTCTGAATTGAACCCCAGGCTCAATTCTGAGAACTTCTCCAGAGTAGATCCCAAACTATTAATGGATTGGAACTCAGACTGTTAACAAATACAGAGCTAGAGAAAAACCATATTAGCAATAATCCAAGGAGGACAGTAACAATTCAAATTAATCAAGTGTATACTGAGTGCCTATTTGTGGATCAGCTATTGTGCTATGAATTTTACATATGTAATTTCTATTTGGACTTCCCCAGTGACTCAGCAGTAAAGAATCTGCCTGCAAGGCAGGAGACCGAGGTTCCCTGGGTTAGGAAGATCCCCTGGAGAAGGAAATGGCAGCCCACTCCCGTACACTTGCCTGAGAAATCCCACGGAGAAAGGAGCCTGGCAGGCTATAGCCCATGGGGTCACAAAAGATTTGGACACAACTTATCAACTAAACAACAACACACAAACAACAAATTTCTAGTTACCATTTAATCAGTGTTTTATTGACCATATTCTCAGCAACTTTAGACAGGAGCTGGAGGACTAACTGGCACAGACACCGGTTCAAGTCAGAGGAAGCAGAAACCAGAGCAGAGTCATGATGGATGGGTGTAGACCACTGGGGAGGTAAGGCTGAGGGCAAACTCTGAGTTCTGAAAATATGCCTTTTGTGTCCCTGTCTTTTCCACTTCTCCTACTTTGAATCCCCCTCACAAAACTTGAAAATGAAAACTGGTTCTCAGAGTCTTCATCCTACTAACATGTGAGTGAAACCAGCTTTAGGTGCCAGCTAGCTAAAAACATCAGACAATTTCTCTTAAACTGAAGGTTTGGAATAAATAAATCCACTCATTTATATATTATTTAGTCACATATTGAATATCTTCTACATGTCACCCATTAGATTAGTCTTTTTTGTCACATGTCAATAGAAGCTATAAATTGAAAACTGAAATTCCAGGTATTAATTAAGAAAGGTGAGTTTGAAGAGTGAGATTAGCAAGGCCTTCAATCTGCTCTAAAATCATACCTCAATACCTTATTTCCTCAATTTCCCCTTAGTTGTTTAACTTGTTCATGGAAATACAGGGAGAACATGGCCACTTAGATTGGAAGAAATAAGTCTCAGCTTACACACTCAAACAAGCCTTCTTATAAGAGATTGTCAACAAAATAAATACATGCATGGAATGTAGTTTTATACCTTGGAGAGGAAGTTGAAACATTATATCAGAAAAAGCATATCTCTATATATACCTCTATAAATGAGTAACAATAACATAAAATTTTAATGAAAACCATATCCCAAGATATTCTAGTTATTTCCTGAAGCAAAGAGACACTGTCCTGTGTGATAGGGCAGTGAGGAGGAAGCCCAGGCATTGTTGTATGAAAGTTCAGGTTCAAAACAGTAAGGCCACCTAGGAGGTCTTCCCTCTAGAGAAATATGTTATATTCTTCTGTCACTAAATTGTTCTCCAAGGTATGCATTGTTTTCCTATATTGGGACCCACAACTGTCACTTTCCTTGGAAACCCAGATATTTCTAGGAGGGGCAACAAGCTGCTGGAAGTCACTTCAAAGACATGGGTTAGGTTCAGAGAGTTATCTTCACACGTGCCCACAACCTCAGAGTAAAGGAAGGACTAGGAAAGGTCAGGCTTGGCTGAGACTATGCTGTGAGGTCAGGTTGTTCCCACTGGGCTTTTCAAGGGATTTAAGCTAACATTTAAAAATAGCAAGCAGATCACTGGTTGGCCCCCAGATTAGTGACATCAGCTTTGCTTCAGAACTTAATATTAACACACATCTTCAGTCACTGCTTCAGGATTGTTGAAGAAGAAACTGAGTTGGGGGCCCAATGATATGTGTTTCAAGAAACCCTGTAGGTGATGCTAATTCATGCTCAAGTTTAAGAAACAGTGACCTATATGGCACTTTCACTGGGGCCCATCCTATTTTGTGGATTCAAGAAATAACCTAAGGTTTAATACGTTTCCAGTTCTTTCCTGAAATCAGACTTTGATGTCATACAAAAGGGCTAGAATAAAAGCTTCCTGTGCTGGGAGTTGGGAATAAAAAGAGTAGGATGAGACAAGAATAAAAAGTAATAAGGATGGTGTGAAAAAGAATCCAGAAACGAAAGAACAAGGGTGAGAGATGCCAAGAAGACATATATTAGCATATTTTCTAGCTTAGTCCTAGCTTAACTTCAGTCTTTTCCATGATAGAACTTTACGCCAGTGACTACTGGGTTGCAGACCTGCATTAGGTCTGCAGTGGGGACCATGTTATCCTGGGATTTTGTTTTTCTGTCTCTAAAGGCAGTAGCAGTAGGTTAAGCTGTTTCCCTGTTTGTGAGCTTTCTTCTGCCCCAGTTTGTGTGTGTGTGTGTGTGTGTGTGTGTGTGTGTATTTCTTTTTGAAATGCATTCTAATGTACTTCCAGGGATTAGGCCTGACAGCAACAGCCCACAATAAAGTGAGCACTTGGTCACACAATGATGAGGAAGAATGAACTACAATTAAGCCAACATAATTGCATACAAGCAACACCCTCCAAAGTAGGGAACAATGAATTTTTGGCTCAAAGTAATACAGGATCAGGAGATGAAAATGTTGGAACAGCTAGCTCACTGGAGCAGTCTTAAAACTCACAATGAAAGGAAAAATCATAACAAAAAATTGCCATGGATTCCTAATCCCAAGAAATCAGCCTGTCTTCCAAAATGTAAGACGCATACTTTCTAAGGTACATGGTTATTTGCGCATAGGTGCTCCGTCATGTCTGGCTCTTTTTGACCCCATGGACTATAGGGTGCCAGACTCCTCTGACCATGGGGTTTTCCAAGCAAGAATACTGGACTGGGTGGTCATTTCCTTCTTCAGGCGATCCTGCTGACATAGGAATCCAACCCGTATCTCCCACATCTCTTTCATCTCCTGCATTGGCAGGCGGATTCTTTACTACCGAGCCACCACTTAATCCCTCCTGGTTTGGATGGACAGTGGACTGTTATTTGGAAACCATGTTCATTTGCAAGGGTAATGAGTCTTATCAATTAGCTCATATTTAAATTGTTGCAATTCATTCTATTTATTATTATTTTCATTCCAACAACCAATTAAGTACATACCTTCTTTGAAATGATTTTTAGAATTTTCCAATCCCTACAAAGAAGTAGGTTTTCAAAGTAGTTTTTCTTACTGCAAGTCATCTAGAAAACTGACTTACTCTCAGAGAGAAACTGTGCCAGTGAAGAGCTTGGAGGTACAAGCTAAAGTGAATATGCTTATTACTTTTTAATCTCTTCCTGATGGAGGAGCAAAGAGGCTATTGTACTGTAAAAGAGGAGGGGAAAACAGATAGGAGGTTCCATTTTCTTTAGAAATTATTTTTCTCCTTGAGACTTTATAGCAGAGGATTAAGTAATTTTGATTGAGTTTATGTGTTCCTATACTACCTGTATCACACAATCTTTCATAATTAAGAATTAGTGAATTAACAACTCACTTAATTGTTCAGAAAATATTTAATGAGTTTTTACGAAGCTTTTAAATGTGGTTTAGTCATTACCCAAACAGGTCATGCTGTAGTTCTTTTTCCCAAAGAATACATCCTCTATTGTAGGGTTGTGTTTGGTCAAGACTAAGATGCTTGACAAATACTAGACTGCTAAGTGCAGAAGCAGAGAAACTACAGACACACAGAGGGAGATACATTACCTTGGAACAGAGAAAATGAACAGACTACAACTGAGCTGGACTCAAATACATTACCTTGGAACAGAGAAAATGAACATACTACAACTGAGCTAGACTCAAAAGGAAATTCTTTGCAAAACTGCAAGGATCCTACTTTCCACCTTCTTCCTTGTACTCTCCCGACAAACTTAAAAAACTGAGCAAAATGTTTTCAGTTCACTTGAAAACCATCTGCACTATAATCTAACCAGGGAGTGTATTTTGTCACATTAGCCTTTGATGGAACATGGAGGACATCTTTTAAAATTTAGCTCTTGTCAATGATGAAGAAACTCACTAGAAAAGGCCTCAGACTGGTTGAAATTTTAATAAAGCTGTGGGGCCTTTTGAAACTTTTCCAAATGAAGGAGAGACAGAAATGGAGAGACAGAGAAATAATGAGAGACAAAAGAGACACAAAAGGGGGGAAATCAAGGGAGAGGAGAAAGAAAACAAACAAACAAAAAATGAGAAGAAGGAAAAGTCAGGATATTTTGCATATTTCCATTTTTTTACATGAAATCTTATGTTTTAGAAGCACATTCTATATGTGAGTGGGTGTATGTGTTCATTCTCTATTTGATCTACCTGACATGTGTTTGCTTTACAAGTGTGATTAGCCAGTTGTGTTTGTGTCATGTGGGAAAACCTTTTCTGCTCACTACAGTAGAAGCAAGGTCATGTGATTTTGGTGTCAGTAGAGTGACAAACACAGTTCTGGATCCCTTACCTGTGCTTGGTACCTGCTAACCTAGTGACTTGAATACACAGGGTTAGTATTAGATTTCCTTTGGACCCAAGTTAGTTGACTTAGAAGCCAAGAGCCATAGACTTGGAAGATAAGCCCAGAGACGAAGAAAACTGTCGCTATAAGGACTGATAAAATTAAGGACTCTCTCTTATCTCAGATATGGAGCAAGCATGTGTTAGAAATGTTTGTGCTTACTAATGAAGTACCTTTCATTTGCCTTTATATCATTTTTTTGCTTAACTAAGGAGAAAATGTGCATTATCTAAAGGAACCAAAAAGAATGAAACCACAACAAAGAAAAGAAATCATTTTGATTTAAATCTTGGCAAATATTCAACTTGCAATAACCTGAAGATTTAATACTATTACATGCACAAAAAAATAAAGCCTAATGCTCATCCAAGCATATTTCAATCAAAACTCTCTCTGGGAACCTTCCTACTGACAATACAATTTCATGCAAAATAAACAATAAGATGCAAAAACTACTGTAAGCAGTTTAGGAAATTACATATCAAATATCTTCCTAAGAGCCTGGGGGTCTTACTGAGCAGAAGTTTTGCCTAACTGGTCTCATTGCATATGCAGATTTAAATAATTCACTTGTTTAAGAAATCTCCTATTCTCTGTTTACTGAAGCACTTCAGTGGCAGGTTGTCACCAGCAGTCATGCCAAGAGTCAAAGGGAAAAAGAAAAAATATATATTTTTCTAGTATTGAAGAAAATGATATGAAAATAATTAAGAAGCCTAGGGTTTTGCAGTAAAGTCAGGTAATGATAGTATATTCAATCAAAATCTACTCTCCATAAGTGTGATTTCATAAACCAGGGTAATTTACACAGATATGCATAGACTTACACTGAAAAGTTGTATGGTCACTCTTAGTTAGCTACCTGACCAACAGGTCTCATATGGATCTTATCACATAGGTAAGAATCCCAGAGAGAGATGCTGTCCAAGGTCACAAGACCAATGAGCATGGACACTTGAATGTGTTGACAGAACTTCCAAAGTATGGTTCCTATCTTAACACATGGCATCCTGTATATGTGAACAAATCTATACAAAATCTTAAATGTGTGTGTATGTGTATCTTCCCAAACTTAAAAACACCAATACAGTATACTAACACATATATATGGAATTTAGAAAGATGGTATTGATAACCCTGTATGCGAGACAGCAAAAGAGACACAGATGTAAAGAACAGACTTTTGGACTCTGTAGGAGAGGGAGAGGGTGGGATGATTTGGGAGAATGGCATCGAGACATGTATACTATCATGTAAGAAATGAATCGCTAGTCTGGGTTCAATGCAGTATACAGGATGCTTTGAGCTGGTGCACTGGGATGACCCAGAGAGATGATATGGGGAGGGTGGTGGGAGGGGGGTTCAGGGTTGGGAACTCATGTACACCTGTGGTGGATTAATGTCAATGTATGGCAAAACCAATACAGTATTGTAAAGTAAAAAAAATTTTTAAAAAGAAAAAAAAATTATTTAGACTTTGATTAAATAGAATAATTCTCCAGTTGTTTCATACATTCACAGATCTCTGATGATTTAACCAATAATAGAATAATAAGATAAAAGGACAACAACAATAAATTAACCAGACCTTCTCTAAAAGAGAAAATTAACAAAGTCAATGTCTACAATACAAGTTGTACTAGGGTAGCTATTTAGAAGTTTTTTGGCTGAAATTTGAATAGAAATGGTCTGATTACCAAAATTCTTGTGCTTTCAAAAGATTCATTTTTCTTTCAGTCTCATTTAGAAAAATTAAATTAGCATATATTAGAGGGGATATAGAAATACATTTTTACCACTTCTCAGATAAAAGTGGCCCACAGAGTATAAAGCATTTATTGATAATGAAAGCACAAAATAGGTGTGACCTCAGTTGGATGTATTATTTGTGATTTCCAGACTGTATTTCACATTTTCAGTTTTTCTCTATAAAATCTTCACAGGCATTCCAAGACATCAACTTCGTTTAAATACTAAAAAAAAAAAAAAAAAAAGTACCATGCTTAGAACAGTGGGAAATTCAAAGTAGAAGAAAATGTCCTGTCTCTAGTGGAGTTCACATACTTGCTTGGAAGAGATGACCTTTTTAGATGAAAAGTGAATTTCCAGTTCAAGGCTGTATCCCATTCAGCAGCAAAAAATAGAAAAATGGCATAGAGGAAAAGTTGGATCCAATCAAGTGTGGGAGAAACTGTCCTAAGTTGGAGATTGAGAAGGTTTTCCTGAGAAGATAGAAATGTGTGGAATAGACATCAATGAGGAAAGAAAGCCTTCACTTGAAAAAAGTCTGGAAGGATGAAAGCCGAGTTAATAGTGTTTTTTAAGGATAAGATCTATATGATTATGGTATTTTAGTGAGAAAACTCAAAGTTTGCTTTATGTATATACATATATATATATATGTTTAGTCATTAAAGCCTTTGCAATAAAATATATATTACTAATACAGTTATAAGGAAAAGAATACAAGGCCTAGTGAAAAGTTTAAACAAAGAAACAGGGGCTTGATATCTATATAGCATTATGGGAATGATGAGGGAAGCATAGTGGCTAGAATTGATCTGTGGAGGGTGATTGAATGGAGTGACTACAGAATTTGCACTCAAGTTTAGAAATGTTATGAAATTAGATTTGGAAACTCATTGACTAGGATAAATCAGATGATGGCTGTTCCTCATTCATCAAGTAATTCATCATTTTTCAACAAATATTTATTGTGAACATTAGCTCTATCACAGGCATTGCTCTTGGGAGAAAAATAGCTGAACTTTCTTAGAAAACATATTGCATGGGGAGAAAGAGTTTGCTATGTAAATTAACAATAAAATAAAATTTTCAAATCAGATTGCTACATTCTTTGAGGAAAATTAAGTGGAGGAGGTACAAAGGAGATGAAACCTGTGGAGTCCTGCTGCTGATTGTGAATCCTTATCTGAGTGGGTGACAGAAGCTATGATATTAACAATAAGTCTTAATGAAGAAAAATGGAGTGGATCTGGTCTGATAGGTGTGGGTACCAACCAGAATCCCTTGGAGGAGGAAAAGCTAACCCAGACCAGTATTCTTGCCTGGGAAGTGCCATGGACAGAGAAGCCTAGTGGGCTTTCATCAATGGGGTCACAAAGAGTTGGACACCACTGAGCATCCATGTACACATACCAACCACAATATATGAGATTATGTGCATACAGAATGGTAACGTGACACCTAAACTCTCAGGACTTCTCAGAACACTGTAAAAAAAAAAAAAAAAAAAAAGCCAAAGGGGGGTGCGAATCTTCCTTCCCAGACAACTTTTAGCTACTCAAAGGCAAACTACCCTTTAATGCTTTAATGGTCTTCATCCAATCAGCTTCCCAGTGGAAAAAATAAAGACAGATCAACAAACATAGGATCCTGTTCCTAAGTCTGTAGTTTTCAGTTTCATGAATGCAACCCTTTTCTTTATTTGGGGAGACAGCCTAAATAAATATTGCTCCCCCTCAGATATGAGTAAATATTCAACTACACAAAAACTAAATATCTCAGAGTTATTTGTTGAGAGTATTTAAAAAAAAATCATTGTAAATATCAGGAGGAAAATCATTCTGGACAGATGGAAAATCTGGGTTAGAATAGCTTGAATGAGCTGTAGATGACTGCAGAAAAAACAGATTTGGATGGTTGGAGACAGGTGTTGTCAGGAGTCTTATTCTGACCATGCAAAGCATGGATGCTTTGTTAGTCAACTTGATTGCTATAACAAAATACCATAAACTGAGGGACTTGAACAAAATGCATTGATGTCACAGTTCTGGAGGATAGAACTTATTCTCACAGTTCTGAGATAAGGGTACAACGTGGTTTTATTCTGGTGTGAACCCTCTTCTTGGCTTGCAAATAGGTCTTTTTGCCCTATCCTCCCATGTCAGGAAGAGTAAGCGTTGTTCTCTTCCTACATGGAGACTAATCCTGTCTTGGGGGCTCTATCCTCATGACCTCATTTAAACTTAATTACCTTTTTCAAATAGAAAAATACACACAGCCTAAAAGAAGAAATTATGCTTTACACTGAGGGCTTATGCCTGTGAGACAGCCTCTCAGATAGCTCTGAGGGACTGATCCAAAGAGGTGGGAGGAGTTAGGATATATAGGAGTTTTTGCAATCAATCAGTCAAGCAATCAGTCCCCCCAAACCAGGTAGTCAGACTATTCCAAAGATTACCATTACTTAATGCAAACTAAACACCTCAAGTTAATGAATTTAGCACTTTTCTATGTATGGGAAGATGCAAAAGTCTAGACTTATTGAAATCACTACTTTGATATACACCCTAACTTTCTAGGAGCAGTATGCTGTTTTATCCATCCTGAATCCCACTGCAATGACAGTGGCTGATGGCTTAATGGTGCAAGGTCCTTTGTTTGCTGATATGACAGCAAACACTACACTCCCAAAGACCCCATCACCAAACACTATCACATCAAACATGAGTTTGGGTGGAGGGAGGAACAAAAATTCAGTCCATACAGATGCTTATTATATTTATATGTGGTGAGGTCAAGGATGCAATGAAATGTTCACATTTGGTATTTTGGAAAGAGGGCAGAATGAAATACAGGATTTAAGAATCATATTATGTAGATTTTTTTTAAAGAAATGGGACTAGATGTAATTGAGAAGTTGGAAAGTATACATAATACTGATGGGGATCTGTATTAATATGAAAGCAATAAGACCCTTCAACCTGAGAACATGAACACAGATTAGTTAAGTAAAACCTAAAGCTATTTTTTTGGCATTTTCCCTGGAGAAATCATGAATACAAGTCTTGTCCTTAGTTTAAATAAATCATTTTGTTTAGTTTACAGTTGTATATCCTTATATAGTGATTGACGTTAAACTTATAAGGAAATATTTTAACAGTGGGAATTCCTGTCACAGGGAAATTGGAACTTATTCTGGTACTAGTTATCCATCAAAGCACTGAAGAAGGAAACAGATAGAACAGGCTCCATCTTGAAAACAAGACTCAATCTTGGGCCAGACTAGGGACATTGAGCTATATGCCCAGTATCTATAGAAACAACAGACCAACTGGAAAACTAGTCCCCCCAGATGGGAGAGCCCCAGGGCTCAGACATAAAGGCTCCCACAGCTAAAATGATACCCTAATTATTTGTGTAACCAAATAGAATCATAAATTATATTATGCTTATTGGGGTATGACCACAAGCCTATTGATAATTGTCCACTGTTAACTACCTAGGCTTAAGGCATATGAATCACAGGTTAACTTTGATTGTATCTTTCTTTTCCTTTGTTCAGAATAGTTTCAGGGAATTTAGGGAGGTGGGTTTGGGCATGTATACGTGGTTTTCACAATAACCGGTAGGGATCCTTGGCTAAGAGGAGACTCTGCCTTGGCCCCGCTGGTGTAATAAACTTTACCCCACTGTCTGCTTTGTCCTGAGTGAGTCTGTACGCTCAGCTACAACAGCACGACTTGGTCAAGATGTTAAAACTTGTTTACTGTAGATCATAGTCAAGAATTAGATGGCATATAATCATCCAATTCTTTTTATAATGAGTTAAGCAGTAATTCTTTCTTAATTTTACCAAGAAAAAAGATCTTGTATTCAAACAAACCTGGTTTTGAATCCTAATACCATAAATTTCTAGTGAATTTAGGAACATCACTTAACACTTTTATTATTTTCTATACCTTGGAAATACGAATATTACCTTTCTTCCAGGATTGTTGTAAGATTTAAGTAAAATAATGAATAGAGGGAGGGACTAAACATGTGACTGATACATAGTGTTCAATCAATGCTATTGATTGTTTTGTTAACATTAGAGGAGAGGAAACATGTAGTCAGGGATTTAAGCATTTGGACTTAAGCAGTTGGACATAAACATTTAGTTTCTTTGAAGTCTTCTGTTGAATTTTAAAACATTGTGTGAACTTCTATTTTCTACCATAGCAATCTGTTTCAGTCAGTCAGTCAGTTCAGTAGCTCAGTCGTGTCTGACTCTTTGCGACCCCATGAATCACAGCACACCAGGCCTCCCTGTCCATCACCATCTCCCAGAGTTCACTCAGACTCACGTTCATCGAGTTGGTGATGCCATCTAGCCATCTCATCTTCTGTCGTCCCCTTCTCCTCCTGCCCCCAATCCCTCCCAGCATCACAGTCTTTTCCAAGGAGTCAACTTTTTGCGTGAGGTGGCCAAAGTACTGGAGTTTCAGCTTTAGCATCATTCCTTCCAAAGAACACCCAGGGCTGATCTCCTTCAGAATGGACTGGTTGGATCTCCTTGCAGTCCAAGGGACTCTCAAGAGTCTTCTCCAACACCACAGTTCAAAAGCATCAATTCTTCGATGCTCAGCCTTCTTCACAGTCCAACTCTCACATCCATAGATGACCACAGGAAAAACCATAGCCTTGACTAGATGGACCTTAGTTGGCAAAGTAATGTCTCTACTTTTGAATATACTATCTAGGTTGGTCATAACTTTTCTTCCAAGGAGTAAGTGTCTTTTAATTTCATGGCTGCAGTCACCATCTGCAGTGATTTTGGAGCCCCCAAAAATAAAGTCTGCCACTGTTTCCACTGTTTCCCCATTTATTTCCCATGAAGTGATGGGGCCGGATCTGTTTATGTTGATATAAAATCTTTCTCCCTCAAATTATGGTACATATTGACTCTCCAAGAAAAATCTCTGCGGCTTTACACAATATCTAGAATTCTGCTTCATACCACCTGGGATGCCATGCGTTGAAAAAGAGTGCTTGAACATAGAGAAGAGCTCGTCATGCAGTCTAAATAAAACTGTTGTTCACTATTAAAGTAACATTCATATTTTTGAGATACACCCTGGATCTCCAAAATAAAAAGACAGAAACATCTTAATATTTGGCAAATAATAGACTCTTATCTCATATAAGAAGCTATTCCTCAGTAAGCTGTTACAGATGGATGTTTTGATCCACTATATAAATTCTTGTGAACTGAGTTTGAGTGACCTTTATTAATCAGTCATACTAAATCTAGGGATATGCCCTACAAATATACACTTGGGACAGGGTAGGTAGGTAATTTAAGTTCAAATCTGAGCTACTGAGTCCTGGGAAATATGAAGTATCATATGGAGGATGATACACTCAGGGTTATGGTTCTAGTATACACACACACACACACACACATACAAAAAGAAAAACATACTCAGTATTATTTCCCCTGAGGCCCTTGTGTTTTAAATAATTTTATTTAACAATATGCTTTTTGACATTTTTACTGATCATAGGTAGATGCTTGATAAAGTTTCTGATCAGCACAAGATGACTTACTTCAACCAGGGTTACTACAGTGACTGGGTGTTAACTTACACAAAGTAAAGGAACCAGAGACTTGGTCTGCTGCTGCGGCTGCTGCTGCTAAGTCGCCTCAGTTGTGTCCAACTCTTCGCGACCCCATGGACTGCAGCCCACCAGGCTCCTCGGTCCATGGGATTTTCCAAGCAAGAGTACTGGAGTGGGTTGCCATTGCCTTCTCGGGAGATCTGGTCTAAGTGTGAGCAAATTTTATTAGTTACTAAAGAGGATTTTTTTTTCTTTGCTTATAATAGTTGACATTTGTGGACCTTTTACTTAGCTTTATAAGTTTAAAGATCCAGAATATAATTACTGATCGGGAATGTAAACTTTCCTATCTGGCAGTTAACATTGAAAGAGTATTTGGAAGTGGGGACATGACTGATATTCAACCCCTGAGGAGGTATCTGAGCCCCTTAGGAGGCATCCTTTATCTGTGAATCAGTTGAAGTCTGCCTTTTATATGTCCCAGTCTCACAGAATACCTGTTGGTATTTTACAGTCTCTTACTATCTCTCATAGCACTTAGCATAGAATTGCAAATTCCTAGTGATTGATTAAACCAATTTAGACTGGTTCACTTGCAGATGGCCCAAAGGGAAAAACACAAAAACAAATAAAATGGGGGGAAAAAAAGCAAGTTCTTTCTCTTCCAGACCCTTTGGAAATTTTGTAATACAGAGAGCAAACTCTCCTCACTCACTGTTTCTTTTTTCAAGATTCCATACAGATGGTTTTGTGCCCCCCACCACCAACACAATTTGTAAATAGCAGAATATAAAACAGGCCATTTTTCCAAGCAATTTGCAGTTTCAGGTCAATATCTTGATGTCTTTTTTTCCTGAGTCATTCATTACAACATAATGGGGCAAAATCTTACACACTCACACCTCTTTCAGATGAATGTGATTAATTCACAGTTTGAAAAAAGGACAAGGCCAACTCTCATTCTTTTTGCACTTTATGGACTGTGTATGCAACTTAATCCAATCTGGACTCTTCATCTGAACCTTTGAAAATGTGGTGACCTAGAAAGTGTTTGTGGGGAATAGGAACTGAGACAGTGTGTTGAGTGCTTGCTGAGTCATTTCAGTCGTGTCCCACTCTTTGTGATACCATGGACTGTAGCCCACCAGGCTCCTCTGTCCATGGGATTTTCCAGGCAAAAATACTGGAGTGCGTTGCCATGCCCTCCTCCTCCAGGGGATCTTTCCTACCCGAGTAGAAAAGGGCTCAAACCCGAGTCTCTTATGTTTCCTGCATTGGCAAGCTGGTTCTTCACCACTAGTGCCACCTGGGAAGGCAGAAGTGTGACTTAGTCAAATGCTTCTACTTGGATTGATTCTGTTCAGAGGCCTCAAGAGGAAAAGGCAATTTCACTTAAATTTAGTAGCACATAGAAAAAGAGGAACTACCAGTTGGAGGTAAAAAGAAACTGTGCAATGTTTATACTCGTGATAATATTAATTTCTCTAGAAAATGTTCCAAATTCAGTCACATGGTCCATTCAGTCTTAGGCTATGACTTTGATCAATGACATGGCTCTGTTTGGGGAAATTCGTTTTGTTCTTGGCACCAACTTCAATGTTTGGAGATGTGTTCTTATGGAGATGTTCTTTGATGATTTATTTTATTGTTAGTAGATATCTTAAACTATTCACATTTA
The DNA here is from genome assembly GCF_014754425.2 of Oryx dammah. Classification (NCBI taxonomy): domain Eukaryota; kingdom Metazoa; phylum Chordata; class Mammalia; order Artiodactyla; family Bovidae; genus Oryx; species Oryx dammah. The sequence continues at coordinate 44,527,901 of NW_024070206.1, read as the reverse complement.
TAGGTTACTGTGTGGAAAATCCCATGGATGGAGGAGCCTGGTAGGCTGCAGTCCATGGGGTTGCTAAGAGTCAGATACAACTGAGCAACTTCACTTTCACTTTTTACTTTCATGCATTGGAGAAGGAAATGGCAACCCACTCCAGTGTTCTTGCCTGGAGAATCCCAGGAACGGGGGAGCCTGGTGGGCTGCCATCTAAGGGATCACACAGAGTCGGACACGACCGAAGCGACTTAGCAGTAGCAGTAGGGAAGCAAAACTTATCACTCCAAAATGTCTTTTTGCCATGTAGGTTATTTTAAGCTGAACAGTCAAGGTCCAAAAGGCCCAGGAAGAAATTTTGACCTTCCCCCAAGTACCTAAAACTATTTCATAGACGTTTTGTTCCTGGAATAGAGTTCTCACCAGAGGTATTTGCAAAGAAAATGGGCTAGGTGTGGTGGAGGAAATGACTCAGGGCTTAGAGGTCAAGTTAACTCTGTCTCTCATTGTCTCTGCATCTCAGAAGATATTTATTTACCAAAGATTTCCTTTTTGATCTCCATGTGAATTGCCTTCCTCCTCTCTGAGGTCCCAAATCCATACCCTAACCACCTCTTTTGTCTTTAGGTGAAGACTATTGGTGAGGGCTTTAGACATTTTGGCAAGTTACTCTGTTTTCCTGGATCTCTCCTATGGATGCATGTTGTTGGGCTGCAATCTACAGGCTTGCAAACACTCTCCTTGCAAACACTCTCAAAACTGAAGAAAGAGCCTGGAGCGAGGAACAGAGACATCTGTGGGTTAATGAATAAGGGACCTTACATGTTTGAAAGAAAATGTCCTGGAACAACTCCCCACTGTGGAAGGCAGACAGCAGGCAGGACAGGGCAGCAGCCTTCACTCCCAGGGAGAGAAGGAGATTTCCAGTTACAGAAGTAATTGAGTCAAGTTGGCTCATTGGTTACTAGGAACACCAGCAGAGGAACACACTGTACACTACCCCTTCGATAATCATCCTAGAGACATTCTGATCTAAAGATTAGAACAATCACTAGCTGGGTTGGTGCAGGTACACAAACATTTACTGATTAGCCTCTATGCTTAAAAGAGAAGGTTAATCATGTGAGCAGGGTATAGGTGAATCTGGCACTGGTCAGGAGGGGGATTACAGAGAACAAGAGAATAGCCATCTGTGGTGGCCTGACGATAAATATGTTATGGAACTTTGATTTGATTTTTTCCTGTTACTCTGTCTTGTGTCAGTTTAATTCTTAGATCAACCAGAAATACTGACAGGGCAGAGAAAATGTTCTTTATTTCTGACAATATTCACTATTTACCATTCATTTCTTGGGATTATGAGATTTAGCCCTCTGTTTCCTAAGGATCAAAGAGATTTCCTTCATATATTTTATTAATTTTTAATTATCATTATCTCATAAAAATTGAGGGGGATATATTTTATTTCCAAAATGATGTATTTCATTATTTTATAGACATGATATAACTTTGAATACTTAGACTTCATGATTTAATAGAATTTTGAAATATCCACTCAATGTCTTTGTTTGATCAATGAGTTTTAAACTGGGCTTCTAGATCCCTTTTCAGAGTCAAGGCAAAAAGAGGAAAGAGAAGGGAGAGCCCCTTCCTCCTAACCTAATTCCTTATAGCATATTCTCACTTTCACTGCTTTATGTGTTAAGAGACATATTTGAAAAATAAAAATTAGATAACTACCAGTCAAGACTATAGCATTTTAGTTCTTTTATTAAATGATACATTTTTATCTGATATTGATTGGTTGTTTTTTCTAGGTGCCCTTTATGTGTATAAAGAATATAAACTTAATGATTAATCCCTTCTCTCTGAATCCCTCCCTGGCCCATTCCAAGGTATAGCCTGGGAAGTGTTTCTTTTCTTGTTTCTAACAGATTGTTTCATGTGTCTTTTTAGAAGCATCTTTGTAGTACTGTGATAATTTATTTTCCATCCTCCACATCACAACATGGATTTCTGGAAGGTAAAGACTTCAGCATTTTTCTTTGTATCCATAATATCCAGCTCTGAGGAATAGTCTAATAGGCATGTAAGTCAAGATGCCAATTGAATTTGATCTAATCTGAGCAGAAGACCTCAAGAAATGATGTAAATTTCACTCAAAATAGGTAATCAAGTGAGAGAAATACTTCTCTAATCACAAGGAGATTGTGTATTCTCACCACAAAAGGCTGTGTAAAAGACAATTATTATTATATCTTTGAAGCAGTAACCCTCTGCCTCTTAGTTGAAAACTAGATTACTTGAGTGATGAACTGATTCTTTCCTTCTGTCTTTCATTAAATGTTCATCACAAATCTACTATATATATAGGGCTGCCCTAGGGACTGGGGTACAAAGATGAGCAAACTGTGGTGGACAGTTCTGAGGTTCTCATGATGAGGAAATAAGACCTCCATGGAGATGGAGTCAAACTGTAGCTCAAGGCAGAATGCTGCTGCTGCTGCTAAGTCACTTCAGTTGGGTCCAACTGTGCAACCCCATAGACGGCAGCCCACCAGGCTCCCCAGTTCTTGGGATTCTCCAGGCAAGAACATTGGAGCGGGTTGCTATTTCCTTCTCCAATGCATGAAAGTGAAAAGTGAAACTAAAGTCATTCAGTAGTGTCCGACTCTTTGCGACCCCATGGACTGCAGCCTACCAGGCTCCTCTGTCCATGGGATTTTCCAGGCAAGAGTACTGGAGTGGGGTGCCACTGCCTTCTCCTACGGCACAATATCGGCAGAATATAGGGGGCCAATTAATTAGTTCAAAGAGAATGCACTTCAGGGAGGTTCAGAGAAAGACAGAATATTTTGGGAACCAGGTTTCTTCAGTTAGGGAATGGGGGTTGAAGGGGACCTTTAGGAATGGTTAGGAATAAACATAGGCATACACTGTGTGTCTGGAACTATATGGAAGAAGGTGACACAGAAGGAGCCAGATGGGGATGGGAGATGCAGACAGCGGTAACCAATCTCAGAATGAGCAGGAAACATCCAAACAAGCTGAGTAGCTATTTACAAATAGTTCAGGTTCAGTTGTCTAGTATTTGTCCAGTATTATACTAGGCTTTGTGTTGTTTACTATTCCTCCATATACAGTCACTGAAAAACAAACAAATTCAATATATATTGAGAATTTCCAGGTGCCTAATTTTCCCAAACGACAAGAAAAACATGAGTATTATACTTGGAAAAAATACAATAAAAATGCATATGAAAGTCATAAAACATTGGTATGGTTTAGAAGAGGACAATATGTCTTTATTTTTTTGGTTTGTTGCTTACCTGCCCCTACCAGGAAGGCAAAGAAACAGAACTTTCAAAGTCTCTTCATACAACTCTAAAACATTGCAACCAAAAGTCATGGCTTTCACACCAGACTTTCTGGGAGATAGTCAAACACCAATTTTTCTGACTTTTCATCCTGTAAGAGCACAAAATGTTATGGCTAAAAATGACATTTGGAGTGAGTTCACTTTATTAGGGAGGAATCTTAGGACAAGAGAGTTGCTCTCTTTGGCTTGGAGACTTTACATCCTCTCATTTGAATCCTTGGCAATGTGTGCTTTTCCTTTTGTTATAACCCAAAAGTGCAGCTTCCACATTTAGGGCCTCGTTAGTGTTCGCATCTCAGGGAGGGAACCCAGACTCATTTAGGAACATGGATCAGCTGGTTTCTTATCCAAAGTGAGGAGAAAAGCTCCACATTTGGGAGCCCTGGAAGTTTTCTGGCCTCCTTGAAAAATGGGGCTCTGGCTGTAGGAAGTTTCCTCCCTCTACTAATAATTCTGATTTCCAGGAGGAGAAATTAGGAGAGATTTGGAAAACATACACATCCTTGAGAGGGCTACACTAATCTCTGTCTCTGTTCCTTGCCTTGATAAAATTTCTCAGCATGTTTAAAAAAAAAAAAAAAAGGACAAACCAAGCAGTTACCTACAATTTGTTCTTTAATTTTTACTTATTCAATACTAAAATCAACACCTTCCTGCACACTGATTTATATTTTCTCTCCTTTTGTTAATTTTTTTATACTAATAAGTGGGGGAATCTGAATGACCCAGATTCATTCAGGGTCATTCATTTTCATTGTTCAAAAAAAAAAAAAAAAAGAGAAAATTTCATTTGGATGTTTCAGTCATTTTTTTGCCATCTAAAAAACTCAGCTGCTCATTAAAACTTAAATGTAAATGTTTAAAGTGTTAATAAGTCAGAGATTTTACATTTTAAATAGAAGATAAAATCCTTAAAGCATAGAAGTTTCCATGGTGGAATTATGAACTTCATTGAATTTGGTCTTCACTGTTTCTGAAAGCAGTTGGTGTGGGTTATCTACTTGTCTTTCAGATAGAAGAATAAATGCTTCTCAATCTCATACATGGAATCCAGGAAAATGGTATAGATGATCTAATTTGCAAGACAGAAATAGAGACACAGCCATAGAGAACAAATGTATGGACCAAGAGGGACAGGGAACAAAAGAAGTAAGATGAATTGCTAGATAGGGATTGACATATATACACTATTGATACCATGCATAAAATACATAATTAATGAGAACATACTGTACAGCTCAGAGAACCCCTGCTCTGATATTACCTAATGTGAAGTGAAGTGAAAGTAGCTCAATCGTTTCTGACTCTTTGCGACCCCATGGAATATACAGTCCATGGGATTCTCCAGGCCAGAATGCTGGAGTGAGTAGCCTTTCCCTTCTCCAGGGGATCTTCCCAACCCAGGGATTGAACCCATATCTCCCGCATTGCAGGCAGATTCTTTAACAACTGAGCCACAAGGGAAGCCCAAGAATACTGGAGTGGGTAGCCAATCCAAAAGAGGGGATTATATGTAGAGCTGATTCACTTTGCTATACAGTAGAAACTAACACAACATTTAAATCAATTGCACTCTAATACAAATCAAATTTTTTTTTTAAAAAAAGTGAAGTTCAATCAGACCAGGAACCGTATCAGGAGCATAGCATTTGCTCCTGGGATTTTCATCTTTCTAGGTTCACTCTACCAGCAGAAGGCTGCCTCTGCCTCCCAGGAACCATGTTTAGTTTTTTGACTCTTACTTCAGTTTAGTTCAGTTCAGTTCAGTCGCTCAGTCGTGTCCGACTCTCTGTGACCCCATGAATCACAGCATGCCAGGCCTCCCTGTGCACCATCTCCCAGAGTTCACTCAAACTCATGTCCATCGAGTCGGTGATGCCATCCAGCCATCTCATCCTCTGTTGTCCCCTTTCCCTCTTGCCCCCAATCCCTCCCAGCATCAGAGTTTTTCCCGGTGAGTCAACTCTTCACATGAGGTGGCCAAAGTACTGGAGTTTCAGCTTTAGCATCATTCCCTCCAAAGAACACCAAGGGCTGATCTCCTTTAGAGTGGACTGATTGGATCTCCTTGCAGTCCAAGGGACTCTCAAGAGTCTTCTCCAACAACACAGTTCAAAAGCATCAATTCTTTGGCACTCAGCTTTCTTCACAGTCCAACTCTCACATCCATACATGACCACAAGAAAAACCATAGCCTTAACTAGATGGACCTTTGTTGGCAAAGTAATGTCTCTGCTTTTGAATATGCTACCTAGGTTGGTCATAACTTTTCTTCCAAGGAGTAAGCGTCTTTTGATTTCATGGCTGCAGTCACCATCTGTAGTGATTTTATTACTGGTCAAAACAAACAAACAAACAATGAAAAGCTCAAAACTTTCAGACCAAATTCACAAATGAAACTATTTACTTACCAAAGGAAGGTTTAGCACAGCTCAAATTTTAAAATTCTTCTTCCAAAACCACTCGTTTTTTTCTTTCTCTTTGGAATTTCTTTCTTCACATTCTTTTCCTGTCTTTTATTTTTATTTTACCATCTATTTCTCCCAAGAATGTTCTGATAATATGTCAACCAATCCTGTGGAAAATAAACAAGCATGTATTGTGTTTGAGCCTTGCTTATTTCCATGGTGTAAATATTACTTTCATGGATACAAATACTCCTTTCATGGATAGTTTGCCTTGTGTGAGTATGTGTAAGCAAACTCCAGGACACCAAATTCCCTCAACACCTCTCTCTCTCACACTCATGCATTCATGTGTGTGCATACGCACACACACACACACACACACACACACACACACACACCCCTGAATAGCCACCCATCAGAGAGAAAAAGAGATGCCTAGAGAAGAAAACCCCACAACCAAAGAATATAGCCAAGAATTCTCCCACTTATTATAGTGTCATTTTTGTCTCCTGGTATTTGAAGTTTGGGGCCATCCATGTTCTAACTCTTTTCTGTACAGTTGAAGAAAAATTCAGTTCTCAGCTGGGTTCTTACATTTTTGTTTTCCTTCTCAGAAAAAGTGAGCTCTAGGGAAGAGGAAAAATCTGAAGAGTTAGTGTGTATGCTTTCATTTGTTGCTTTGAGATTCAGAACTTTTCTCTATTGCCAGTTTGAAAAACATCCTTTTTTTTTCTCTTTAAAATACACAGGGACTTAGAGATGATAAGCTTAGGACTTGGTTTCAGTCCTAAGGCACAACATCATAAGATTTAAATAATGTCTTATAGGTTTTCATACTGTTTTTTTTTTTTTTCACCAGGGAGTTCTAAGCATGTTAAAATGTGCAAGGTTTGCTTTCAGTATTCATTTCCCATTGGTTTTCTTTCCTTTTAACATTTTTTCCTCTAGAAGACTTTTCTCTCTTCCCTTTTCCTTCTTTTTATTTCCTTTCCTCTCATTCCCTCTCTTCTCTATATCTTTAATCACATTTTCCTTTTCCTTCTTCACCTCTGACTTAACTCTTCTTCCAAAATTATTAAAAAATCTTCACTCAAATTTCTTACAAGACATAACCATGCAGTAAGGTCTCATTGCAAAACACTGAAGCATTTTGAAGCAAGAAAAAGGTCACTGACATAGCAATGAGAACAGCCCAAAGAGGAGCTGAAGCTATGGAAGGAGAGGGACCATTCAGTCAAAACCTTAAGCAAATCCTAGAGGAGTCAAATTCAACATGAATGCTTGTCATTAGAACTGCTCAGCCTATAGCTGTGCTGCTTCTTTCTGGCATATCACAGTATATGTTGATTTGGGTGTAGGAAGTAAAATGTGAGAGACAGTGAGATTATTTCAAGACAAATGATTCAAGAGCTGATGCCATGACAATATTTTCAGGAAGTTTGAGACTAAGTCAGACTGGGTTCCAGAGTGAGGAAAAGGCAAGACAAAACCTCCAGAAGATTTGTAGTAAAACCACAAGATGAGCAAGAAATTAAATTTTTTATAAGATCCTGAGATTTGGAGGTTGCTTGTTACACAATGCATAACATAACCTATTCCAAAGAGTACAGTAACCGAGAGGGAAAAACATAAGTTACTGGCTTTCAGAGATAAGAATGTAGAAGCTCAAAAGAAAATGAAAAATGAGGTTAAATTATTGTCACTTCAAGGAAGATTTCCCCAAGAGTATAAAAGATGGCTGAAACTAATCCTGTATTTTGGATAAATACAGAGAGCATTAATTCCTGTTGTCCATGCACATGACGTGCTTAAGGTCCAACATGTACTTCACAGCATTTGCAAATGTTGCTGCAGCTAGCCAAGAAGAAAATGTGCCTTGTCATAAGTGTTCCCATCCCTGCTAGATCAAACTCTAGGTATGTGTCAGCCTGGGATGTAAGTGAACCCATTACTTTCTCACGCTATGGGATAAGTGGTGCTCTATCATCATTTTCATATTTTATTCACTAAAATATATCTAGCACGTATTTGCTTCATTTACTTCATTCAGTGTGTTTTATTATAACATATGGGGAAATATGTATGACCATGGAGAATTGCTTTTCCAGAATAAGTACCCATTGTTTTCATGCCATCGGTGGCTTCTGGAAAATTTTCCCATGAACCTTTTCATTAACCATTTTGATTAATCAACTCATTTCAAATAACATTCATTTAAGGAATTCAACAGGATTCCACACAGCAGGATGGTGTCAAACTACAACATTTGACCTCAACTGTATCCCCAAGTTCTTATTCCCAACTAGGTGAAGAGAGACCAAATCACATGGTCTACTTTAGAGAGACAGGGGGAACCTTCTACTCATGTTTCTGTATTGACCTTTCCACTTGGCCTGAAGTGTTAATGTAGGCACAGCAAATGGTATGGGTGATTGCAGCTTCCACCTCCGCCAAGGAAGAAGTATATGGTAATTCCATCTTCCTCAATAATAGGCAATGACTTGAGGTTAAAATCTGAATATCTTCTTGGTCCAAGAAGTTTTCATTGGTCACTTATGGTAAAGAACAACTTTTGCACCACCTTTAGTAATTAAATGGACCCCATCACCCAGCACATGCACAATATAACATGATAAACGATAGTTATCCCTCTTGCTATTAGGGACAACTTTATCACCAAATGTGAGAGGTTTCAAAACTATATTAGGTGTGAAATTGCTAGAATGATGCCAAACTTAAATAAAATAAATTATATATTTCATTTACTGTCTAAATGTTATAAAGTGTCCTCCAATAATGCTATTGGTAATAGTTTCATTCTTTTGAAACTCCTAAGATCTTTTATTTTTTGAAAAATGTGAGAATGAATGTTCACAAAACATCAATTTGGGCAAGCTTTATTTGCAGGCAAAATAGGTATTTCCCACAAAGCCTTCAGGAAAGCAGCTCTGATTTAAGTAAATTCCTGCCTGCCAATTGCCTGACATTGTATCTGAAATTTTCACCATTAGATATAAATTTGTTTATATCCATGTAATATATATAAATACATAATTTGTTTGCATCTGCACCTATACATAATGGAGAGTTTCCTGCTCAAAGCAAATATCTTTAAAACAAGACATGCTCTCAGTCACTTTTTATTATCCACACATTTTCAGTTATTATGACATCTTTTCCATTGTGATAACACCTATTTAAAAGAAACTTCTTTGCCATCTTTCTAAATTCCATATATATGTGTTAGTATACTGTATTGGTGTTTTTCTTTCTGGCTTACTTCACTCTGTATAATCGGCTCCAGTTTCATCCATCTCATCAGAACTGATTCAAATGTATTCTTTTTAATGGCTGAGTAATACTCCATTGTGTATATGTACCACAGCTTTCTTATCCATTCATCTACTGATGGACATCTAGGTTGTTTCCATGTCCTGGCTATTATAAACAGTGCTGCGATGAACATTGGGGTACAAGATGACCCTGTATGCAGGACAGCAAAAAAGACACAGATGTGTATAGCGGACTTTTGGACTCAGAGGGAGAGGGAGAGGGTGAGATGATTTGGGCGAATGGCATTGAAACATGTATAATATCATGTAAGAATTGAATTGCCAGTCTATGTCCGATGCAGGATATGGCACGCTTCGGGCTGGTACACGGGGATGACCCAGAGAGGTGTTGTGGGGAGGGGGGTTCATATTTGGGAATGCATGTACACCTGTGGTGGATTCATGTCAATGTATGCCAAAACCAATACAGAATTGTAAAGTAAAATTAAAAAAAAAAAAAGAAACTTCTTATGAGATGAGATCACAACATGTCCATTTTGAAGAAAACAGAATAAAGGAAGATGTATTAAGATAAATGTGAAAATGGGGGGATATATGGGATGGGAAGGAGGATCATAAACATTGTAATTTAAGGATACAAGATGTCAAGAGACCAGGGCAAAAAAAAAAAAAAAATCTGAAACCAAAAGACAATGTAGAGATCAGACTGCATCAAAATTTTGGTATTTTCTAATAATGTTCTTTTAGAATATAAGGAGTTGTTAAGTGATTGTGATTGGAACCTGGGAGCAGAGTTTTCCTATGATGGAGTGTCCCATTAAAGCATACTGACTCTTTATTTCAGAACAATGTTGACTTGAGTCCAATGAGATCCATCAACATCCCATCTCTGCTGACTCATTTAGCTGCAAGAAGAAGTTCACAAATCAATTCAAAATAGAAAAATAAGAAAGGTGCAAAAAAACAACAACAACAAAGTATTGAAGAGATACCATGTAAGATTTCTAACATTCTTTTTAAAAAGTAAAGTAAAGAAAGAAAGAAAGAAAAGAAAAAAAAAAACCTGTTTGGAAATTATTTGTAGGGGGAGACTGAGCACAAGACCCCTGTACCAGGTGTATAGTAAGCAAAAGACATAACCTTTCATCTCTAGGAACAATATATGGATGATCATGAAACTGTACAATTTGGAAATGGCTTCCCCACCACTGCTTGAATACCTGTCTCCTGCATCTCATATCCGTAGCCTAGATTTATTATCATGGAAGCTAAAGGCAGATATGTGGGACTCAGCTGTCAGCCCGTGTTGACACCATGCAGCAAAGGCTGTTCAAATGGACAGATTTTCACTGGGATGATGCCTACATCAATCGTTGGTTCCTCACCCTTCATGGCTTATCTGCTTTAATTTGTTTATCTTGTTTGGTCATTAGTTTTGTCTAGATTTTATATTCATTATTCTGTATCGTATCTCTGACATTTCAGTTTAGGAGGTGATTGTTTACCATATACATTGATTCTCCTAGGCCTTCAAATATTCCACAATCGATGCTAACAAGATAGTAACTACGAATAGTCATTATTTGGCTATTTTGGGACACATTCTCTGGCTCATTTTAATGCATTCTTATGTTTCCAGTCTCCTGGGGCCTCTCACATATTCCTTTTGAACCTTTACTCTTTAATGCTACTCAGACAGAGCCTTTGTACCTCTTTGGAATGAATAAAAACAGTCTATCTCAGGTGATTTAAATCTCTCTCTCATGTGCCTTTAAAAATGCACACTTTGCTTTTATCAAGCCCGTATTTTGCACTTTCAAGAGAAAACACTGAAGCTGGCATAGGTTGTCTTATCAGCCTGTATTATAGACGAGGGGACCAAGTAGGGACAGGCTTGTCTTCTCAGTTCCTGAGTCACAGCCACAGAAGGAATGTATTATGGATGTTGTACATCATTTGTCTGGCCTGTTTGCTATTGTACTTTTTGTTACTAGTTTATCTGTTTACTGCACCTGGAGTTTGCATGTGGCCTTTAATTGGGACTGAGCAGGGAACAGTTATTCCTGGGGCCTAAGTAAATATGCACAGTCATGGGTTTCCTGGGAGTTTGCTAAGCTTGGTGCTATCAATTTGCTAATCCTAAGGGAATGAACCTGGGTACCTACTGGTACCAACTGCTCCTTCCACTCTCCTTCTTTGCTTTTCTAGCTTTACTTAAGCTTTTTTTCTCCCATAGTGAAGTTACCACTGGTGTCCAGTCATTGACCCATGATTAGGAAAGTCTGTGAAAACTCCTTGGGATATTTAGATGCATTCCATGTATTGGCAAATTCGGTGTGCATGGCCTTCTTTCTCTACCTTATGTCCTTAGACTACAGTTTTCATATAATAATAGTATGACATAGTATAGTATAGTATAGTATAGTATAGTATAGTATAGTATAGTATA